>NC_047658.1:98447468-99146218 GCF_011762505.2 Arvicanthis niloticus | reverse complement strand
TCAGGTGAAGTGTGTGTTTGGGGGAGGGGCTGTTCTGGTAAGAAAGGAGGAGAGGTTTCAGGTTTTGCAGTTTGTGAGAGCAGAAAAAGGGAGGACATGGGGGACTAAGCCTAGACTGGCCTCGTTCACTTATTTTAGCATCCAAAAGAGTAAAGTCTAAACTAAGGAAGGAGCTGGCCCAGAGAGGACTCCGAATGGCTGTGGCTGTAGACCTTTGACCTGAGGTAGGGATCGTTTGCTGCCAAAACCTTCCTCCCATCTGGGCCTCTCTGGGCCTGGGAGCATTGACTTCAGATCACTGAGGAGAGAGGAGCCATTTGCAGCAGCCATACCACAGAACAGCCGGTGTCTTTGTTGGGATGTTGTGTGAAGACTATATAGGGGTGGCCACCAGATGAGGGGCTACCACTTGTGATTGGAAGACAGACTTTGAGACTTAAATCCTTCAGCTTCCAAGCTGTTTACTTTGAGGGTACATTTACAGGCCATTGGCCATCCTGATTTTTCCCACAAAGACTGTTTGCAAAGGGCAATTCAGTGGGGACAGTGGAGGAAGCACCATGAAGCAAGAAAAGTGTTTCTTTACCTGCTGAGATGGGACTAGGAGGGGTGTTCTGATGGGCTGGCATCTGGGAACTGACTCTGGGTAGCTTGGGAGACTGTCCAGACTTGTCACACATGATTCTGGGGCTATGTTATAGGAAAAGGCCAGTGCATGTCAGCCATTGGCCAGCTCTGGTATGGTAGCCACCCGTTCAAAATGAGGGTCCTACACCCCAGACCTAGGCTGTCTTGGAGCCTCCTGATTTTGAAGGGTCATGTCAGAAGGCACTCAGTTCAGCTCACAGGCACACACCAAATCACAGCCTTCAGTGTCAGGCTGAAATCCAGAAGTACAATGTTTGGTGGCTTCACCTGGGAGGGAATGTTCCTTCCAGTGGCGGCTCCATGATTGACATCTATGCAGAATCTCTGTCTGCTATCAGGATCACAAGTGGGTAGTGAGAGGTCTTGTGTAAGCCCTGGGATGCAGGGATGCCAGGAGTTCTTGTAATGTCACTAGAAGATTTGTCCTCATTCCATTAACTCTGGTGTGATGGACACACTGAAAGATGGAGAGGTAGACACAAAATCCACTTCTGCTCAAGAAGCCTTGGACTCCATGGGGAGGGAAAGGAAACCCCTGTTCAGTGTCCTAGTGAGGAGTGAAGAACCTTGTATCACTTAGATACGGTACATCTCTTACCTAGATGTTCTTAACTGTGCCTTCTTTGTGTCACCTATCTGGCCTAAAGTAACCCTAGACATTTCTCCAACCCACCTGGCCTGGCCTGTCTCATCATAACTCTTGATGAAATAGTCACAGTTTGTAATTCTGGAGGTATGTTTTTTTTTTCTTGTAGGAAAGATATCTATAATGATTATTGATGCACCATATCAGAGCCTGGGATTGATCTGTGATTAGAATGTGGATGCTGGCAAATGGGGACTGAGGCCAGCTGCTCTGGTGTCTGTCTAGTGTCCCATTTACCGTGACCCTCACATGACTACGACACTGGGAGGTGGGGTGGAGAGTTATTTGGAAGATATGAGTGTGTCTACCTTTCAGGGGTTCTTGGGTGAGGAAGTGCAGACATTGACATAAGAGCATGTCAGGTTGGTGGGATGTGTGTGACCATGGTTGCAGAGCTGAGAGAGGAAACAGTGTTCTGGGGGAAGCCAGCTCACGAGGAGGAGGCATCGGCAGTAAACCCAATGATCATTATACTAGTGTTGGCTTTGGGCCCTTTCTCAAAATGTATCTCTGAGAAGTCAAGCATGGAGCAGCCACGGGAAGGAACATTCCCTCCCAGGTGAAGCCATGGAACATTGTTCTTTGGCATTTAAGCCTGACATTGAAGGCTGTGATCTGGTGTGTGCCTGTGAGCTGGACAGAGTGACTTCTGACATGACCCTTCCTGTTAAAATCAGTTGCTGCTCGCTGGGTATCGAGCATGTTCTGGAATTAGATCATGTTAGTGGTTGTGTAACTATACTGGCTTGTCCACCGAATCCTATAGTGCGTGGTTGTATCTGCCTATAAAAGGGTTAGGAGCAAAAACATTATGAAAAGAGAAAGCTGCTATAGAGGGAGGTTTCATCAAACTAGTGACCTGGAGCCTGCGTTTGCAGAGCACCCATGGGGAGGGGAGGGTGATGAAGAGACCAGTTGTCATTAGGAACAAACAGTGCTGACGGCTACAGAGCGATGCAAGCGCCATTAGGCTGTCTGAGTGATAAGTGACCACAGCATGTGCCGGTGTATGCCGGGCTCCAGAACACCCATTTATTGCTGTTGTCATTTTTGTAGATGAGCAGCGTGGCATGCCATGACACTCTGGCTTTTTTTTTTTTTTTTTGTGACGATTGGCAGTGTCGTTCCTCGTGTCATTGTGTCTGTAGCTCGGTCACATGTTGTAATTTTATACCAGTCTCTTATTAAGCAGTTCTAGTCTACTGTGACTTATTAAGCAGTTCTACAACAAAATTGACTCTTTGTTTTTAAGTCATCATATACCTAAAGTGATAGAGACATTAAGCAATATCCTCAAACCATTGACTCAAATGGCTGGCGGCCACCTTGGTTAGCCACTGGCTTGTCTCCTACCCTAAGTTGGGAGAGGTAGTAGGGCTTGTGGGCTTTGAGGTTGGGCAGACCTTGGTTTGTTTCTGGGAGGTGTGACCTGGAGTGATCCACTGAACCTGTCTTAACTCTAGTTTTCTCTGTGATAGGATTGCAGCTCTCATGGGGTGGCTGTGGGGACAGAATGAGAGCCTGTGGGCTATACCTAGCACAGAGCCTCTTGCAAGTCCCTCACGAATGGTCGCAGGCTCAGAATGGAGAGAATTTCTGGGGCTAACCTAATTTGGCCTTTGCAAAGCCCAGGAACCAACGATTGCTTTACTTTCCCCCAGCCCACCCCAGCCCCACTGCCCCAACTGTGGGGTCTGCAAAAGAGTCTTATACAAGGAAGCCAACCAAGTGCTCAGACACTGAGCCACATTCAAGCCCCAGATCCTATTTAACTGCTATCAGTTGGCTGACCTCCACTTGTGCTAACTCAAAGCAGAGCCCCTTAACTGAGCAGTGAGGGCACCGAGCTACCCACCCAGGTATATGATAAGGCATTGTCTGTCTCTGTGGGAATATTTGATAATTTTAAGAGGAACCCTCTTTTGTCCACAAACACATCCTTTTATCACCTCTTCTGGGGTTCCAGAACTCCTGAGGTTCCTCTATAGAACTGACAAAGCATGGCTGGCCTTCACACAGGCCCACAGTTACAGATCTGCACCAGCAGGCATCTAAAATAACCACAGCACAGAAGGCCTGGAATGTTCTTGGGCTTATATTTGGAATTGCCGTTGGAAACAGTCTTGGCCAAATGTAACACCCATCTGTTCAGAGTGGTTTGAGACCGAGAGAAGATGAAGTGGATTGCAGGAGGGGGCTGGGCAGCCCTGATACAGAGGACTGGGGGCTTTCAGACCCTGTGCTTGCCACTGTGAAACCTTCATCCCTTTCAGTCCAGGTTGCTGGAGCAACTGCCCTCCTGGAAAAAATTCCCCTTTTGTGAAGTTGAGCTTTCCACCCACTGGTCTGTCCTTCAGGGGTTCAGAAGAGAGCAACCCATTCTACTGAGTCTATTTCCCTGTGGATGCCAGTCTTTGCCCATCACCATCTGGCACCTGCACCAAGAGCTTTGGGTGTCCCTCTAGGTGTCTGACTGCCTGTCACTTTCTTGTATCCTCCCCAGACTTTTGCTGTTGTTTTTGTGAGTGCACCCTCAGGTGGCATCGGTGTCCCTACAGTGATGATTCATACCGACCGCTCTGTCTTCTGTCACCACAGTGCTATTGATGTTAAAGCCAGAACTCTTGAGTGTTTAGGTCTGTACCTTTCCATGTTATGTTGCTACACTCCTGTGCCTGCTGAATACATATTCTTGATTTGTTTGCTGTTGTTTTCTGAGGGTCTCTAATCATCCAAGCTGCTTGTCAGTCATCCATGGTCCTCAGCCTTGTTAATGCTTTGTCCTTGTTCCTTGGAGGACTCAGATCTTGCCTTGCTGTGACCTCACCTCCCCACTTCCTTGTTTCCTTATGGAAATATGACCTCATGGCCAGTCCTTTCTGTACATTTGGCACTGATGTTCAGGGTCCCTGGAGGAGAGTCGCACTGGATCAGATAGCCCCTTTGTCATCCTTGCTCATTTCTTCTAGTGCTGCTCCAATAAATCATCTCACACTCAGAGGCTTAAAGCAACAGACATGATTTTCTATCCTGGTCTGGAGACCGGAAGTCAGAAATCAGGATGTCACAGGTTTGTACCCTCTGCTGGGTCTGGATCTGTCTGGCCCAGGCTTGCAGTTTCTGGTGGCTTTCTGTGATCTTTGGTGTTCTGTAATTGGCTACCAGAGTCCAATCTCTGCCCCAGAAATCTCCTTTCACCTTGTCATCAGAGTTGCCCCTACTACTTCAAGAGGTTAAAAGGTAGTTAGTATACATGAGTTTGCCTCTGGGTATCCCAAATATGCAAAGCTATGGGTACCCCATAACCTTACCCAGGTGGGTTATGAAGTAGCTAAGATACATTGAACACATTCCAGAGTTTCCCCAGGGATTACTTCCCTATCTCTGAAGAACTTCATGGAATCATCAGCCTTTCTCCTCCCCCCCCCCCCCAAGAATTGAGACAGGCTTTAATAACTTTTGCTTTATTTATGAATCAAGTGCCTCTAAGAACTGTTATCACCATGAGGGCCGGGGAGAGTGTCAGACAGGAACTTTGGGCCAATGACTGGGTTTTTCTGAGGGAGTTTCTGTGGTAGCTCTGTGGGCATCACGAGGAAGGGTCAGGCTTGGGTGGATTACATGCAGGGCTGGCTGAGAGTTGGAACAGCTGCAGCTGTAATTTCCTCTGGCACAGTCTCTTGGGTTGAGCCATACTCTTGACTGGCAGAGATGCTAGGATACATGTGAAGCAGGAAGGGTACCCTATCATACAGATTTCCAAGTGGGCCCCTCAGTCTCAGTTTGTGTGACTGACCTGTGTGCTGAGGTTCATGCAAATGTGATTACTAGCTCTGCCTGAGTGCCTTGTAGGGATGTTCTCATTCAAGTATAATAGTTCAACCAGTACTGGGGCCACCAGCATTGCTTAAACTTGGGTGGACATATGAACTCTGGTAGACATGAATTCTGCTCATGGCTCATGAAAATATGTAGTGTCGGGAGGCAAGTTGTTTTAAAAGTAATCTTTTTTGTTTTTTTAATTGGCATTGTGGTTGTGTATGTATGCCTGCATAGTCACATGCATGTGAAGGTCATAGGATAACTTTCTAGAGTTGTTTCTCTCCTTCTACCATGTGGGTCCTATGGGGTTTCCTGCAAGCTCTAAGTCCAGCAGTAGAACGATACCAGGAGAGGTAAAAATGGAAGTCGGTTCAGTCTGGCTCTGGTTAGCCATCACTGATTCAGACTTACAGAATGTGACACCAGCCAGTGTAGTTAGTCATATTGAAGCACAGCACAATTTTGGAAAAAAGTTTCTTGATGACAGTTAACTCAGTCCCCTGAGTACAACAAAGCTTAAGGTGTATTTACATTGAAACTTTTTTTTTTTTTTACAAAGTACATATGGCTTCTTCCTTAAAGATGGGTGCTGTTGACTTAGAAACAATGCTCAAGATAAGGGTCGAAGAAGAATGACTGAGGTAAACGTATTACCTGGGGGAGTCAGGGTTGGCCTGGCCGTGAGATAACAGAGAAGTTACTTAGACTGTTGTAAAATACAAGTGCTGTCCCTCATAAGAATGTGTTTTATGAACTGAGAAACAATGTTCAAGATTTGGTGGGAAAGGTCTGGGACAAACAAATATAATATGCTGGGGGATTCCGGTACAGCCTGGTCCTACAGATAGTGAAGGACCACCATGTTGTAAGCTGCAGCCTTTCCAAGCATTCTGGGCGGAGGACGGGTAAACATCTTCTTTATCTGAAGAGACAAGCCTGCCTGTTTAACTTTCCTGGCTTCTCCAGTGCTTATCTGTGTGCACAAGGACCTCTTACCCACGACATAGGTCCCAGGGATTAATCTCAGATTGACAGGCTAAGTGGTAGTCACTTTTATCTACTGAGCCATCTTGGTGGCTCAAGGCAAGGTCTTTTGAAAGGTTTAGCTGGCCACGCTGAAATAAGCAAAGCACACTTTATTTCAACCTGTGTCCTGATTTTAGGCAACCTCTGAGTAACCCCAAACACCCTAAGACATCTTAAAAGAATACTTGGGGACACTGTGTCAGGTAAGGGTGAGGCAAATAAGATCTTTATTACATGTCGCCTGGGTTGTTATGGCATCATCTGGGTGAGCAGGCCTGGTAGGGGTCGTGACCTCTGTAGCACACGCACGATGCTCAGTGGACGTGGAACCATGGGGTGATACTCAGTGAAGGTACCCCTCTTGTAGATACACAAAGATGAGGAGACCCACTGGAAAGAGAGGTGTCAAGCTGGCGATGCAGGGGACTAGAGAGCACAGAGCTGGGGGGAGAGAGGGCAGCATGCCATAGAGCCGTAGTCACCTGATGGTGGCCCAGCATCGCCCTTGGTAGGAGATGACAGCTAGGGCTTCATGAAGGGAGTCCTACAGAGCTCCTATGGGCAGGTGTTTGCAGGAGTGGGGAGAGAAACATCTGGAAAAACAAAGCTGAAAGGGGGTAATCCTTATTCCCTTTCTGCAAGCAGAAAGGGAGTAGGAAGCATGTCCCGGGAGTTCGCAAAGTGAAGAAATTATCCCAACATCTGCTGAAACATTCAGACAGACTTCATTTCCGGCTGTTGCCAGAGGTGTAGGACTGCCGTGATGAGGCTCAGCCGCACAGGAGAGCAGTTGGACTCAGCCTGGAGCACAGCGGGGAGTGGGAGTTTATAAGCAAGAAGCAGGGCTAGGAGTGGAAAGTCACTAACAGGGAACACAGAGGGTAAGGGGGAGCCTGGCTAAACTGCTGCGCTAGGATTCTTCCCTCAGCAGGCCAACAAGACATCTGCTGGGCTAGGAGGATTGCCGTCAGAGGATCCACCAGGTCAGGCGGTGGTCAAGTTTTGGGAGTAGGAGTGGGTTATAGCCAAACCAGCTTGGCGATGTCTACAACTGAAACGTCAACAGATTTATTTAGTTGGAGGAGCTAATTGCCTCCCATGAATTTTTCCTCCCCCATTTCTCCTGCTGACCCCTTCTCTCCCTTTCTGTCTTCTCTTCTCTCATCCTTGTCCCAGGGGCCTAGATATGTAGTCAAATCTGACCTTGAACTCACTATGTGGTTCAGGTTGTCTTTGAACTCAAGATTTTTCCTCCTCAGCACTCCTGAGTGCTGGGATCACAGGTCTTCACCATTCCTAAGATTTCCTTTAACAGCAAGATTCTTGCTAACATGGCACACTGCAAACATAAAATCGGACCAGTAACTGTCAAGGGAGACTGGCAACTCCTGTGGAAAATGTGGCTACATGCAAATGCACGTATATGTGGTGTTTGCTTGGACTCTTGAACATACCGGTCTGCAGAGGTTTCTGTGCCTATGTGTGGAGGCTTTTATTCCGTTTTGAGACAGGATTTTTACACTATAGCCAAAATTGGCCTGATAAGTTGCTACCTATCCCTTACAGACCCCGGACTTCAGTGATCCCCTACCTATATTGAGATTACAGGCATGAACAGTCATGTCCAATTTTAAATGTAACTTTAGACATTCAGAGTATCAATGGGAAAAGTCAGGAATTTCACATGGGGTTGTAATCCTGCGTGGATGGCAGGTGCCCTGGTTTCCCCTCAAGAGAAGGGGATGGGACAGTATACAACTTTTCATGGCTTCTCTTTGCTGTGAGTAAAGGTGCCTTCTGCTGACAGCATGAGTTCAATCCCTGGACACACATGGTTGATGGAGAGAACCACATGTTGTGGTCTGACCTCTGCATGTATACTGTGACACACTATGCCACCCCACTCCCCAAAAATAATTGTGGGGTTTTGTTGTTGTTGTTTGGTGGGTTTTTTTTTTTTTTTCCTGAGACAGGGTTTCTCTGTATAGCCTTGGCTGTCCTGGAACTCACTCTGTAGACCAGGCTGGCCTCAAACTCAGAAATCTGCCTGCCTCTGCCTCCCAAGTGCTGGGATTAAAGGTGCGCGCCACCACCGCCCGGCTCGGTTGGTTTGTTTTTTAAAGCAAAGGTAGGCAAGGCGACTTAGCGACAAGCCTGGACATGAGTTTCCTTTCTGGAACCTGTATAAAGGTGGAAGGAGAGACCTGGCTGCACAGAGCTGTCATCTGGTCTCCACACCTGTGCTGTGTTGGCATGACCTCCCCACACCCCACTAATAAATAAAATAAATTTAACAAAAGAAAGAAAGAGAAAAAAATCACAAACTAATAACAGTACAGTATTGGTTAGTGTTTGGGGCCAGTGTAGACGGATCTGAGCAAGAAGGGTGGGCAGTATGTTACGGGTGGGAGCAAGAAGGGAGGGGGTAGGGACTCATTTGAAAGAAAGAGAAGAAAATTGTTGTGTTTTAATAAATCAAACCAGCTAATGTAACAGTAAGCTGATTTTCATTGTCGCCCACATGGTGTGATTTCACATCCTCGGATGGTAAGATTATCCATTTATTTTATTCGCAGGTTGTACTCAGACTATCTCTACTTTGCAAGTTCAAATAAATCCGCAGATGACTTCCATGAGAAAGTGACGGAGGCTCTGCAGCTGTTTGAAAATTGCATGCTGGATTATTCACTGCGCGCCTGTGTCTACAACAACACCCTGAACAATGCCATGCCCGTGCGTATTCACCAAGCCAGCCCATACAGAGAAGGCACACTCTGATGCTATTATGCACAGGGAGCATTGTGAACAGGGTTTTAGTGCAGAGATGGGGGACCGCGTGTTTGAATGTGCAAATGAAACTGAGCCAGCTGCCTTTGAACAGTGGCTAATGTGAAAGCAAATACTCCCGGCCGAGAGGCTGAGAGAGGCAGGGCAGCAGCTGGGCCTTCGAGCCTGCTGTCTGTGTCCTTCCTTGCCTGTCACCCAGACACTTTGCATCATGCATCCCCCTCCCTCTCCTAGAGACCCAGGGTGCACTTAGGAGGCCTGCCATTTAGTGAGGCTCTGAACGAAGCTCTGCAATTAGAGCTGGCAGACAGGAGGACACCCAGTCCTCAGATTGTTTCAAAGCATCTCTGTAGCATTGGGGGTCTTTATTGGCTTTCAGAATTACCCACCAGTGACTGAAAGCTCCAGCAGGCTCTCCACTGAAGATATTCTCTCTCCACCCCTCTGTTATTCTCCTCTGAAGGAATACAGCTAACATTGCAGTCATATGTAAAAACTCTTGCTGGCAGCAAATCCTGTTAAGTTACCTGAGGTCACACCTCCCAAGCAAGGCTCCCAGGTCTAAGTGCTTCCCCAGCAGGGCTCTCGAATCAGGTAGCTACCTGCTCCATGCATGGCCATGTTTCACCTGGGGCATTCACAGATGTGGATGTGCCCCACCTCAGGGCAATGAGGCTCAGGGGAAAGATGTCAGTTCCTCTGTCCATCTTTTCTTAAGTCAGGGCCAGCAAGCAGGACTCCGGGCTGTCTTCTTGTACTCATTGTAGTTTGAAAGCAAGGAGGTTTCAACATAGATAACCACATTTTCGGTCAGGTAAGCTTTGGAAGCAACTTGTGGTGTGGGTTCATTCTGGCTTTTCCTGGCTTTGCTCATGTGTCTTAGCCTCTCTGAAATTCAATTGCTTTATTCTAGGCTGTTATGGGAACTGGAGACTGAGAGTCATTTACATGTGCCATGCTGACAAACTATAGTACTGCACCCTGGCACACAGAGGCAGAGCCAACCGAGGGGTGGAAGTGCTCCAACCTGATAGGAAAGTGATAGATTTTGCCAGCATTGGCTGCCCAGCAGCCCAGGGCTGCGCTTTGATGCGGGCTCCCCTATTGCTGGGGCTTGCTTTAACATGTGTGGCTACCAAGGCTCTGTCAGGTTGCCGTCTGTAGCCAGCTACCCAGTTGATTGGGGGGGGGGGGGGAGAATCCAAGGCTCAAGTCTAGGCTTTGAAACCCCAGCTTTCTTCAGGGCTCTGGTGTGCCTCCAGAGGTTTCTTCTTTAGCTATTGCTGTGTGGCAAGCTCTGGAGGGTGGGAGAAGGCAGGTAGCCAGTTAGGAGAATCCGGATGTGCCTGGATGCAGCCTGCCTCAGGGTTGCTTCCACCCTGGTCTTTTTGGAATTTCCTGGTTTTGATGATGCTATGAAACTCTCAACCTGAGCCTGCAAAGTAGTAGGTGGGATGAGAGGGGCGGAGAGAGGCAGGAACAGGCCAGATGAAGAGTGAGGGGTGAGGTACTTGGCTAAGGTGGTTCCTAGAAGGGGCAGGAAGTCACCCAAGCAGTCACCACCCAGCTCTTTCTTTGGGAGATCTCCTGAGAATTCAGAGAGGGAGGGGCAAATGTAGGCTCATACCAGCCTAAGTCATCCGGATGTCTTGGGTAGAAAGAGGCAGGGCTTTGGGAGTCCTGACACAGGCATAGTTGCGTTTAAAACCAGGGCTTCTCCTGCCCTACAGAAGGAACAGTGTCTGATATAAGCAGATCCGGATGTGATATTTACATCCCACCCTGAGGTATGCCCTAGGAAATGCAGAACTAAGTTAGATGCATTCTGGCTGCCTCTAAATAGGCTTCCTAGAGACCGGATATCTCAGCTACATCCTCTCACAGAGAAGAGGGGGTGTGCCTGGTGTGTTTCCTCTCCTTGCTGTCTTCAGGCCAACTGAACATGGGAACACCATTGTGATTGGGCAGGAAGTTCATGGGTTGCCGTGTGAGTCTCTCCACCTCTGGGTGTGCTAGATACATCCTTATTTAATGTTTGTCAAGTCCACTGGTGAGAGATAGGAAGTATCTCACTTCAGTTTGTTGCTCACTGGGTGATATCCTAAACTTTAGTTCCAAACTGACCTCTAAAGTTGTTCCCATTTTACAGATGGGGCCAGTGAGGCTCACTGAAGGTGTACTTCACCTGCAGCTAATAACAATTCTGATGGCCTTTGAAATCTGTCTTCCTTTCCTTGCTATTAAAAATGGTTCCGAGGCATGCACTGTAAATCTCATGACAGGTCTAACATGACAACACCATAGCTTAGCACCTCTTGTCTAAGGGAGAGCTCCAGTGGTGTGGCAGTTGTCAGAGTAGCTGAGGTCCAGGAGGGACTCTTCACAGGAAGAGGTGGGTGGGCAGTTAGGGATGGTGAGCACACTGCTTTGGGAGATGGTTTTCCCCCCTCTGGGATGGGAAAAAAGTTCCCTTCTAGCTGCTGCTGCATCCCGTCTACAGCATGGGGGAATGTGGTTAGCCTCCCGGTCCTGGCACTGCAGGTGTGCCTGTTACAGCTAGCCCTGCGTGGTCTATATTAAGGCCTTCATGTGGCACCTTCCTGCCTGTGGGCCTCCTCCCTTCCCTACAGCCTCTCCTGCCCTATCACTGTGTCATGGCCACATTTCCCCGAGTTAGGTCCTCAGGTGGCCATGCCTTTGAGCAGGGTTCGTAGAGAGAGGTCCCCGAAAGCTGATCAGAAATGCAAGGTTCCTCCTAGATGTCATATATGGAGGGTTCAGCTGTAGTCACTCGTCTAAGCCTTGAGGGGAGAGTGCAGATGGTAAGACATGGCTGCTTAACAGGCCTTCTGCGCATGAGCATGTGCTCCGGTGTGGGAACCACGGGCTCGGGAGCCTTCCCCATGCTTCTCCCATGACATGCTTCCCCTGCCAGTCCAAGAGCTTCTTGTCCTTCAGATCTTTCTTTACTCTGACTCGCTCCCCCCACCCCCCCGCCCTTACCCCATAACAGGTGTCAGGGTCGGTGATGACAGGTGTCTGTTCCTTTATCAGTTTAGAGGCATCTCTGAGCAGTCAGGGCCACGCCTGTTAAGTGGCCTTGGCATCTCCACTACCTAGTGTGGTGCCTGATAAACCGTGTGAACATACAGCATTCGATAAACTGATGAAGAAATGAATGTCTGAGTGGGGAGTTGGGGGACAGAAGGAAGGGTGGGTGGGGAGTGCCGACTGAAATTGAAGAAACAAGGAGGATTGGGTACCCGTCTGTAGCAGAGTTGGGATGTGACCAGGTTTAGCTTAAACCTGAATCCCCTCAGGTGCTTTCTGAACCCCTCCTAGGTGCCTTCTGGGATTCCCATGAGATGTCCCCAGTGGTCTTTAGATTCCTCAAGGCACTTCTTAGGACCCTGTGCCTCCCTAAGGTGTTCCCTGGGCTCCCCATCAGGTGCTCCCTGGCCATCTGAGGCACCTCATGGAACCTGTAGGGTGCTCACTCTGTGCCAGAGCTGCTCTGTAGTGGAACAAGTGTCACATCCATGAGGGACTGACCTTCTGACTTGGCTTTGTCAGGAGTTAGCTGCTGAGTCCAGGCAGACAGCCGTGCCCTCCTGGTCTTGGTTCTTTGTCAGTGAGTCACCAAGCATCCAGAAGCTCAAAGGCTCCCCTTGGCCTTGGTGGTTTCTGATCTTACATGGATTGGGCCCTTGCCCTAAATAGCTTCTGTACATCGGTTCTGTTTTGATTCTTGTTCTATTTTGGTTCTTTCCCTGTGGACAGACGTGGGGGAAATGAGACGTTGTCTGCTGCTGTCTTAGGGTGTCTTCATGGTTCCCAGTCACGCTGGTGGTCTTGCATGCATAGATGGTGTTCCTGAGGGGCCCAGAGCGCTCCCTGGCTGAGGAAAAGGGTTCTGGAACCAGTGGATTGGAAGGACTCTCGCTCCTTGGAGCTAGCACATAGCTAGGAATCCCATGTCCTCCCTCCTTGGACCAAATCTGCCTGTGAGGAAGGCCCTGTACAGTCAGGACTCTACAGGTCTTGAAGGACAACGCTCGACTTTCACCAAGATGGTTTTGGAGGATGTTTTGTCCCTGAGGTAGATACAGGGACAGGAAACAACTACTCTAACACCAGTGTCCTGTCCCTGACAGTTACTTCCTTTCCTACTGGAAAGTTGTCAAGTTATAAAAAGTCATTTCTCTGAAAGAGATGAGACAAAGCTGGCTCCAAGCTGGCTGGGAAGAGATGGCAAAAAACCTATGAGTTCCTGACCTTGCATGGTGTTTGCATATCTGCTCCATGTTGGAGGCCACATGTGTGTGTGTTATGTTCATCTTTTTCAGTCTAGCTTGATATCTTGATGAGTGCCAAGGCGAGGTTTAGAATGTCAGCTAATGGATTTTGGGAGCAACTTAGCTATTTGCTCTATTGTTTTCGTTCCTTTGCATCTTCCTGCATAGTTAGAAAAAAAAAAAAATGGTGCAATGGAAAAAGAACAGTGAGAGATGAAACCAGTAAGCACCCTTGTGCGCTTGGTCAAATATTTTCTTAGTGGGTTAACACTGAGTTCAACAGTTCTACCAAGAGCCACCGTGCATGCTGACACAAGGCTTTGCCCATGGTGACTTGATGGCCCTGTCCCCAGGAATCTCAAAATCATGTTTGTCAGGGAGAATGATGAAGAATGTTTGCCTCAAAAACAGGAAGGCCTGGAGGAGGAGCTTAGAACTGGGAGGGGCTATGGAGGAAGAATGAACTGGGAGCTGAAAGCAGCTTCCAAATGGAGAGTCCCGGATGGAGAGTCCTGGGCCCTAAGCCAGGGCCAGCCAGAGGCCTGCTCACAGCTTTACAAAGCATGTGACTGGAGGACAGAGTATTGAAGTGATTGATGGGAAAACCATCCAGGAGCCTGTGGGTGTTTAGCAGGTGCTGTTGGGAGTGGACAAAGAGAGGGGTTCTGACTAGGGAGGTGGCTGAGGTGAGTTGCTCTCTCTTCTGACACCAGCTGTGAGTTCTGGGGCAAAGTCACCAACCATCTGCAAGTCTGGTATTAGAGTAGGGTTCACAGGACTCACCAAAGGCTGCTGTGACCATGGCCACAACTCAAGGCATGGCAAGGATTCAGGGTCACATCAGCGAGGGAAAGTGAATGGGCAGAGCCTCTAGTCCACTTCTCCCTCCAGAGTCACAAGAGTTGCCAGTACCTCCTAGCCATGGTAGATGCTCACATGACTACAATGAGGAAGCTTGTCACCCCAAGCTGCGGTGTCCAGAGCTCTTACTGGGGCTCCATCAACATACCGAGCTCCGTCAGAAATCACTGTGTTAGCTTGACTTTCTAGGGAAATCAAATTGCTCCTGTTGAGCAAAGCAAACCAGGGAGGGGCTTTGGCAGTCATCTCCCAGGGCAGAGGGCAGGAACCAGACCATCTTTGAGTGGTCAGTTCTTTACTCCTAGCTTGCAGTTTGGCATAAGGGAAGGAACCAGGCAAGGATTTGGGACATGGGTCAGAGGGAAGGAGGAAGGCTTTCCCTTGCCTTGGTTTTACCCCTCCAGCCCATGCTTACATTCATGGGACATCACACAGTTCCATGGACATGGTTGTCCTTATGTATTACAATGTCTAGGTTGCCTTTAGGAGTCTGGTTTGACTTTTCGAAGTCTATTGTGATCGACAGTGGGGAGACAGCCTCCCATGTTATTCGAAGAACTTGTATGCCCTTGAGATCCTTCCTGTGCTTCCCACTTATGAGGAGAGATTGGAGCCACCTGTTGGGAAGACTAATGCAACGCTAAGGGTAGGGATTCTTTGCACATATGGCACAGAGAGCCTTGTGTTAAGATTTGACTGTGGAAGGTAATTGTTTGCTCAGGTGACTATGTTAGTTAGAGAAATGTCCATCATGCTTTGGGAATGCACCTCCAAGGGCTGGAGAAGGTTTTCCTGCAGTAACACCCTCTTCCTTCTTTCTAGGTGAGGCTCCAGGTCGGCCTGTATGCTGTGTACCTTCTGGACTGGCTCACTGTCTTTAGTAAGGAGCAATTCCTTATTCTACGTCTGGAAGACCACGCATCCAATGTCAAGTATACCATGCACAAGGTCTTCCAGTTTTTAAACCTGGGTATGTGTCGTGCTTCAGACAGTGGGGCTCAGCACAAACTCCAGGGATATGGGTTTTTGCAGTGTGTGTGTGTGTGTGTGTGTGTGTGTGTTTGCAGTGTGTGTACAGGTAAAATGTCAACATTGGTATTTTCGTCTGATGTTTCATTGAACCCAGCTTGTTGTTTTGATTAGACTGACTAGTCAGGAGTGTGAGGGTCTGTCTAGCTCATCCTTCCCAGTGTAAGGATTATAGGCACACGCTGTCACACCCAGCTTTTTAGGGGCATACTGCCGATTTAATCTCAGGTCTTCATGCCTGCAGAACAAACACTCATGAGCACTTCACCCTCTGAGGGAGTTGCTCCCCCTCCCCATGGCATGTGGGCTCTTTAGGAAGGCTCTAAGTTAAATGTAAATTAGGAAGAGATAGGCTGAGGGAGGCTGAGGGACTCCTGAAGAGATGCCAGCTCAGTTCCTGCTCACCTAGTGACTGCTACTTGGAGCACTGTGCATGGGATAGGGGGCAAGCTCTGGAGAAGAGGCACTCCTCTGAGATCTTTCAACTTGGCTGAAGGAAGCCTAGTCTTACTCAGGAAATGACTGTATCCCAGAGGGGGAAGTTAGATGCTTTCACAGTGGGACTAGTAATGAAGGGGAACCAGCACTGCTGAGGGTACCAGAGAAGCATTAATGAAAGAGAAGAGGAGATGGATTGAATTCTGAAGCTGCTCAAGTAGGTGACTAGGACAGTCCTATAGTAATGTGAGGCCTGACTAGTACAGTGGTTCTTAACCTTCCTAATACAGTTCCTCATGTTGTGGTGACCCCCAACTATAAAATTATTTTTGTTGCTACCTCATTACTATAATTTTGCTACTGTTAGGAATTGTAATGTAAGTACTTATAGAACTAGACACTTGCCAAGGGGGTCATGACCCATAGGTTGAGAATGGCTGGGGTATTACATCATGGCAGATGTTGCTTGGGAGTCTCTGGAGTCAGAGGCTCATGGCCTGCTGTCAGCCTGAGGAGACCAGCTGACAGGCTCCGCTAACTGACCATGCACAGGTTAGCAGAAGCACATACAGAGTTGAGGTGTCCTGCCTGGGTGTGGGTGTGTAAGTCACCCAAGGACAACTGTGGAGGCTCTAAATTTTCTTCACAGGACATCTTCACATTCTTCACAGGCCACTTTTCTTCACGGGACATTTCCTATAGTTCTATTTAATGACCTAGCTTAGAAATTTTATTAACTGAATATTTCTTGAAATATATCTAGCCACCAATGGAATTTAGAACTCTCAGCCAGTGAATTAACTTTCTTTTTTCTTTCCTTTCTTTCTTCCTCCCTTCCTTCCTTCCTCTCCTTTCTCCCCGCCCCCCCCCCCCTTTGAGGGCTGGTAATGGGCTTGAATATAGACACTCCATTTCCCATTGAAGACTTAGATCCATGTTTTCTTTCATTTGGCCACCTAGAGCTGTCTTGCCTTAATGTGGTTCCTGTTTCTAAGAGGGACAGGACTGTAAGGTCAGTTTTCTGCCTTGTATAACCCTGAGACACTGGGCCATTATTTTGGCTGGGTCCTACCTACATGCTTGTGGTCCAGAAGCGTGAGGAGCTGGTGGTCTAGTGACCAGAAGTTGGGCCAGCAAGCAGCTGGTGACCCAGACATTTGGGATGGAGTGGTAGAGCATCATTTACAGCCTCTTCTGGCCTGCACTGGGGCATCTCTCTACAATATAATTGCTACAGATACAGGGGCCGCCATTCCTCCCACCCTTCTGGCATGTCACAGCAAGAAAGAGGAAGCAGAATTCACTCAGGCCCAAGTCCTTTTGTGTCACACGGGAACCCAAACTGGAACCAATGGTGGCAGAGTTCCAGGAAACAGAAGTCCCTGTGCATAGTTACTTGGGACAAGTGATGGGCCTCGAAGGCAGCCCACGCAGAGTAGATGGACATGAACTCTCAGGTGGCCCAAAGGTGAAGGGATGCCATCTCACTATCAGCAGGGCTTCCCTGATGGCCAGCATGAGCCTGGGCTTTAGAGTTGCTTTGCAGGGTCTCGTAGTTTCTCCCTTCCTTGGTTTCTCCAAGTGAATCCAACCAAATCTATTTTTATTTCTAAAAAGATGTATTTGTTTTATTTAATGTTTACATTCATTCTGTTTGCATGTATATATGTGTATCACGTGTGTGCCTGGAGTCTTTAGAGGTCAGAAGAGTATATCAGATCCCCTAGAAGTGGAGTTATGGATGATTGTGAGTCCCTCATAGGGGCTGGGAATCGAAGTTAGGTCCTCTGCAAGAGTAAGTGCTATTAACTACTAAACTATCTTTCCAGTCCAACCATATCTTCTTTTAGGAAAGCCTTGGCTAAGCCTGAAGGTCAGCTCAGTCCCCTCTACTTCAAGTGACACCTCCAGCTTTACAGGACCAATTTCTTTCTCATTCTAGGGCCTCTAAGTGAGAAGCAAGAAGCTTTGATGACCAAGAGTCCGGCATCCAACACACGGCGTCCTGAGGATCGTAGCCTGGGACCCATGTGGCCAATCACCCAGAAGATCCTGAGGGAATTCTACGGGCCTTTCAACACAAGACTGGCACAGGTCTTGGAGGATGAAGCATTTGCCTGGAAGACAACGTGAGAGCTGAGTCCCTTCTGCAGAAACTGGGCCCACTGAGTCTGTCATTGCCATGACTTTAAAAGTCTCCAGGTGGAGAACTGTCCCCCACAGTGTGGAGAAAACCGCTGGAACCCCACCCAGTCTTTTTCTCCCAAGGCACCTGTTGTAGGAACTATTTTTGAAAATTTCCTTGCCATGTTCAGCGGTTCTGCTCTTGATCACTAGGCTCTTCCACCTGCAGCCTTGGAAAGTACCCTGGGGGTAGGTTTCTGTCTGTTCCCAGAGTGCCCTGGATCTCAGGAGGGTAATGGATCTCTGGCACCAAGTAGGTAGGAAGAGGAGGCCATGGGAGGCCACAGACCAGCCCTGCCTTCCTTCCTCCAGGAGAGTTTGTCTGGGTGTAGGGTTGGACAGCTCTGGGATCTGATTAAGGCCATGCTCTGGGGCTATCCTTCACATGTTGTATCCCAGCAGGCCTTGCATAAATTGATAACCCCATGTGGGCAGAGAACGGAGCTGCTTGGAGAATGGAGGCTCTTTTATTTTTCTTTGTATTTCCAAGTCAGCCCTTCAGTGACATCAGAAATAAGCCCAGTTCCCTTTGCTGAGCTCAGAAGAAACCCAGAAGTCAGCTTTTGGCAGCAGGCTCATCTCTCTGACCTGCTCTGCCGGTAGACTTTGTTTATGCCCAGCATAGAGAAGAAGCGTTTTTAAACAAACTGCTTCTTGCACTTGACTGCCCTGCCTCTCTTTTCTGCTTTTTTGGATGTTTTCCTCAAGGAATTCAGTTTATATTTGGAAAGGGAAGTTTTGCTGTTAATGCCAGAATAGAACAACCTCAAGGCGTGGAACAGTGGAAAAGGAAGTGAAGCTCTCCCCATTTGTGGAGGGTCACTGGAGAGTATGAGGATGCTTCAGTTTTTGGTTCTGGCTGGTTACAGGCTCCCCTCCATCTTCCTGTTGGAGGATTCTTTTATCCACATTCTCTGTCACGTACAGCCAAAGTTCTGAAACTCACTAAGGATGAGTCTCAAGACACCCATGTCCTCAGAAACATCTCACAAACTAAGTTCGGGTCACATGTGGTGTGACTAGGAGATAGCTTTGCTCTTATGGACCTTTCCAGGCCTGTTAGCAGCTTGGTTTGCAATGGATATGCTGAAAGTCTTGTCATTTTTTTTGAAAGACCCCAGGGAATACCAGAGAGAACAGCTTAAGCCCATTTGGCACACAGGATGAGGTGGAAATGTCACAAAGCTTTTCACTGGAGCATTGCCAAGGGATGCTGCCCATGAAGCTGTGTTCTCAGGTCAGGAGCCTGTCCAGCAGCATCAGAAAGTGTACACACTACATGCCCAACTGTCACTTGGACGTGTGGGAAAAGCTGGGCTTTGGCAGCCGGAGGATGTGCGATTGCTCCGCTGTGTGAGTCCTTCTGTGGCCCACCCTTGTTGGACATAGGATTCTCAGCCCAATGGAAGGATTGGGAAGAGCTCTGGGCATCAGCATGGACTGGGCCAGTGCGGCTACTGAAGGGACCATGTGTCTTGTGGCCTGTGTTCCAAGACAATTCCCCCTTCTCTCACTGTGCCACTCGGCTCGGCAGCCAGTGGGCAAATCTGGCCTGAGTACAAGGATGCTTTGGGAAGAAATGACGAGGGAGGGAGAGAGGGAGGGAAGGAGGGAGGGAGGGAAGGAGGAAGGGAAAGAGAGAGAGAGAGAGAGAGAGAGAGAGAGAGAGAGAGAGAATGAGAGTATTTATTTTGAATACCGTGTGTGTGTGTGTGTGTGTGTGTGTGTGTGTGTGTGTGTGTGTGTGTGCTTATACTGAGAGGGGCCCCTCTCAGCTGTCTTGCTGATGGGACTTCTCCTCCATTAGAGACATGATGTCTTTATGGATTAATTTCTCCACCAGTTAGCCTGTCATTTCCAGGACATATCTTACCGCCCCACACCACCCACGACTAGAAGAGATTTTTCTTGCGCACTCCTATGCATGTGAATAACATGTGGCGTAATTCTGCTTCTTACAGAAGTATTGCCAAAGGTATTATTTCCAATATTATTTGGTTCATTGCTGGTCTTTTTTATATGTGCAGCCCCTTCCTTTCTGCCACCCGTGGCCATCCAGACCCAGTTTTCTCTCTGTTGGTCTCTCCCCAAGGGTCACCAGCACCGCCTTTGCTTTTGCTCGGTTGAAGCCCCCTCTTGTTGAGAGCACAGGTAGTGTTTTGGGTGATGGCTCTAGAGCCTGTCACCCCAAACCAAAGCAAAACGCAGACCTGGTACCGAAGACACTTCATATTCCCAAAGCTCTGTGCCAGGGTGTATGACACCTTCCCTCCCTCCCTTATCATGTAAGGTATGATATGCAAGTCACATTTATTCTGTACTTTTATTCATATTTAAACTAATTAAAGATGGACCCACATAACTGGTGCCTGCCGAGAGCGGGCCCTCCATCACAAGTTTGCTGGCCAGTTGTTTCCGTGCTGTTCTCTGTGTGTGAGAGAGTCCCGGGCAGGAAGGTCAGCACTTCCCCTGCCTTACTGACAAGCTCAGAGTGGGCACAGGGCCATACTCATTCTCTGGGAATTCCTGTGGAGGCCTACTGTGGTTGGGAGTCAGGGTGGGAGGTTCTGTCCAGCTTCAAGTGCCCTTCACGTGGTCTTCAGACAAAGGAATCTAAAACTGAGGTGACTATTGGTTTTAAGAACTTGAGTTTGAGATCCTTGGTGCAGCTGAGTGTGTCTCATTCCATGGTAGGCAGGGTCCCGCTAGCACTCAAGGAGCATGGGCGAGCTTAGAGAAGGAGAGGGTGTACCAGTCTGCATGGGTCAGGTCACCGTAACAAAGTAACTCAGGGTACCTTACACACTTTCTTCCAGTGTAGCTCCACCCCTTAAAGGCGCCTCAGCATTACTGATCAGCACCAACAGCTGAAGTGTTCAGCCGTGGGAGCCGACCGGGACATTTGACATCCATTCACCACACAGCACATGCTTACTGTCGCTGTTCATGCGTTAAGTATGAACTCAAGGGGCCAGTATGTTATTTTCCCTATGGCCTCTTCTCCCAGAGCCTGCTCTCTGACCTCCTTGTCACATGACCATCTCTCTGGGCATGTCCATGATACCTTTTTCTCTTTTCATAAAGATGCCAGTGACACCATTAAGGATCTCATTTAACTTCATAACCTTTTAAAAGGACTTCTCTTTTATACTCAGAGGCTCAACCTATTCGGGACATTGACACATCAATTTGGGGAAAGAAGCAGTTGCAGAGAGGGCTTAGCTCCCACTTTGAAGCTTGGGTCATGCTCAGCAGAGAATGGTCCGTTGGTCAGTCCCATAGTTCCGGGACCTTTCCAGTACTGATCCTCATTGTGGTATGTTGAGTGTGGGGCTAGACTCAGCACAGCCTGGGGCTGGCTTCCCTCAGCAAGGATGCTCCTGCCTGGAGAGGATAGAGGATGGTGGATTCGAGAAGCCAGACAGGCCAGGGCATACCTCTGAAAGCTAGTTTCCTCTCCCTGGAGCTCTCCCCTACCCTTGCTGCTAGGAAACAGACCTATAGCCCCACAGCTTGGGTGGTACTATGCAGGATGGTATTTATCTGTTAGGGTGGAGACCACATCCCGAGGAGAGCCTTGGGCCCTGTAGGTGAGGCCGATCTAGTAGAGACTTGCAGGAAAAATTAGCTTTGAGGAGTTTGGTTTTCCTTGAACTTTGGGACCAGCTTCCCTGCAGGGCACCAGGGAAGGAATGCGGTGGGGCAGGGACTGTGAATTTTTAGCCACTGCTGTAACAGTTCATTTCATCTGGAATGCCTGGCTATCACAGAGAGCTCTGAGGAGTAACTCTCTTAATCCTGACCTTTGGAAGTCAGCCTCTCTAGCATGTATTTCTGTGATGGCTTCAGGCTGGTCTAACTTCTATGACCCCAGCCCCTTCCCATTGATCACTAAGGTCATCATGGTGACTTCAAACACAGTGAATTTCTCATCGTACAGTCCCAGAGGACAGCAGTCTTAACACCAGGCACCATAGGCTGAAGCAGGGTGTGAGCTAGGGTGCATCTCCTGGGACCCCAGGGAAAGCTGTGCCCAGACCTTCCTCAGCTTTGGGAGGCTGCCAGGTACTTTGGCTTGTAGGCTTCTTTCTAGAGTGCCATATTTAGACTTCATCTCCCTCTGCTTCCCTGGTCACATGGCCTCTTGTTCACACCCTGTCTCTCATGAGGAGGACCCTTGGAGTTACATGGGATAACCTGTGGTTACTGCCCCATTTTAACATCTCATTCACAGAGTGTCTCTGGCCATGTTAATGGAATAATTCATCAATAGGTTCTGGCACCTGTGCTGTGGACAGATTTAGAAGCCATCATGCAGCTGACCACAGGAGTGGCCTTGGGAGCTGGCCAGGCCAGCAAGTGGTATGCAATGGGTGCTCAGTGGCTGGTCCTTTATAGCTTTTCCATGGGAGACCTTAACGTGACTGGGGGAGCAGCAGCACAGTGGAGGCTCTGAGGTAATACCCTAGTGTTCTATGATGGGGCAGTGGGGCAGGAGTTTCAACTGTAAGCCATTTGGCTTGTTCCTTTCCTCAGGAAGCTCACCTGGCCGAGTGCTGTGCGCCCTAGACAGGACCACATACCTACATGAGAAGTGTCTTTCAAGGGCTTATGGTTGCCTTTGCTTGTTAGTGCTTGTGAATCTGCTCTGCCAGTTCCTCCATTGTAGCCACTGGGCAGCTTTAGTTTTCAAAGCTTGGCTGTTGTTGGGTTCATCATGCTGTAGAGACAACTGCTTGTAAAAAAAATATTACAAAAATAGAATCCTTTCTTAGTTCCCAAGAGAGTTTCAAGCTCACAACCTCCCTGCCCCTACCTTTTGCTAGGCTGACCTCCAACCCTACTGGCATCTATCTGTATAATGGCCTGGGCTGGCCTTTGTCTTCCTCCCCTCTGCCCTATTGCATTGGCATAGGCCCTGGGCCTGGTCCTCCCAGTCTGGCCAGCAACCTGGCTCTTTTTCTTCCTTGGCTGCTGAGCATGGTTCAGGCCGAAGGCCTGGCTACGGGCAGTCATGGGGTCCTTGGAACTGCAGGGGGGAATGCATGGTTCAATGATGAGTGAGTTCCAGGTACCATGCCAATCAGGAATATCGGCTGGAGGGGAACAACCATGTGCCTCAGTTGCCACCTGTAAGTGGGTGTGCCCTGTGCAGAGTCTTCAGGGCAGCAGGAAGAGGAATGGACTCTGCTGGGCAGGACGTGTGATGGGATACAGCCACAGACATGAAATGAACCTTCCATTTCACCATGGAGAACCCCTTACTGGGGCAGCAGTCTGGGGGAGTCAAACTTCTTCTGGGCTTTCATGGGGTGTATAAGAAGCTCTTTGTACTTTGAAAGGCCTCAAGAGAGTCAGGCCCAGGTCATATCTAGAAGCAGGTGAATCTCAGTTAAGGATGAGATATGGGTCATACATAGTACACTTGTGGTTCGCCCAAGGCAAAACAATGAGGTGACCACAGGGACTGAACTTGTCAAGTCCTTGAAGAATCCCTTCCTGGCTAAATAGAGAAAGGATGGGTCTTGGGAACGAAGGTGAGGTGGCACCTCCCCTGACCTTAGCTATTCCTTACCGAAAAGGATGCTCCAGTTGACACTTTCAAATTCCATTCATCCAGAATAGCATGGAAGGAGAGTGTGAGCCTGGGAATGGCCCATGTCCCGACAGATCCTCTTTGTAACCATGGAGACACTACAGTTCTGATGTCCTCATGAGTGGGTATTCTGTTGGTATCAGAGACAAACTGAGTATCAGAGACTGCACACCTGCCTGAAGTCACAAAGTACAGGTCTTCAGAAAGGGGTTGCACAATGCCAACTCGAAATATTTAATCTTTTACTTCCAGGTCAACGCTTTTAGCCCTGGTGCTATGCTGTGTGACCTTGGCACCCTGGTGTTTCTTCATCTGCATCCTGACTGTCATAACTCACTTTCTTCAGGCTTCATTTCAAATGCCCTGAGCTGCTTCTGAGGTTACCCAGGCTGGGGGTCTGGATGGTGACAAACTTTGACATGGGAACCAAAGCACATTAAAGACACTTGCTCCACTCAAAGACTTGCTGTGCTGAGCCCGGCTGTGTGCCCTCCCTTTCCTGCCTCAGGGTGGATGGCCCATGGGCTAAGCCTCCCACACAGACAGGCTACTGGGGGCTAGCCTATGGTGAGGTGTCCCCCAAGACCTGAGTCACAACCTAAAGAGAAGGGTTCCACCCTCTGGCCTCAGGCTTGCTTGGGCGGCACCAAGGTACACGCCCTAGCTAGAGCTTATTCAAAGAACTAACATTTCATTTTCTCAGTAAATATTTTCTGAACATCTACTTTGCACAAGGCACTGAGCCAGGCATTGGGGTGAGGCTGGCCTGTAGTTCGTGTGCACATTCATCTATACTTCCTATTTTCAGGAAGTATTGGTGGGTCATCCATGTGTGCCTGGCATTTGAGTGGAGAACAAGCCCCAGCTGCATGGAGCCTGGTGCTGCCGAGGACAAAAGTTGATCTTTTACCCAAAGTATCACAGAATTCTGGCAGCCATGAAGACAGCTGACGGGGACAGTGAGACCTTCAATCTGAGGCTTCCCCACCCTTCTTACCCTCCTCTGTACTTTGTCACCTCCCTGTGTGCTTAGTCCTTAGACCAAGCCTGACAGCATGGCTGGGAACAGTGATCTATCTGGTTTTCCCCAGGCAGGGTAAGGATGGCTCTCCAGCATGCCTAGGCCCTGGTGGCATACTGGCACTGGGCTCCTGCTGAGTCTCCACTCTGTCCTCCATGAGAGCCACTACACAGGCCCCATCCACCCTCAGCAGGTGTCAGATACCTTCTTGCTCTAAAAGCCCAGTTGACAGCAAGTATTCGAGATCCCCAAGAATAATGTTTAATCAGCACAGGAGAGATCTCAGGACCTGAGGAGTGGGGGGACACAGAGGTTGACCTTAAGGAACCACACCCAAGGTGAGAGGCTCCCAATGAAGGTTTGTGGGAGCCAGAGAGTAGGTAAGAAGTGTAGGGGTCAGCCCTGGAGGGCTCTCAGCCTAAAGGCTGAAGTAGGCTCCGTATGGGAGTGTTGTCAGGGAAGATTGGAGCCCAGGCTCTTCACCGCACTTGTCTCAGGCTGGAGAGGACACCTTTGACCCCAGAAGGTACACTAGCTTGGGATTCTGGCCTTGAGCTGGGAGTTCAGTGAGAGAAGCTATGACGTCAGGGACTGGTGATGACCAGCTGTGGAAAGGCTGTTTGAGCAGGGGGGTTGCAGCCTGGTCTACTGGGGCTCACTGCTGCAGGCATGAGAAGGTAGGAGGAGAGGTAGTCACCATTTTGGCTGGTGGATGACCATTTCAGAAGAAGGAAGCCGTCTGAGAGGCCTGTGGGGCTAAGAGTCTGAACTAGAAATGGCATCTGTGAAGGGCACCTGCCATCTATCTGAGAGGCTGTGCCAGCTTTGTTAAGCTAAATGTCACTCAGCCCGGAAGGAATCCCTGTCAAGCAAACATGCTGTGTTCCTGTATTTTGAACCCCACCAGCCTCACTGGAGAGCAATCCTTTTCTCTCTGCTAGATTAGTAGTACCTAATGGTTTCCAGTTTGCTCATGGGCTGCGCCGAGAGTCACTTATATGCAAGGACATTAGTGCAAAGTCCAGGAAATCCCTCATTTATGGATCTTTAAGGGGCCTCTCTACCTCCCTCATTCCCTAGAGCAGGTAGGTACCAGACGGCTAAGGCAGGTCACCCCATTTCAAACTACTCAACAGCACACTTACTTGACACCTACTTACTTGAGGACAGTCAAGGTCCTTACCCCCCTTCTCTCTCTCCTGGAAACCCTGGGTGACATGGTGTAGGGTGGCCCATCTCCATGGCGGAGCTGTGAGTGATAAGCTTTCTAAGGGACCTCTGAACTGGCCTCACCAAACCTGAGCGAGGAATAGAAAACATTCAATATCCTTTCTCACTGCAGCCTGACAGCCCCACATTTCTCTTCCGGACCCACCATTGTCTACCCCTGCCCTGCACTACCCGCTGCTCTCCTCTTTGGAGCCCTGGCATCCTCAGCTCATGCAGGACGGAGTGGGAAGGCCTGCCCTCTCTACCCAGTTGCTCCTTCAGACAGACTTCAGCTTCTCCAACTCACCCTCATTTCAGCTCCAGCTGCTGCCGCCCTCTATACTCTATACCTTGACCCACTAGCCTTCTAGGTCTGAGACCTGGTCATTGACATGTTGTGTGTGTGTGCGCATGTGTGTTTGTGCTTATGTGTGGGTGTGCATGTATGTTTGTGTGTGAGTGTATGTGTGTGCATGTGTATTTGTATGTGTGTTTGTGTTTATGTGTGAGTGTGTGTACATGTATGTTTGTGTGTGACTGTATGTGTGTGCATGTGTATTTGTATGTGAGTGTGTTTGTGTTTATGTGTGAGTGTGTGCATGTGCCTTTCAGTGTGAATGTTTTTGTGTGCAT
Organism: Arvicanthis niloticus; assembly: GCF_011762505.2. NCBI lineage: Eukaryota > Metazoa > Chordata > Mammalia > Rodentia > Muridae > Arvicanthis > Arvicanthis niloticus. Next base: position 99,120,023 of record NC_047658.1, on the reverse strand, counting down.
GTGTGTTTGCGTGCATGTGTGTTTGTGTGTGTGCATGTATGTATGCACATGTATGTGTGTGAGTGTGTTTGTGTGTGAGTGTATTTATGTATGAGTATGTGCATGTGTGTTTGTGTATGAGTGTTGGTGTTTATGTGTGAGTATGTGTGCATGTGTTTGTGTTTATGTGTGAGTGTGTACATGCATGTGTGATTGTGTTTATGTGTGAGTATGTGTGCATGTGTTTGTGTTTATGTGTGAGTGTGTACATGCATGTGTGTTTATATGGGGTTTGTGTTTATGTGTGTGCATGCATGTGTGTTTGTGTGTGTGCATATGTGTGTTTGTGTTTATGTATGAGTATGTGTATTTCCCAGTCTTGATCACTTGGTTGTGTTAAGAGCACTTATCACATAAGAGTCACCTGAAATCTGCCATCTGTGTCCTGCTTGGCTTATGGTCCTTCCATTCACCAGAACCATCAACTGCTTTAGGCAGAAGATCTTTCTGTCCATAGCCATGTCCTCGGAACCTAGACTCAGCAAACCTTAGAGCAAGAAAATGCAAAATGGTGCCCTCAAGCTATAAACCAAAGAGGCATGGCCTTGGGATTTCTCCAGGGTCATGGATGAGTCCTTAGAAACTTGCAGAGAAATCTTTGGAAAGCTCAGACCACTGGCAGGGGCTGCAGATAGCGAGGGCTGCCAGCCAGTCAGGTGAGGAGATGGTTGGTGTTAAGCAGAGTCCTGAAGACTGGTAAGATCTGGAGGGGGGCAGGGAGATCAGCTTGGGAGAAAGGCCTGGCAAGGAGGTGGGAGGGCACAGGTCTCAATGTCTCCCAGAATGGCTGGAATCAAGGACATATGGACTGACCTCCGTTGGCTCATATGTGTGCTCCATACAGAGGACCTGGTGCCATTCTGCCCTTGCCTTCTTCCCTGCAGAATGAGACATGCCTACTCTCTCTGACCACAGAAAGGAATTTATTTAGCTCTGGGCATCTACAGCCCAGTCAAGGAAGTATCAGCTATGTGCTTAGGAGGTGAGGCTCCACCAGAGAGGTGGACGAGGGCGGGTGAGTCGATGCTGCACTGACTCTCCCACCTGACCCTCTGAGCCAACAGCCACGGAGTCAGAGCAGGGCTCTGGGGCTTTGCTGAGTGGGTGTGGAAGAGCTGGAGGAGAGGCTGAGGCAACAGCCTGTGATGGTCCTGGTGACAGGCCACCGAGATGGGAATAGAGTGGGGTGGACATGTGAGGATTGCCTCCGAGGCACCGTGCTTGTGGCATGTGACATCAGCACCAGCATGCCACAAGAATACCTGGCTGTTGGTGGGAGTAAGCTCACGTGTATGGAGGATGCTGGGGATTAGAGAGGTTTGGTGGCTTCTTTAAATTCATTTAGAAACCAGTGTTCAAGACCACGAGGCCGGCTTCTGTTATCTGAAGAATAAAGTGGTAGACGATTGGGGGGAGGGGTTGAAGGCAACATGGCCCAAGGCAAGGATGAGACGGAGCTGGTGTCCAGCCGGAGGCTATGATGCCATGATGTGAGGGCACCTGGTTGAGCCATCATCTGTAAATGGAGTTAGTCTGGAGTCTTGGCTAGCCTGAATTGTCAACTTGACATAGACTGGAGTCATTATTGTCTAGATTATATTGGTCTGTGTGTGTGTCTGTGAGGGGTTGTCCTGATTATTAATTGATCTGGGAAGGCCTGGCCTACTGTGAGCAGCACTTTTCCTGAGCAGTTGGTCCCAAGCTCGTAAGAAAGCTAAGCATGAAGCACTGAGCGGTGTTCCTCTATGGTTTCTGCTTGATTTCCTATAATGACTTCCTTTAATGATGGACTGTGACCTAGAAATGTAAGCCCCTCCCCCAACACGCCAAGTTGCATTCGAAGCACACAGCAACAGAGTGGAGCTAGGGTCATAGGCATCCTGGATAGGGTGGCAATCCTAACATCGGACATTTCTTAAACATTTAAAATATTTGATGGTGCTGGGACTTGAACCCAGGACCTTGCAAGACTATTAAACACCATTTTTACTTAAGATATGAAAGTACACCTGTTTGTCTGTCTCTTCGTGTAAGGCAGAGTCTTTTCTTAGGCTAGGTCTGCACAGTGTTATCTAACTTCCAGAAACCACGTGTGATGAGTCAGCACTGGTTTCCCATTTTGTTTTCTGGTTTTTTTTCTCATGGAGCCTGGGAACTGGGGTGGGGGTGGGGGTTTGAAAAGCCACTGGGAGCAAGCACACTTGTTGCTTGTGGCATGATGATGTTTCCTCTCACGTGTGGGTGACTTTCTGAAACTATAGGCCTGGTTTCCAGCAAGCACTTCACTTACACACTTGTGTATTTTGTGCGTGTCCAAGTGTGCCAGGCTTGTGTGCACATATGTGCATGCCTGTGGAGGCCCAGAGCTTGACTTCTGCTTCTTTCTTAACTATTCCACACTTTTATTTTTCTTTTCCTATTTTTATGTGTGTGTGTGTGTGTGGGGGGGGGTTATCAGAGAAAGAGAGACAGAGACACACAGAGAAAATATATGTTGCTGCTTCCTGTGCTCTTGAGTAATGTTAAGACTGTAATTAAGATTGTAAAGGCTCCTGCGACTAGCTATTTTGAAAAACTGCTGATTTATCTAATATTTAATTAAATAGGATTTTTATAATGTCCAAAACAACTGGATAAAGAGGCTTGGGAACAAATATAATTAAATTGTCGTAGATGTAAAATTGACTGGAGCATTTTGCACAATGGCCTAAAACTGGGAGAGCTAAAACATGTCCTGAGCATCGTTGTGGGATGTTTCCTGACATGGTAAAAAGCTTGTCACTGGAGAGACCAGATGTGAAGCATCTGTGGTGATAGGGGCGGGACCAGTCATGCTACCACTGGCTGTCACATGGTAGGCACCAGGTCCCTTGAGAGGGTACCTGTGAGTTTCTCATTGGACTCTCCATCAACCTCTAGGGCAGGTCCTATCTGTGCTCTGGTTCCAGTATGAAGGCCATAGGCTGGACATTCAGAGGCGTCAAAGAACATACCGAGGTCCTGAGCCTGTGAGAGGCAGATCTGGGCCTTGCGCTTAGGTCTGTTGGCCCAGAGACAATCCTAGCTGCAGCTTCTCAAATCAGAGTCTGTGTAAAGATCCCTAAAGAGGCGAGTGGAGCCAGAGGACTGACTGAGGCTGGGCTGGGAGGCCAGGTAGTTCTAAAAGTAGAGCACCAGGCAGGGGTAGTGAGGGCCAAGGTCAGGCCGGGAAGCAGCTTTAATGCCATTCACTCACGAAAGCCCAAGAAACAACCAATGGGATCCCTCTTGGCTCTAACCCAGTTCTGTCCCTATGGGAGTGCCACAGTGGTCTCAGTCTTCCTTTTCATGCCCTGTGCATCCTTCCTGCACCGGATAACAGGCTCTGTGTGTCGTGCGGACCCCGCACCTCTCAGATGAGGCTACCGCAGAGGCTAGGAACGCTGGGTTGCCACGGCCAGCCAGTTCCATAAATTGGCTTACGAGCCTCGTGGTCAGCAGTTTGGGCTACTGTGGGTTCGAATCATGATGGAGGAATGGGGTTGAGGTTGGTTTCTTCCAGGGCTGCCCTCCAGCCCACAGAGGGGCCATTGAACCTCCCTGCAGTGGCCATAGCAACTGCCTGTTTTCTCCCACCTCCACATGAGATAATCCAGGGAACTCCTGCCACGGACAGCACGGTCAGCAAAATGGAATTCTGGAAAGTTCCTAAGGGAGCGAGCCAGCAGTTCAAAAGGCAGCCTACAAGGACTAGGCTTAGGTAAATGTCTTATCCCCGAGTCACGGCCCGCTTCCCCTCCCCCATGAACCACGCTCTGTCTTTCTCCACACTCTTGCTCCATAGCATTGGTTCCTTATTTACCCCAACGCCAACTTCAAGGGTTATTTTGCTTCTTCAAGAGCTGGCCCCATCCCCAGACACACAGCAGTGCAGTGCATTTCTAAGAGTGTTCAAGTCTCTCCAAAGGAAGAGTTGGACAGCTTCAGTTTCCCGGCTTCTGATTGGGGTTAAATCTAGAGATTTTCAAAGGGGCCTTTATTGACTTTGGAAACAACCCACTTGTTCCAGCCACTAACTCCCACAATGTCTTTGCAAAAAGGTGTGGAAGAGAGGGTGGGGCTGCAATGTGGGCGATTCCCTCCCTAGCACCTTGGTATTCTAGCTACCAGGAAGATCCGAAAGGCAGCCCTGCACTGCTCTCTTGTGGTTAACATAGGTATTGCACCAGAAAGGCCTTTACTAGTCTTTGAGCAAGTAACTCCACCAAGACAGGAGGGCCACTTTTAAATACAGGGATCACCTTTGACCTGGTTCAGGGTTAACCTCAGCAAAGGGGTATTTGAAAGACATGTCTGAAGTCAGTCATTGGGCTGTGGTTCTGAAGAGATTCAGCAGTAACTATGGATTCTCCTAGTAGCAAGTCCCACATACTACTTGTTCCCAGTAGAGGCTTACAGGAAGTCCTGGAGAGCGTGACAATAGCCCTCAGGAAAGTGAGGCTGGGAGACGGTGCACAGTTGTCAGCCTGGCCTCTATCCACCACTGTCTATCTCTGACCTAGAGCACAGCTGAGAATGGGCTAGGCTGAGACACCGCCCCTGCAAGGGTCTTTGTAGCTAGTAGTGGCCAAACCCCCCACCCCCTCCTCTATCTCCCCTAGAGCCAGCTTTCTGCAACCCTCTGTGACTGTAGACACCAGAGGGATTCTACCTCTGCCAGAGGACCACTGGAGGAGGTGGGAAGGCCTGTGGCAGCATCAGGTTCCTCCTGCAGATCAGCAAGGCTCTCACTCACCTTGGCTCTGTCCTCTCCTTTCTGCTTCTCCCAGGCTTTCCCTCTGCTCTCTATTCTCCTCCCTCCTTCCTGCTGGCTGGATGCCTAGTTCCAGGCAATAGCTTCCACACCTCTGACCCCTTAGTCTTTGCTCTCAGACCCTTTCCTCCCAGACCTCAGTCAGGCCTAGGGAACTGTGACTCACTCCATCCTGTCCCTTTCCCATGCTGCCCCTCGGGCTAATCACCATCTATTAGGTCTAGCTTGGACACACAGGTCCAGGTTTATCTTGGCAATAGGGTCTCAATCTGTTTTGCAATGGCCAAGTGGGGCAAGCCTGTCCTTCCCTGCCTGTCTGCTTTTGGGTTCTTCCTCCCATGACCTTTGGCTGTCTCCCTTCAGCAATGACAAGGTTTGCTTGGCCAGACTGGGCTGAAGTGTGGGTTGGCTTTCTCATCACTGACCAAAATGCCTGACACAAACAGCTCAAGGATGTATTTACTGGGGTTTTCAGAGGTTTTAGTACAGCATGGCAGGGAGGGTGTGGCCAAGAAGAGCAGGTTGCATCACGGTGACTGGAAGGAGACTGAACAACAGAGTGAGCGGTATGACTTCTCACTTCCCTCTGTGTCATTCTACTTGAGCCTCCTATTGGGATTTCAGATGGCACTGCCCACCTTCAGGGCATGTCCCCTATCTGATTTCTCCAGACACTCTCTCATAGACACACAACACACCAAAGGAACACTTTACTTAGTCTCCTGGTTACTTCTCTAGTTACATTATCTAGTCTCTGTTCAGGCTGACAATCAAGATTAACCACTACAGATGACTGTGTTTGGATTACTCCAGGGAGCACTCCAGGGCAGAGGAGCTAAGGCAGCTACTGCAGCACAGATCTAGGGCAGCTCACAATTCCCACAAGAAGCCAAGCCAAGCCCACCTCAACCAGATCCCAGATGCCAGGACGTTGGGTGAATACCAACTGAACTCTGAGCATTTTTGGAAGGTCTAGTTTGCAACTGTGTAGTTTCAGTCCTTCGGTCTGTCCAACTGTCCAGGCTCTTCACTTCAGAGATGTCCTGTTTGGGTACAGGCTGCTCAGGTCAGTGTCTAATGGGAACCTGCATAGCATCCACTGAGAAGTGACTCATTAAGGTCTTACCTCAGCAGCCCAAGTTAGACATGGACTAAGTGTCCAGAGGACAAGCTATGCCCATCCCAGCATCCCAGCACCCCAGCATCCCAGCCTCCCAGCACCCCAGCCTCCCAGCACCCCAGCACCCAGCCTCCCAGCACCCCAGCACCCCAGCCTCCCAGCACCCCAGCCTCCCAGCACCCCAGCACCCCAGCATCCCAGCACCCCAGCATCCCAGCATCCAGGACACATATATGGATGGGTCCCCACTGTGCTGAGAATCCTCCTATGTTCCTGATGTCCCTCCTCACTCCCTCCTCCCTGTGCATCAGCCTCTTGTAGTTTTTCTCCCCCCTCATATCTGCACAGCCTCCATAAAATCCCATGTGTTTACCTCCCAGGTCACTAAGCCTACTATGGGTCTATACCATTGACTGTGCTATCAAAACTATTAAATTTTAAATGATTTGGGGAGGAATTATTTTTAGTTCCCAAACTATAATTTGGTTCTTTTCATATCTGGCTACTATTTTGTTCTCATAGAATATTGTTCTTTCAATATACTTTTTATTCCCTTTTAAGCATTTAATCTTTTTAAACATTGGATTTGTAATTTGATCTGGAACATTGCTAGCGAGTGCCAGGGGACCCAGTTACCCCAGTGATTGTATCTACTTACTTCCCCTATTTTGAGTGGAAGTGAGGCCTGTAACTTTGAAGGAATTATATGAAAATGGAAGAGAAATCCTGGGAGGTGAAGGGCCTGGGGAGGCTGGGAAGTAGGAGAACATAGAAAACTCTGCAAGGAAAACTATTACTTTGTATGTGCATTAAAAAATAATAAATAATAAAGAAGTGCTGGTTGGTTTTGAGCTCTCTTGACATTTTTCCAAAGGCTGTTCATGTGTCCCCGTGGAGCTGGAGTGGTCCCCAGCAGTAGAAACTGATTTCTTTGCAAGAGGGGAGGGATTTACTGACTTTGTTGGGATCTGACTGGGGTGGGTTTCACTTTTAACTCTATGCTCTTCTGTGCTTTTCCTGAGCAGAGCCTGATTTATTCTGGGCTTGTCTTTTGGGTTTTCTGTGTTTTCTTGGAAGGAGTAGTGCTGTTGGGCTCACTCTGCCCAGGGCAGAGTTTCGTGTAGGTCAAGCTTCCCTCATGGCTCTCAAGGCTCATCCTAGAGCTTAGGCTATGTCTGTACAAGTGACATTTTCCTGGCTTCTGTGGCATCTTCCTGTAAATGCTCCCATAGCTGGTACTGTCACTTTTTCTTTGTTTGGATGGGAACCCAGAGCCCCTTATATACTAGTCAGGCTTTTTACCCACTGGGCTACATGACCCAGGGCCAGTCCTCTTTTTATATCGTTTCTTGTAGGGTGTGTGTGTGTGTGTGTGTGTGTGTGTGTATGTGTGTGTGTGTGCAGGTGCATGTGCACATGTCCACATGAGTGAGGTCACAGCCTCAGATGGTTGAGTAATCGGTTTCCAGCTGAAGGCTCTGTTTTGGAGGTTGTAGGGACTTTAGCAGTCTAGAAAGTTGTGGGAGGAATTGGGTGTGGGTCACCAGGGACTCTGACTTCATCAATGGTCGAATCCATTGATAGTATGATTGGGAGGTGGCAGGAGATGGTCTTTGAAGGGTGTTTGGATCCCTCCCTCTTTTTGTCTCTGTAGGTGAATGAAGCTGTGCTGGGTATATACTTCACGTTTTCTTTATCCATTCATCTGTTGATGGATACCTAGGCTGGTTCCATACCTTGGGTCTTCGAATAATCTTCAATAAACACTCAATGTGCAAGTTTCTTTGTGGTATGCTGACTTCACTTCCTTTGGACATATACCCAGGAGTGGTTTAGCAAGATTATATTGTAGTTCTATTTTTGTGTGGTTTATTTATTTATTTTTTTTGAGGTGTGTCCTTACTGATTTTACATTCCCACACACAGAGTATAGTCCTTCCACTTACATCTTTGTGAAATCTTGGCCTTCTGATCCTGGGGCCTCCCAGGCTCTTCAGAGCTTCCAACAAGTACATTCATGTTATTGTGCTCAGTAGGAAGAATATTCTCTGAAAGCTGTATCCTCCCCAGCATCATCAGAAGACAGTTGAGGCTCTTCGGAGCTTCCAACAAGTACATTCATGTTCTTGTGCTCAGTAAGAAGAATGTTCTCTGAAAGCTGTATCCTCCCCAGCATCATCAGGAGACGGTTGAGAAAGAAGAGAGCCTAAAAGGAGATACTGGCCTTACCAATAGACACATCCTTAGATCAGGCTATAGAAAGCTTTGTCACTGATTCTGATGAGAAGATGCCCACCTCAGGAACAAAGGTAAACAGAGCTCGATGTGGATCAGTCCGAGCATTAGAGGCTCCTGGAACTCTAGAGACTCAGCCTTTCACCTTAGAAAAATTCAAACCTTAGGAGTAGCACTCAGCTCAACTCCATTAAAAGAAGCAATGACTCAAAGACTTGTGAGAACATCCGAGCTGGGAAGAGCTAAGCGGAGTCTACAGCACCTGAGCCTGGAACTGAGTCTTCAGGGCTGAATTTGAAGAGCAAAGACAAATTTTCATCATTATGAACAGGTCAGCCATGCCAGTCCCCACAAAGGTCAGGAAGCATCGAAGATATGGAGGTAGGAAGCATATAAGAACCAGAGGTTGGAGAGACTGCTGGGAAATGCTGTCTTCTTCACATGGCAGGACCACTGTGCTCACGAGCTCACAGCAACTGAGTTTGCCTGAACAAGACTTGCACAAGGTCAGGCTGGTCCAGCTCAGACATCAAAGGGTCCCACAAGGCTCAACTCCTAACGAAAAGTTATTGGCGGTTGATGGCCACTGGGGGAAGAGTCAATTTTGGTTAGGGGTGTGGCCTCTCTCAGGTTGTAATCTCAGCTAGACACACAGATCCATCTCTCTCATGTTTGTGCTACTGTGTATTTTGAATCTACGTGTTGCCCTAACATAGCCCCCCTCTAACAGATACAGATTTTAGTCCGCACACAGGAATGTGTGTTTAAGGGAAAGTGGCCTGCAATAGCTCTCTTCCAAGTTGATGGACCAAAAGGACTTGTGTAAATAGCAATAAAAGCGCAAAGGCTGCAGTTCCAAAGCCAGACATCCGTGTTATCTGAGAGATACAGGAATTCAGTAAATACTGGAGGAGAGGAGCTTTAAAAATGGTGCATCTTATCAGTGTCAGCGATCAAGCCTAGAACCTCAGGCATGTGGGTCAGCCTCCACCACAGGGTTACATCTTACAAAAAGATAATACTCACTTCCAAGAAACTAACATAATTAAAAAGGAAAAGGATTCAAAGCCCAATATTTATAGGAAAGTGTTGTGCATATATATATATACACACATATATGTGTGTATATATATATATACATATATGTGTATATATATGCATACATATATATCATATTTTCCAGTTGTTTCTATGTATTTGGTTTAATCAATATTATGTCATGTAACTCATACCCCATGCTAATGTCATCCCATATCATGTTCTTCTAATAGCATCAGTGGTTGTGTTAATAATATATCATATATTATATCATGCAGTGTCATGCCATATTATGTCAACCAATATTTCACATCATACTAATCATGTCATACCATACCATGGCATGCCACATGTCAATAATGTATATCATATATCATGCCACAGCAATCATGTCTTACCATATTATATATTATAAAACATGTCATGCCATATGTCAATTAAATGTCATGTCATGCCAGTAAAGTCTTTTCATGCCTTGTCATGTTATACCATGCATATCATACCATGCCATGACTAATCATGTCACGATTATGTCAATCTTATTGTAGCATATCATCATGTCATGTTGAGCATATATTTTAGCAGGTCATGCCACTCATATCACTCATATGAGGTCATGCAATGTCATGTCATATCATGAAACTTCATGCTATACCATCTTTCATCATGTCATATTAGCATGTTATGTCAATCATATTATGTCTTATGTCATATCTTATATCATCACATGAATACTTCTACACACTGCTCAAAGAAACACACACAGACACACAGACACACACACAAAGTTAATGCAGCACACACACACACACACACACACACACACACACACACAAAGTTAACGCAGCAGCACTGGCCATGTGTCTTGATCTACTCAGTTAATCTCACTGTAGCTCAGTCTTCTCCTATGCAAAACATCTCCACGTTACAGGGATGTGGTGAAAGGTTAACAAGCTATGTCTAAAAAAAGTTCTTAAACCATCCCGGATCCACAATTGCTCCATGTAATGATCACTCAGAGATGAGACAACTCAATCTGAGGAGATATGGAGATGTATGCAGACACAGGGCAAGAGAGATAGATGATTCAGTCAGCAAAGTGTTAGCTGCACATTCGTGAGGACTTGAGTTCAATCCCTGAGACCAAAGTACAAAAGCCAGGCATTTGCTTTCACCTTCAGTGCTGTTGAGACAAGAGGATCTCTGCTGCTTGCTGGCCAGCAAGCCTAGCCAGAAATGAGCCCCAGATGAGTAAAAGACACTGTCTCGCAAAACAAGGTAGGCAGTTCCTGAGGAAGGACACACAGTGTTGACTTCTGGCTTCTACATGTTTGGGTCCACCTTCCCAGGACAACTGTATGAACATCTACTCATACACAAATATATACACTATGAAGGCATACATTCATGTACACACACACACACACACACACACACACACACACAGCAAAACCCCAAAACAAAAACAAAACCCCCACCAACTGCAACATCCTAATGTCACAGTATTAATTGTAACTAGAGTCAGAGGGTCAGGGACGTGGGCAGGCTCAGCTGGGCAGTTCTGGTTCTGGCTAAGCTTGTTTGCCTGTGTGGTGGCCAGCCTCAGGCTGGCTGTTCTAGGAGGGATGTGGCAGGAATTCTGGGGTCACTTAGCTCTGCCTCATGTTGCTCTCCTCCTGGAGCAAGAAAATGAAAAATCCAAACCCTGCTTCAAGCTTCTGCTGTGACACATTTGCCCCAAAACAGTTACACGGAGAGTCAAGACAGGGGGCAGAATGTCATACACCAGAGGGTGTTGACATCTCACAGTCAGGGCAGGACATTAGGGTACTTGGTCTCTTTCTAAGAGAGGATTCATAAGCTGGGAGTCATCCAGGATGGCAGGCCAGGCAGAGCCATGTGTGTCACTCTGCAACAGAATAGGAAAAAATTAGATACTAGGACCCTTGTTTTTGCAGAGGGGGTTCTAGGTATCCTAGGCTGACCTTGAACTTGCTGTGCAGCCAAGGGTGATCTTATACTTCTGATCCTCCTGCCTCTACTTTCTAAGTGCTAGGCTCACAGTGTACACCACCACACCCAGTTTATGCACTACTGGGAACAGACCCCAGGGCTTTGTGCATGCTAGACAAGCTTCTACCAACTGAGCTTTCCACCCAAGTCCCCATGAGCTCTAACTTCCCCCAAAGACTTCAACTGTTCTGTGACTACAGTAAATCCCTACTAACCACCCTAGGATAAACTGCCACTGAAACAAAATGTTAAGGTTACTTAGCTTTTAAGTTCAAGAACCTTGTTCTAGGAACAAGCAAAAGATTCAGAAAGATTTAAAAAATTCCCCCTTTCTCAACATTCACTCCCCTTTCTGACTAAAGCCAGCAGATGGCAAGGGGCACATCTGCTTCTGGAAGGGAAAGGGGTCAAACACCAGAACTTGGAATAGGCCAGCACAGCTCAGAGCAGTGGTGCCCAGAAGCTCAGCAAGTCGGCGGCACCAGAATCAGCAGCAAAATGGCTTCAGACAAAGGGAGACAAGAACAAGTGTGAGAAATGGCAAGGCCTGAAATACTCAAAGAAGTACAGCTCAGAGTTTGCCAAAAACCAGGGAAGAATGAGTCAAATGTCATTGTCCTACAGGCTCTGAAGAGTCTTGAACTTCAAGAGCTGGATAGGGCTGCTACCAGCAATGAGGTCAGAGTTCTGTTGCTCCCAGATTAGAAATCCATAAATGACTGGGTATTCAAGAAAGCAAAGTGTATTCCTGACCCAGTTGAATATGCCAAGTTGAAGTACAGACACAGGATGTAAGTAAATCAATCCACTTATCCTTAGGGATGGGAGAGGATGAAGGACCTTATACATCCTTTGGGGAAGGGAGAGAATGAGGGGCCCTTCCTCCCAGAAGGCATCCTAGATTGTTTAGGCAAGCAAGCTGAGCATGCAATTCATGAGAAACATGTCAGTAAGCAGCACTGCTCAGGGCCTCTGCGTCATGTCCTGCCTTGAGTTTCTGCCTAGACTTCCCTGGATGATGGAATACAAAATGTAAGATGAAATAAACCCTTTCCTCCCATGCTTTTTGCCATGGTGTTTTAATCATAGCAATAGAAACCCTGACTGAGATACCATTTTATGCCTGTGTATGATTGGGTATGCATATGGTTAAAATCAGATGCACCGTGGGAAAGGATGCACACAGCTAGCTAGATGTGCAGAATTAAAATCTGTCAATCAAAGAAGAGATCCACCTATGGTATGCACCTTAGTAACTAACTCTTGCTCCATATGGACCCCATAAAAGGAAGTCCCAAACAATAACTAATGCTGTTGAGTACCACAGTCAAGGAGCCCGCTGCTTACTTGCATCATATCCGGTCTGCACTATTGCTTTGCTTCTGAATAAACTTTCTTCACCATTATCAAGTCCTCCTGTGTTTATTTTTTAATTTTTTTGAATCGGCTCCAGGAAAATGGGACCCCTATGTCCAGACATCCAGACAGTGGGGAAGAAGTCACAGTGTTCATGAACCAATCACCTCTCAAAGATTGGGGCCACCCTCAGGGGCTCATAATACTGGTATTAGGTGAGTGGGGGCTTGATTTTGAAATTAAGTACAGCTCAAAGAGCATAGTACCTGCTTTGCTTGTAGACTGGGCATTCATTCTTGCTTTAGATAGAAGCCCTGGGTCCTAGTCAACATCTGGAACTTTCCGTTGCCAATACGTCAACATCAGAAGCCAGCAGAGAGCCAGCCTTGGGTTCTGTTAGTGACTAAGTTTGGATCATTGAAAGACTCAGCCAGCCTCATGCGTCTGTAGAGCCTACGGGATCACGTGACTGTGGAAGGGCTTTTACATTTGTAGATCTGATGGTGCCAACAGAAAGAGAATGCATGCCATCTAAACTTGCTTGAGATTCTGTTCTTGGGTTTTGAGTTAAATATTTTGGGCATTTATGTCTTGAGAGTCATATTCCAAGGGCTCTCACCAAGGTTCTGCTGACGTGGGCCAGGGGTCAGTCTTCTAAGTCAGTCACAGTCTTGTTTCCATGAATGGACTTCAAAAACACAGGGGTAGGGGGCCCTGGAGTCCAGTTTGTTTATCCCTGGACTTTGATACTCATCTTCCTACCCCAAGCTGTGACTGAACTATTCCACACGTTTAGTTCCTTCCATGCAGTGATATCATAGGCAAATGGACAGAAAAGGAAAGTTCTCCATCCACTGAGTAGCTGGAATGGATGACACAAGTTTACACACAATTGCCAACCTTTCAAATTGAGTTGGATTTAAAGCCTCTCTGAGCTCCTCAAAGACCACCTTTGCAGGCGGCTGACTTTTTATGTCTTCCCTTTGGCCAGCAGGGGGCAGGCTGGGCCTGGGAATGTGCTGGGAATGCTCCCTTTCCACCAGCTATGCAGTTTCCCCAAATCCCCTAGGAAACAGGGCTGGTGGGCTGGCGTCCTCTACAGCCCCACTCGCCACCAGTTAGGGGCAGGTTGCTTTCCTCCCCACCAAAGAAAGAACTCTGGAATTCTGGGCCAGGTCCTCTGTTCCTGGCCTTCCTGTAGGGTCTGCCTGTTCCGGGACTGGAATCTGTCTCTTGGGGGCTCTGAGCCAGCATCTTCTGAAGGGCTGGCTCCCTGCCTCCCTTCCACTGCCACTTTGAGGCCATTCTCTCAGTCCCCACAGTGAATGTGGCTCCTGGTAAGTCCCAGAATGAATTCTTGCCAACACGCTCTACTCCAGTCTATCCTACACAGGAGCAGTACAACCTTCTCTAAGACTTAGTTTTCGTACCTGTAAAATGGGACTAAAGTGCAATAGTGCACAATTGTAATCTCTGTGCAAGGGAAGTTCTAGGTCAGCTTGGGCAGCTTGCTGAACTTTAGGCTACCCTGGGTTACATGGCATTCTGTTTTTAAAAGCTACAAAGGGGTGTGTGTGTGTGTGTGTGTGTGTGTATGTGTGCACGCGCGTGCGTGCGTGTGCTGAGGCTATAGCACAGTTCCCTGGTATGCATGAAGCTCTGTGTTCAATCCCAAGCATAAACTAGGTACATGGTGGGCACATCTGTAATTCTAGCACTAGGGGGATAGAGGCAGAATGGTCATATTTTCAAGGTTGTATAGCTAGCCTGGGCTACCGGAAAACCTGACACAAAAAGGCATGAGTATAGGTTAGGAAGGGGCTGGAGAAATAGCTTAATAGTTAAGAATACTTGCTGCTCACCCAGAGGACCTGAGTTCAGTTCCCGGCACCTGCATGGAGTGGTTCATAATGGCTTCACTCCAGCTTCGGGGCTCCAACACCCTTTTCTAGCCTCCCATACGCCCTGCACACATATGGCATGCATATGTGCCCATAGACACCTGATTTTTTTTTTTTTTAAGGAATGAAAAAAGGGACTAAATCACACTGTTAAATGCTTAGAAAGTGACTTAGCATGGATCCTGAGAGAGATGTCGTAGGCATGGATGCCTGCAGGTTTTGGAGACTGTGGGACATGGTTTCCTTTGGCACTTGCCAGTGGGCCTCACAGTGCTGTCATGGGGTGCAGCAGCTGGTGCTTGCTAACTTACCACCAGTCAGAAGCAGCCTGGGCCTGGTTTGCCAGTCCGAAGCCCAGGTCAGCATTGGCCCCTCCCAGGTCAGCTGGCCTCAATATCCAGCACTTGATTCTGAGTCCAGACTGTGAGACTCTTGTTCCTGTGTGCTGAGGAGAGAAGTGGATGGAGGTTTTCTGTTGTTGCTTTAAATGCTGAGGTTAAGTTTCAGCCCAGATTCTGGAAGAGGAAGGAAACTTGGAAATTCTATACAAGTAGGACTCATTCCAGAAGCCCCCAGAGGTATGCCAGGCTTCTGGGAGCTCCTGAGAGCAGCCAAGCCTTCCTTACTTCTCCATGAATGGGTAAGACTGGCATAGGCCATAGACACAGCCAGGGTTTGAGTACCAGCCAAGAGAGACTCAGAGCATGACGGGAAGGACAGAAACCTTGTCCAGATGCAATCAGATGCTGTTCTGTGTGGGTCACCAAAGCACAGGAAACCAGGCACTGGGCTCCTCACTGCACAAGGCTCTTTTGTTGAGCCTAATCCCTGGAGACCAGGCTTGGCCTCAAGGTTCTGTGCAAGCCCCTCCCTGCCAGGCCCACCCCAGCTCTTTCCAGCTAAAGCCCCTGGGAAGAGCTCAGGTTCCCCTTGGCTTCAGTGGTAGAGATCAGATCTTGCCCCAATTTTAAGAGACTCTTGATTGTGGACAGAACCTGGGTGTGTACATTGTGCGAATTCCAACATAACCTCTTTTGATTTTACCCTTTTTGCTTTGTCTGGTTCCCACTGATGGCCTTAGCCAGCTGAAATAGTAATTACATAAAGATGGCTGGGCTGTCAAGCTGGAGTGATTCTGTCTCCCTCTTTATCAGACCAGGAACAGGCCTGGAAGGGAGATCTTTACTCCAGGTTCGCGGCAGAAGCTCTTGAACCTCCTCTCTGATCTCCTCGGCTTCACTGTCTAGTTACAGACAACTCCCTGTTTTAGGTTCTGAGTTCTCTGAAAGTGGCAAAACTCTCTTAAGACCTGTGAACCATATGGAGGGCAGGCCTGGGTATGGGTCCTCTGAGAAGGGAAGTAGGGGTGGCTGGAGGACCCCTGAGTGTGAAGCAACAGGAGACAGCACAGACTCCTCCTTCACTTGATTGAATCATTCATTCAAAAGGATCCCAGAAATGTCTTCAGACTGGAAAGGGGGGAAGGGTTCTGGAGGCTCCAGTGATAGGCTGTGAAGGGGGGATTTAGCCAGGGGTTCAGAGCAGACATGGGAGCCCTGGGGGTTCCTGAGTACACAGAAACCTGTTTCCTGGTTGGTCTGTAAAACAGGGCAAGTAAAGTGAAATTTGGGAAAGCACATGTGCTCTCGCAAGGCTGAGGGGTGGGCGTCATGGGCCTCGCAGGGGGGCAGTGGAAGGATTCATCAGAGAGGTATTGTGGTTTTCTGTGAGCAGCAGGCATATTCTTGAGTGGAGAGTGGTGGGTGCTGGAGTCGGACCTAACTCACTCCCTGTCTCCTGTGAGCCAGCTGGGAGATTCGACAGGAATTCTCTGCAGCTTGCTCCTTCTTCGGATGCCCCTCCTGTCCAGTTGGTTTGTTAGAGAGGGTACTAAATGGATCCTGTCACTAAGACTTGGTACTGTCATCCATGGTCAGCCTGGACCACACTCCATGAACCAGGCCTCCTCCTGGGGAGAGTTGCCTCCAGGTATAGATGGTCAGGAACCCCTAGCACAGGTGTAAGCCACACAGGCCACTCAGAGCAGCTAAGGTGAACTTGGATCCCAGTCTTGGACTCATGTTTCCATGGAAACCTGCTCTGGCTGAGGCTCCTCTTTTCCCAGGCTCCCCTGGGGCTGCTGGGTTCAGGATCTTAGGTGCCAAGTACACCAAGGATTCCTCCCAAACTCAGAACCGGAACCAGTTTCCAGAGCTCTGCAGGGCTGTTTGGGAGATGAAACTTTCTAAACATAGAACATTCCAGATTAGGTAATCTGGGGGCAGGGCCCAGGCACTTCCGATGTGAACATAGAACAAACCTAGTACCATGATGAGGTTGGTTGGTAAAACTGAGGATTTGGGTGGCCTGTAGGTTCCCAGGCCCTTGCTGAAGGCCCATTTTAATCTGGGAGTTTAGGCCAAATGTCCCCCTGCAGACCACATACCTGTTCCCACACTTCTGTTTCAATCAGACAGTGAAGGGCAGACTCCCCTCACTAGCAGGCAGCTGGTCTCCCTTAAATAGCTGTGGCCCAGGTGGGTGGGATTTGCCACAATCTGCAGAAAGAGCTTTGAATTGAGAGGCCTAGGACTCATCAGTCTCCAAGCAGGGCAGCCCCAGCTTGGACCCAACTGCAGCCCTTCTCCTCAAGGCTGTTTCTCTGCCCTGAGTCGGCTAAGAGTAGTACCAGGAGGACTCCAGGCACAGACTCCCACGGGGGGAGGGGGGTATGCTTTCCTTTCTGGTCCCATGTCCACCTCACTATCCAGCAGAACCGACTTCTGGGGGGGAAGGAGAGGGGGGAGGGAGCAAGAGAGAGAATCCCTAGGAGAGTGGGAGGTATCTGTGTCTTTGAGACTGGTTTGGGGGCTATGAGATTGTTCCAAACTCAGAAATCAAATGAATGTGTGGGGGAGGGAATGCAGGAAGGTGCCCAAAGGTGGGGGCAGCCCCATCTGCAACTCTTTCTGAAATTAAAAAAGAAGTCTAGTTTTATTAGCTCAGTTTGAGGTAGCTCTTACCCCCTGGGGATGCAGCTTCTTATCAGCTCCCAGTACCAATCAAAATCACTGCAGGAGGCTGGGCCTTTAGAGTACTTGCCTAGCCTGCACAGGAACAGGTTACAGGTTAAACCCCTGTCAACACACACACACACACACACACACACACACACATACGCACACGTCACCATAGTTTCTTTCCATGTTTCAGGTAAATTGTAGACATAACCTAAGGAGCCAAGCATCCAGGCGGGCAGGTGCCTCTCACCTCTGGCTGGTACCTGGGGCTTCACACACATCACCCAGCCCTTCCTCACTTGGGAATCCTAGAAGCCAAGATCATCGACTCCTGACTCTAAGATTAATGTTAATTGGAAGTGACCCCTTTATCTAGCTACCAACAATCCTGGTTTGCACAAGGAACAAACCCTGGACAATACTGGACAGGGCCAACAGGTTGGTCAACCCTTTTACATTCGATTGGGTCAGGGGTTTGAGGAAGAAAGGGCACTACTTAGAGGCCTCTGTACCTGTGAAGAATAGTGACGCTGGATGAGAAGAGAGGGTGGCTGATCCCCACTTGTTCTCCAATGGCTGTGACTACTGTAACTTGAAGATCACTGGGATGTAGCCCCTGAGGCAGCTGGGGCTGCTGCTGCGACTGAATGGTGGGCAGCAGTGGGAAGGGGAGTTTTCAAAAGGAGCAGAATCTCACACTGAATCTTAATCTGCTTCACGCAGAGACTCATAAAATCCCGACATAGCCCCAGACTGTCATGTCTGTAGACAGCATCAGTCAGCGCGGGAGGCAGTGGCTTGGAGGGAGACCAGAACTTGCAGAATAAATATATCAGGGTGAGAGCAGCTTCCCCCAGCCAGGAGAGGCGAAGCAAGCTGATGCTCTCACCTGGCTCTTGCAAGCCCACCTACATGTGGGCTGAGTTGCAGGGGAGGCAGCAGCAACCCTGCTCTACCCTAAGTCAGCCCAAGCCCCGAACTGGACATGTCTGGAAGGCATAAAGCTGATGTGTCTATGAGAGTGAGCAATGTGGGTGTTAGCTGCCAATCAATGGATGCACGTGGGTGGATTCAGAAATGCCTGGAAGTGGTTGAGAAACAAGTGGGGCTGAGCGAGTTATGGAAGCTCAGGGGATGGGGAGGTTCCTGGGAATATACTGGGGACACTTCCGACATGGGGGGTGGCGTCTAAAGCATAGTGGTGTTCTGGGCATGTGCAAAAGCTGAGGTGTGTGTGTGGTGGGGGAGAGTCATGGAGGCAGGGGGAGAAATAAGAAAGAGAGGTGAGGGGTCATCAGTGGGAAGAAATACAGGTCAATGTTTCTGGCATGCAGCCAGAGGAGAGGACTACCCCCTCCTGTTCCCAGAATCCCCAGCATCCCCAGGAGTGCACCTAGGTCCTTGACATTCATTACAGAAAATAACTTTAGGAGGAGTCAAAGTTGAGCAGAGTGAGTTCATTGATTAAGCAGAAAGATACACTTGAAGAAGTCAAGTGCCCAGGTTAGGAGAGGCATGCACGTAATCACCCCAGCAGCCACTAAACACATGGTTTGGGGGCTTTGAAGCTCCTTGGTCTACATCCAAGTTTAGATATTAGGGAAAGTATGTGTTGGTGTAGTTCTTTTATTCTTGCCAGCAGGATTTTTGTCCTTGAGGAGGAAACACTTTGGGGGACACTGTGCTGATGTAGTTTTGATGCCCAAAAACTACCAAAAAACCATGGTCAGGGTAGGGGTATCTATAGTTACGAATAAGTCACAAGGAGGCTGGACCTAAAGATGGCCTGTAAGCTATTCTTAACGGTTTCCTTTGTGGTAGTTCTTGGAAAGAGAATGGAGTTCCTTTGCAGGCTGTCTGGTCAGTTACAACAAAAACTAGGTGCCAGCCAGCTGAGGATGGAAATCAAGTCAGAAGAATGAGGAGGCCTTTACTTTTTCACATCCCCCTATTTCTTAACTACCTCAAGCCAGATGTCCCCTGGTCTTGGTTGGGGTGACAAGAAGAATAGCCAAACCCATACCACAGCTTTGTCTCTAAGAGAAATGACTCTTGTAGTCTAGATATTCATAGGAAGAATGAGTTTGGGTACCAGAGCGAAAAACAGCCACTGCTAGCATCAAAGGCTGGGGTGAGCCAGGGGTTCACTGTCCAGGCAGCAGCGTCCAGGCCTGCAAATCTACTGCCTATTCCTGTACCCCTCCCCAACACGTAGGGCACTGACTTGCTTGTAAGTTAACAACAGTTTCTCAAAAAAATTTTTTTTCTCGTTATGCACTTTAGAGAAGTAATTTCTAAACATTGGTCTGTGTGGAGAGCGTGAGGAATGAATGAGTCAGACATTCCCTGGTCTGAGGTTAAATGTGGAACATAAAGGAAATGTAATGCGTTTTGCATAAGCTAAGTTTATTCAACTTAAAGGAATATGCTTTCTACTGAGATGACACTAAGACGATATTTATACTTTTGTGCTGGCTTTTGTTAGTGCAACCCGGGTCTCCAAAGTAACTTAAACTTAGAATCTCTGCTTCCTGAAATCCAAAAGGCCGGAGACCACTGTCTACATCACTGCTGAGTTCTCTGACTGAAATATATGTTGGTAACATGGGGAATGTTGTTGGTAATAATGGAGAATCTTAATCTGAGTAGTTTCACCCTTGGGAAGACAGAAAAGGCTGGATAGCAAGAGACCAAGACTCCTTGGAAGACAAAAATTTCCACCCAAATCCTCCCAACAAGATAGCAAAGGGGACTGAAGAGAGTATACACCTTGGGGACAAAGAGCATACAATAGACAGGACATTTGGGAGCTGGTAGACTCGTGAGAGTTGTGAATTTCTCCAATGCTATAACTTGAAGCCATGGATGGAGCTATTTTTTCTTTTCAAAGCAGGGTTTCTCTGTGTATCCCTATCCCTACAGAATTAGCTCTGTAGACCAGGCTGGCCTTGAACTCACAGAGATCCATCTTCCTCTGTCTCTGTCTCTCAAGTGCTGGGATTAAAGGCATGTACTACCATTGCCCAGTTTAGATGGAGTTATTTATAAACATGAGAAACTTATATCTTACAATTGTGGAGGCAGGAAGTTCAAGGGTCAAGGCCCCAGCAGATCGAGTGTCTAGTGATGGTCTGCCCCTTCTTGCTTCATCATCATGTGGTCAAAGAGAGCTCCCACAAGCTCTTCTAAAAGATTTGATTCCACTCATGAGGGTGATACCCTTGGACCATCTCTGTCCAGACCCCACCCCCTAAGACTCTCACACTGAGCAATGGGCAGGGTCAGGCAGGGTGGGGCTCCATATACCCAGATCATAGCCCTTTTTTATTGGTATCCAGAACATGGAGCCCTTCTAGGCAGGAGTGTGGAAGTCACCTTTGTAGAATAGTCATTAGCCTGAGAGCAAGACCCTCGACTGTTGGTGTTTCCAAGTCCCTTGAGGCAAAGGTCCTGAGAGATTGCTCTGCCGACCCAGAGTCTTGATAGACACAGTAGACTTCAGCATCCCTCCTGACTGTGAGCAACAGCCAAAGCCCAGGGGATGTTTGTGTGATAGCTGATCTGAGGCACACTTCAGGAGTGGGGGTACAGTTCAGACAGCAAAGGCAACTTAGGAACATCCATAAGGAATTAAAGGGCCTTTGAAACAACAGCAAGGGTCTTGGAGACTCAAAATAAGAGAACATTAAAAAAAAATCTATGGAAGAGTCAGAAGAAATTAGGGAAAAAAGGGGGGGCGGGGAGACAGTAGGAGATAAAAGACAGGAAAACGAGAAGATCACATTAGAAAAGGCAGAGTGTGACAACCACAGCCTCCAGTGCAGGAGAAGGAAATATGAACCAGCTGTCCCTGGGTTGCAAAGTCTGCAGATGTCTTCATGCCTGGGGTGTCTGAGAACCCTTTCCACCCATTGTTGAGGAATCTGAGTATATTGTCAGGAACAAGGCTTCTTGCTAAGGACAGTCAGTGGGCACACAGTCTACTGTGCTCTGGAATTCACATTCACCAACTCATTTTATGGAGTGTAGGATTAACCTGATCTGTGACGAACAGGGCCAGTGACCGCACCAGGAACGGGGGAGGGGCAGATGGCAAAGGCTAGTTTTCAAAGCAGGAAGTCAAACCTGGGACACATGGCCATTCCAAAATAGAACTTTTCAAGTTATTATTATTTTTAAACTCTTCCCTCTTCACTTCGGAGGGATCTTTTTGTTCTTTTTATGTCTCGGATTTGTTTTTAATGAGCATGCTTTTTTTTTTTTTTTTTTTTTTTTTTTAAATAACAAAAACATCATTATTCTTCAAACATTTCTTTCTGAGTTTTCTCTCCATCTGGTTTGCTTCGTAAAAATGGGAGGGAGGGTGGGAGGGAAGGAAGAAGAAAGAGAGAGAGAGAGAGAGAGAGAGAGAGAGAGAGAGAGAGAGAGGAGAAAACTTATCCAGCTGCTCTCTTAATGTCTTAATTCACTGTTCTAGGACAGGGCAGAAGTTGGATATGCTCTGGAGCCTGGAGGGTGGATGGGACTTCCTGCTCTCCACAGAGGGGCCCAGTGAGTACTAAGTTCCCAGGAAAGAAGTGTTGGGAGGCTGTGCTTGAATCATGGCTTGCTTTGTGGGGCTGGCTTAGGCTTCCTCAGGATAGCAGAGGAGCCCAGGGCAAGAATTCATGCCAGGCAGAGTATAAGATTCTCCGGGAGTTGAGCAAGCTCACACAGAATCCTCAGGAGAATCCTGGGAGACACTTGTCCAGTGTCCTTCTGAAGGATGTGACCAGGACCCTGTCCTCCCTTCTCAGTTTCTAACTCATTGAACCTTCTACTTATTTGAGAACAAGTGTGTGGTTTAGAAACTCAAATTGCCCCCAAATCAGCAGCTGCCAGCTACTTCCCTTTCTCCCATCTCTACCTGTGTCTCCTCACCCAGGGTCTTCTGCTGAGAGAATTTGAAGGTGAGCATGGGGAAGGAAGTATACAGAAAGTGTTCAGTCACTCATTCATTCATTTACTAACTCATTCATTCATTCTGCCCTGTGTGGCCTTCATATCTATCTAGCCTTATGCAGTGACTGGGGTAACACTCTAAGCCAGTAGCATCTCCCTTGTTGTGAGGAGCTTGTGTAGGTATTGTCCTAAAGTGAGAGAGATGGTGGCCTCAGGATGGGAAGAGAATCACCTTCTGGGGAACTTTCCTCTCGTCCTTGATGCTCATAATTCAAGCTGTACAAACCCTGCTGTTTGCTGTTGTGCAGGTGATGGTGGGTTCTGTTCTTGCAACAGCATTTCTCATGTTCTGACTGATCCAAAGGGGGGGAAGGGCTGAATGGGGACAGGAGGATGACTTCTAGGGTCTCTGAGCAGGAACAAAACTGAGTGTGCTTGGGAGGTGCCATTTAAGATGGAAAGGGCCAGGTGGGGGAACCTGGCTCAGGCTGGAGGACCCAGTCAGCAAAGCAAGGCACCATAAGTGTGACTATTACACTGCAGGTGCCCAGCAAGAAATAGTTGCCACCTCCTTGCAGCGGTCAGAGAGATGGCACAGCAGGTAAAGATAACTTGCTTTGTAACATTGATCACCTGACTCTGATTTCTGGAACCCACATAAAGTGGAAGGAGAGAAGCTGCTCACGAAACTGTCTTCTGTTCTCCACATGTGGGCTATGGTGCATGTGTGTGTGTGTATGTGTGACACACACAACCTATAGTAGTAACAACAGGAAATTGACATCACTTTAATGGCAGAGACCTGGGTATTTCTAATGATCATTCTTTGCATTTAATTAGTGTAGCCATCCACTGTTACACCCTTCAACATCACCACCCGCCCCTGCAATTGGTGGGTAACCAACTACCCAAAGGGAAGACTCATTGGGTTCACAGGAATACAGTGGAGAGGAAAGGAGTGGGTGAGAAAGAGGCTTCTGGAGCCCTGACCCCGAGCAAAAAGCTTGGTGACCCCCTCTCCCCGTTTCGTGCACAGCAGACAATGGCAGTTCCTTCTTTTGAGGGGCTCATGATGAACATGGCCAGAGCCCCAGCCTGGGCTCTGTTTGCTCACTGGCTTGCTCAGGGTTCCTCATATTCAATATACTGTGTTGTGGTCTGGTTCTCATTTAAGCCTGAAACAGCACAGGATCCAGAAACCCAATACAGATCAAAAAGGTCTTTTAATTTAGCGATTTCACATAAAAATAAAAAGAAGAGTTTGGTTTCTTCCCAGGTCCTGGGTACAGCTGCTCTTCCCAGTCACCCTGAGTTGTGATTAGGATCTCACCCCCCAGCCTCTTGGTCTAAACTCTCAAGCCCGAGTTTGCTGTGTTTTCAAAGGGTCAAGTTCTTCCTGCAGGGAGAATGCAGGGTTCTGACCTTGTCTATGAGAGACTCATATTTTAATAATTTTATTTATTTTTATTTTATATATATTGGTGTTTTGCCTGCATGTGTGATGGAGTCAGATTCCCTGGAACAGGAGTTACAGACAGTTGTGAGCTGTCATGTAGGTGCTGGGAATTGAACCTGGGTCCTCTGAAAGAGCAGCCAGTGCTCTTAACCACTAAGCCATCTCTCCAGCCTGAGGCACATATTTAAAAAACATTTTTAAAAATTATACATACTTAGTGTGTGTGCACACATTCGTGTGCATGTCTGTGCAGACAAATAGACATACATGCGCATGTGGAGGTCAGAGGACAGCTTACTGGATTAAGTTTTCTCTTTCCACCATGTGGGCCTTGGCAGTTGAACCCAGGTTGTCAGGCTTGGTGGCAAGCATATTTAGCCACTGAGCTATGTCATTAGCCCAGAAGACACATCTTGGCAGCCATGATACTCTTAGTCACCTGACCCAATGACTACACATTTCCACTATTATGACTGTATAGTGGCTATCTATTGTGGGTGAATAAGAGCTTGTGGGTGCAGTTCCCTGTTAGGGCCCAGGGTCAGGAGTCCTGGGTCTCAGTAAGGCAGGAGTTAGCTCTTGGCAGACAGTAAGGATTGACTGGGAGGCACTCTTGTAGCACAAGAAACCACTCCCCTGATTAGATGCGACTCCACCAATGACCACCTCTCTCCTAGGTCAAGGGAACATTCATAGGCCAAAGGGACTCCAGTGATTCAGCTTGCAGTGGGCTGAGAAAGGAGCACACTCAATAGAGATGACCTCAGTCTCTATTGAGTTCCCAGAGGGCTGCTGGGCCAGACAGCACTTTGGGGTTCCTCCCTGGGGGCCCCTCCTACTCTCAGTTCTTTCTCATTTTCCCTTCATAGTTATGTTCTTTCTGCTTGCTCTTTATCCATCTCTCTTTACTGTTCTTGAGCCTGAGACAGTGAACTTGGAAGCCACTGGCTTGGGGTCACTTTGGTAAACATCCATGTGACACCCTAGTTCCCTATGTAAAGCTCACCAAGAGCTAAGGAAGACTGTCACTATGGAAACCATATATTGTCAAGACAGGCGGGGGTTAAGTTGTCTTTACCCCCCTTAAGCCTAGTAATATTCTTTTAAGTTGTGATAGTCTGGCTGGGTCAACTCTCAGGCCTTCACTTACACTGCCGCCACTCTTGTTAACCCTTGCCACCCCAGGCCACTCTCTCTCATGACGAACACAGCTCACCAACCAACAGTGAAAACAGCTCTCACCCCAAAGGAAATTAAGAAATCGTTCATTCTTGAGCCAAATATGAAGGACCATGGCTCACGAACACAGGTTCAGTTTGTCCCAAATGACACGTTCTAATGTGGAAACAGTTTCAGGGAATTTTTGTATTTATAAGAGAATAGGAAGTTACAAATCAAGTTATTATTTTTAAAATACATTGGTGGGAATGTTCTGTAGGTGGGAGAATCTGCTATGGCACTCAAAGGTTGTTCTTAGCCTTTGAGTTTGCGGAAAGCTGAGTTAATACATTCTAGAAGGCTTTACCTGATAGTCAAACGATTTTAGGTCAGACACAGAGATGGACAATTAATTGAGGGAACTGAAGATCAACCAAGATAACTCTGGTTCTGGATCTGCAGCATTCCAACTCTCTACAGCCACAGTTCTCTAATCAGTTAATTCAAATCTTTAACATAGACGTGTGTGTGTGTGTGTGTGTGTGTGTGTGTGTGTGTGTGTGTGTAGTTCACATGGGGCAGGGATAAGCAGGGAATTGTGGCACAGGGAAGGCATGGTTAGAGATGAGAGAGCTGAGCAGCATAGGGGTGGGTGTTCTGTGAACATTCTCAACAATAATTCACCAGCATTCTACCCCTCAGACCCTGGCTCTGAGATCTGCTTAGCTGCCTCTGTTCTCAGCCTCAGTTTCCCCAGGGCTGAGCTTGTGGACCTCCTCTGGCTTCAACTTCTGCTCTGCTCCTTCCAGGAGGGGCAGCCTGAGCAACATCTCACACCAAGGACAAGGCCACCCCAGGTGAGCTCACAGGCCCATCAGCTCTTCGATGTGATCTAAGGGGCTGGAGGACGGCGGAGGGCAGCACGGTTGCTGACAGGACTTCAGGCTGAACTGAGCTCTGAAAGAGAAGCCTATGGCTAAAGATGGGGGGTGGGCAGAGTTCACAGGCATGGATGGGGGCTTCTACGTGATTGGATGGACGGTATCTGTCAAAGTAGTGACTGGCGGTGGAGGGGAGCTTTTCCCTTAGAATTTATACAAAGTGGTGGATGGTGGAGAGAGAGGCATGGGCTTCGGGACAAATGCACACATGCACAAAGACATGAGAGTAGAAGGGAGGGGCGGCTTGAAAGAGGGGGATTTAGTGGAGTGGGAAGGGGACAAGGAGCATAATCAGGGTGCACATGATCAGAGTGTGTTATGTACATATGTGAACATGTCATAACGAAACACATGGTTATTTGTAGTTAATGTGTTAGTAAGAAAAAAAGACATTTAAAGAGATAATGATAAGTCTATCCAGAGATGTTGGGAGGCAGAGAGGTTGGGGTTTTCCGTGTTAGGTTTGGGGTATGGTATAGATGTGTGGGTACTTATGCACGAAATCGTTCAAGGGGTGCTGCCAAACACGTGTGAACACAGCCTGCAGCGCTCAGCAGGATGACCAGGCTCTAAACAGAAAATGAGCCTCACCCTGTGGGCACTGGGATGCTTTCCAAGGATTTTTAAGTTAAGCAGAAGGATGCCAAGGTTAGAATAATGGTGGATTTAATGCATCAAGCTATAGAGATAGGGTCAGAGACGAAAGGAGGAGAGGCAGGATTAGAGGACCCCTGGGAATCTAGGGGAAGCATGGCAAGGGCTTCTCTGAGCCAGTGCTGGGAACAAGGGAGGGAGAACAGGCTGACAGCGACAATGGACCAGCAAGGGCCTGAGCTCCTACCCGAAGAACGGGCTCTGAAATCAGCTTCCCTCTGCTGCTGCCTATGCCACAGACTTTCTAGGGTTTTCCTCCTCCACAGCTTGAGTGATGCTCAAAAAAAAAAATTAATAATAATTTTGCTCACTGCTGATAACGTGCCTTCTCTGGGGGTGATTCCTTATGTCTGTATCTTATCCTTACTAGCACTTGGTACTCAAAGAATTGTTCTTGACGCTTAGCCACCCACACACCAACTCCATTCTGGAGAAGAATACTTGGATGCAGGAGATGGGAAAGTGTTTGTGTCACTGGAGTACCTGGGACCATGTGTGCTTGCAGCCTGTCCCTAGCTCATACATGGAGCTAAGGGGGCAAGGTAGTTTTGGCTTTGCCAGGCAGAGCCAGCAGTTGGGCAGTTCATCTCCAAAGTGCCCTGTTCCCCTTGTTCTGAGCAGAGTATTTTAGAAACACACACACACAATTTGTGTTCTTCACAATGATGCCAGAACTTAATCGAATAACAATAAATTCACAAGCTATTATTGGCAACAATTCACCAAGCAGTTCTAATTTCTCTTGATAGCTGATAGCTGGCAGTGGGCAAACATAGGCTCTTTGATTTCAGTAACTACTAATATTAACTCCCAGCTGGCACATTCCACATCATATAGTAAATCTGTCTATCAAAGTATACATGTGTGGATTACATAATAGCTTCTGTAGGGTTAAAGAGGCTACAACAGAGTTCAAAGGATTTAAAGAGGTCTTCAAGGGGCAGAGACAGAGAGTTGATGCAGAGGCACAGTCATTACTGGTGGTTACATGAGATGGGTGGTTACGTGAGAGACCAAGTAGCTTCCACAGACCACAGGGTAAGAGTCAATGCAGAAATAACCCAGGTGCTTAGATGCAAGTGTGCTATTGACTTGTGAGCTGCAATTAATGGACCATCAGAAGTGCAATAAGATATAGCTCTTGAAAAGGACTTTTCAGGTTTCTTACAGGTAGTGCACATGGTGGGCTCTTCTGAGCTATCACTGTAGATGATGCATCATGACGGCTCCAAGCCCATACGCATCTCAGAAAGACAAGACCGCCTCTCTTTGAAGTTTTAGAGTAGGCATCAAAGGGAGAATGCAGTCTTGGTAGGAGAGGGAAAGGTTTGCATTTCTGGCCTTGCTGGCCACTGATGCTGCCCCTGAAACTGAGGATGAGGAGGCAGAGCACAGCCTGGGAAGTTTCTCAAGCTCCCTTTGATTCTAGGGAATTCAATTAGCACCTTAATCATTTGGCAAAACCACAGAGACAAGCTTTCAGAGTAAGAGTCCCATCACCTGGAATAAGAGGCTGAGTTGCTTACAGCTGTGGCAAGCTAGCTTCTCTGGGACAGCCAGAGCCCTGCTGCTGCTCCTTCTGCTCCTTCTACTCCTCCTGCTCCTCCTGCTTCTCCTGCTTCTCCTGCTCCTCCTGCTGCTTCAGCTCTTCCTGTTCCTCCTGCTCCTGCTCCTCCTGCTCCTCCTGCTCCTCCTGCTCCTCCTGCTCCTCCTGCTCCTCCTGCTGCTTCTGCTCCTCCTGCTCCTCCTGCTCCTCCTGCTCCTCCTGCTTCTGCTCCTCCTGCTCCTCCTGCTCCTCCTGCTCTTCCTGCTCCTCCTGCTCCTCCTGCTGCTTCAGCTCTTCCTGTTCCTCCTGCTCCTGCTCCTCCTGCTCCTCCTGCTGCTTCTGCTCCTCCTGCTCCTCCTGCTTCTGCTCCTGCTCCTCCTGCTCCCCCTGCTCCCCCTGCTCCCCCTGCTCCTCCTGCTCCTCCTGCTCCTCCTGCTCCTCCTGCTCCTCCTGCTCCTCCTGCTCCTCCTGCTCCTGCTCTGTGGAGCCCACACTCTGCTCCAGGATGCTGGAGGATGTCTTATCTATTTATTCTTATGACAGTTCTGGGGGTCAAATTCAGGACCCTGTATATACTGTGCAAGTACTCTTCTACTGAACCTCAACTGAGCATCTCAGGAGATCAGGATGTGCAGGGCCTCTCCCCATTGGGAACAGAAGGTTAGGCATGCAGCTGGGATTCTGCATGTTGTCCAGGAGGCATAGCAGGTTAAAGGAAATTCCACAAATAATTCTAAGGAGCCACCCTCAGCCTTACCCTGCCCCATCTGGAAATTCCATCCCATTGAAAACATCCACTTGGGAGCCAGGAGGGAAGGAGGGGGAGGGGACACTTTGTTGATGTCCTGTAGTCCTTTCTCTGGGGTGGGGTGGAGGTAGTCGACTCTCTCAGCTTCTGACAAGGTCAAGGATTGATGCTAGGATCCCAGACCTGCTCAAAGACCCACAGAAAAGCAAGTATGTGTCCGAGCCAAAAGTAGTGTTTGAGTCTTTAGCCAGTGGAGATTGGCCAAATTCTGTGCTGTGCTCTGAGAGCCTACAGAAGACCTCTTTCACTATTCTACCAGAGGAGCAGCTGTGCAGCTGTCTGCAGGTATAATTTATTAGGCACCAGGTGCAGCTTTCACCATGTTCCCAGTTTTCCCAAGTAACCCTTACAACTCAGCAGGTACACACTTTTTTTTTTTCTCTTTTAGGGGACCATCTTGGTTAGGGCTACTAGTGCCCTGATGATGCACCATGATCAAAAGCAAGTTGGGGAGGAAAGGGTTTATTTGGCTTACACTTCCACATCACTGTCCATCACTGAAGGAGGTCAAGACAGAAACTCCAGAAGGGCAGGAACCTGGAGGAGTTGCTGCTCATACAGAGGCCATGGAGGGTTGCTGCTGATTGGCTTACTCTCATAGCTTGCTCAGCCTGCTTTCTTATAGAGCTCAGGACCTCCTGTCCTCTCTGGCTCCACCCACAATGGGTTGGACTCTCCCACTGACTAAATCAGAATATGCTATTAAGACTTGCCTGCAGCCAGATCTTATATAGGTAAGTTCTCATTTGAGGTTCTTTCCTCTAAGATGCCTCTAGCTTGTGCCAAGTTGATATAAAACTTTCTAGCACAGGGATTGAGTGAACTGAGTTATAAACTTCCTGTTGTGTAGCATGAGGGGAAGAGCTGGGCGTGCATGCTTGTGGCTTTGGCATGCCTCTACAGAGTCTGTGACATTTCAGCTTTATAAAGATCCAGTCTAGGATGCCTTCCAGGCAGAAGCAGCAGCCACTGCTATAGGCAGAAAAGACCTTCCCCATCTCAACTCTGGAGACAGACATGGCTTTTCCCAGTGCCCATTGCAAACATCTTTTCTCCTGGAGGTGCTCTTTCTCCATCTGGGAAGGGGACTGGGAGGGTCCCGTTTCTGCAGACAACCACGCTCTACCTCTCCATGCAGGTGGAGTCCTCTGCAGAGCATCTCACTCCAGTCTCAGCTCTGGCCCTCTGCCCATCAAGGCTGTCAGCAGTGTTCCAGCACCCTGGCCTTAGCCAGTTGGCATGCTGAGCCCTATGTACTTCCAGCAAGGATATTTTTACGATCCTGATCGTTGTCTTTCAGATCCAGTCTCATTGTTTGGTATGTCAGCAGTTGAAATGCAGCCCCCAGTTGGGCCTTCTGTGGCCACTGAGATTTGCCTCTGGCTGGTCAGTCATGTCCTGTCAAGCTGGCCAGTCCCTTCTGAGATGTTATTTGAGGCTCCAGATAGTCTATTGAATTGATATTGCTGTGCCACTGATGGACATAACCGCATACTACAACTTCTCATGAATGAACATGTTAGTCCAAGTATGTTAACCTAAAATCTTTGTTAGAAGATGGTACTGTAAAAGTAAAACCATGATTGTCCCAGGATATGAAGTAAAAATGTGTCACCTTTATTTAACTTATCACTTAATGCAAAAAGGGTGATTCAAACTACATGTACATTTTGAGATATAGAAACAAGTTTAGATGCAGTATACAGGCAAGCAATGGTCCCGAAATGAACTTAGAAACAGAGAGGAAGCTGGTTTATCTCCACAGGACAACCAGCACAGCATCCTCCCGGGCTGGATTTACTTGACCATCTGTGGACAGGAATCATTTGCAAGGATAAATTTTCACAATTGAAGAACCATAGACCAGGAAAGGATCAAGCTCCTACAGACTAAGTATGCAGGGGTGTACTAGACAGGTCTGCAGGGGTACATGGGCCATTTTGCAGGGGTGTACTAGCCAGGTCTGCAGGGGTGCACTGGCCAGGGCATCAGGGGCTTTCTGCTAATTTTCAATTTTTATTTTACATTTTCCACCTAATAGATTCTCAAGGACCCAGACATGTTTGTGCATGTAAAACATCTGTTGGACTGCATTTGGCTACTTTCATCCTGAGGTGAGGCTCTAGGCAAGCAGGTAGCTAATCCTGCTTGGGGAAAAACAGGCTTCTGGTCTAGACTCATACCTGAATTCCTTAGAGGAAGAGGAGGTGGAGGCAGGGGGTTCAGAGCCAGCTGTGGGGTCTGTAGAGTAGCAGCCTGATTCAGGTGCAAGTGTCTTAACTTTAATCTTGAGAATTTTGTATGTTTGCTCCCCATGTGACTATGGTGAGTCAACCATGAACAGTTGTTTTAAATGACTCCTTGGTATAGGAAAAATTGTGTCTCCACCCTCTAAGATAAGGTGACCTTGATCCCAGGCACTTCTTCCTATGAGCTTTTTTGAAATAAGATAGATGCAAATAGCTTTAGTCAGAAGAAGCAGCTGTAGGAGAGAGAAGGCCATGTGATGACAGAATGGAGATTGAGGGACTGCAGCTGCCACCAAGGGACACCTACATAATCTGCTGACCGGGCACCAGGCTGGAAGATGCTCAGAGAGACTCTCCCTACAGACTTTGGAGGGAAGAAACATAGCCCTGGTGATATCTTGGCTTTGAACTTCTATCCCTCAGACCTGTAAGAATTGTAAGACTTTAACTTTCTTTTTAGACACATAGTTGGCGACACTTTGCTACAGAGGCCCTAAGAAACTACTACAGTTACCATGGACATCATGGTCATTCTGGGAAGATATTCTGGGGCTTTTAGGACCTCCCTGTTGTTATGAGGAATTCCCAGCTTAATCTGGCATCTTGGTGGGGTGTACTATTTTTCCCTTTTCAATAGTTGATTCTGGCCTTCCATGCTAGAAGGTAAAAGGGGAAAGCTATTGGCATATATGGTGGAAGTTCCCCCTGAGAACTTGGGAATGAGGGACAGAGTAGCTCACCGAAAACTGTAGTCAAGCCAACACAGAGTGTGTCTGGGGAAATGATAGATAATTCTGGCGTGGACAAACCCTAGATCTTTCTCAGATCCCAGAATCTGTTGATAGCAAGATAGAGGCTCTTCAGACATGGGACAGTCAAAGAAGGGCTATGGGGCATATGAAGGACAGTGAGTCTTAGGGCAGGTGGGACCTTAGGCTTCAGGTTCACTGTCCTTTCTATGGGAAAGGTGGAGCTGGGCCTCCTGGAGAAAGCTAGGAGCAAACAGCATGGGAGGATTTGGGTTCCACCGTGGAGCCTTAATGCCACAGATGTGTGACAGATTTGGGTGCCGCTGCCATGACATCTCAGATGACTAGATAGCACCACTAGCACTTCATCCAAGCACTTGGGCTCCATGCCTACAGATGTGTCTCACTAGCCAGCCTTGCCAGTGTGGGAGACGAGAGAATGTTGATCCCTTGCCCCTGGTATCTTAGGGATCTCATTGCTTGTTAGGCTTCTGGTTATGGACCAAATTCCCAGGTGGTACTGACCAGACACATTTGGAGTACCAAGGCTTGGGAACAGAGATTCAGTGGGCATCTTACTGCACTGGACTTGTGCGTTTACCTGTGTCTTGTCTCTGTGTTGAGTTATATTGTATGTCTGCCTGTCTATACTTAATGAAGTCCCAGCCAAGCTGATTCTTCTCTAACACAGCTTGCTCTGCCCACCTGCTTACTTCTGATCCAGGTGCTACACTGCACACATTACATGCCTAGTTCTCAGGTTAATCCCAAGAACTCTGGGTATTTGCTCACATGCCTCTCTCTCCTCCCTCCTGGTACTTTGTAAATGAGGATCCCGAGGCTGAGACAGCTCCATATTCATCCAGCTAACCACTAAAATTAAGTTTCATGGATGGAATTAGAACCCAGGTGTGTATGACTCTGAAGCTCCTTCAATATCCCCTTGCTGAAAAAATACACTATTACCTAGAAAAACGAAACCTACCAGGGACCCTAGAGAGGGGCCTTCATACTCACTTGCTCTTTGTCTGTGGGGTAGCGCCCTAAGCTGTTTTTTGGGCTTTAGTTCAATATGCTAGATATGTTTCCAACCCTCTCCAAACAGACTCAGGTAGAAAAGATCACCATGGCAACCCTTGCTACAGTTTCAGGAAAAAATGGTATCTTGGATCTCAACACTTAGTACTCTGTGGGTCTGAGGCACAGGTTTAATTGGCACTGTTTCTAGTTGGCTTTGTGTCCCTGACATGGTATCCAGGATACTGGGAAACATGATGTGTTTGCTCCTGAAGCAGAGGAGTGGCTGGCTGTACCCTTGGCATAGTCTATTTTGCCTAATCAGGGAGACTGACTGGAACTCTGGTCAAGAACTAATAAGTTCACCTATGTCCTTGGGTTACCTACTGCTGCCCATTGCTGCTACCATTCATTCTGTATGAAAGACCCACTACCCCTGAGAAGCCAGAGAGTATAGAGCAGCTTCAGATTTCTGGATGGCTGTGGCAGATATGGCCACCCACCACCTGTTTTTTTTTTTTTTTTTTTTTTTTTTTTTTTTTTTTCCTTGCTGAAAGTATCATGGTTGTGTACTTTCCTTCTCAGACTCCCTTGCAGCTCCATGTGGTCCCATGATGCACTAGCCAATAAGAAGGAGGGATATCTTGTGAAGATTTCTGAGGACATTATCTCCTTCCTTTAAGCAAGAAAAGCTCCTTTGCCCCCTTGCAGGGAGCCCTGACAAGGAGTATAGATGATGCTCATGTAGGCTGATGGGGTGGGCTGCCAAGTCTCAGTGTGTGCCCCTTTATATCTCTTGCTGTGTGACATCTGCGGTCCCCTGCTGCTAGAGCTCTTATTGCACAGCGTATGGAACTTGGCAATGACTTGGTTCACCTGGAAATTTGTGAGAACTGCAGACTCAGCCCTCTGATCTGCAGACACACTCATCTTAACAAGACCCTCTCCCCTCAGGTGATGTATAAGAATGAAGTGCTGACCATTGAGAGAGGAGAGAGGCAGAAAAGAGACAGACAGAGGCAGAGAGATGGAGAAAGGCAGAGAGAGGAAGATAGAAGAGAGACAGAGACACAGAGGTAGAGAGAGATTAGAGAGAAAGAGAAACATAGACACAGAGAGACAGTGACAGAGAGATGAGGTCAGATACAGAGACAGACAGGCAGAAATAATGAAAAAGTCAAAGACAGATATACATACAGAGACAAAGACACTGAGAAGGAGATGGTGGAGGTGGGCTGAGAGGAGGCCCAGCTGCAGGATTGAGGCTGAGATCCTAGCAGGTGTCCCAGGCAATCTGCAGGGTGCAGGGCACACAGACCTCAGGGTCCCAGCTCCTTGGCTGGGTCTTTTCCTCATGTTTTCCAAACACTGACCTTGATATTGAGGAAGATCAAAAATTTACCTTGAAAAAGAAAACTTGGGCCTGAGATTCTTTGTCTCAAAAAGCCCATTTCCTTCTTAGGGTAAGTTCCCAGGTAAGCAGTCAGGCTGATGGGACGAGACAGAAGAAGCTCCAGGTCCATGGAATCCTCAGGAGGCAGCTGAAAAGAAATTCCATCTCAGATAAGGAGATTCAGTTCCTGAAGAGGCCAAAAGGTTCTGATTCCACAGGGAAGACTTTTTAATGCCACCCCTCCCCATTTCATAGCAATAATCAAAGTTGGTGTGCATCCAAGTGGTTTTGGGGTTGAGAACTTCAAAACTGCAGTACACTAAGAAGGCTCTTCAGCTTCACCATAGGAGAGTACCTGGCTTACAGAAAATTCACCTCTGCCCCCCAATCTGGAAGCAGACCAATCTTCAAGGGGACAAGGGCCTTTCTGGAGATCTCTCAGCTGCTAGGTGGTGAGGACAGGACAAGAACTTGAGTCTAGACTCCTGTTTGCCTTTCCCCATCAAAGGATGCTCAAGGTGGTCTGGATGCCTCTGCTTACTCAGGGAATGTCTAGAGAGATAGATTGTAAATGTCCCTGTTAGGCCTCCATCCTAGCCTAGCTTCTCCATCTAATTGAGATGAGACTAATTAAAGCATGTGGTGTTTTCATTCCTTCCCTCTCTAGGCATCTAAGGAGCAACCTTGAAGGTCGGATCCTCAATGTAGAGTGACATGAAGGTCCAGGAAGGGATGTGGGCCTAGGGAAGGAAACTGATTGCTACCCACAGAAGAGGAGAAGGAGGGTGCAACCAGAGATAAGGAGGCTGTAGCAGAACCAAGGACCAGGGAAGAGAACATGGAAGGCATTCAATGTGCTGTTGGCTATGAGACTTGAGGAGAAGATTAGGCTCAGTTTCAAAAAGACCATGTATAGTGTGTGATAAATCACTTTTCCTTGAAAAGAAACATTCAGTGGGGACCCATGTTCCTTCTTAAGGCTTATTAGAGCTTCTAGTTTTAGATCTGTGTGACCCCACTTATGTACAGGACTCATTGCATGCTGAGGTGGGGCTCCCAGTGGCCTCTTTGCCCTGGGAGACAAATTTGCAAAATTTGGGCAGTAACTCTTCTATGTGGCCATTGCCAAAGACAACAGGACCTCTGACCCATACAGACTCACCCACACTTCTAGAAGCTGGCAAGAAGCTCAGGGGAGCAACAGACACTGTGGAATCTTCTGAGGAATCACTTAGTTCCTGCCTGTCTGCCCAAACAATCTTGAGGAGTGAATGGTTTACCAAGTGGTCCTGGCTGCTCTTAGTGTCTATCGGCTTTGTGAGGTTGGTATACAGTCTTCAAGACCAGTAGCAGGAAATATCAAAATGGTTGGCTGCTGGCTCCCAACTCTGCTGCCATGTTTCCACACTAGAGTCTGTCACTGGCTGGCCACCTCAGTGTCGCTGGCCTGGGGCCCATGAGACTTTGGCATGGCTGCTGCCTCCGCTGGCCTGCTCTGTGGCCTCCATGGTTCTAGGCATACGCCCTGGGCCAATTCGGTCACCCCCACAGTGCTTGGCTTAACCCCAGACAATAACCACCATCCTCATGGTAGATATCACAATATCCAGTACCCAGTAGAAATAAGACTCTTAATGCTTAAAGTTAACCAAACAGATTTATATATCAGCAAATACTCAAATCACAAGATGCCCACACAATTTAGAAGGTTATCCCAATATTTCTAACCTTTAGATTTTATATCTACCAATTTACTTGATGCCATGTGGGTCCACGTCTGCAGCCATTTCACCTCTCTCCCTTTCTCTTTCTTCTCTCTGCCTGTCTCTCTGCCACCCTTAGCTCCACCTCTCTTTTTCCTGTGCAATCATAGGCCTCCTGCTGCAAATAGATTGGGCAGAGAAGTTTCTGCCACAAAGACCCAGTTTCCTTATCTGTGAAACTAGGATGATAACGAAACATCAAAGAGTTATTTGGGGGATTCTATTAAAATAATGATATAAAGCACAATATCAACTCCCTGGTAAAATTTTGGTGCTGCTGGTCATCAAGTAACTATAGGTTGTGTGATGAGAGACAATTGCTGTCTGTCAAGTCAAAAAGGACTCCAATTTTCCAAACTCCAAAAGGCAGTCCACATGTTCAGAAATAAGCTCAAGGTATACCACAGGATTCCTGGTCATT
Organism: Arvicanthis niloticus; assembly: GCF_011762505.2. Classification (NCBI taxonomy): domain Eukaryota; kingdom Metazoa; phylum Chordata; class Mammalia; order Rodentia; family Muridae; genus Arvicanthis; species Arvicanthis niloticus. The sequence continues at coordinate 99,083,413 of NC_047658.1, read as the reverse complement.
AGATACAAGTCCGAATTCCTCAAGAATTTGTGAAGCTGGCCCCCTTCTGCCAAAAAGAATCATTTTCCTTATCTTTGGCAGAAGGGAAGTATGGCTTCCTGTGGGGATTATCAACATATCAAATCCCATGCTGGCCTCCAGGTTCTCTCTGTCTCAACTCACAAGCACTGGTTAAACATTTGAAAGTCCATACTAGCCTCTGGCCCTTCCCTCCCACAGCGCCTCATCTTCTTTATAACCCAGCGACCCTGGCTATTCTCCCCCACCCCCTCTGTTCTCCATCTTTTACTGTCTTGCTATCACCACTCTTCCCTTCCCCACCACCACGTTCTCTCCTCTCTCGAAGGTTACTGTGGCCATATCTAGTCTGTTCCTCTTTGCCTCTGCTCTAGACAGATGTCCCTAATAATGGAGTGGTCATGTTGGCAGTTTCTTTATTGTGTCCCCTCGTGTATACTGTCATTCTCTTGCCCTGTGCTGAGCATGCATGAGCAGTAGCTCGTGGCTTCTGGGTCTCCTCCTGGGAGACCCATTTTTCTCTGCCAGAGGGAAGCTGTTTTCTTTGGAATCCCTACCCTTGCTCTCTGGAAAAATGTGTCAGCTCAAGGCTTTATTTAAAAGGTGCTCTCTCTGCAATGGGTCACATTTTCAGTCAGGTATTGTAAATTCTTTTATAAGTTGTGGTACCTTTTTATCCCTTCTGAATTCAGGAGCATTAATAGTTAATGGTTGACAGGACTGAATGTGCCTCATTGTCTTATGCCAAGCGCCTCTCCGACTTGCAGGGAAGGAGACAAGGACATCAGTTAAGTAACTAGCTTAATGAGTGGTACAGCTGTGGCGGAGGCAGAGCAGGACTGAGCTCTGCTGTCTGGATTTTGAGGTCTGGGAAATTTGCCTCAGGACACCCTTGATGCTTGTTCTAGTTGAGGATGTCACTGCCTGACAGCCTGAGAAGGCTGGGTAGTGGGACCAAGCAGAACACAAAGCAAACTTCCAAAGGCACCTGCCAACGGCATATATACTTGTCTCAGTTTGCACAGCTTGCCCAAGACTATGTCTATGTAGGAGGTGGTGCATGGCCACAACAGAGTCATGGAAAAGCAGGAGAGAGGCTGCAGCCTCAGCCTCCACATTTGAGGGGCAGGCAGGGAAGAAGAGCCTCCCACAGAGAAGCCAATGATCTATTCTTGCCTTAGGTGCCCCCAACAGTCTAGCTGACAGCAGGCTAGCTGTAGGCATGCTGTCTGCAGGATGGTGTTCTTTACTTGGAGTTTGGAGAGTGTCTCCTCAAGTCTATGTTCACCAAGAGTTGAGGCTTTATTTGGAAATAGAGCCTTTATAAATGTAATCAAGTTCTGAGGTCAAGATGGGTTAGTTTACATTAAATCCCATGTGACTAATGTCCTTTAAGAAGGAAATGTGGGTTTTCTCAAGTGGCTGACCTCAGTCTCTGCTTTTCCAGAAGTTATACAGAAACTCCAAGGGTGCAGACTCCCATCTGAACCATGATACTAGAGTACTGTGGGCTATGTCCCCCAGGCAAACACACACTCAGCAGGCAGGACATTACAATGGCTTAGAGAACACCTCTTTGTGAGTCATGACAAAGGCTAGTCCTCTCACCCATCTATCCATTTATCCATCCATCCATCCATCCATCCATCCATCCATCCATCCATCCATCCATCCACCTATCCATCCACCCATCCATCCACCCACCCATTCACCTTCCCATCCATCCATCCATCCATCCATCCATCCATCCATCCATCCATTTACCCACCCATCCATCCATCCACCCACCCATCCATCTACCCACCCATCCATCTACCCACCCATCCATCTACCCATCTGTAGTGGTTTGTATATGCTCAGCCCAGGGAGTGGCTCTATTAGAGGGTGTAGCCCTGCTGGTGTAGGTGTGGCTTTGTTGGAGTAGGTGTGTTACTATGGGTGTGGGCTTTAAGACCCTCATCCTAGCTGCCTAGAAGCCAGTTTTCTGCTAGCAGCCTACAGATAAAGATGTAGAACTCTTAGCTCTGCCTGTACCATGCCTAGCACAGATGCTGCCATGTTCCCATCTTGATGATAATGGACTGAACCTCTGAACCTGTAAGCCAGTCTCAATTAAATGTTGTCCTCATAAAAGTTGCCTTGGTCATAGTGCTGTTCAGAGCAGTAAAACCCTAACGAAGGCACCATCCACCCATCTACTCATCCATTCACCTATGTACCTGCCCAATTATCCATTTATCCATCCATCCATTCATCCATTCATCCATCCATCCATCCATCCATCCATCCATCCATCCATCTCAACACAGTCATCTTCACACATCTTCTATACAGTAGGAATGAGCTTTCAAACATGAGGTTGTGAAGGAGTCATTTTTGCAAAGGCCCTTTCAACTCCCTTGTTGATTCTGAGGCTCTTAGATTCCCCTGGTCCCTTTCATGGGAGGTCTTTCCCCCTGGTTAATCCTTTCCCTGTTATCTGGACCTACCATGCCAGGAGCCTCACTCATTCATATTCTCTGTTGGGGTTGCCTGTGGTCAAGCTGTCCCCAAGGATATGGCTAGACAACAAAGCTTGGACTATCAATTAGGACTTCAGACAAATCCAAAGAGGGTGAGCTTTCTGAGTGCTGCTGTACTGTGGAGAGGAAAGATGTGCTGGTTTTCTGCTCCACTCTGGAGGGTGCCTGGGCCCAGCTTCACAGTAAACGTGGAAAGGCTGTGATAGTTGGCCATTCAGCTAATTAAAATGAATGTCAGGAAATGCCGTTGTGAATTGTTTTTGGAGCATTTTAAAAAATGACTTGTTGGATCCATGCAGCTCTGAATTTTCCCCCCTATCCAGATTTTACCGTAACCGGAAAATTAAAAGCACATGGCAGCTCTTAGGCTTGTTTTGAAGTTCCAAATCCAGATTCCCTTAAGAGAAATCTGAGGCTCAACCTCAAGTCTCCTTCAGGCCTTCCACCCTCTGCACCTTGAAGTTTCTGAGGTGGTGGATGCAAGGCAGATTTGAAACTGTGCATAGGAACTGCCTAAGTACCCCAGATCCAGTGCAGGTGCTGCTGCCCTGACCTTCTCCCTTCTGCCTTGTCCCTGGCAGGAGAGAGCTGCTGGACTTTGGAAAGTTGCTGACCCGAGATAAGCTAAGCAAAGCCACAGGTGGCTAAAGACAGACAACCCTAAGGAATCTCTTAGACTCCTCAAATTCAGACTGTCCTGCAGGGCAATCCCAAGGCCTCAGTGCACAGCTTAAATCAGGCCTGCGATAGGGGTGAAGGAGACTAGGGAAGGTCCTTGTTCCCAGCTCCTTCCTGTGTGCACTCAGGAAAGGGAGAAGTCACACACATTTCAGTGGTAACTCTACCTTTTTTGCGAGTTTTACTTACTGGGTGATTGGTGGAGGTCCCAGGGTGGCAGCTGTGTGCAAGTGGGGAGCCAGGCTCCTCAGAGAACCAGCTTTATTTGGAACATAGCCCTGGTTCACTGAACTGTCTTTGTTTATTGTTGATGGAGTGGGTGTGAGGAATATCCAGAGGTGCTTGCCACATCTGTTCACACAGACATTCTGGGCAAATCAAGGGGGCCCAGACGGAGGGGAGTGGGACCTGGTATCAAGCTATATGTCCTTGGACTTTCCAGTACTATCTAGTGATACCTGATAGGGTCTTTGGATGTGACAGTCAACAGGATGCCTTCAAATCCTGTTATATAGTAGCTATGGAAGGCAGAAGAACAGCATTTCCCAAGACAGTGAGGAGGAGGAAGAGGAAGAGGAAGAAGAGGAGGAGGGGGAGGAAGAGGAGGAGGAAGAAGAAGAAGAGGAGGGGCAGTAAAACTGACTGTGAGCTTCCTTCAGGGTGGCCTTTCAGCTTCCGGTTCCCAGTTCCCAGTCATGGCTTCACTTTGTCTAGTCTCTGCTTAGATTCACTCACTATATTCTGCAGCCTCCCTTTGGTAAGGGCCTTCTGATCCCTAAAAACATTAATGGGTCTGTCTAGGAAGCCTCCAGTTTCCAGGGCCCACTCAGTTCCTCTCACCTGGTTGAGGGTGGGGTGGGTGGAGATTTGGCATGCATTAGCACCCTCCCTACCCACCCCCCCACCCCCCAAGAGCTTTAGCCTCAAAATTCTCCCACTCTTCCTTATTCACAGTATGCTAAGAATCCCCCTGCTGGCTTTAGATTGCTTTCTGTGCTGGCTGTCAGAATTCGCAGCCATTGTCTGCCAGGTATTTCCTGCTCCACCCACGATAGCCCCTCCTCCCATCTTCTGACAACCCAAGGAGTCTTCTACTTCAAGCTTTCTGATTTATCTTTGGATTTTGGCTTAGCCTCTTACCAAGCAGCAGGAGGCAGCTGCAGTCTACCTGCAGGGATCACCTGCAGGGAACCTGCAGCTCCATGCAGGTTCCAGGCAGTTTCTCTGGTTTCTCTGGAATGACTTCCACCCTTGCCTCCTGGTTACTGTTGTTGTATTACAAGCAACCCCAAATCCCATGGCATGAAACATCCACCTATTATGCTCAAAGTATAGTGGATGGGGGGGGAGGGGCTGACAGGAGTAAGGGTTTGCTGGTCTCTGTATTTTGGATCTAAGAAGACACAGTGTCTAGGAATGATGGTATGGCTGAACTTTGGTGTCATATACTAGTGTCTGGTACCTGAGGCTGGCTGTGGCCTGGGTCCTCCTTTAGGGCTGTGACATGAGTATGTGCATATGATAACTCCAGTGGTTGCTTCAGCTTTCTCACAATGCCTGCTTCCAGGATGGCATGTCCCAGCAGAACATAGCTGCATTTTCTGTCCGTTTGCTAGTCATTGGGGTCACAGGACCAAGACATCACCACCTGAAGAAGCAGTGTCAAGGTCTTGTGATCCAAACATGTGGTGATATAGAGTATTTTTGGCAGTATTGGGGATTGAACCTAGGACCTTGTGTAAGCACTGTGTATTACTGAGTTACAACCCCAGCCTTCCAAATTCATTAGAAACAAAACAAAACTTTGTGAAGATTCAATTCACATAGAATAAAACTGGGGCACATTACGCACACACTGTATCTTGGAAGAAAACACGCCTACTCAAGGTCTACTTTGGTTGTCTTTTTGTTTTGCTTTTTTATTTTTTTATTTTGTTGTTGTTCTTGTTTGGGTTTTTCGAGGCAAGATTTCTCTGTCTAGTTCTGGATGTCCTGGAGCTACCTGCCTCTGCCTCCTGAGTGCTGGGATTAAAGGTGTGGCTGTCTTACCATAAGTCCTAGTGAGGTCAGAAACCAGAGATCAGGACTAGCCAATCCAAGTTGCCAAAGTCTCTGGAGTGAATCAAAGCTCTCTCATGACACCCTCTTGTCCTATAACCAGAACAACCTTTGCAGGACAGACGGCAGATACACACAGTGGGAGGTAGTCTGCCCATGGACCCTAGGAGGCTGGGTAGATGTTCTTGTAGTAATGCCTTGCCATCATCCACACTGAGAATAGCTTGGCTTGGACAGCTTCTCCAAGGGGATGACGCTCAGGTGTGCAGTATGGTTTGGATGAAATATCCCCAATAGGTTCATGGTTCAAGGGCTTGTTCAGTACCTGGTGGTTATTTTTGGAAGCTGTGGGTACCTTAGGTAGCCAGGCCTAGGAGGTAGAAATAGGTGCCTGGGAGTGCAGTTTTAAAAGATCATAGCCCAGTACCTAGCTCCAGCTACTCTCTGCTTCCTTGTGAGAAGAAATTCTTCACCACCTGCTCCTACCACTATGGATTCTGCCATGTGTTTCCCACCAAGATGGGCTGCAGTCCTCAGAATAGTGAGCCAAAGCAAAGTTCCTTTCCTTCCTTACATTGTTTTTAGCTGACATTTTGTCACAGTGACAATAATCAATGCAGCTGTGTGTGCATCCCCAGGGTCTTTCTGCTTCTGAGATACGGACAGACGTTAACTCCCACGAGCGTACCCGTCTTATTGGGATTTCATTGGGAATCTACGAAAGCAGGGTATTTTGTTTATCACTTAGATCTGGGTCTCTAATTTCTACAATGAAGTTATTAGAGTGTGTTATGATTGAGTCTGGAACTTCCATGACGGTTCACTGCCTGAGCTCTAGTTTCTAGCTATGGTCTTGATGGGTACAGAGCTGTCAATAGATACTTGTTAAATAGATGAATGCGTAGCTTGCTTATGTGTGTGAGAGAACTAGACAGGTAACCAGAGGGGGCCGACCCTGAGTGTGTGGGGGTAGGGTGAGAAGCCAGTGTGTGGGAATGTCACACCCTGCCTCATGGAGATGGAGGTGACACTTTCCATTGGGTGTTTGTGACTTTCCAGGATTTTGGCACAGTAAGGTTTTCAAGGGGGTGTTAACGACTTAGAGTGTGTTTGGAATTTATGCCTTGTGATTCTGTGCATTCTACTATGTGGGACTGCTGTGGAAGGCCCTTCCCTCTCCACCCCCTACACACTAATTAGCAATCAAGCTGCTGAGGTGTTCTGGAGATTTACTGAAGGCTGACGAAGATGACCTTTGATTCATTGGAAAACAAAATTAGGAAGTGTGTACAGTTCTTTCTAATAATCTCTACTTCTTAATGAGGCCTGGAACTCTGCCAGGGAGCTAAGCAGGCATGCAAGCTTGCCTTCTCGGGCTTAAAAACAAAATTGGTTTTCATTGGTAGAGATTGCACCTAGCTGAGAAAGAAAAATAGCTACTGGGTTGTTCCCTCAAGCCCCTTGCTGTTAGAACCTTATGTGTGAAACAGCAGAAAAAAGCACCCAGTTTTAATTACAATCTGTGGCCATATTTCCCTTTAGAACTAGGACCCAGCCCAGCTGGGCTTGAGGTTATGAGTCTCATGCATAGCACTGGGCTGTTTATAGCAGGTGCATTCTGCCATATGCTGAGGGGAAATATTAATGAATTGTCCTGGGAAATAGACTCCTTAGCCTTTAATAAAATTTGTTAAATTTTATTTATGGAGAATTGACAACTTGCATCCCTCATTTAGATTTATTTACCCAATTTGCTTCTCTCTCTGCTTGTCAATTTATTTTATGTATGTATGTATGTATGTATGTATGTATGTATATATACACATATATATCATATATAACATAATATTCAACACACAGTATTTAATATATAATATATTAATAATACATAGTCTATTTCATATATATTATATATGCATGAGTGTATGTGTATACCATGTTGTATATGTGTTGGTCAAAAGACAAATAGATTCTCTCCTATCACCATGTGGGTTCCAGAGATCAAAATCAGTTTATCAGGTTTGTTGGCAAGTTCTTTTTCCTGCTGACCATATTACTGAAAATATATTTTAGATAATGCACAGATATGTTTACATATAAAAATCATCTAAAGACAAGTCATAGCTAATGAGTTTCTTCACTTTAAATCCTCATGCTTTGGCAAGTGCTTTATTGGAGCAAGGGTATTTATCTTAGCATGACATAATAAATATGTGTGTGTATTTACTGTCTGCCTCTGGTTTTTTCAGAGTTTCTAAATTCCTTGGGATTTTCTGGGTGTCCAGGGTATCACTTGTCCTAGTGAGGAGAGTCTTGGTGGCTCCTGGGCAGCTTTTTAAATAGAGCTGGATACCAGAATGACCAAACTGTGGTTAGAAACCTACAGCTTGAAACCCTTCTCCCTCTCCTCCTATAAGGGGCCAGGAATCAGATATTGAATGAGGTTTAATCATGTAAGAATTCCTGTAAGGTGTAGGCACAGATCTATAGCAAAATGGTCCAGGGAGTTTCTGGACTGGTGAACTCATCCTGGGATAGATGGGGAGGCAGAAACTCTAGTATTCCTTCCAGATCTCATCTCTTATATGGCTTCCTTTGGTTCTTTGTCCTATAGCTGATTAGAGCAATTTTCAACCTGTGGGTCTTGACCACATTGAGGGGTCACATATCAGATATCATACGTATCAGATAATTACACTATGATTTGCAACAGTAGTGAAATTACAGTTATGAAAGAGCAACAAAATAATTTTATGTTTTGGGGGACACCAAAAAACATGAGGAACTGTATTAAAGGGTTGCAGCAGTAGGAAGGTTGAGAACCACGACTTATGATCAAGTAGTATATGTATTCTTGCTTGAGATACTATAGTAAGATATTGAGCTTGTGTGGTGAGTGGAAGGTCCAAAGGAATGCGTAAGTTGTAGCCAAGACAGACAGAAATGTAGCAACCTGAGCACCCTCATTGTAGTTGGTACGTGAAGTAGAGGCAGCCTTGTGGGACTGAGTGTTTCATCAGAGAGATCTCCCCTTGTGACAGGTGACTAATATTATATCTGAACTGAAGAAAAGTCACTTGGTTTCTAAAGCCTTGGGGAATTGCTTGGTATGGAAACTTCAAATGTAGTGTCAAAAGTGAAGGTGGCCAACCAACCAATCAAATCATGGCTTCACTCCCAGAATTGAAAGGTGTGAGAATGTAGTGTGGAGGAAGATATGGGCATTTTTCCTTTTCACTTATATAAATATGATTTTATTATTAAAGTTGATAAAATAAACATATAAGCTCTTTAATATTGTTTATATTCAAATACCCTAATCTGTCCTAATCTGTCTGTGTTTCATAATTAATTTTTTTGAAACTATGATTTGATTCAAACAAACATATTGCAGCTGGTAGTTAGGTCTAAATCTTTGAAAATCTAGAATGATCCTATTTCTTTGCTATGACATTAACTTTTGGAAGAGCACAGGCCAGGTCATTTCTCTTAGGATGCCATACATTCTTAGTGCTTGCCTCCAGACACTGCCACCTTGGCTTGTGTATGATTTTTCTTTCTGTTTCCTCATATCTTATCTGTTCTTCTGTTTGCTGTACTTCCTCTGAACTGGGTGTGAGGTCTAGGCGGTTTGCTTTGATGTCCGTGGTGAATGCATCATAGACGTGGTACTTCATATTGCTGGGCATCCCAGAGCCCAGCCGTTGATCTGATCACTTGGCTGAGGTGTTAATATCAAGACGTCTCTGTGCTGAGCCTACCCACCCCCTTGCAGGAAGCCAGGCTTGCATGGAGTGACACATTGGCATGTGTGAACATTCTGTTTCCCGACAGCTTGTCACCCAGAGATGACGCTGGCCTGACTCAGTCGCTACACTGTGCTTACAAAATGGAGCTTTTCTGTCCTTTCTCCATCCAGCAGCTGGTGACATTCCACAAGGAAGACTTTTTTTTCTCCATCCCCCATTCCCAGCCTCTTGGGAAAGTCTCTCAGCTTTCTTTTGTGAAGTTCTGTCTTCCCTCTCAGAAATGGGGAGAGCTAGTGAGGCAAAACATAGTCTGCAGGCTGTATTTGCTTATGCAAATGTATAACATGCACACAAGGTTCACTGCAGATTGCACATGGCCAGCTATGTCGAGTGAGGGCACTGGAACCTGGCGATGAGTGAGTATTGCCCCAGTGAATGAACCAATGGGCAAGTGCCTAAAACATTCCCAGGTGCTTCAACAAGTCTGTCAGTCCTCATCTAGGATGTCTGTGCATTTGCATGCCATGGTATGCATTTGGAGGTCAGAGCATGACTTTTCAGGGGTCAGTTCTCTCCCTCCAGCTTGTTTGTTTGGCAGGGTCTTTCTTGTTCCTGCTGTTCAGTGTAGCTAGCCCATGGGTTTCTTTCTAGGCAGTTCTCTTGTCTCTACCTTCCATTCTGCTGTAGGGGTACTGGGATTATAGACGCTTGACATTGCCTCTCTGAGGATTCAACTGGAATCATTAGGTTTCTGTGGCTGATGTTTTCACTTCCCCAACATCTCCTTGGCCCATCAATACATTTTTTTTTTTATGGTGGTTTGAATATGCTTGGCCCAGGGAGTGGCACTATTAGGAGGTGTGACCTTGTTTGAGGAGGTGTGCCCTTGTAGGAGGAAGTGTGTCACGGTGGGGGTGGGCTTTGAGACCCTTGTCCTAGCTGACTGAGGACTGTCTTCTCCTGTCTGTTGTGGAGAACTCTTGGTGCTGCTTCAAGGATATTGGCAAGAATTTGACATTGGGCTAGGACAAGGAAGTAAGCTCAAGATGAATACAGTTGAGGAATGTGTTCTTTGTATCTTGATGGTCTTATTAAGACCCTGAATACAGTAATCATGGGACCTTTGTTTGTTCCTTTGTTTATGCCTTGCTTGTTCCTTGACTACTTTGTCTTAGACCTAAAACCGACCCTATTCTTGCATGTACTAGAATGGTATAAAAGCAGACTGGGAAAAAAACATGCTTCAGTGGTGGCTGGGGTCATGTTATAAAGTTCTCTAATTGTTTTTTTCTTTTTTATTCCTCATTCCTTCCCTTGACACCCTGTTGACTGACTGAGCTGGCTTGCTCAGTCTGCCTTTGGATGAAGATGTAGAACTCTCAGCTGCTTCAGCCCCACATCTGCCTGGATGCTGCCATGCTCCCGCCTTGATGATAATGGACTGAACCTCTGAACCTGTAAGCCAGATCCAATTAAATGCTGTCCTTTATAAGAGTTGCCTTGGTTATGGTGTCTGTTCACAGCAGCAAAACCCAAACTAAGACAATTTTTAACAAGAGCAAACTGCATTATTTACAGAATTGATTGGTTGATTAAATTTGAGGCAGGGTCTCAAAAATCCCAGGTAAGCCTTGCTACATAGCTGAGGATAGCATTGAACTCATGATTCCTCTGCTTCCTCCTTCTAAATGCTAGGGTTACATAAGAGTGTACCTTGCAAATTATTCTTTTCAGTTCTTTAAAAAATCTTCATGGGTCTGACTCAATTGGTGAAGTGTCTGCCAAAGAACAAAGCACAAAGAACTGAGTTCAGAATCCCAGCACTCATGTAAAAACATGAGTGGCCACATGTACCTGTAACTCTAGGTGAATCCCTGGAGCTAACTGGCTACCTAATCTAGACAGCTGGTGAATATCAAATCACTGAGAGACCCACCTCAAAATATTACCTCTGGTTTCCAAATGTTCTCTTTCTCTTTTTCTCTCTCTCTCCCTCCTTCTCTCTTTCTCCCTCCCTCCTCCCCCTCTCTGTTTCTCTGTCTCTGTCTTTCTCTCTCTCTGTTTGTGCATGTGCTTGTGTATAATGAGACCATGTCTCAATCATCTTGTAGATCTTAGGTCCTGTTGTGCTCCATATTTGCAGTTACACAGAGAAAGCCTCCTCCTTCAGAATCCTCAGTCCATGTAATTTCCAAAATGCTAGGAAATGGTTCTCAGTGGAGGTGACTTTGCTCTTTCAGTGCCATTTGGAGATGTGAGAACATGTCAGGTTGTCACAGATATACGGCATAGGAGCTACGGATATCTGGGGTCAGGATTCAAGGATGTTAGTATCCACTCTAAAAGACATTGGTCAGCATTTATAGGTTGCCTTCCACACAGGTCAGCAATGCTCATTCTGAGAAACTGTAGAGCAGGACAGAGACTCTGATAGAAAGGGGAAATAAAGGGTTAGGGCTGTGCAGGGAGGGCTGAGGAGGGTGAAGAAGGTAAAGACCCCACTTCAGTCTTCACCTCAGCTCCCCTTTCTACTCATGGAAGGATCTAAGTTGGTAAGTAGTTCACCCTCCTGACCAAAGCTGGAAGCTGGCAGCAAATGGAACCGCCACGTCTCCTGGGGCTCTCTTCACCTTTAGAGAAGTCTGGCTTTCTCCTCTCCACTCAAGCCAACATGGCAGGCAGGACTGTCTCCCTCACTAGCCAGCGGGTTCCTCCAATGATTGGGTGCCCACGGCATCTGCAGTTCATCACTTTGCCACATGTGCAGTGTTCAGCCTGGGCTGGGGCTCTTCTGCAAGTGGTCTCCAGTCCACTGCCTCTGGGGATGTGGCCATCGCTTGCCCTGGCAACCTGCACCGTGTCCCTTGCCTCTTTATGTTTGCTTCTGCCATGTAAGGTGAGGTTTTTTGAAATGATGACATCATCAGTTGCGGAGTGGGCTCCCTGAAGGATTCTTTTCCCACAAATACTCCTTTCTTTTAAAAGTAAACAGAATCAAGGACTACCAGGCAAGCAAACCCCATAATGTTTAATAGTTCTTAAACTTTAGGTAATTTTTTTTTGAAAAAATCTCAATTATCTTAGGGAATTGGAACTTCACAAAAATAAGTAAAAACTGAAATAGTTGGTCCTTTTCTTCATCTGACTGGTCCCCTCTCCTACTTCTCCCTAAAAAAAGAAATCTTTAATCTTGAGCATGTTGTTTTTCTTATATGAAGAAATATTGTTTCTTAATCTTTTCTCAAATAACAAGTGCATTTTCAAGTAATTTAACTGTTACAAGATGGTTTATTATTCACTGAAATTTTAGAAATTGTGGGAATTAAAGTAAAGAAAATCACTAGTATCTCTGTTACAAAAAAAAAAAAAAAAAAAAAAACACCAGTAGAGATTTCCTCCTACTTAACTTCTTTTCTCTGACTAGTATTTTTAGATACAACTCCAATCATACTGTTGTTTTTTTTCCTAAATTCAAACTCACAAACTTTTAAAACATTAGATCATAGGGAGTTTTCAAAGTTACCATAAGCCCTTTATAAAGTAACTTTTATTGTTTTTATTTATACAATATATTTTGAATTGTGTATATGGGGTCTGGAGTGATAGGTCAGCACTTAAGAGAGCTTATAGCCCTTGTAGAGAACCTGAGTTCAGTCCCAGAACCCATGTTGGCTGCTTCACAACCAACTGTAACTCAAGCCCTGGGGGTTGGGGATGGGGATGGGGTGGGGTGGGGTGGGTGGATATCTGCCGCCCTCTTCTGGCCACCACTGGGAACTGCACTCATGTGCACATTCACACATGGTTAGGTAAAATAAAACAAGAACCTCTAAAGTTTGTATACAACTGGTGATAAAATATCTGAGTGTACCTTAATTTTACCCTCATTCCTGGAGGTTTTGGTCAGGCATAGCATTCTTATATTAGAGAATTTCAGAAACAATTTCTAGCTGGCTTTTAGAATCCATGGTTTCTGGTGACAGATTTGCAGTCACCCAAATGACTGCTTCTTTGTGCATATCACATCATCTTTCTGCAATAGATTTGAATGCCTAGCAGGGAAGGTCTGCCTCTCTGGTTCTCTGCAAGCAAGAGAAGGCTTCTTTTGGAACTTGTTTAGTTCACACCTGCTGTAAAGCTTTAGGGTCTGCTGTCTAGGTGTCTAGCTAGGTAATATGGGGGTGGGGATTCAGGACACCCACTGCTATATCTGTATTTCTCCTAGTTTTGATATCCTTTCTTACTTCAGATGTTATTTATTTTTCAGAATGCTCTGTGGTTTTGCTTTTCCTCTGTCTTGGGCTTTAGTTGACATCTGTGGAAGGTTTGGTAGGCTGGACCTCCTAGACAGAATCAAAAGTCTGACAAATCATTTTTCACGGCTGCTTATTATTCCAGCAAGCACCTGTAGCATGGCTCACTGAAAGTTTCTCCAATTGGATTGTAAGACATTTCCATTTGTTTACCTTGCTATAAATTAACACGGGTCTTTCTTTCTTTCTTTCTTTCTTTCTTTCTTTCTTTCTTTCTTTCTTCATTGTCTTGTAAGAGATGTGTTCGAGTAGAATTATTGTACCAAATAATATGGATATTCTTGGAGCCCTATGCTTTCTTCTGCCTAGAATACTCAATGACATCACTTCCCACAAGTGGACCTTTCTGCCATTTATCTCCTGTCACCTGTTGTACATACTGACTACATCAGCTTGTTTTAGTGTCTTCACAGCTCACATATCTTTTTATTTATTTATTTATTTATTTATTTACTTATTTACTTATTTACTTGTTTATTTTGAGACATGTATACCAGGGTGGCCTCAAACTTGCTATGTAGTTAAGGATGGCCTTGTTAAGCAGTAATACTACAGTGTTTCAGTCGTTGTCATCTTGGTCTGACTGCTCAGACTTAAGTATGTAATGGAAGGGCTTAGCACCCATGACAGCCATCTGAGGGACTTAGGGCTCTAGTAGAACCTCCAACTTGCTTCTTCTGTAAAAATGGATCGAAAAATCCCTTTCTCTTCTTGACATCCCGAAAGAGCACATTGCTAAGAACAAACTGGCTGGTAGCTGCAATGGTGCCATTACAGCCAGAGGCAGCGTGTCTGCTACTATAACAGGAAATCTTCTAACGTCCAGCGGGGTCCTTGCCAACCTTCTGCACAGCGTGGCAGTAAAATCCAAGGCTTTTTCCAAAATTCTCTCCAACTCTCTGATGGATTTGCAATGCTCTATTTGAAAAGAAAGGCGGGGTGTAAGAAGTGATTCTATAATTTAATGATTTTCAGTGACATTAAAATGTTAGTCACTGTAACTTCCCTCCCTGTGCCTGAGCCATCAGAGCCAATCCTTAATTAGCAATGGAATAAAAAGGTATTTGCTGTGGGCTTCTCTTGAGAGCTGCCTCAGAAACTCTAAAATGTCCTGAGTGTTGGGGTACCTGGTGACTGTGTAGACAGGCCTTCACCTCCTCCCTCCCTCTCTGCCTGCTCTCTGAGTGACCATGAGGTCTGCACAGCCCCACTAAGCCTCTAAAGCTTCAGATCCAATTCCCTTTCTTGGCTCTTTCCTGTCCCCATATTCCCATCTGTCAAGCTCTGTCTCTGCCCACTCTACCCAGCAAGCAACTGGAATCAAGAAGGGAAGGAAATAGCAAAGCCAGTAGGAACAGGAGCTGAAGACATCCTTGAGCTACCTGAGTCAGACAGAGCTAATGAATACTCAGCTGATGCCTGCTGCTTTCCAGGCTCTGAGCTTGGTGGGAGGGAATTACAGCCATTGGCCTTGAGGATCAAAGACACTCTTCGAAGTCACACTGCTAAAGAGAGTTCAGTCACCTTCAGAAAAGCTTGTATGTTACAATCTGAGGAAAATGGCCAATAGCAATGGACAGGAAGGAACACCTGGGGGCTGTGTTACCTGGGAGAACATGTTGGAGACCTTATTACCATACCGAGTTAGGTGTGTGTATTTGAGGAGAGAAATGGGGATGCCAACAGGAGGACTCTGTGGCTCTGGCTGTCTTAATCATGCAGACCTGGACATGGAGTCCCTCACACAATCCAAAGCCACATCTAGTGCATAGCTCATCCACAGAGGGGCTCCTGGACACCTAGACATACTCCATGGGTCTTGATTCTCTTCACGCAAGTAATGATAGCTCATCCCTAGCTCCTTGCACACAACTGAAGCTCAGCAACGGCCAGCGTGAACAACTGGGGGTGGAAGGCTGGCCTTGGTGCTTCCTTTCTGTAGCACCTAGGCTTTGCATAGATAATTTTCTCCCCCAAAGCCTAATTACAACATTGAACTCCAAGCCTAAGAGAGCAGGCCATAAGAGAGGTGTCTTAGATTCTACAAACTTCCAGAGATGGAGGCTTAGAGGCCCTGGGAGAGGTCCAGAGTCAGAATCCAGCTTCTAGGGCAGAACACCAATCAAGGCCAGTAAAGACTTTCCTGGAAAAATCCGAGAGGGTTCAGTAAGACCCCAGGATGCATGGTAGTCTCCTAAGCAACCCAAACTAGAAACTGGAATATTCTTGGACTACCTTCTGATTCTGTGGTGATTTGAATAAAAATGGCCCTCATAGGCCCACAGGGAGTGGCAATGTTAGGAGGCATAGCCTTGTTGGAGTAGGTGTGGCCTTGTTGGAGGAAGTGTGTCACTGAGGAGTGGGCTATGAGATTTCAGAAGCTTAAGCCAGGTCTAGTGGCTCACTGTCTCTTTCTGCAACCTGCAGATCCAGATGTAGAATTCTCAGCTACCTCTCCAGTACCATGTGTCCCTGCATGCCCCCTGTGCTTCCCATCATGACAATAATGGACTAAACCTCTGAACTGTAAATGTTTTCCTTTATAAGAGTTGTGGTCATGGTGTCTGTTCACAGCAATAAATTCCTAACTAAGCCACAGTCTCCCATTGTATTTTTGTGATTGGTTTTCAAAGCAATACTTAGTCAGTGTTTGCCATGGGGGATTCTAGGAGTACATAGAATGTGTGGCAGTGGAATTGACAGCTCAGGGGAAGAGCTGAGCTTGACAGTTGTATGAGCAAACATCCACACGCACGTCATTTGAAGCCACAGGCATGGATGGAATGAGAACACGAAAGCCAGCTACAAGTCAGCACTGATATGCACAGATGTGCAAATCTCATCGATGGCCAGGGAATGTTACAGAACCTAGGCATCTGCAATCTCAGAATATAGAATAGAAGGGTGTTCAGGAAGAAGCCAGTGTTGAAGTACTCTCCTGAGAGATTGACCAAGAAGTAGACAGTTAGGTTTAACTTCATAGAGTCCAAAGATGACCTTGGAAAGCACCAGTTTGACTTTCAGTTTGACAACATTCACTCTCCCCTCCCTATCCATAAAGCACGTTAGAGTCCCCCAACCCCCTAAGCTTATATGTGCCATGGCTCAGGCCAAGTCACCAGGTACCAAGTGTTTGCCCTTCAGGATATACTCTAGATCTTATGGGAAGGGCTACTTTTAGCCTAACAGACCAGTGTCTGCCCTGGTGAATCAGTTGTAGCCCAAGGGCATGGAGTCCTGTGTTATTTGGGCTAGAAACAGTTTCTAGAGGACGGGATGGACTGCCTCCTGAACTGGACCCATGCCAAAAAGATGCCCACAGCATCAGGTTAACAGTCTGTCCTCAGCATTTTCTAGGGCTTTGTCTCCATGGACCTGGAGCTGCTAGTCACCATGGAAACAGAAGCTTTTGTTCACCACTTCCTCTCCTCGGTTTCTCGATCCTCCTCCCTCTCTCTTTCTTTCCTGTCTTCCACCCACTTGTTCCCCTCCCTCTCATTCTTTTCTTCTATTTTTATTCCTAGTTTTCCATCTCACTTGCCCTGATTTCTTCACCCAGAAGGGAAAAAAATCTAGGAAATTTCTATTATTTAGCTTTGTTAGCCACCTTTAATTCCCTTTGTGGAAATAGGGGATCAAGCACACATACATATATTCATTTGGCTGCATCCACATACCCGCCTACGCACATAAACACATTTATGAAGCACTGATCCTGTGCTCCTCTACTAAGTCAGTACTACTGAAGTGATTATCAGGAAAAAAAATAAGAAATAGAGGAAACTGTGTCTTACCCTGTCATTCACCAAATGCTATTTGGAGTGTGAGGAATTTTTTTTTCTCTTATCTATCCTGAAACTCCACATTTAGACAAAGCACCGTTCCTTTGGCAGATCTGTGTATAACTTATAACAGCAAGGGCGTAATTGCTCCTATCTTAATAAACATAGCTGTCAGTCATGCTTAACTAAAAATACACTCATTGCCTCTTTTATTTTATGTGTACGCAAAACCAATCCCGAATCTTTCAGGAAGCCTCTGCCAAACTCCATAGTCATGAATCAAACTGAAGCACCAGGAACCTGAGTGCCCTTGTGTTACATCAAAGAGGCAAAATGACCCTTGGACAATTCCGTGGATGGAGGCTGCCTAGACCACAAGAGTCGTGAGGATGGGGGCTTAGGGCAGCTCTAGTTAATTTCCTCTGAATGCTCATGGCATGGAAGAGATCAGATGGGCATGTTTGGCCTCATATTCTTGAGCCTTCCTCAACCGGTGAGCCTTGTGGTAAGCACTTGCAAGAGTGTCAGTGTAAAATGTCCTCCTAGGCTCCTGTGTTGAACACTTGGTCCCCAGTTTGGGAGAGGTTTTAAAACTTTAAGAGGTAGGCCTAGCTGAAGGAAGTAGGTAATAAGGATTGGGTCCTTGGCGGTGTCTTGTCCCTGGCCCCTACCCTCTCCCTGCGTCCTGTCTGCTGTGAGGTAAAGAAGCTCTCATACCACAGGTTCCTGTTGTTAGGCCCTGGTAGTCTGCATGGGGTCATGTGACCAGGAACAGAGCCCTCTGAAACCATGAGCCGAAATAAATCTTGCCTCTTTTAAGCTGCTTTTGTTGGGTATTTTAGTTACATTAATGCAAAGGTAATAATTACAGAAACAAAGAAGTTATCACATGTAAAAACAAGCTCTGGCCATCAGGGCGGCATGGCCATTAGCCCAGCCTGCCTTCCCTCTGCCTCTTGGGCAATGTCTCATGAGGGTTTGTGTGCAAACTGGGGCTTTGATGTTTGAGCAGAATACCAGAAGCACAGTCTCCTTTTCAACTCACAGGACTCAGGGAGAAAGCTGTAAATTCAGTGGACATAAGCATTCCTCCTCTGTAGGCTAATGGGTATTATAGGGAATGGTGTTCAGTGAATGACACCTGGGAATGGGGCTCACAGAGACCCTGGGGGTGTCTTGCCTTCCTGGTGACACCTAAGTAAGTGCTTTGTATGATGTGAGGTTTTTTCCCATTGTCTCTTCAGCCTCACTTCTTGCTATTCTCTATGTCCATTTAGCAGAGCCATCTGAGGAGTCCTGGAGATTGAAGACTCTCCTCTCTGGGTTTTTGGAAAGATCCTTCCTGTTCATGGTCTCTTGGCTTGATACTCATGACTTGGACTCAGCTGTATCATTGCTGTTTTCTGTGAAACTTCAGTGATGTTCAAGACCATGACAGGAGCCCACAGGGTGGGCTCAGGTATTCTTGTGGCATCGTCCATGGTAGGTGCCTGCTCACCTGTTTGCTGCACTAGCTCTGTTGGGAGCTGCAGTGCCCAGGACTGCAGTGCCCATGATGCCAGCTGCCCTTATGTGCTTACTAAACACAGTGCTAGGAAGAAAGTCATTACTCTGGACACAGCAGAAGAAACTGCTGTCTGTGTGGCTTAAATTGTGTCTTTTTAAAAAAGATGCTGAAGCGCCAAGCCTTGGTATGTGTAATGGTCCTCAGAAACAGGGTCTTTGATGACGTCATGAAGTTAGGATGAAGTCATTGGGCTTCATCTGACTGAGGTCTTTATCAGAAAAGGGATAAAAGCTAGATATTGCCCAGCCTTGTGTGGAGAATACCACTTGGAAGAAAAAGTTGAGTGAAGGGTAGGCAGAACTTGGAGGCAAGTGGCCACAACTAGGAGCACCTGTGGCCACCAGAAACTGCAAGACATAGGAAATATCCTTTGCAGGATCCTATGGGGGTGTGGCCTGAGATGTGGGGGGTTGGAGACTACACTCTGGGAGACCAGTCAAAGTGGGTAAGTATCAACATATGCCCCTACCTGACCTCCAGAGGTAATCCTATGGGTGACCACATGAGAATACCTCTTACAGACACTGGGGAAGCTCCAGACCATCCACTGCATGGCTTCTGCTTTCAAAGAATAGACTGGGGGTAGGGGTGGGGGTAGAGCAGCATGGCTTCAGTCAGTCACTGGTGTTTCATCTTTTCTGGCTTATTTTATGAGACCAGAGTGAGTTGTTAAACGATGTCCCTTGGAGAGCTTTTATTGGTTTTCCGTCTGAGTCATGCTTCTGATGTCGAGGGCTGATCGTCAACCTCTTGCATTTGGGGAATTGTCAATAAAGACTAAACAACAGGGGAGAGAGAGAGAGAGAGAGAGAGAGAGAGAGAGAGAGAGAGAGAGAGAGAGAGAGAGAGAAAGGAGGCTTTGCATAGTCCAGCAATTAGGCAACATCAAACCTGAGCAGCCTGGGGGAGGCATTCAGAACCATATGAAGGGCAGAGAAGAGGTGACACAGGCCCAAAGCATGACCAGACAGGATGTAACTGACACGGCATGTTTGGACATGATGCCATCTAACTGCTTTATTCAATATAATTCAGTGCTTTGGCAAAGGCCGTTCATGAAACCTAGAGCAGCCTGGCACCTACGTGTATGGAAGCATAGCATCCAGGAGGAGGAGGGACTGAGAGTGAGTTCTACCAGAGGGCCTAGGAGAGCTGTGGTACTGAGGCCTGGCCTGGGGAACCTCATGATGGAGCAGTGGGGAGGGGAGATAGTGGCTCATCTCCCCCCCCCCCCATACACACACACTGCACAAATCCTGCCCTCATATTGTTTTGTATGAGGGTCACAGGTTTGAGGTAATGGCAGGATGTGGCCCAAGACTGAACAAAAAAGCTTGCACCCAACAACTTCTAAAGGAAAAACAAACGAATAAATTAACTAATGAACTAACTAACTAACTAACAACAAAACTGCCTCCTAAGAAAGAAAGTGAAGAGGCTGGGATGTAGCACACTGTCTGCCTGGCATGCATGAAGCTCTGGGTTTGAACCCCAGAAGCACATAAACCAGGTGTGGCGGCATGCTTGTAATCCCAGCCCTGGGCAGGTGCAGGTGAGTGCATAGGACATGTCAGGTTATCTTTGACTACATAGTGAGGTGGATGCCAGCCTGGCTTACATAAGTCCTTATTTCAAAAGAAAGAAAAAAATTCATAAGAAAATACTCACTTAAATGTGGTAAAAGTTAATGATGGACTTCCTTTTTTTATTATTATTTACTACTTTAATTTTTTAAAAATTAGGATATGGAGTACCTGTTTTGAACTGTCTATAGTAAGGTAAGTGTTCAGTGTTTGGTCTGCTGAATTTCATCTGGTTACCACACACACAAAACACCATGTGGAGTCTTCTACACGATGCTTCCCAGAAGTGCGTTAGTCACCACAGCTCTCAGGCAGTGCAGAACAAGGACCACAGTCGTGGTCGTGCTGCCCAGCTCTGCCTCTGCAAGACTCTGCTTGTTGCTCTGCCCTTGAGTAGCAGCTCCTGGTACCCCAACAAGAATGACTAGGTGACGCTTCTTACCAGCATCCCTTTGACTTCCTGGAAAATGGTCTCCATCTGTGAATCTGTCCCCACTGTCAGGCTGTGGGGTTGTTCCTGCTCCCAGGTTGCCCAGGACTGCCAACAGCCAGTGCTTGCTAAGAAACTATGTGGAACAATCAGCAGGTGATCTGACTCATCTGCAAACAAGGTGGTTGCTGTACTTGATCTAGAGCCTTTTGTCAATAGCTTCGCTCAGGCTTTGGCCTCACTTCCTTGCTTCCTACTCTTCCTCCAGTAGAAATCCACAGTTCCACATTTCCTTCTCTGCTTACAGCAATGCCAGCAAGTCCTTCTGACTCTACCCATACCTGTTGGCTTGAATTTATCCCCTCTTTCCTTCTCCATGGTCTCTGCACCCTCTCCTACCTCTCTGGATAGCAGAATAGCCATCAGGCCTGTCCACCAGCATTCCCACCTCCCACCCAAATCCCAGTTATGATTGTAAATCCTAATCCTCTCCATTGAATGTCCCCTTCCTCTTCCTTTTCCCTACTCCCCAGTCCCCCCTCTCTTTCCTCCCTTTCTCTCTTCTCTCCTTTCCTTTACTTCTTCCTCCCCTCAGCTTGGCCCCTCTCTTCCATTTTGCCTTTTAAAAGATTTATCAACAGCAGACTCCATACATCACTGGTGTCTTGGCTTATTCAGTTAGAAAACCTGTTCCCACTAGAATGTAAGCTCCACAAGGACAGATACCATATCCTCATGCCCACCCCACTTGTCATTTGCAAGGGTCCTGTCCTCTCTTGTCACAACAGGTAATTACTGTTCAATGATTCAGGAGTGAACCTGGGAGAAGGCATCTTTGATCCCACAATTGGCACAATAGATAAAAACGTATTCGGTTCACAGTTTGTGAGGCTATAGCGGGGAAGCTGTGGAGGCAGGAGTTTGAGGTAGATGGTCACACTGCATCCACTCCCAGAAAGCTGAGAAAAATGGATGCTGGTTTTCCATTTTTTTCATGTGGTCCTGAACCTCAGCCCATGGAAGTGCCACCCACATTCAGGTGTCTTCTCACATTAATTAACTCCATTTAGAAAATCCCTCACAGACGTGCCCATATCCTGGTACCCTTCTGTGATTCTAGATCTTGCCAAGCTGACAATCAACATTAGTCATCACAGATGGTAACACACTTTGAGACCACACAGTCAGTTCCCAAGAGAAAGCTTCACAGGAGGGGCCCACCTGCCTAGGCTATCCCCAGCAGGGGCAGGGTAGGACTTGGGATGGGGGCAGGGGTCTGTGGTGGTGACATCATCTCCCTCTCCTGTGTGGGAAGGGGAAGGGCACTGTGGGACACTGTGCACCAGCCTGTTCCTTCCATGGTGCTGCCTGCTCTGAGTGCCGTTGGGCCCCAAGTAAATGCATTTTTGTGATAGCATCAGATTAAAGCATAGAAATTTGAGAAAAAAGTACAATATGCCTTGAATAATAGTCTCGCCTCCAATTACAGAAAGCTGTGTGGTTGAAAGGCAAAGAGTTCTCCATTAGTGGGCCTTTAAAAATAGTCGCCGTGATCTGAATGATCTTCTCCCCTTTCAGCAGCTCGTTAATTATGTTAGCAGATCATTTTGGCAGCAGGAGCAGGCATCTCTACCCTAACCTACCTGAACACTTCTGCTCAGAAGAGCCAGCTCTCCAAACTACCAGAACTGTCTAGAAAACACTCACATGCCCCGTTCTGAGCTTCCTCTAAAGGCCCCTCACATGGAGTTCATTATGGTGGAGACTGAGAGATGAACTCTGTGTGGGCAGTGGGTACCTGGGGAGTTGTATTGGAACTTTCACCTAGAGAAAGACAGGAGCCACCTGGCCTGTGATTCTTTGTGCACCCCTGGGTGGGGTCATCCCCCACCCTCTGCTTCACAGAGTGAAAATTCCCAGGAGTTGTTTCAATCCTGAGGAAACCTGAGAGATTTCCTTTATAGATTTCTCATCTTTGGAAGGCTTTCAGATGTTTTGGAACAAATTTTAGGGGAATTGGGGGGGGGGAGGTTTACACAAGGCAGGATGGAGTAGTTATTTATGGACCCTTTGTTGGTTTGGCGTTCCATGGCTAGGGGTTTGCAGTTTAATCTTTATGAAGTGGTGCGGCTTCTGGATTTAATCTCAGCTTTTCTCTGATATCTTGCACACAGGCCCATCGGAGCTGCTGAGGCCTGGCTCACACCTCTGGAGTCTTTGGTAGACCTTTTAGGATCCTGAGGCTGGAGGACAAAAAGTGTTCCAGCCACAGGAATGAGAGGGCACAGTTGTCAGGGGAACAGGCTAGGTTGGCTGCATCTGTCTGACATCTGTGTCAGGTTTCCAGTTTGTGATACTGGGTGGCCAGGAAGACTCCACTTTATAGACCAAGAAACTGAAACTCTTTAAGGTTAAATAGCAAGGTTAGCACGTGGTCTACCTGTGGTGCTCTTCTTGTCCTAGGTCCAGAACGGAAGTGTAGATGTGGCAATTCAGAATGGGAGGGAGAGAAGGATGGGTTTCCTCGAGTTTTAGCAAATCTAAAAAGTAGAACGTGGGAGAGAAAATCTGAGGTGACCACAGGCACAGTCTTGCTCCCACACTAGGACTTGGCTGGTAGGATGCAAGAGGAGAGGCCATATGGGGAAGAGGCCTGCCAGTTCAGCAGCAGCAGCCCAGGTCTGAGCCTGGGGTTTGGACACTGGCTGGCAGGGGCATCTTAAGGGTTTGAACTTTCCTCCTACTGAATTTTTTGTTTCTGGGCAAGGATCCTGGGTATCATTTGGAAAATAGTTTGATGTGAAGCTGGGGATAGGAAGGTGTGGCACATGTTCTAGGCCGGGAATATGGCAGAGAGCAGGGAGCCACCTACCGTCACAGATGTATAACCCGAGTTTCTGGGAACTCAGACCTGCTCTATCTACTACTTCCCACATAAGGAAACATGGCCTGTGGTCATGCAGGCCTAGAACAGAGTTCTCCACCCTAATGAGGTACCTAGAGGTCCAGAGGGTTTAACCAATAAGCTTCTCTTCCCAGACATTCCTCCCTGCGATAGGTAATCTTGGTTCCACCCTGAGAAGTTGGTATGGTATGCAATATGCAGCCATTTTTCACTATGAACAACCAATAAACACTTTGGAATCAAAGACTGTCTCATCTACTACTGTCATGGGGAGCATGGAGAAGGCCTTCACCTATAGAACCACAGTTTAAATCTCCTGTAGAAGGCTCCTCTGAGCCTCCAGCCAACTGCAGCCAAGCTAAGCTGGAGCTCCCCTCCCCCTGCTCCCCCCCCCCCCCCATCATCCTCAGCTCTCTGACCTCTTTTGTTCTTAGCTCTTCTGCAACTCCCAGTGGGGCCTGGATGTCCAAGAGTCTGAGAACCACCATGGCCCCAGCCTGGTTGCAGCCCTAGGCTCTGGGATGCCCTATACTTCTTTCCTGACTTCTCTGTGCTGTTCTCCAGCAGTGACTGGAGGCCTGGAAGTCAGGAAATACCAGCTTTCACTTTTTCACATCTCAGTCTGCATTTTCCCCACCGCTGACTGGTTTCTTGGAGCTTTCCTACAGCTCAGCACCTGGCAGAGGCTGTAAGGGATAAGTGCAGTCAAACTCCCCGAGTTGCCTCCCCAGCGGCCCCGTGCCCAGTGGCAGGGTGAAACTTGGTCCCACAGGAAGGGAGGCAGTGGGAAATCAGAAAGGTAAGGGTTAGATAGCAGGTGCTTATTGGCCAGGCGGCACCTCCAATTCACTGAGGGCAGCTTGGAATAGAGCCGTTAGATGGGAAGAAGGGAGCCTGTGAACGTGGCTAAGGGTGGCATGCAGCAGGCTGGGCATGCCCCTGAGAGTCTAGACAGTGGTGTGCTGTGCTGGGCTGTCTTCAGCCTTCGGGATAAAGACTGGAAAGTTTGGGGTACAATCACTCAGCATAGAAAGCCAGCAGCTAAGGCAGAATGAGGAAAGTCGTCACCATGACCAGTCTTCCTGTCTGTTATGGTTACAAGTGAGTCCCCAAAGATGCAGAGGGTGACCTCTTGGAAGCTGTGCTGGCTCTTGGTCTCTGCTCTGTCCCTGGGCTGATCTATGTGAATACAGCTCTTAGGGAAGAACCATCCTAATACAGAACTCCAATCTTGAAAAATACTTGGGTACGAATGGCCCATCTCCCAGGCTGTGTGGTTGTTTGGTTCTCTTCTATCCCTTTTCCAGATGATCCACATGAGAAATAGCCTCGGTGAGGGAGCACTGTATGCTCAGCACGTTCACGCCTGCTCAGGGAGTGGCAAAAACCTGCTTTGTCTTACCCTCATCAATTTCCTCGTATAACTTGCCATTAGCCATCAGTCTGGCCCAGTGTATGTCTCCAAATGAGCCCTGGGGCCTGAGGCTTCACAGTGTGCAGGAGGCTTATCCCTCATGCTATGCAGGTATCACTTAGGGCTCTGGGCCTCCAGATGGCTGGGTGGGGCAGGGAGGTCACAGAGCCTGAGAGTACACCTAAGAATCATGGGATGGGAGCCAGGGACAGTAGCAGTGGGGAGGGAGGGGAACCAAATGCCAGAAAAGGAAGTTTTCAGCATGGCCAAAGGAGTGATTCTTGAGTTTTTTTTTTTTTTTTTTTTTTTTAAATGGGTGAGTTTAGAAACCTGATAAGACCAGATTTTTTGGGAAAGCCCTGTGCCAGCCTTACAGAGTGCCTGCCCCACACCAGGAGCGATGGTTGAATGTATTCTACTTTAGTTCCTAGGGCACAAGTGAAGCCAGAGCTGGGGAAGACAGTGCTGTGACCTCAAGGAAATGACATTGAAGATGGGGCCTGAAAGAAGAAAGGGATAGGCAAGGCCCTGTTCTACCTTTGTTCCCGGGTTGAGTTATTTATCAACACGCTTCACCTGAAAGAAAAAAAAAGGAACTATTTGCATTTCTCTTTATTTGAGGGGAATTTTATATTTGTATACAATGAAATATGACACTATGCCGGGCAGTGGTGGCGCACGCCTTTAATCCCAGCACTTGGGAGGCAGAGGCAGGTGGATTTCTGAGTTCGAGTCCAGCCTGGTCTAACGAGTGAGTTCCAGGACAGCCAAGGCTACACAGAGAAACCCTGTCTCAAACAAACAAACAAACAAACAAACAAACAAAAAATAAAACAAAAAACAAAACAAAAAAGAAATATGACACTATATGTCCCCCATGTCCCCCTTTCGACTTGGCCCATGTCCCTTCCAACATCCCCTCTTTCCAGTTTCAGGTCTCCCGTCACCCCCTGACAACCAACCCATTAGACGCAGTAAGTGTTGCTCATATTCACATGGGTTTGAAGCCACCCACTGCATCATGAGAAGCCCACC
The DNA here is from genome assembly GCF_011762505.2 of Arvicanthis niloticus. Classification (NCBI taxonomy): domain Eukaryota; kingdom Metazoa; phylum Chordata; class Mammalia; order Rodentia; family Muridae; genus Arvicanthis; species Arvicanthis niloticus. The sequence continues at coordinate 99,057,359 of NC_047658.1, read as the reverse complement.
AGTTGTCACACTCTCAAAAATGAGTGATTTGCCTCTCCCAGCAGCCACCAACTGCCAATAGCTCCTCAGGAAGGTGTGGCACGTGGAGGTCATCTACCCCATCCGTGCCAAGACTTTGATTTGATCTTGTGTGGGCAACCATGGCTGCTGTGAACCCTGAGCGCAATAGCCGAGTCGGGTTCAGAAGACAGCACTCAGAGTCCTTGTCCACACCCTCTGCTCTTATGTTCTTTCTGCCTCCTCTTCCGTGATGTTCCCTGGGCCTTGGTGACGAGGCTTGATATAGATGTCCTGTTTAGAGCTGAGTACTCAGCCTCTTATTCTTGGCACTTGACCAGTGCATCTCTGCAATGACTGTTGATGCCATAGGAAGAAGTGTCTCTGTACAATGTAAAGTTAAATTCAGTTCTTCCTCACAGCCCCAATGGCCTCTTAGAAATAAGACTCAGACTTAAAATATATTTTAAAATACCTTGGCCACATAGCTGGCTTCTACTTTGACTAGGTCATAACTAAAATAACCTAATTATTTTAACCTACATTCTGCCACATGGCTGGTTATGTGTGTTCAGGTACCATGCACCCGTCTCCTCACATCTTCCCAGGCCAATCTCTTGTGCCTGGCACTTTCCCAGAATCCTTTCTGCCTCTCAGATGTCCCACCTCTTATTTCCTGCCAAAGCCATAGGGCATTTTAATTGACAGGTGATCCATCCATACAATACACAAGATATTCTCTCTACAGTCCAATGCTGAGAGCAGCCCAAGTGTGTCCTTGCTGGGAGATGGGCAGACCAAAGGGAAGCTATTATTTTCTCTTTCTTGGATGAGGCTATCAATAAAGCCAGTTTTCTGCCAGCCTGTCTCTTATTCCAGTCACAGGAATCAGAGGAGAATGACAGTGCTGGGGTCCCCAGAGGAAAAGAACAAGACACAGAGCTAGGGAATGAGGGTTGTCTCCAGACAGAATTTTCTGAGAAGGGATCCCTGAGGAAATAATGCTGATGTTGAGGCCTGAGCGACGAAAGGGATTTTATTTATGTAACTAATAACTGGGAGGTTTCATCAGGAAAGAAACTATTGCGTACTGATCTTAATTGTTGCTAGGCTGTTCTCATCTACCATTCTCAGTGTATCTCCTGAGACACACACGCATGCACACACACACACACACAGAGAGAGAGAGAGAGAGAGAGAGAGAGAGAGAGAGAGACAGAGACAGAGACAGAGACAGAGACAGAGAGAGAGACAGAGAGAGAAATCATCCTGGGACCCTGTAAACACCCCTGGGAGACATGCAACTCCTAGTCAGGCAAATGCACATCAGAGGCTAACGGCCTTCCGGTAAGCTGTGATTTCTGTCATTCCATATCCTGGCTTGGTAACTAGCTTCATTAATCTCTCTTGGCTAATTGAAACATGAGTTGGTCTGACTCTAATTTTTGCTTCTTTGAGAAAGAGATCCATTGTACATGTCAAGTAGCCACACCAAGTGGGAACATGGCAGAGCCCCTGCCCCCTCCAAACCCTAACCTTAGCTTTGTCATTCTGGGTTGAGAAAGGATTATGCTCAGGTCATGAGAATGGCAGGACCTTCCCTTTTCCTGAGCAGATTAAACTAACACCTAGAGGGACACCTGAGGGCCTACAGGGGTCAGCAAAGGTGGTTCCTCCAGATCCCCATGAGGGGCACTCAGAGAAGTGGTCCAGAAGATGTGAACTTGCCACATTCAGTATACAGGGTTTTTTTTTTTTTTTTTTTTTTTTTTTTTTTTTTTTTTTTTTTTTTAATGTTTACTTTTTTTAATTGAGCAACTATTGAGTTCAACAAACCTAAACGCTGAGACTTGGGCACTTTATTCTGAGAGTTGTACAAAGATGTTATATGCATTATATTTCATTAAATTCTCACCAAAATTCCCTATCCACTCAGATAGGGTTGTCCCACTTGGCAGCTATGTAAACTGAGGCTGCAATTGCAGTCAGGCCTGCTCCAGGCTGCACCACTAGTGTGGTAGTCAGAATGGAAAGCCTGTGCTGGTGGAGCCTGTCGAGCCTGCCTGGGGGTGTCAGGTCCTCATCTGGTCACTTACTCCCCTTGCTGGGCATCCGATTCCACATTGGATGTCTCCACGTGGAAGCTGCTTATTTATTAAGGTGAAAGGTCTATATACTCCCACATTTAATACCTTCCTGAAAACAGGAAGGACAAAGGTCGTTCTATCCCATGCATTGCAGTTTAGAGACTTCAGTTTCAAAAGGTTGAGAATTACACTGAGGTAGAGGGAACAGGTGGCAGTTTTGGTTGCCTATCCAAAGCTTTGAGTCTTAGGCCTTGTGATGTCTATTCAGATCAGTTTGATGGGATTGTGTGTTACTGTGGAGACATGCTTCTGTCTGTGAGACACATCTGGAACAGATTTCTAGATTGGGTTAGTTGAGGTGGGAAGACCCATTCTAAATGCGGGTGACCTTGGCATGGATGTCTTGAACTACATGAGTGGGCTGAGCCTCAGTGCTCATCACTATTCCTTCTGACTGTGGCTGCACTGTGACCACCTGCCTCAAGCTCCATTCTTCATCAGATGTCAGGAGCCATAATGGGACAAGCTAATAACTAGCAGGTGATCATCCTGAAAAGGCCTGCCTTGGATTATTATATAATCTACAACAGGTGCATCCTTATTCATCAAGGCTGTAAGGGACTCACTTTTAGGAAAGATTCCTGCTATTAATATGCTTTTCCTATTATTATTAAACAGATATAACAGTCACTAAGTAATAGCACACCCTTTGGAGCAGATCTCTGCAGATCCATGAAGGTGTACTGACTTGTAGTGATGCTATATAGACAAACAAATGACTTCTTAAGTCTTAATGACAATCCTATAAGAGTTCCTAAAATTATATCAATGATTATTAAGCTCTTTTATAATGTGACTGCTATTAGGTCCTTTTCTAATAGTCAAAATTGTGATAAGAACTTTGCCAATCTCCCAAGTGTCACCAGGTAATTGCTTTTAAATAGTAACCAGACTTTCTCCTACTCGGAGCACATTCCAAGAGGTTGTAAAACAATTAACCAAAGGTCACTAAAAGGGAACTAATGATTTATTATGGGTGCTAGGACAGAAGATAAAATATTGCCTGGATTTATCTATACAAAACTTCACCAATAACTTAGTTATAGTTTTAAACCTTCAGTGAATCTGTGGAGCTAGACAGGTGATGGATGTTTAGCCAGATAATTACTCCTAATGGATATGCATGTAAACATTCTCTGTTGTAAACTTCTATTTCAGTTTATGATTTGATTTTTGGTGTGAACTTGTGATGAACTTTGTAACATGTGGTCATGTATTCTGAAAGATGTATAAGTACTGAGGACAAAGAGATGAGAGGCAGATACAGTGGAGAGATAGAATAGAATTTTTTCCCTTTCCCCAGATAGAGTAGAATTTCCCTTTCCCCACTTAGGATCTTTCCACTTTTCCCCTTAGATAGCTTTCATAGTAAACTTTTAACAACTTAGTAATAAATGCTATAACTACATCTCTAAGTGTCTTTTCTTCCTGCAACTTCTGACTAGCAGGGTGAAAGTCAGAGTCCAGCAGTTCTTGCTGAGATAGTACAAAGGCTATTTACTTAATCCTTTGCTGTTTTTAGGATAAGGTGCTAAGTGCCAGAAACTGCAGTTTCTGACCTCAGAGGATCACAGAAGGCAGGCCAGCTACAGTAGCATAGGAGCTTAGACTTAAATAAGTAAGCTTTTATTATACAACAACCTTAAGTATCTCGTAAGACAAAGTCTTACCCTCCCCTCACTGATGCTCTTCCTTTCCACTGCCTCAAGAAGAACCAACAAAAAGAAAGAAGATCATTCCTCTGCAAGCTGGGGCTGCCCCCCGGCAATCAGCTTCTCTGCAATGATAGACTTTCCCCTCAACCTGTGTGCACAGTAAACCCTTTCTCTCTTAAGTTGCTCTTGTCAGGTCAGGGCACTTTACTGTAGCAAGGAGAAAAGCAGTATGTACAGATCTTGAGCTTAACCTTCTTATACATAGAAATGGAGTTTTTGAAAAAAAGATTTATTTTATTTAATTTATATGAGTACACTGTCTCTCTCTTCAGATACACCAAAAGAGGGCATCAGATCCCATTACAGATAGTTGAGAGTCACCATGTAGTTACTGAGAATTGAATTCAGGACCTCTGGAAGAGCAGTCAGTGCTCTTAACCGCTGAGCCATCTCTCTAATCCCAGAAATGGATTTTTAGTGACAGTGTTTATCACTGGATGTGACAATGTTCATCACCAGATAAACTCGCCTTCATTTGCACATGGAAGGAGAAGTAAATGTGCTTAGGTGGAAGGAAACACTGGGCCCTAGGCTTCTTTAAGAAGCTCCAGTCTAAGAAGCATGCCAGGGCTCAGTGTGAGGATAAGATATGGGTGGAATCTATCTGTGAAGGAATGGTGCTGAGCCTTTAAAACACCTCTTGCTTCCTGAAGGGTGGTGTCTTAGTTCCTTTTGTTGCTGTTGTGATAAAATCCTCTGACAAAGGCAATCGAGAGGAGAAACCACACAGTTTGAGGGTGCAGTCTATCCTGGCAGCAGCAACTTGAAGCAGCTGGTCACATCACATCTGCAATCCTGAAGCAGAGAGAGGTGAACACGGCTGCTGCTGTTCATCTCCCTTTCCCATTTATCCAGACCAGATGCCAGCCAGGGAATGTCACCTTCTGTGTTGTGGGGGAGGTCTGTCTACTAAAGTTAAGATAATCAAGATACCTGCCTGACCATCCCAGAGGGTTGTCTCCCAGGTAATCCTAGTTAGAATCTGTCAAGTTGGAAATTAACACTGACAACCAGAGTAGGGAAATTCAACTGGATGAAATAAACTATGGTATTGCTCCTTTTGGTGTCATGATCTCTAAGTGCAGTTTGAGTATTAATCTGCTTGCCTGTTTGTCTGTCTATCTATCAATATATCACAGATGTTGGCAGAGGACATTTTACAACTGTTTTATGATTTTGCATTTATTTGCTCATCTGTGTCTCACCCTATGGCCTAGAAATAATCATAGAATTATGGAATAAAAAAATGAATCTTCTTTATATAGTAATTGGTTTGAGCTAATCATGATTTGAATGTGACATCACTTTCCAGTTGGTGGTGATGTCTGAGGAGGGTGAACCTCACTGGAGGAAGTGGTCACCAGAAATGGGCCTTAAAGTTTTACAGCCTCCCCCACTTCTTGTCTGATTTCTACTTCCTTTTCTTCTGAGATTTGAGGTGCTACCTGTTCCAATCAGCACAGACAGAGCCACATACCATCCTGGACTGTCTCCCCTCAAACTATGAGCCTAGCAAATCCTCTCCCATAAGTTGCTTCGTCAGCTAATATGTCACAGTGGTGAGAAAAGAAGTAATACAACAGTAGGTGATCCAAAGATGCTAGATCTCGGAGGATGCCCTGTAGGCTCTGACTTTTCAGAGTCCAGCATCCCCCAGGTGTCCACTGGGGTGCTTTCACAACAGTGCCTTGTTATTTACAAACAGAATTGCTCATGCCCAAGCATGCATCCCCAAAGGTCAAACTGAAAATGAAATCAGAGTAAGGAGAGAGCTGGGTTCCAAGGGGGACCCATGAACTAAGAATAAGACATTAAAAGATACCAAATCTACAGGGTGTAGGGATAAGAACAAACATGTTGAAGATTAAATATGAAATGGATAATTATGTAGTAATGAGATTGAGACAGTACAAAGGACAATGCCATTTAAATCACCACATCTCAACATAGTAATGAACAGGAAAAGCCCTCTGGCTTCGTAATTATAATCATAGTTGCCATAACAACTCAGTATCTTTCTCCCTGAGCATCCATCTCCAAGACTGTATTTTTAGAAATGGGCTGTGCCTGAGTATGTATTTTTCTTTATATAGCAGCTAATTTTTCAAATTACTGATCCTTCGAAAAAAAAAAAATCTAAGAGAGTAACAGCCACAGGGATAATTAGGAAACTGAGCAGGTGTGAGAGTCCATTATGAAAAAAATTGCTATGAACGTATTGATGTCTTGACAATATTTGTTTCAACAGAATGTTCCCAGGAACTGCACAGCCTCTTGTTCCTTGTCAAGCAGCTTAACATAAATCTCCTCTGTGGGGTTCATAAATATTTGAACAATTATTAGCTGTGTAAGGTGTTTGAGGATTATTTGACAAGTACAGATTTATGTTGTATAACAGAAATTGGCTTAACGGCATTCTGAGTCTCAGAGATGGATGAGCAGAAAAACATTGGCTTACCGTACTTAACAGAAATATAGTAATAGATTCTTGAGCAAAGCAAACAATAAGCCTGTGGCAAACTCAGAAGCAGGAGGAATCCAAGCTGCCATTTTGGTCCTCCTGTTTGGTAGCAGCCCTGCAAACTGGAAAGCCTGGTTTTATTGCATGGCTATCATCCAAGATGAGTCCATATTTTATCAAGCTCCTCTGATCCTCTGGAGAAATGCTCCCAGCCCTTTGTTGGGGTCTCAGACTGAAGTTAGATAGACACATTATTGGGTTAAGAGCAAAAACGTTTTCAGAGAAAAACACTCTCTGGCTGGTGCTATGAAAGACCTTCACCAAGTTTAGTCATGTGACAAGGATTTTCTGTCTCTCTTGTGCTCTCTTTGTTTCACACAGGATGTAAAATCAGTAGATTATCATAACCACTAGTTTCTGAGGAGGCTATAAAAGCTGTGTTGGTGGCTACAAACAATATGCCTTACCATGGTCACCCATTGGGAGTGGAGAGGAATAACTTTAAGCATAGTGAACTTGAGATCTCATTTAGACGGACTGAACTTGTGTGGGGTCTTCATTAGGGGAGTGGCACTGGACCTGGAGAGTAGGTAGAAGCCTCAAGTGCATGAAGTCCTGCAGGTCAGAGAGCTGAAAAACAGTGAGACTATGTAAGAAAGAGTTGTGGTGACGAAGGTCTCGGAATGAGACACTAAGGGAGGAACAGCAGGAGCAGAGGAAGAGGTCAGTTAAAAAATAATGCCAGGGCTGAGATATAGCTCACTTGATAGAGTGCTTGCATGCATCCATGATGCCCTGAGTCTCCAACACTGCACAGAACTGGGCGTAGTTATATGGGTCCACAATCCCAACACTTGGAAGGTAGAAGCAAGAGGATCAGAAGTTCAGGGTCATCCTTGGAAATGTAGTGCGTTGAAGACTAGCCTGGGATGCATAAGACCCTGCATCAAACAAAACAAACAAAAACCAACCAACCAACAAACCAACCAAACAACCAACCAAACCAACTCCCCCCACCAAAGCAACAACAAAACCCATCAAAACAAACAAACAAACAAACAAATAACAAAAACTGTAAAGAAACATGTACAACTATGGGACTTTCTGATAGCTGTCACATGGATGAAAGGAGACACTTCATCAGGGCAGCTGAGAAGGCATCTTGGCAGAGACCTTCCCTGCAGACAGGCAGGCACTGGTGGGCAAGAAAAGGCTTAGAGACGAGAAGAATAAATAGCTTTGCTCTCCTCTCTGTATTTTGTGACCTTTGACTGGATGGCACAGGTTTCCAAGTGAGTGTCCCCAGAGAGACTGGAAGGCAAGGAGTGATGTGCTGCCGGCTGTCACTCTGGAGAGCCGGTGCTGAGCAAACCGTCTCTGTTCTGTTTGTCCTGCTTGCTCTAACTATGCTTCTCTCCGGGGAAAACAAACAAGCAAACATTAGCAGTGAGAGCTGAGAGAGTAGGGCTCATTTCCTGATTCTAGGGATTTGGAGAGCTGCAAAGAGGTGGGGACATTCTCCAGAAGCTTCCCAGACAAGCAGGGCAGGTGCAAGCTCTACTGTTCATCTTGTAGTTGCCAAGGGAAGATATAAAATGCTTCCGGAACTTAGAGATTCACAGATACCACAATTTACCATACTCTGACTATTGGCTCCAGCAGATTATACCTGGACCATTATTACCAGTTTGTCATATGTCTGAGGGTGACTCTGTCCTCAGCCATTCTGTAGAATTCAAACGGAGGGTTCAGCTCTGTCAGAATCATGTGAAAAGTACTTGAGCCTAGTGCTTAGGAGACTTCCAGGTCTGTATGAACCTGGTGTCTGTCTACAGCTAGACCACCTGGCCTGGGTACTATACATATGGTTCTTTTCACCAGGACTCTAAATTTAATATCTTTCTAGACTTCATCTGACTAGCAGAAACTTTGGATGTGTGTCTTGCTGATAAAACCTCTCTTCTCTGTGCCTCCTATGAGGTGGCTTTCTTGTCTGTAGTGGCTGGCTTTAGATAGAACAACCCCTGTGAGTAAGCTCAGGGGACATACATGGATGAGCAGATGGGATCCAGCACAAACTAATGTCTTATTGGAAAGCAAAGAGAGGAGAGACTCTTTCTTCTACTCTGGAGAACTCTTTTCTGGATCTTGAATCCCAGGTATCCTGGGTTTGACAACTAGATCCAAGGACCTCCAGCCATCTCCCATTGGCCCTTGTGTCCGCTGTAATTTTCTCTTGCAATACCCTTCTACCTGGGAGCTCCTAAAACTGCAATCCAAAGGCTGGCTGGGTGTTGGGAGCCGACTCCTAGCAGAAAGCGGCTATCATCTTTGCAGCCATTTCGAGCCATATACCCTGACAAGAGACTTGGTTTTCAACAGCCCACAACGGCTGAGCACACTCCGATAAACATCTTGTTTTTCTCACATATCTTGTTTTGTTGTTTAGTGCCCTCAGCTGCAAGGCGCACGTGGTAAAGCATCTTCAGCTGTGTTCCCCTGCTCGTCCACGGCTGCAAGACACGTGGTAAAGTGTATAAATACCCAAAATTTCCTTTTAATAAAGGAGACTTGATCAGACCCTCTATCTTGTCTCCATTCTTTGTGTCTCTTGCCCCTCCATCCCCACTCTCTCTCTTGCTAGACCCTGTTGACTGACCCGCAGACCAGATCAGCAGTGCAGGCTGGAGCACTTGGCCCCCAAACATGGGGCAATGTGGGCCGGGACATCTGGCCCCAAACATGGGGTGCAGACCAGAACAGCTGGGTGGTCTGGATAGGAAAAGTGGGGACAAAGGATTAAGGCAAAGCCTAACAGCTGAACTGGCTAACACCTGATGTTGGGACCCTCAGGCCTGTGATTCCCTCTCCTAGGTAAATGTAGGAGCCTGATGCTAAGCCCAAGTTCATCTCAGAGGCATCCTTGGATCATATCCCAGGCCCTCAGGGACAGACTGACAGACTTAAGGGCTAGTTGTCTTTCTGGCTGGCAGGCACTGTGGCCCCTTGGAGGCAACTCTACCGAGTCTTTAGAACCTGTGAATCAAATGTACAGAGTAGACTGATGTCCATTGGGACCAGTTTTGGATCATCTCAGAGCCTCATAAACGTAAAGTATATTCTCCCCTAAGTGGAGATAGAAAAAAATAGAAGTGATTTGAAGGTACAGTTTGGATTTGACCTGTGAATTCTGACTCTGAGATGCAGGACACCATGCAAAGACTGGAGGCAGGCCCCAGAAAGCACACAAAGCAAGCTGCAAAGCAGTCACAGCTAAAAGCCAGGAATATATGGAACCCCGTGTGTCCCACTTCCAGGACCCGACTTTAGGGATATACTGAGTGGATATGAAAGCTACCCCTGCCCTCAGCTCTCACACGACAAATGAATCTCTCGGCCACCACTACACACACCTTGACACACAGTCTGCTGCTGCTGCCTCAGGCATTTAACCTGTGAGTTAGCAAGTCTCTTGTTTCAAACCTGTCTCAGTCTGTTGGAAGAGCCATAGAACATTGGTGCAGAGCCCAACTCTCTAGCTTCTCAGCCCAAAGAGAAGCTGGAGCCGTTGACTTCCTTCCTTCCACCCCACTAAGAGAAGACATAAATAAATAAATAAATAAATAAATAAATAAAACAAAATACTAATGCATGTTGGGTAAAGGTGGGAGGCACTTTATCAAAGGGCCATGACACCAGGGTTCTCCAGAGAAACCGAATTCTTGGAAGAGACAAATGCCCTCTTGTAACTTTTGAGGTAGTAGTCTTCAGCTGGCTCCAATCTCTCCTACAGAACCACATTCTGAAGGGTTGGCAGCAGGGCTCCCCAGAATAGACCCTTAGGCTCTACTCTCAGGAAACTTCATCCAGGAAATCTGGAATTCCTGCTTGGGCTGGGGCAACAAGACTGGTCGACAGCCTGCTGGTTATCACCTTAGCATTTCAGGCCAGTCTTAACTCAGACTTGTTCTCCAAAATGAAGGAATGGAAGACACAGTCCTGTAGTTCCCTCCAAGATCATCATGCCCTACCTTTGCAGAAGGGATGCCCAGTAAGACAAAACATTGGCCTCCTAGAAATGCAAAGAAGGCTGGTGACAGTCTTCTAGTGGCCTCCAACACCTGCTGCAGAGGCCCTGGGCTGGTAGGAGGGAGGGCGGGTCTGCCGGCGCCTAGCCTCTCCTGGGCGCGCCCTTGCCCGTCCCACTCTGGCCCAACCCCGCCCGTCCTGCCTGTCCCACCCACCATCTGCACCCGCTGCAGCGCCCGCGCCCCTGTCCCGCGCCATAGCCGTCATTTGTAGCCCGCCTGCCACTCCCGGGGACCCGACCCTGCCCGGGGCAGAGCGGGCATGGCCCATCTGGGGACCGCCTTCCCGGCGCTGGCCCTGGCATTTGTAGCGGTGTCCCTGGCTGGAGTCAGAGCCCAGGGCGCAGCCTTCGAGGAGCCTGACTATTACAGCCAGGAGCTCTGGAGGCGCGGGCGCTACTATGAGCATCCGGAGCCAGAGCCTGAGCCGGAGCTCTTCTCGCCTTCACTGCATGAGGACCTTAGGGTGGAGGAGCAGGAACAGCAGGAGCCTCACCAGCAGGGGCCCAGGACGCCCAAGAAGGCCATCAAGCCCAAGAAGGCTCCCAAGAAGGAGAAGTTAGTTGCAGAGACGCCTCCACCAGGTAACTTTTTTGCACCGGGCAGCCTGAGGGGGCGCCCGCGATCGTGGCACTCCAGGGGACACCTGGCTTCCAGTACATTTTCTTGAGTGAGCCCAGCCAAAGTCCTGTGGTGCCGGTGCTCCTCACTAGAGACTGCATCTGAGCTAAGTCCAGCTTTCTCTCCCTGCCCCCTCAGGCAGAAACAGAATGGCGCTCTTTGGGAAGCTGCCTGGGGAGCGGCCCAGTGTCCACAGGCACAGGCGAAGGAGGCATCTGTTGTTTCTTCCTGCTCTTGCTTATGTCTTCAATCTTCAGAGGTGTTTTCTTCAGACTGATCTTATCAATGGACATGTGCCTGGCTGGTGTCATTTGGCAGATGGCCTTAGCAAGGTTCAGTCAGTGACCTTTATTCAGATAGTGCCCTTCTCAGCTCCCTTCACCCCCTGTCAGTGGGCCCCTTAAATTCACTATGCACAGGATGGCACAGTCCCAGCTGCAGACTTTGGATCACTCTTGGTCCCCATAGCAGCCAAGATTCTTCCTTCTTGGAAAGGGCAGACTACAGGAGCCCTGGAAAGCTCTGAGTGCCTGGCAGCCTGGGATGTTCTATTCATCCCTTGGGCCAATCTCAAATCCATCCTCACTTTCTTCTGGTCCAGTCTTTATCACAAACCCATGAAGAGGAGTTTCTCTTAAGTGTTTCAGATAGTGATCGCTCAGTGCAGGAGCTGTGTTCCCACTATTTCTATCCTGGGAAGCCAGCAGGACAGTGACCAAATTCTAGGGCTTTGCAGTGACGTTGCCTGAAAGGAATCATGTGCCAGGTCACAGAGCTCTGGGCTCAGAAGTGGCTTTCATTTGGTTAGACCAATATTAAAGGGTGGCAAGGGAAGATGTAGACACTCTTGAGTCCCATTTGAGTACCACCTTTGTATATGACTGACTCCCTGCCATCTGCCACTGATAGTTCTGAAGTTTGGGCAAATGCAAATAGAACCATAGAGACTTCCCCTTCTTTTTCTGGGGGATGATGGGGATTAAGACGTAGAAAAGCAGCCGCGGCTCGACATGAAAGGGTGGGATGAGCCACTGATTTTGGTAGTGTCCCCTGGTCTCATTTAGTTCTCTTCCTGACTCTGGCAGATGGCTACCCTTGTTATGTTACAGATGAGGAGTCTTCAGCTCAAACACAGGAAGTAACTTATTTTGTCACTGTTCTGCTTGGGAGAATTAAAAGCCTGCCTTACCAGCCAGATCTTGGGGTTACCATTTGGGGACCTGGAATTTGAGTTCTATTTTTTGAGCCTCAGTTGCTTCACCTGCAGATAGAAAGAAGAGTGTCTGCCACTGAGTTTTGCAGTGTCTGATGCTGCCAAAGCCTCAGCATCCTTTAGTGTGCCCTGAACTTGGAGGTGTGCTTGTTGCACGAGAGCTCTTCATTTGCACTCCACGAGGTTCCTAAGTGTCTGCCCAGCACTAAGTGTTAGGTGAAGCCCTGGGGGGTAGAGAACATAAGACAGACAGGCCAGGCCGCTCTTCCAAGGACCTCACAGAATTGTGTAACTTGGGGATGTAATCACAGGTGAGCCGACAGTTGCATAGAACATGGAATGTCAAGAAAATAAATAATAGAAGAGATAGGCTGGTGTTTCCCAGGGGAAGAAGACTGACTAGGCCTGATTAATGAGTTAACTTACTGTTCGGATGGATACTCTTACTAGTGATCAGTTTTAGTCTTTCCTGATACCTCAGAAAGTCACAGCCCAGACTCAGCAGTGCCCCCAACTAATGTGTCTGGGGGCTCAGCTATTACAACCCAGAAGTGGATTTCCTTTTTTGGAGCACCAGTGATTATCAGCCTAGGAATGGGGTCTGTGAAGGATAAATCAGGTATAAACTGATTTGCAAGAAAAGGGTCATTTGCTTTTGGACAGCCATGTTGCACACAGAGGTTGGCCATGGGACAGGTAGTTAACTGTTTCTGGTGAATTCTTAGCCACGTGGGTCCTGTCTCCAAATGGAAGACATATCCTGAAGCACCAGAGTCAGGTGCACATGTCTTTGGGGAGCTGCTTCCGGGCTCGCTGCTGTTTCAGCCATTTTTTTCTAGTGAATCAGGTGGAGCATTTTAGAGCTTCCCCAGCTAGGATAAGTGTGACATTCATTGCACAGTTTAAACTAATGGCTCTCTGACTCCCTCTATGACCCTTCACCCTCCCCCATCCCCACCCGTGTATGTTCAGTAGAATTTTCAACTGTGGAGCACATAGGCCTGCATATAGTAAGGGAGAGATTAGGTTAGATTAGATTAAAGTGATCTTGGTTAGGGGACTCTGTCGAATTTGTGCACTTCAACTGCACAGAGAGAGGATGACTATATCCCACAGTAAGTGGTGGCTTGTACATTGCAGTCACAAAGGCACTTTTCTGTATAGCCAGCTATTTTATGAACAGGTTGCCAATCTTAGAAATGTGCTTCAGAGGAAAGAAGTTGGTGTTCTGATCTGGGATGTAAGATGTAAACTTCTGGAGTTTACTACATGACTGTTGCATGCTGGGTTCCAGGACAAGCTAGGGTCCGAGGTGGGAGCAGAGGACAAGCTCAAGGGATGGATCAGAGCATAAAGCAGAGAACTGATTTGGGTAGCACATGTGCATCTTATTTGGAGACAGTGAAATGTTTTCCACTTAGCTTTTGGGAGCTAAAAGTTGGAGTTGGTAAAGGAGATACTGGAAATGTATATATATATATATATGTGTGTGTGTGTGTGTGTGTGTGTGTGTGTGTGTTGGGCACTAAGGGGACATTTGTGTAGATCCCTGAGGAGGTTGGTGCAAGGGGTACTGGGTCTGACTTTGAGTTTTGGGTTTAATCCTTGGCAACCAGAGTAATGCCCTGTGGATTCCATGTGCTGATATCTGTGGAGCTGGCTTGGAAAATGAGCTCCTTTAGAAAATGGAGCATACCACTGAGCATTCCTACCTACTGTGATGGTTGGTTGTCAGCTTGACACACCTGAGAAGAAGGAACCTCAATTGAAGAATCACCTCCATCAGATTGGCCTGTGGATATGTCTGTGGGGGACTTTCTTGATTGCTAACTGATTGTAGGAGGGCCAAGTCCACTGTGGGCGGTGTTTTCCTTAGGCAGGTGCTCCTGGGCTATGTAAAAATGATAGCTAAGAAAAGCCAATAAACAGCCTTCTCCTGTGGTCTCTGCTTCAAGCTCCTGCCTCAAACTCCTTCCCTAGCTTCCCTTAATGGTGAACTATGTAACTTGAAAGTTAAAATCAACCCTTTCATCTCCAGGTTGCTTTTGGTCTTGGTGTTTATTACAGCATCAGAAGGCAAAGTAGAACACCTATTCTGAGAGGCTAAAACTTGGAATGCTTCAGTCTGAATAGCAGTGTACCCATAGTGATTACGCACCATGAAACTTTGCTTTAACTCAAAGTGACCTCCAGGCTGTGTGTGTGGTGGACACGACACATAGATCAATCCCATGGTTGGAAAAGCCTTGACATCTGAACTGCTTTGTCCCTAAGAATTTGCATCAGGGATACTTAACTAGCACTCCATTTTCAACAGAAAAGGGCTCAGCTATACTGAATGGAAGAGAATACTGAAAAGCAGTTACTCAAGGGTTGAGTTTAAAATGATTACAGACCCATAAGAACTTACAGAAATATTGTGGTGAGGTCCAATGATCCACCTCTCAGCTTCCCCTAATGGGACATTTTAGGTAACTCTAGTGTTGGTTTGCCAACATTGGCAGTCTCTGCATTTTGGACTGAGCATACATATTCTTGGAGAGGGTTGGTGTCCGGTGTGTTGTAGGATATGCTGCTTTGACCTATGAGATACTGGTAGGACCTTCCTCTTCCTCTCTGCCTCACAAACAAATGTCTCTAAACAGTGCCAGCCATCTGCAGGGGGTTGAGAATCACCACTGGCTTTTGAAAGCATGACATAGATGGTTATAAATACTATTAATTAGGTTATAATGTTACATTTCAGAAGTTTCTCCATGCACTTCTGTGTGTATGTGTATATGCATGCTTGAGTATACATGCATTTCAGTAGTTTCTTCACCCATGTGTGCATGTGTATTTATATGCATGCATGCATATATATATGTATATATGTATATATATATATATATATATATATGCACATGTGTGTGCTTCTCTGTGTGTATATGGGTCCACCAAGATAAAGGACTGTGGAATCCTTGCTGAGAGTTAGGGGACTTTGGTGTCATAGTCTGTCTGAGGTTTTACTTTAAGCATCACTTTGGCCTAGAATATTAGAACTTTTAGGAAAGTAAATGGTCACAGTACAAATTCCTATCCACTGCAGGGTTCAGATAGTGGCTTCGTAGCTTCTATTCACCCCTCCCCAGACTGGCTCTCCCTACTTCAAGGCCATCAGCTCATTGGCTGGACAGTACTGACTGCTGGAGTATTCTTCCTCATTGACAACCTTCTTCTAATTCTGTTTATTCAGCTGTTTCTGGTTGAATCCTACAGTTTCTGAAGTTGGAATGCTTTGTGTTCCTAGGAGTGAACTTCAGGTCCCTAGTGTTCACCATCCAGCAAGAAGAGGATATCAGCCTCATAGGATCATGACAGTGGATTTAGGGTGTGCTTACTTTGGGGTGACTTTGAGTTGTGGCCACCCTTCTTTTGTAGGATAGAAGGTAGCTAACTGCTGGGCAGTGGTGACACACATTCTTAATCCTAGTATTCCAGAAGCAGAGGCAGGTGGATCTCTGAGTTCAAGGCCAGCCTGGCTTGCATAGTGAGTTCCAGGACAGCAAAGCTAAACAGAGAGAACCTGTCTCGAAAAACAACCAACAAGTAGCCAACTCACAGTTGTGTAATTCACCTTTCTTTTCCATACCCATGGCTGAAATAAACAACAAAACAAACAAGACAGGGAGTAAGTGATTTGGATACTTTGTTTCTTTCTCCATCGTTCCTTGGCTTAGAAGCCAGCTGGGCTAGGGAGGCTTTTATTCTGATTTTCCACTGACTTGTTTGTGGCATTTCCAGCCACAGGCTAGACTGTCCCACTGTTAGGATCTGAACAAACTCCCATGGACAGCCCCTAGTCCTGCGCTAGTCCCTCTGGGATGTGTAGTGTGCAGAGAGTCATGTTTGTTTGTAGATCTATGCCCAGAATCATCCAGTTTGCATTTAGTATGTGTTATGTCCCAGCTGTCAGGGGAAATAAAAAAGGGTAGTTATTTGTGAATTTGTAAACAATGCCCTTTCTGTGTGCACTGTCACTGGTTGATGGAAGGGGCTTCCCTGTAGAGCTTTGCCTCATCTCTTGTTGGGAAAAAACAGCCTGGCCTTTGATGGAAATGCCCTATCTTGGACAAAACTGGGGTGTGAGGATTAGGAGTGTTATGTTTGTCAACATTTCAGTACCATTTTTAACAAACCCAGGGACTATTAATAGCATACTTAAAGAACAAGAAAGCCTTCATATCAGCCTACATGCTTTGGTATTAAACCTAAAGTATTCCATCTAAGTCGATTCCCTGCTAAGCTCTAAGGGAAAGGATGGATTAGGAAAAATATCATCGCTTCCTGAGGCACTGCCATCCTTTCCAGAACGCTTTCCAAAGTTAACTTACTGCCGGCCTGTTCCCCCTACCCATGCCCACTGCACCAGAAATCAGGGTTATACCTGGAGAATAGGGGGGTAGAGACCCTACAGGGATCCAGGAAGCCAGATTAAGCTGTGGTTCTGAAGCAGTCATGGGGTTTCCCCATCTACCTCTCTGTGTCTGTGACTGCCAGATCCCAAGGTGATCATGCATCATGCCAGGGACAAAACAAACCAGTTTTAGCCCCAGAGCCTAGATTTTCTGGTAAAGCCTCCATTAGATCTTTCAAAGCTCTAAAAAGATGAGTGAATAGGCTTAGCCTCACCAGCAGTGACAGGCTCTGCCCTCTGAGGCCCTCTCAGACCCCCTACCCATGCATCTGTCATTTGAGCCATGAAACCTTAGAGTTAGGTTTCTTTGACTGTCTTTGGGAAGGATTAGTATTCCTAAGTGGTTGGCTCGCATCTAGGTGCTCACTGGCACTCATGGACGGCTGACATGGCAAAGAACGCCTCCAGGTGTTAGTCGGCCTCTGATGCTACAGATCTGATGCACTATCTACTCCAAGCAGCGCATGTGCAGTGCTCCCTGGTAAGCCTGCTGAGGAGTCAGAGCCAGCTAAGGGCAGGACTCTGTCTCTTACAGGCACATGTGACTTTCCAAGCCTTGACTCCTCTGTGGGGGATTGTGTCAAAAATACAGTGCCTGCTGAGGTGTGAGGTTAGATAACTGTGGCTTCCCAGGTTCTGATGGAGTTGGGGCAGTTTTTATGTCACTTTACCCCTGCTCTTGGAGTTCCTGCCCAGTCTGTCTTGTAGATCCTGACAGACAAGGCATTTAGGTTGTTGGCATCTCCCTTCTCTTCTTAGCCCCCTTTCCTCAGACTGCATGAAATGATCTCCAGGCACAATTCTGTACTTCATGTTTGCTTACCTCAGCCTGATCTCAGTAGAACCAAAACCCAGGCAGGTAGGTGCCCAGGGTACCCGGCATAGCCCACCGAAGAGGGGCCATCCTCTCCTGCTTGCACCTGCCTGCCTGGAGTGTTTCCTTGAAGACAAAGAACTCCACATGGTTGTGGTTGAGAATCAGGAGGGTGGTTGGCTGCATAGAGCAGTGGTTCTCAACCTTCCTAATGTTTCAACCCTTTAATACAGTTCCTTATGTCGTGGTGACCCCCAACTATAAAATGATCTCATAGCTACTTAAAAACTGTAATTTTGCTACTGTTCTGAATTGTAATGTAAATATCTGTGGTTTCCAATAGTCTTAGGCAAGCCCTGTGAAAGGGTCATGACCCACACGTTGAGAACCAGAGAGTAAGAATGTTGACTTCAGAGTCACTGCTGTAGCAGCTGAGCCACTGTTCCTGCCCTGGTCCCAGGGGAGTGAAGCGCACCAGGCTGTTTTCTCATGAAGGATGCAGCACCTGAGAAGAAAAGACAGAGACAGGGGGAGGGGCGAACAGGCATTTGTGGGTGGATTCATTTGGGCCTGGCCTTAGTGTAGTGGTACTTCTGTCTCCCTGGTGATCCTCGGGCGTTGCTCTCTCTACCAGACCACTGAGGTCACCCATGGCTGGAAGCAAGCATGCCATCTAAACCCTTCATTGATTCTCAGATTCACTCCAGTCCTCACCTTGTTTCCTCTGACACTGACTATCCTAAGAATTAGAAAGGGACACAGGTGCTCCCCACCCTTGTGCCCTGTCCCTTTTCTGCTCCTATCTGTATGGAACAGAAAATTATTCTTTTTATAATGTTTTTTTGAAATTATAATATGATTAAATAACTTTCCCTCCCCCTTTCTTCCCTCCATCTCCTCTGGTGCACACCCTTGCTCTTTCAAATTCATGGCTTTTTTTCTTTAATTGTATCTATACGTATATACATTTACACACTTAACTTACTCTTTCCATATTAGACTGTCCATTGATGATGTCATCGCTCAGGTATTGTTTAGCTAGCCAAGTTGATAAGACTTTATGGATGTCTCTCTCATATTTCTAGGAGATACAACCACAGAAAATGTCCTGCCTTGCTGGCTCTTATGAGCTTTCTCTTTCCTTTTCTGCATTGATTCATGAGCTTTAGGTGTAGGAATTACATTGTGATGTATCAGTTGGGACAGGGCACCACATAATCCTGTTCTCCGCATTTTGATTGGTTGTGGTTGTCTGTGATAGTCTTTATCTATTGCAAGGAGATGTTTCTTTAATGAGGGGCGAGAGCTACATTCATCTATGGTTATAGGGACAATATTTAGAATGTAGTTAGGGATTGTGCTGGTTTAATAAGGTGCTGGATGTAGGTTCTTCTCCAAGATCAAGGTCTTCACCTAGCCCTGAATAGGTAAGGTTTCAAAGTGTCAGGCACGAGTAGGTTTTAAGTCTGATTAGAGTTGTTATTTACTGCTAAAGTTTGAGCACCATTGTTTTGCCCTTAGGGCTATCTGCCATGCTTTGCTGGGCTTTGTTATGGATCATAGGCGTCTTAGCAAGGTAGGACTGTTCTGCTTCTCTCCCTCAGAAGCCTGCATGATGCCTTCTGATACCACAAAAACTAGTCCTCAGAGAGAGGGCTTCAGGTCAGATCCAGATCAGGTCTCATGTTAAAATAATAGTTTAAAGCATCTCAGCTCTGGGGAAGCAGAGGCAGGAGGACCCCTGGGCTGTTAGTCAGCATGCTTGGCAAGTTCCAGGTGAGTGAGACAAACTGTTTAAAGTGGAAAAACATGGCAGACAGTGGGTGAGGAACAACTGTAGTTGTCTTCTGCCATCTACATGTGTGTATACAAACCTGTGTGTGTACCCTTACACATGTCACACAAGTGGACATCCACAACACACACACATACATGAACCGCAGGATACGTTTCTGAGAGATGTTTAGATTGCATTACTGGGGAACTACGAAGAGAACCTCATGTGGTGTTTTTCCCTTCTTGTCGTGGGTTTAGTACCAAGAATCACATAAGAACTGCCAGTGCCCTGGCCAGCTCCCTTCTTCAAGGGGAGTGCAGAGCCCTGCAGCCTGGAATTTCCTGGGGAAGCAGAGACTACAGGGAAGCAAAGGGCTTTTCAGTTTGGGGTGAGTGGGGGTTTGCTACTGTAAGCTCCTTGTGTAGCAAGGGGAAAAACAGTTTTCTATTAAGCCAGAGGAATTATATTTATTGCCGAGGACCAGAATAGAACATGTGGCCAGCATTAGCGCTGCAGTTTGCTACTTTTAAGGAATTCTGCACTGTCACGCGGCCCAGATGGAGATGCTGATTTGATTCTGGCTCCTTCTCTGAACGCTATTTCCATTTCTCTTTCTTCTTTCATCTGTACAGAGCATATGGTTCTTTCTTGTTCTGGGGTGGGGAGGAAAGGTCTATGAAGAGGCCTTTGTACTGGCAGGGAAGGCCCCTTGGGGTTGGTCACTAGCACTGTTACCTCCTGGCTCTCAGTGACCTTGGGAAGCTCTCTTCCTCATGCTAGGCCATTAATTCTTAACCTGTGGGTTGTGACCCCTCTGAGTGGGGTATCACACATCAGATATTTACATTAGGGTTTCTAACAGTAGCAAAGTTTCAGTTATGATGTGGCAACAGAAATAACTTTATGGTTGGGAGGTTGCCACTGTATGAGGTACTGTATTAAAGAGTCACAGTGTTAGGAAGGTTGAGAACCACTGACCTAGGCCTTCATGTTCCCAACTGTAAAATGTCCTTCCTGTCCTCAGAGAGTTGAACCTTGCAGTGAGCATGTCTTACACATTTTGGAGTCTGCTGCCCCTGTTAGCTGTTAGCAAATGTGGTAGTGTTGGTGATGTGGGCCTTGGGATAATGCTGAACAGGTAGGGACAACAGCTGTCGTTTGCACCTTGAGTGTCTCACAGGTATCATTTTGTGTCCTCGATCTAACTTCCCGTGTGGCAGGCTCTGCTGCCACCTTCTGCTGAGGAGGGAATAAAGTAGAGGTCAGGCTGGTGTCCCTGGGGATATTCTGGGTGTACATGTCTCCCAGGTATAAGCCTGGACTGTGGCTCACATGCCTTTCACGTTCTGGAAGGCTATACCTTACCCCTGAGTTGGCTAGTCTTTATATGGAGGCTTTCCCAAGTGAGGGGCCTTCTGTATGGCATTCCTATTCTTAAAGCCCCAGGTGATGAACTGAGCTAGACAGGCTTGCTTAGCTAGGCCCTCCCTCTCCTCAGCACTTCAATCAAATCCCTGCATTAGACTTTGCTTAGTGGCAACTTGACTCTAGGCAGATGCTATCAGAGCCCCAGATATGGAGGATTAGATGGAAGTGGGGGATTAGGAAAGGGAGTTTAAGTTGATGCCAGAGCTGAGACTTGAAAGAAGGGGGAAGGAGTCAATTAGCTTGAGAGTAGAGTGATGGTATGTCCATGAAGGAGACAATTTATGCTGTGTGCTGTTATAACCAAGGTGAGGGGACAATTTGAGGAGAAATGGGAAGGTTAACAGGGTCACTCCCCAGTTAATGATAAAGAGACTCACTCACAGGTCCACAAGCCGTGGGCTTACAGAGTTATGTGAAAGCTCAGTGTAGGGAACATGCTAGCTTTGATGTCCAAGTCCAGCTTCGACCTCCAGTTCCAACTGTTATTCCTACTGCCTCAGGGAGGCTCAGCAGCATTTTGAAGACTGACAAAACTTAACAGCATGCAGTTGTACATGGGTCTATGAGGGGTGATCACCTCCATATGCACTGAGCTGCTTCTTTAACCACAGACCCCTTACTGTCCAAGGCTCTGGAGACTGGGGACCAAAGCTAGGAACAGCTTTCTTCAGGAGAAGACCATGAGTTCTCACATCCAGAGGCTCCTCTGACACGCAGTGTAACATAATTTTCCTTTCCTTTCTAGGTAAAAATAACAACAGAAAAGGCAGAAGAAGCAAGAATCTTGAAAAAGCTGTGGGTGATGACCATGGTGTTCCTGTGGTTCATGAGGATGTCAGAGAGAGTAAGTGAAGGTCTTGTAGGGTCCCTGACCCTCTTCTGTCATCTGCCTATGGTTGCTGCAGGCAGGTCTCATGGCTGTCTGGTCACAGATACCCTGAAGGGTGACTGTCTGAACCTGTGTCTGTTCTTAGCTATTCTGCAGGAGTTTGGATATCTCAGCAGCTCAAAGTTTCCTGGGGAGCATTGGTGTCTTATCAAGATTTTCCTGATTGAACTGCTCAAGTCACTTCCAAATTTCCTGTCCCTTCCCTTAGAATATCCGTCCTGGAAGTCCATATTATTGTGATCTCGTTGCTGCCTACAGATTTGGTTGTGTATTTCTTGTCGCCTGACATGGTCTCTGGGGTCAGTGATAAAGTCTTCTGTTTCCAGACTCTTCAATACTAGACCTGACATCTTTCAGCCATATGAAACTTCTGGTTGTGTAATTACTCACCCTAGTGTGTTCAGTGGTGGGCTGGGTACATAGTTTGATTGACTGAGTGGTTTCCTGGCATGCATGAAGCCTTAGGCTTCATCCAAACACAGCACACACCAGATGTGATGGTGCACACCTAAAAGACCAGCAGTAGAGAAATAGAGGCAGGAGGATCAGGAATTTAAGGTCATCCTCAGCAATATAGAAAGTAGGAGAACAGTCTGAGATCCTGTCTCAGAAAGCCCTAAAACCAAACCCTCAAATTATAGAAAAAGAATGTTGAGTGTTATTAGTTAGTCTAGACTCACAGAGGGGCACTGACCCATTATCCATAGCTATGGGTCACTATTATTTTATATCTTTATTGTTCCAAACTCAATAATTAGGATCATTTTTCTGCTAATATTAGAATTAGTGGCAATTTATTAAGTGTATATGGTACTAGCTAGATCCTTTGCTCAGTGTCTGACCTTTCCAGGAACCAAGCTGAGCATTGTGGGTATCACTATCATCACCAACCTCTTCTTGCCCCCTCTTCCTTTTCTTCCTCCTCTTCCTCCTTCATTTTGTAGAGTAAGGGAGGGTACTTTGGCCAGGTTTGTGTAGCAAAACAGAATGTAGAATGAAAGATTCCAGGATTATTGACTTTTGCTTAAATATAACAGCAGATTAAAAAAAAATAGCAAAACATTTTTCAGGTTTGCACAGGACTCACTCTCAGCTGCCACATCCACTCCTGAGCTGTGCCACAGAGGTGACTGTCACCAGGGGAGTTGCAGTGACTGTCACCAGGGGAGTTGCATGTTCTCTTATGCACAATGATGGGGTTTTGGGCCTGTGTTTCTAACCAACAACCTGCCATCAAAGAAATCACTGCTCTGGCTAACAGCATGTTCTAAGATAAACAGAAATCAACTCTTCTGAGTTTCTGCAGTCATTTATGGAGCTAAATGTCTATTCCATCTAAAGATGGACACTGAGGTACCCAGTGAGAAGACTTTGTCCCTTGGGAGCATGTGTTGAGTGTACAGTGTGTAGCTAGGGCTGTGATTCTGATCTCATGCTGAGGCTCAGGTTCTTTAGCATCTGCAATGGTTAGCTTTACTCATCGCCTAATATTACCTGGGAAGAGAATCCAAATGAAGGATTATCTATCTACCTTGGGTTGACCTTGGGTCTGTCTGTGGAGAATCATTTTAATTAAGTAATTGATTTGAGAAGACCCAGCCTACTGTGAGAGGCACCATTCCCTAGGCAGTGGGTCCTGCACTGTATAAAATGGGGAAATTGAAGTAAGTCTAAGCATGAATGTGTCCATTTCTCTCCAATCTTGACTATAGATGTGATATGACTTACTGTTTTAAGTTCCTGCCACCTTGACCACCCCAGTGGCAACTCTAACTTAAGATTGTGAGATAGATAAACCTGTGTCTTCTTTAAGTCATCTTTTGTCAGGGTATTTTATCATAGTGACAAAAGATGAAACTAGGACAGAGTCTCCCCTTTCTGGTGAGGGGCCTCCTTATCTGTCAGTGGCCATCAGTAGTTCCTTTATGTGCACATATGCTACCAGGCTGAGGTCACTGTGGGGTGCTAGCTTCAGGAGCACTTTGGAGTTTTGCTGCCAACCAATCTGGACTTGAGGGCTTTTTAGTATCTGTTGAATTCTTGAGTGCTTTCAAACATATTTTAAAACATATTTTGTCCAGATTTTCTTTTAGTAGCTTCAGCAGAAGGATTGACTTGGATTATCTGATTTCTTCCTTCTCAGAATTTCAAGTTATTAAAATTGAGGGAGGCATTTCAGAAAGATTTTTGAAGGCCCATTTTTACACACACACACACACACACACACACACACACACACACACACAAAAATGCATGCACACATGTATGCACACATGTGCACAGACATGCAGTGTTCACATGTTTTATTTTCTTTTCTGTCACAAGTCACCCACTAGCATGACTATTTCCCTGATCTGCCCTCATGGATGGGTTCACTCACCTCACAGGCAGCCATCACATCTTCAATACACAGAGTATCCTATCACATTAGCCTGTGGAATTATTCTATGTTTTTTAAAGGAAGGACTGATGGGAACATGGGAGGGAAAAAATAATGGCTCCCTGTTGCACAGCAGAGAAAAAGAGAGAGACAGTAGGTGTTGATGAGAAGGTTGACACTGAAGACAAGTGACAGAGTCCTTACAAGTGTCTGAAGTCTGTGGGGACTTTTGTAGGATGGTATTGATCAAGGATAGGCTGCAGACACACCACTGGATATTCTCAGGACCTTGAATCCATCTCCTCAGACAATGTTAGGGATCTTGCTAGAGATGTGACAGAAGGTTGAGGTGGCCTGGATGTCTATTATATCGAGTCTAAGGTATTGGCCATTGCACATATTCATATATTTTTTTGGAAAGTGATGGGGTATATAGATTCTGTCCCCTGATGTGTTGTGGGTGGGTGGATGACCCCCTTAGCCAAGGAAATTGCACTTGAAGAACATTCCCAAGAGAAATGTGTGCTTAGCTGTCATGTGGCTAAAGTGTTATACCAGTTTGGTCAGGTATCCCAGGTACACTATGGGTGATGTTCTATCATCAACTACGAGGCTAGTTGAACTCTTGTCTCCTTCTCTGCCACCTCTTTCTATGCCCACACCTTTTGCTATGTGACTTTCCAGTCTCTTCCACAATATTGAAAGCTACTTGACTTTGGCCTGACCCACATGCCATGTCAGGCTGATAGAATTAAAAGAGGTATCTATATGCTAGTCCTGAGCAGAGATCGCCTGTTATCAAACCTCCACACCCAGGCCACTGGACCAACTTGCTGAGTGGTCATCACCAGTTTTCTTGTTTGCTCTTGGAATAGTTTACCTCACCATTTCTGTCCCAGTGTTTCCTAAGAATTTAGGGTGAGAATCCTTATGGAAAATTGACTGGAAGAACATGTAGGCATCTGCCTGTTCCAGGAAGTCACATGAGAAGGTTATCAGAAAGCATTGACTTTTCTAGATGCCACAGAACCTGGAATTAAAGCTAGGCACACACGGGAGCTGTTTTCCACTGCATTCACCAGTCTCACATGTGGTGACTGTTCCTCCACATCTGGTAAAAGGTTCAAGTCTTTTTCCGCTTTTGAGTTTAGGGCTTCTAGGGCAAGTTTGGGAGTGGTTACAGAATTTTCAACCAGAATTCTCTGAAGTCTAAGATACTTCAAGCAACTGAGAGTTTCATGAGATGCATCAGGCCATCCTGAGTTCAAGATGAAGAAGTTTTATCTTTTAAAATCTTTCTTAAGAAACAGGTTTTGTTTTTGTTTGAAATAACTGTAGAGTCACAAGAAGTTGCTAAAAAAAAAAAAAAAAAAAGTACCAGGAGAAGGGGTCTGATTTACCTTTTCCTTTACCCCTAGTAGTGTGGATGCTTTACATGACTAGAGTAAAATAAGAGAGTCAAGAAACTAACTTGGACAAGGACAGGCCATGTTCAGATATTCAGATTGTGTCAGCTATACATGTGTGTCTGTATGTGCATGCAAGTATGTGTATATATGTGTGTGTGCATGTGTGTGTATATGTGCATATGCAGCATGCATATGCATGTGTGTGTGTGTATATCTGTATGTGTGCGCATGCACGTGTATGTGTGCAGGACTGTACAGTTGTATTGGGTATGGTTTCTGGAAACACTCTGCCCCATCAGAGGTTCTCTGGGCGACTTCTTTATAGACACTCCCTTCCCCATGCTCAGTCTCTGACTACTGGCAATGCAGATTTCTTCTCCAAAGTGTTGTCTCTGTAAGATAGTGAGGTACACAGAATCATATGCTGTGTAACCTTGGAGACTGGCTTTCTTACAGTCAGCATAGATCTCTTTTAGTCCTTCTAAATTGGATAAATAGATCTGGTTTAGTGCTTTTATAATGTAGTAGTCAGGCAAAGCTAAGCCACTAAAATATTATTACGGGCTAACATGTACAGAGAAAACTATGGTAATATAAGGCTACAACTCATTGGCGTGTGCAATCACCACACATTGATTTGTGTTGTTATGAACACCACACAGTGTGCAAATGCATCATTGTAATTGCAACTTACAACAAGAAGATTGTGCTGGAATCTTTGAAGTCTGCTCTAACTCACAACCGGGCAATCCCCTGCTTCACTTTAAAGACTGCTGTGATCAGAGGTAATCTGTGTGGTTTCAAATTTGGTAATTTCTCTTGTGTCTGATTTCTTTTGCTGGTTATTCATGTTCGTGAGGCTCATCTAAGTGGCTGCATACACTATGGCTCACTTATCTTCATGGGTCTGTAGTATCCGCAGCAGGACCACATATATCACTGTCTATGTACTCATTTTTCTATCGCAAGGTATTTAGTGCGGATTTTACCTTTTGGCTATTGCAGAGTGCATTTGGGACCATCTCTCTGTGAGTCTTTTGGTCTATACCTCCAGCAGAGTTGCTGAGCCAGAGGGAATTCGTGTCTTCAGTAAGAGCTGTTAGGGAGGGCCTGGGGACATGGCTCGGTTGGTAAAGTGTTTGCTTTGCAAGCATGAGGATCTGAGTTTGGATCCCATGTTGGAAATAAAAAATGCTGGGCAAAGAGACACACACCTATAGTGCAGGGGAGGAGGAGACAGGGTATGTGTGCCAGGGAATCCTTCACTCACTGGCCAGTCAGTCTAACCAAATCGGTGAGCTCCAGGTTAAATGAGAAACTTTCTAAAAACAACATAAGACAGAGAACAAACAGAGAAGACTCGCGCTCTTGACCGCTGATCTCCATAGACACAGGCACACAAAGTTATCTGCACAAACATGCACATATGAACAGGCACACATATAACGCCTCACACTGGCAGGGAACTTTCCAAGTTGGTGATGACTATCACCATTCCCACCCGCAGTTGCTTCTCTTTCTTAGAAGCCCATATTTGGTCTCACCAACCACCCCTGCTTTACTTGTGTTCTGGCACGGGCTGCTCTTTTGTTGTGGCCTTTGTATTTTCGTGGTAACTAATGTCGAATGCTTCTTTGCCAGTGGAATGATTTATTTTGTTCAACCCCACTTAGGTCAGGTTTTTCCTTGCCATTCTTCTCATGTACAGAAGCATTTTGTTTGTTTGTTTGCTTGCTTGCTTGCTTTTCCTTAAAAATGGCATGACAGTGAGTCCTTTGTCAGACACCCAGATCCACACTTCTCTCCACCCACTGGCTTATCTCTACACTCTACCGAGGGTATCTTTTGAATAACAGATGTTCATAAACCTAAAACAAACCAATCATTAACCTTTTCTTTGGTGGTTAGTGCTTTTTTCCATCATGTTTAATTTTATCTTTGCCTTCCCCAAGTTCTTGAAGACATCCATCTCTATTGTCCATTGATAGTCACTAAAATTATCTGATATAATAGAAATGTAAAGTAAATGTAAAATGTAAAATGTAAAAGTAAAATGTAAAGTAAATGTAAAGTAATGTAAATGTAAATGTAAAGTAAGTGTGTGTGTGTGGGGGGGACCGTGGATGTGGTACTATTTGTGAAGGTGACTAGCACTCTGTTTTGAACTAGTAATTACCCTCTGGGGACTTTATTAGCAATGTATGAAGAAAAGTATGAATTTCCCTTGAGGATTCACTGACAGTGATCATCAGCCATAGTAGCTTCTGAGACATGTCACTCATGTGTTTGGGAAGCATTGGTTAGGAGTCAGGGATTCTATGATACAAACTCACTTTAACTGGTGATTGAGGCTCCCAGCTTCTTTAGAGAGGTGGACTAGTCTATGAGATAGTGGAGCTTTCATTAGCAGTTTGGCCCCAAAGCAGAGTGCGTAGAGTAAGTGGAATGGTTGGGAATGGAGTGTGGGAGGCTTTTCAGATGAGGCAGCCATTGAACTGGGCATCCAAGGACAAGCTAAGTGTCCAGTCCTTTGAGGATGAAGCCTCCTGGGGCAGATTCCATGGGCTCCAGGCTTGGGCTTGCCTCCCAGTTCTCTGAGATTTTCCTTTGTTGAACTCTCAGTGTCTGGGAAAGAAACTCTCCAGACTCTTTTTACTGTATAGGTGAAAGATACCAGCCAGAATCTAGGGACTTCTTGAGGTTCTGAGAACCTCAGAAGACTCTCCTGAGAACTTCTGTCATTGATCTAAGTCTCTAGGTGGAATGCAGGCATCTATTTTTCTAGGTTCTTCCAAAGGTTTTGGTCCTTGGGCTGGACCGTTTAGTTTTTCTGTCCTAGCACTGCAGTGGAGCACATCTTCAGGGTCTTCTTTTTTTATGTGTTGAGTATTAAAGAGCTTTGGAAGGGTGATTAGATAAGACCAAGATTAGCTCACAGACTTCACAAGACCCTGAGAGACTCCCACGCCCTTTAGAGCATCTCTTGGTGTCTGAGTCAGACAGTGAGTCACTGCAAACAATCCCAGCATGCCTGGAAGCAGCCTTATGTGCTCTTTATTGGTCAGAAGGAATGTCAAGTTCAGAAAGGCAAAGGAAATCATCCCATAAGTGAATCCTATTGGATTTATAGGCAGCAATGGAAACAACAATTCAAGAGAGCTAGAAGCTTATCACTGGGAGACACTTACCCTCCAGATCTTCAAAAATTCTCGGCTGTTAGTGGCAGGCAGTGAGCGATGACTTTCCCACGTCCAGCCCTATTGCTGATATGAACCTCCCCACCCCAATGCCACCAAAGCCTTGGTGTATTACTTTGGAACTTTCAACTCAAATGGGGGAGCATAAAAGAGTATGCTTAGGACCTCCCATCACAGCTCATTTTCAAGTTGAACTTGGACACTTAGTAATTGTTTCAGCCAGTCTGGCCTCTTCAAGTCTAGTTTGTTTATGGGAGGATAGATTAGTGGGCATTGTGAAGTTTAAGTGGCAAGTTGTCCAGAGTGGATGATTCATAGGGAATTGGTTGTACATTAGCCTATAGCTTATAGATTTAGCATACTTTTCAAGATTTGACCTTGCTGACAGTATCCTGGGGATATTTGGGGCACAGGGAGTGGAGTTTGGGGCTTGGTGCCCCAAATCAAAGTTGCCCCTGATATTAAAGGTGATAGCTACTGTTAGACTTTGTTCAACAACAGTGTTCTAGTTACATTCCTGTTGCTGTGATAAAACACCTTGCCAAAAACAACTTAGGGGAGGAAGGGCTTGTCTCAGCTCTGTTACTGTCCACTACTGTAGGCTATCTCAGCAGTAGGAGCTTTAGAAAGCTGACCACATTCCAGCCACAGCCAAGAGCAGAGAGGATGATGTTTGTGTGCTTAGCTTGACCTTTTTTTTTATTCTAATATAGTTCAAGGCCCAATCAATGAAATGGTTTTGTCCACATTCAGGGAGGATCTTTCCATCTCATTTAAGAAATTAAGAAAATCTGCTTTGGGTCTGGAGAGATGGCTCAGTGGTTAAGAGCACCGACTGTTATTACAGAGGTCCTGAGTTCAATTCCCAGCAACCACATGGTAGCTCACAACCATCTGTAATGAGATCTGATGCCCTCTTCTGATGTGTCTGAAGACAGTGACAGTGCACTTACATAAAACAGATAAATAAATCTTTAAAAAAAGAGAGAGAGAAAAGAATCTGTTACAGTCACATCCACCAATCTGATTTAGAGAGTCCTTCATTGAGATTCTTTTATTAGGTGATTTTAGACTGTGTCATGTTGATAATTAAAATTTACTCTCACACATAGCTTGGTGGCACGGACCTTAGAGACTGATAAAGATACACCAGGGGCTTGGTCTTCATTGCTGTTCATTACCTCTGTGTAAAGAATATTAGCAAAGGACAGATGTAATGCAGTATGTCCAGATGAGGCTGGGGGTCCCATCTCCACGGCCCATGGATGAAGCTGGGAGACGGGGCTTCATGGCACAGGGTGTTCCGAGAGCCGCATACCTTATGAGAAAGTGGCTCTATCCCTGGTGACTGCCAGTCTTCTCCAGATTGTGACATATCTCAGATCTCTAATTAATATTTCCCTGAAGACTTTTTTTCACACTTTTTTTCCCCATGTTCTCCCACCCACATTCTTCTCAGGATTAAAGCCTGTTTTAAATAGTGGGGAAAACGCAATTTGATGGTCAGAGACATGTTTGTTTTTATGGAAGAATAGAGTTTATTTTCAGGTGGTTGTGGTGACTGCTGGCCCAGGGTATGGATTTGTTGGGGAACAGGCCCTTGCTACAGTGTGGCCATGGAACGGAGTTTACCAGAATGCTGAGATACTGAGGAGGCATGGATGGCTGTGAACGAATTTACTATTCATTTCAGAATCTTTTTTTTTTTTTTTTAAAGCTAAATCTCATGAAGCCCTGATTGGCACTATATAGCTGAGGATGACCTTAAATGTCTTATCCTCCTGCCTCCACTTCCAAAGTGCTGGGATTCTAAGGGATTCAAAGCACGAGCAATTCATTATTCTAGTTAGTTTGTTTTTTAGTATGGTTTTATGCAGTGCTAGGAATCAAACCCAGGGCTTCTTGCCTGCTGGGTAAGCACTCACCTCTTTTATGTCTGAAGCCTCAATAAATAATAATTATCTCATGACTTGGTGTTATAATAAAATATAAACAGTTCCAACATTGGTTACAGAAACTTCAATTAATCTTAGAAACACTTTTACCCATCACCAGTGCAACAACATTCCTGTCTTCCTCTGTAGTGTTTCTTGAGGGATATAGGAACACTCTCATTGATAGAAGATAATATTGTGATTGGCAGGGCAGGTATTTCCTTGACAGTGTAAACTGGCATTGTAACACCTAGTTCCTGCTTTGCTTTTTTGTTTGCAGCCCTTTGGCTAACATGGTCCCCAGTCTCACCATCTCCAGGGTTTATATGTCATTGTGCTTATTTAACTCTGACTCTTTACAGTTGCCAGCCATGATTTTTGGTTATGGTAGAAACAGGTACATTTTCCAAGTACTTGTTTATCTGAAAGTGCCTCTGACTCCCTTGGCTGTTGATGGATAGTTTAGCTGGTAACACATTTATGATTTCTTTTTATTCAGACCTCTGTAGGCATGAGTCATCTTTGGGTCATCTCACACAGCTGCAGACAGGCCAAGGACAGTAGCTGAAATGTAACTGTTTTCTCTGATCTTTTGTGTTTCAAATCTTAAGGAGGCACAGGTGTACTTGCAGCCCCCTCCATTCTTGGTATTGATGTTCCTAGGGTTCCTTTGCCACAGAGAAACTGCCTGGGGTTTATTTACTGTTAGTGGCTTTCCTCACTGTGGCTAAAATCCAAAACTTAGAGCACAGTCTGAAGTCCTGAATATGTCATTTCAGGACAAGTAGAAGCCTTGAGTGTTGGTTCCAAGGAAGTTGTCAGTTGTTCCTTTGTAGTTTTCTCTAGTTTTTGTTTGGCTTCTGGCCACAGGAGAGAGGAACTGCCTGTCTCCCTGTGCAGGACTGGCGATCTCAGATGGCTTGATATGTTGTGGTGACATGGGCTCCTCTCTGGCCCTTGTGGCTGTTCAGCCCCCATACTGTTCTATTTATTTCCACAGCCTCCCACCTTTCCTCTGTGTGGGAACAAATTTAGGGTGATACCTTAATTACCTCCCTTACCTTTTTCTCCAGTGCAGAGGACCCTGCAGGTGTAGGGTGGGAGGAGGATCTCTCTGCTGACTCTGAACACCCACTAGCTCTTCTGGAAATCTTTAGAATGTTCTTAGGGAATCAAGAGGAGGAAAATGAATCAGGCAAGAAATACTGAAATGTGTCAGGGTTAAGCATGCAGTGTGGAGGATGTTTTAGTATCTGATACTTCAAATTAATTTAAAGTCTAAAAGTCAAAAGACAATTTTTCTAGCTTTTACCTTTTCATCTTTAGTGCCAGAAACTTCCTTTTTCTAACAGGGCATTCCTATGTCAGACTCTCAGTATACATATAGAGACAGACCTAGAAACTTTCACCAGAAAGTATGTAACTATAACCTGGAGTTGTTGCCTTATTGATCTTTGTATAAAGGGATGTGGGAGAGAGGTTTAAACCTTAAACCAGTTAAATTTAAGTCTTAAACAAGCCTAGATTTAAGCTTTTATTAATTTTAAAATGTTTAAAATTTTCACTGTGTGTGTGTTAGTAGGGGGCATGTGTGTGCTGCAGTGCCAGTGTGTGCCACAGTATACAACAGGGGTCCAGAGAACAACTTTGTAGCAGTTGCTTCTCTTTTCCTTCCGGCATCCCTGGTACTGAATTCGGGTTGTTAGGCATGTTGGCAAGTACCTTTCCCTGGTAAGCCATCTCACTGGCTCTAAAATATGTCTTCAAATGTTGTTTGGAAAAGTGGGGCCCTTACAGCTGGTTTAGCAGGTAGTGTGTGCCTTGAGCCCCAGAGTGCCCTGCACTGGAGGCCATATTGTTATGTGTCAAGCAGGGTGTCAGTTGCCACCAGGTCTTTTTTTTTTCCCCTGGAACTTCCACGAAGGCAATTACAATAATTATTGATGGAAGGTAAAGAGTGAGGTAGTCAGAGGGAAATATAAGAGTGGATAATTGATGAAATAGAAACTTCCTGCACTAGGTTGACTGCTTTGCTGTATCTCTGTGACCCTAGACCTACACTTGACCTAGATTAACCCCCAGCACTGGACAGGGAACTGCACATGCTTGTTCCAGGAACTGCAGTGGCTGTGAACTTACATCTAGCTTCTGTTTTCTTTTCTTAGCCCATTGCACGCTAGTCCTGGAGGCCAGGCAGGTGGCAGGGTGGAGACTGCACAAGTATGATGTGGTCCAGCTGGGGCACCCTTAAAGTCTGTCCCTTCCTCTGGTAGCACAGAGAGTAACTTGTGCTACTTGGCTGGTGGGGGCTTTGGCCCTGTCCTACTCTGTCCCTTCTGTCCCTCCAGTGATCCTTCTTGGTTTAATGAGACACAGTCGGTTTCCTTCAGCCAAGCAGCACTTACGAAACCACGTGGTCTACATTTTTATCTTTGCCTTTCAAGGACATTGTTTTTTTTCCTAGATTTAACGATAGCTACTTCTGCAGGGACGACAGGAAAAGCTTCCAAACAAAACAAAAACATCTAAAGATAGTGCCTTCTAATAAGGAAAGAAGTCCCAGTGCCAGAGTGCTGGGTTCATGGAAGACACCATCTATGAGCTGGAGGAGCCCGTGTGTTGATCTGGGCCCCCACCAAGGTCACTGCTCAGCACTTCTAGGGATAAAGGGAACAGAAATTTTTGGTTTCTTCTGTGACATTCCTGTAGGTGTGGACAAGAATAGTTGTAGCTCACATGAAACTCCATTGTTGCCATGGGCACATGGTGGCCTCGACCGCTTTGGAGGGCAGGGATGGAACTTTGGAGTCACAGTGAGACGTGAGTCCATGACATACCTCACTTATCGGCACTTCTTTCCATACCTCCCGGATCTTAATGGGGATTTCTCACCAGGCAAGCAATTTTAATAGATATTTAACTTTATTCAAGTAGTTCCTTTTTAAAAACTAAAATATTTATATATGTAGGAGATGTTTTCTTTTTCTAGAAGAAATGCTTGGAATAGCAATCATTTTGGTGTGCTGAGCTATCTGTCCATCTGGCTGTCTACCTGTGCATCTGCCTGTCTGACTATAAATGACAGAAATGGAGGTTGCAGGACTAGATGAGGTAATGGAATTCTCTTTCACGTTCTGGTTAGTGGTGGCTGGAATGGTGTCTCTGTGGCTCTGAAATAGTCTCAGAAGTGACAGTGGCTACTGTTTGCATTTCTGACCTGATCACATGGAGACTGACCACAGATCTGAGCGTTAGAACCTAGAAAGACAGAGCTAGGGGCTTTCTCCCGTCTGGTCTTTAATGCCTTGCTTCCTCACTGTCAGAAACTAAATTAAGAGTTGAGCTGAGCAGAGGCCATACCCATAACACAAGGATTCATCCACAGAGCCCATTGTGAGTAGCCAGCTCAGTGCCAGGACCAGGAGGTATGGGGCCTCTCACACCCACTGAGGATGATGCCAGTGGCTGGAGCATGGCAGGTTGAGACTAGGTGATCAGGGGAGATACAAGGACCCAGCAGCAGGTAGGAGCAATGGACGAGAACCAGAGCTGAGAGGCAGGCACATCGGTTTAGGAGCCTTTGAACTCAAATCCCAGCCATTTTTAAGTGGCAAGCTGTCAGATACCCTGATTCCAGTGGCCATAAATAAGTCAGTGAGTGTTACCCAAGGCCTTGCCTGAATTCTGAACACAGTCTGTGATAGCTACAAGAAAATACTGGATCTGAGAGCTTAGAGTAACAGCTGAGAGAGGCTTTTTCTGTATTTTCTGTTTGTTTGTTTGTTTTTGTTTTGCCCTGTTCTGAAGCTACAGTTGGGAGGGTACAGGCAGCTCACATTCCTGGCCCTTGTAATAGGAGAGGTATGGGTTCATCATCTGGGCTCAGGGGTCAAGCTTCATGGCTGTCAGACCCTGAGAAGCAGGGCAGTCTACTGCTCTGATGGCTTAAGGTCGACAGTGATGCCCAGCACAGGAGGCAAGCATTATAAATTTCAGAAGAGCTTGTGGTACAGCCTTGCTCATCATCAGATCCTGGTAGGCAGGATGGTGAAGTACTCACTTAACCCTTGGTGTCAAAGACATGCCACTCACATGAGTCCCTCTGCCCTCCAGACCTGGAAGGTGGAAGGGCTAAACCTTCTGAAGCAGAGTATTCATTGTAACTGTTGACCCTGAGTGGGGCCTATGGTGGTTTGAATATGCTTGGCCCAGAGAGTGGCATGATTAGAAGGTGTGACCTTGTTGGAGGAAGTGTGTCATTGTCAGGGTATGCTTTGAGACCCTCCTCCTAGCTGCCTGCGGACAGTCTTCTCCTGTTTGCCTTTGGGACAAGATGTAGAACTATCAGCTCCTCCAGTGCCAAGCCTGCCTAGATGCTGCCATGCTTCCTGCCTTGATAATAATGGACTGAACTTCTGAACCTATAAACCAGCCCCAATTAAATGTTGTTCTTTATAAGAGTTGCCTTGGTCACGGTATTTGTTCACAGCAGTAAAACCCAAACTAAGACGGTGCCCTTAGGAAGTTAGGGGTCTGGCTTTACAGATCCCCCCTTCCTGTTTAACCTCTTCTCAGCTCACTGAAAGGGCCTGGCCTTAGTCACATGCCCCTTGCCTTCTTACAGCCCACTCTCCATTCACTGTGTGGCCTCTGATCATATCTCTCTTTTCTGTACACTGCTCTCACTTACTTCACAGTCCTTTACCAGTGCTCTGTCAGCACATGGCTCACTGGCCCCCTGCTACAAGACCCTTTCCCCGAAGCCATGGACCAACTGGTCACTGGAAGTTGACCTGTCTTCCTACGCTGTGTCAGTGAAATAGCAGGACTCATCTGCTTATGCTCCCCACTATGGTGGGAGCTAGGAAGACAGCTAACACCAGTTTTCAACCCAGGAGACCCCCCCCCCAGAGGGTGGCATCAGGCCCCAGAATGCACAGTGTCCTTTACTAGCTAGAGCTGAGCCTCTGGAGGCTAGATCCATTCCAGAGCTCTGCTGGCAGCTGGCACCTCTTGGTGGATTGCCTCAGATCTCAAAGTGCTAGTTTCCACTTTTGAGAGGTTAAGGGAGGACTACGTGGTGACTTGGTTCCTGCCGAATCTGAACTTGTCTGTCTGTGGTGCGTGAGCGAACCTTCTCATACAGGTACCCAAAGAGTCCCTATCACCTTACTAGATCCCTCCAACCCAAGGCCTTTTGCTGAGTCTGCAGACTTATCCCCAGTGTGCCCTCAATTCCAGGGCACTTCCATGTCCTCAGTGACAGTGTCGCCTGATGTTTGAAGTTGTCTGGTATTTCTGGTGGAAATAGACTTGATTCACATTTACTTGAAGGTTGTTTTTCTTCTCCAAATCAAATGGCAAGTCAGTGGATGAGAGAGTAGTAGCCCGGCCTGGGAGACCTGGGGTCCAGGCCTGGCTGCCATCAATGCTGTCATGAGTAGGGATGATGGTCTAGACTTAGTCAGTCACAGGCTGGCATGAATTCCGGGGTCAAGCTGTGCTCAGGAGCTGTTCGAACGGCTATACAATCTGCCAAGAAAGAAGACAATAGATGGTTTCTATTCATGTTGCTCTACTCATTGCCATGCACACCAGAGGCCAGAGCTGCTGAAGCAAAATCAACAAGTCCCGATTAA
This sequence comes from Arvicanthis niloticus, assembly GCF_011762505.2. Taxonomy (NCBI): domain Eukaryota; kingdom Metazoa; phylum Chordata; class Mammalia; order Rodentia; family Muridae; genus Arvicanthis; species Arvicanthis niloticus. The sequence goes on along the minus strand of NC_047658.1, from coordinate 99,021,194 downwards.
TTTACAGCGCTCAAGCACGGGATTGTTAGATTTCTACCCAGTGCCATTCTCTGACTGAGGGGCCTTAATTGCTAATGGCATCAAAAGGCAGCAAGGCCAGCAGCAGAGAAGATATCTGAGAGCCCAAATATTCAGAAAGCAAATACAAGTGACAGAGAACCAGGGAGCCATTCATGGTTACACTGATTTAATTCTGTCTGAAGCATGGGGCATGCCAGGGCAATGAGCCATGCTGGTGGCTTGGGAGCTCATTGGGGGAAGAAAGCACATGGCTGCTTTCTGAAAAGTAGACATTCATTTCCTTTGTCTTTGTTTCTAACAAGCCCTATTCTTCCCAGGTTGCCCACCTCTTGGTCTGGAAACATTAAAAATCACAGACTTCCAGCTGCATGCCTCCACAGCAAAGCGTTATGGCCTGGGAGCCCATCGTGGGAGACTCAACATCCAGGTACTAGTCTCTCAGATGCATTCTGGTCACAGACACAGGGAGGGTTCCCCCTGAGCCTGGGTTGGTGAATGCATGGCATGTGAAGGGTGTTAGCTAGTTCTCAAGGTGAGGGTGCACTGCAGAAAAGGCCTATGTGCAGAGGATGGGACATCTCCAGACAGAAAGCAGGACCAAATGAGATAAGGACTTGCCTTTGGGTGCCCTCTGTCTCGAAATGGCAAGAGCAGAATGAAGAATACTAACAGGCATGGGCATGGCCGAGATGTCCATCACGCAGCAGGGAGGTGGGGTCATCATTCCTCTCCTCCTTGGTAATCACCTGGCCTACCTGCATCATCCAGGCAGTTCCATAGATCCTCACTGGCTCTCAGGGATGGGCAGATCATGTGTCCTTCTCTCTGCGGTTCTACTGTAATCTTGGTCCTTTGTTCTCTCTCTCTCTCTCTCTTTCTGCCTATCTCTCTCTCTGCTGAGCTTCCCCTGCACACCTCCACAAGCCATTTAATTTGTGACAACAGGACTTTCCTTGCCTGAAGGGATGTCTCTACAGCACTTACAGCAATAGCGATCCCACTGCGTCATGGGCTGGGCTCCCCCTCACTGCTGTAGGACTCAGCGTCTGTGACAATGCACAGGTGTTCTCTTACATTCAGGTGTGTGTAATGTTACACTTGGCTCAGTCCAGGTGTAGGCAGGACTGTATGTTGGAGGCTAGAGGGAAAGCCAGGCATATGGCAGCCTCCACTGGCTTTCAGCTGGTTCTTCTGTGAGGCCCCTTGCTGGGCTGGGCCTGTCTTCTGTGCAACCCTGGACATTCCTCTTCTGATTCCAGTGTTTTCTTTTAGGGAACTCTTCAATTGCCAGGTCTCCTAAAGCTGTTTGTAAAAGTGGTAGCTGCTAAGAAAGAAACATTTGGATAGGGCAATGAGAAAGTGGGTGTGTGGGGGTGGGGGGGACGACACTATAATAAACAAAGCCCTCTTGTGTGCTTTAAGAAGAGAAAGGTGAACTCACAGTAATTAACCAGAGGAGACCACTACTGGTCATCAGAGAGTCCTAGGTCCCCAAGGATGAACTCCAGACCTTTGAGGGAGCAGCTGTAACTGTTGTTGGTGCAGTAGTTACTTTCCTTTTTGCTGGGAGTTTATCTGCTCAGGGTTCAAGGGTACACTCCATCACGGCGAGAAAAGTATGGAGATAGGAGCTTGAGGCAGCTGGTAACAACCTGTCCACCACCAGGAAGCAGAGAGCTGAATGCTGGAGCTCAGTTCTCTTTCTGATTTTTATTCTGTCCAGAATGCACACCACAGAACAGTGCTGTCGGCATTTAGGGTGGATCTTCCCACCACAGTTCACCCAATCCTTCACAGGCATGCCCAGAGGTCGGTTCCTAGATTCTAGATCCCATCAAAGTGTCAATCAAATTAGCTGTCATACTTTTGTTTCTTAGGAGCCCAGTTCTTGAGCATGAGTCCCACAGGAGGAGGACCTAGTCTTCTGCTTGTGAACGCTTTAGAGTCCAGAAACACACACACACACACACACACACACACACACACGATACATGAGAGGCACAGAGGATGTTACCAGAGACTTGGTGAAGTGTAGCTGATATGTAATCCTGTCTTGCCATCCCTGGGCCTTGCATCAAAAACACTGAGTGTCTTCCCCAGTCACCCTGTACCTTACATATATTTTTGTCCCCTCAGGGTCTTTACCTTCTGGTTTTTCTTCTACTTTGTCTTTCCTGCATAGAAGATGTAGCCTAGAGAACAGCCAGGATCCCCTCCAAAAATACCTGGGCAGAGGCCCACTCTGCCGACTGTGGTGAGGATAGGGAAAGGAGGGGGTTGGAAATCACATAAGTGCTGTTTGTCTCCATAGGGATTTTTTTTTTTTTCCTGAGGTGGTAAATTGTTTACCCTGGAGCCTTCTTCTGAGGAAATCTCTAGAACTAATGTTACAGAGCAGAGTTGCTGTTCTAACACTTAAAGGAGAAGATGTTTATTTTGATCCACTGTTTAGAACATGCAGTCATCATGATATGGGGAAGGTGTTCAGCTGGAGTAACTTGGTTGTTGGTCCATGGCAATGGGTGCTTGGGCATGCCTTTTCACATCTTGGTGGATCCAGAAGTAAGAGCAGGACTGGAAACTAGGTTGGCCGAGAGCCCTCAAAGGCTTCCGTAATTCCCTTTCCAGTAGCACCAGCTGGAGATAAAGTATTCAAATGCATGAACTTACAGGGGACAATTTACAGTCAGACCATGATGCAACCTCTTTTTGGGGTAGACCAGAGAGGGTAGATCATGGCTCATGGCACATAATCATGTATTATATGTGTGTGTTGTGTGTATATATATATATGTGTGTGTGTGTGTGTGTGTGTGTGTCCATATATACACACATACATATATATACACATACATACATATATATGTATGTATGTGTATATATGTGTAGGGGTACATATATATGTGTGTGTGTGTATGTATGTAGGGGTACCTATGCACATGTGTATGAAGGCCAGAAGTCAACACTGAGTGTCTTCTTCAGTCACCCTGTACCGTACATATATTTTTTGAGATGTGGTATTTTACTGAACTTAGAGCTCATGGATTGGAAATTCTGGCTGGCCGGCAAGGCCCCAAGATTTCCCCCCCGCCTTCCTACCTTCCCAGCACTTAAAAAATGTGGTAGTAGGGATCACTTGTGTCTTCATGCTTATGTGGTAAGTACTGAGCTAGCTTCCTAATCCATGTATGTGTGGGCTTTGATAAGGTCTGTACAAGCAACTCGCTGGCTAGGTCAGGGCGATCCTTTCAGCTCCTACCTTCTGGAGCTAGCACCACAGGCATCACGATTTGACAGATCCAGGTGCACAATTGAAGCCCGTGCTCTAAGAATACATCACCCCACACACGACAATTAGAACCATGATTTAAAAATAACCACATCTTGTCTCACATATGAGTATTTTGTAGGCGTGTCAAGCTAATGGGATTTTAAGTGTGAGAACCACCAAAGTATCAGAATTAGAAGTTGTATTTCAGTCCATCTTCTCTTGTATCAGGATTTGAGCAAGTTTAGTCTAGTCCTTCCCTGGCCCAAGTCTCTACACACACAGGTACACACAGGCCCACCATCTGGACCACAGTACATGTAGCTTACAGACTGTGATACTCGAATTGGCTGTGGGGCTGTAGACAGGATGCCCATCTTAGAGGGAAGAAGATGTCATTGCAGGAAAGTCCCAACTCTGTGGGGTCACAGTGTGGTGGTGACTACAGGGGATAAAAGTGAAGCATTACCTCTGGTGATTCTCAGATGCCTCATCTATACTCCTCAGAATCCATGTGCTCTCTTGTGGAGGGCTGTCTGCTCTAGCCTAGTTCAGAAATAGCATGAGGAAATGCCCTGTTCACTCACTGTATTCAAGATATTCCGGTCCCCGGCAGAGGAAGAACCGCATTGCCTCTGAGAGCTGTCAACACCTCACTCAATGCTTTTTATGCATTATTTAATTTAACACTAACAGTACAGACAAGTACCATTATGACTCTCTTGACTTATACTAAGCAAATACATAGAGCTTAGAGGAACACAGCTAAGAGAGAGGCAGCCCATGAATCTAAGCTGCTTGAAACCTCAAATGATTGCTCCTGATGATGCCATAAAGTTGTCTGAGCTGTTAGGGGTGGTCTAGGTGTGACCTCTGCAGGCAGAGGCATTCAGGACCTCCCTTTCATCCCTGCTTTGCGCTGACGTTCTTGCAGCCTAACATGTCCTTATTTCCAGAGTGTTCCCTGGACAAATTTGCTGGAAGGTACAGGAGTGAGGTCACTATGGAGTGAAATCACTTGGTATGGACACAGTTTTGCTTTACATTTGATTTATGTTTTCCTTCATTGACATCCATGGGGAATTGCTTCAAGTGACTAAAGGCCATGGCAGACCCAAGTTCTTCATAGATTTTTTTTTTTTTTTTTTTTTTACATAACATCCCACAGCCTCCCAAATATGTTAGACTAGCTCTACATTACTCTTAGTTCTGAATTCAATGTATGTAAGTATGACATTATACTCAGGGAGTAATGACACCCACTCAGCGTAGTCACAGAGTGTGTTTGAATGCCTCGGCTCTGTGGCTCTTGCGATGCACAGATGGGGAACAATGAGTCTGAGGACTGATTAGGTACTGATGGTTTGATGGACTGTATAACTGCACGTGATGGGAGCATCCTCTGTAGGGGGATACAGAGGCTGCAACAGTATGGTCCCTTGTTTCCTATTCCTTTGGTTGAGAGTAGGCACATCTTCATTTTTGCTCACTTCCTTTATGAGTTTTCTCCTTGCCTCCAGAAATCAGCATCACCCCAGACCTTCCATTATATATCCATAAGTGATTCTTTTAAAAGATCAAACCTACAGTTGTACTGTGTGTGTGTGTGTGTGTGTGTGTGTGTGTGTGTGTGTGTGTGTCTGTGCACGGACACATGCTGTGTGGAAGCTAGAGGTTAACCTTGTTCTTCAGGTGCTATTTATCTTTTGGACACAAGGTCTCTCACTAGCCTGGAACCCAGTGGTTTGGCCAGGTTGACCAGTCAGCTCTCCCCAGAGATTCCACTAGTTTCCTCTCTCCCAGTGCTGGGGTTACAAACATGTACCCAGCTTTTCTATGAGTTATGTGTGCTCAATGAGCCCTTTATCAGCTGAGCTGTCTCTCTAGCCCTATGCCAATGGTCTACAGCAAGTTGCATGTCTCTGCTAATATTTAACTGCTAATATTTTTCATTGTTTTCAGTCTTGTGATTACAGACATCAATGCCAATATACACACACACTTTTCACTTCAAGGGGGAGAGGGAAGGAGGGGGAAGGAAAGGAGAGAGAGAGAGAGAGAGAGAGAGAGAGAGAGAGAAAGAGAGAGAGAGAGAGAGAGAATGAATGAATGAATATGTGTGTGTTCTGGAGCCAAATGTGAGTGACAATGGCTACAGAACAGGGATTCAAGTTCTTCCCAATGCTATGTCCCAATATAACAAATTTCATGAAGTTTTTATAGTAACAGAACAAAGGAATAAATGAATGGACTTTTGCAATACATCACTGGGAACCTCAGCTAGGTAGGTTACAGCAAAGCTGGGAAAGCCCTGCTACAGCCTCAGATACTGTCTGATGGTATCCTTAGCCTTTGACTTGGCAAAGGGATTTACATCATAGTTGTAAGTATGTTAGGTCAAACACAGAGGTGGGCAGTAAGTTGCTGTTAAGGGCGCTAAAGAAAGCTCAAGATCGTTTGACCTGAAACATTCCAGCTCTTCACAATCACTGGAAATTTGAATCAGTTAATCAATCTTGCAGAATCTTTAACATAATTATGGCTTTTGTTCTGGAAACTTCTGTTTTGTTCACAGAGAGTTGCACAGACTTTTGGAATGGTGTCACTGGAATGGGATTTTCCCCAGGAACTTGGGTTTTTTCAGCACACGAGTTTGCAAACAGTGAGCTTTCACTGGGGTGCTCCTGTTGCAGGAACAACTGTACCATTTAAGCAGAAGCTTGGAAGCATCCCTGTGGCCCAACTGAAGACTCCTTGGTGGGGGGTTGGGGGGAGGATGTAAACTTTTTTCTGTGAATTTTATAAGTTTAATGAATTTATAAGTTTAATGAAGAAACAGGGCTTTGTCTTGAATCAGTACATAGGAACCAGATTTTTTTAAAATGTGAAAAAAAGAAGCAGTGATCAGTCTGGGGGAAGTTTGGTCTCTCATAGTGTCACATTGTGCCTCTAGGACATCCAGGACTTTCCACTGACTTCCCAGGAGCCACTGGTCTCCTTTGCTCCAGAAGAGGCCCTGATTGCCTAGAAATGAGCAGTGCAGTCTCAACAAGACCCTGTGAACCAGTCTCTAAAATATGCTCTCACTCTTTGCCTGGGGTCAGTCTTAGGAGTAACCTCATGTTGCAAGGTTTCTTTTCCTGGGAGATGTAAACACTGTGTGCCCCTTCTTCTTGAGGTCTCAGTAACCAAAGGATGGTTCCACCTAAATTTACCCTGGGGAACCAATGATTTTATTGGGCTTACTTACATAACATGGGCCTCAGAGTTTGTTTTGATCAACTTGGCACAAACCTAGACATGCCTGAGAGCTGAGGGATTGCTTCCATCACATTTACCTGTGGGCATTTTTTTTTTTTTTTTTTGATTGCTGATTGATGTGTAAGGGTTTAGCTCACTGTAGGCAGTGCCATCCCTGGGCAGGTGGGCCTGAGCTGTGTAAGAAAGGCTGCTGAGAGAGCCAGGGGAAGCAAGCTAATAAGTAGCAATCCTCTGCTGGTTTCTACTTCAAGCTCCTGCCTTAGCTTCCCTCGACAAAAATGTATTGTAATGTTTTATCACAGCAGCAAAAAGGAAATAAGGACAGTAGGTGACAGGATACATTAAGGAGTGTCGGCGACCCCAAAGAAACTGCACTACAAAAAGCCTTTCCCCCAGCAGGGATTATGGCTCCTTTACAGCCACAGAGGTTGTACAAGATCCTCCATTAACCTTCCCTGGCCTTTATAGCTTTATACCACTGAGGTCACCAGCAGTCAGGCTAGAAATGCATACAAATAGCCTTGGGAGTGGCTGGCATTCTTTGTTCTTCCTCTCACACCTCCCACCCTCCAACCATCTCCCAATTCTCCCAGAGAATGCCAACAATGTCCTGGCCTGATTTGAGATTGTCTCTTGCAAGCAAGCACAGCTACTCTGATGAAGATGTTGGCTCTTTTGCTTGGAGACACACACTGTGCAACACCTGGTGCTCAGGTGAGGCATTTAACAGTGGCTCACCAGTGACCTGGCCCATCCCCAAAGCATCCTTTGAAGTCTTTTAAGAGCTTTACTAGGGCTGGTAAACTGTGGTACCCCTGCCTAAGTGACTTGTCCCACTTGTTGGAGTGTCAGGTGTTTCTAGAGCAGGAGAGGCCCAAGCAGGTTAACACAATTGCCATTTCCAAGTGCTGCATTTCTGGCTCACCCTGTAGATGTTAAGAAGGACTGTCCCAGCCATGGCCTGTAGCCTATAGGCAGCCCAGGAGAGCTCTGAATGGGGGTCAACACAAAATCGTCAACTTATTTAAAAGACAAGATTTTCTTTTTTGCAATTTTGTTTGTAACTCAACTGCATGGCTCTTGGGTGTGGCCTTCGTAGATGACATTATCATATCACAGTGTCTTACATGTGGGACACAGGTTGGACACCTCTGGGCTTAATGTGTGGCTCAAGACAATTCTTCTTTGTCTAATATGTCTCAGAGAAGCCAAAAGGTTGGAGGTCCCTGCTTTTTTTTTTCTTTCTAAGATTTATTCATTTATTTTATGTATATGAGTACACTGTAGCTGTCTTCAGACACACCAGAAGAGGGCAACAGATCCCATTACAAATTGGTTATAAGCCACCATGTGGTTACTGTGAATTGAACTGAAGACCTTTGGAAGAGTAGTCTTAACCACTGAGCCATCTCTCTAGCCCCAGGAGGTCCCTGCTTTAAAGTCACAGTTAGCAAGTGCTGCCCTATGCATGTGAACAGAGGAAGGGAACATCTGAAAGCGTGTGGCTTGGACTTAGGACATCACCACAGCTCCTGCAATGGTAGGAAAGCTGGCCTCAGATCAGAGCTTCCATGGAAGGGGCAATGTTCTGAGGTCACAAGAAGAGCATAGTATGTCACAGTTACCGGCCCTCTACATTGTGATGGCTTAGTCAGAATTTGGCACATGGAGGCCTCTGTCGTGTCTGTCTCACACTGACCCTCGAGTGACCATTTACCCCTTTCATGTAGCAGAGTGCCTGCAGATGTTGAGACTCAGCATCAGTGCTACAGTATTGCTTTCAAGGTTCTCACAGAGCATCTTCAAGAAGATATTGGGGTCCCGTTATGGGATCTGATCTTTTTACTTGAAGTGATATGTGAGCTAAGGCACACAGTGTCTATGTATCCTGGCGTCAGGAAGTCAGGTGTAGATTACTGAACTGAGATTTTGTTGTATTTTTCAGTATTACATTCATTTATTTGTGGATGTGTGAGGCCAGAGACAACTTGCAGAGTTACTGCTCTCCTTCTACCATGTAGGTCCTGGGGATTGAAGTTGGGTCATCAGGCTTGATACTAAAGCACTTTCACTTTTACCTGCATCCCTCATACTAAGGCTCTACAGCTGCATAAGTTTTGGTGCCAATGCACACAGAGCCTCACCTCTCTTAGCTAGGAGACTATTTATTTATTTATTTATTTATTTATTTTGTGGAAGGAAGAACCTGGAGCTCTATTTCTCTGTAGTTTTCCTACTGTATGTCCCATGGCTGCCCATGACTGACCTTTGATCCTGAAGCTTGCCTGATTCTTTAGCTCTGACTCAGTTTCCTGGTGCTTAGCCTATGTTGGTTTCTGGTAATGAGCTGGCCATATGAAACTTACTTGTGACTCCACAAGCCTTCCTGGGAGCTGCTGTGTCCTGGGGGCTGCTGTGTTCTGGGGGCTGTTGAGGCAAAAATAACCCCAGGGAGGCTAATTTCTGAGTCAAGGCATGCCATCCCATCTGTTCCCATAAAGGGATTTTGTGTGTGTGTGTGTGTATCTGGCTTCAAGCAGCAGTCTGGGACATAGTGCTAGGTGCCAAAACACTGGAATTTGGGGAATTTGGATTTTCATGGTAATAACAGAACTGAATATTTTCAATGATGACTCCCTTGGAAAATTCAAATGAGTATTTATCATAATGACGGCCACACACTTCTTATTTTCTTCCAAAGCAATGTCTATTTTGGTTTGCCACTATAGCACACACCTGGGATTTCAGATCTGGGAGTCAGAAGGATCAGGAGTTCAAGACTGTCTTTGGCTACATAGTGAGTTCAAGGCTATCCTTCACTATATGGGAAAGGGAAGAAGAAAATAAACCAGAGGGGGCAGAACAAGAGGTCAGAGATGGGATGAGTGGTGAAAAGTACTTGCTGCTCCGGCAGACGACCAGGGTTTGATTCCCAGCACCCATGTCAGGCAGCTCACAACCACTTGTAACTCTAGTTCCAGGAGATCTGATACCCTCTCTGGCCTCTGAGGACATATGCACTCAGGCACACACATACACATAAAATCTTCAAACTTAAGTGGTAGCAGAAGCAACTTCCATTGTGAATTCAGGGGCTGCTAGAGGCTGACATGGGCCACAGAGGACCCTGTCTGAAGAAGAGGAGAAGAAGGAGGAAGAAGAAGAGAAAAAAGAGGGGGAAGAAAAGGAGGTAGAAGAGGAAAAAGGGGAAGAGGAAGAGAGAGCTAGTTTCCATTGTGAACACATTCTACAGCACAGTAGGGTGACCAAGGTCAGTGGCAATTAATTGAATATTTTAAAATAGCTTGTAGAAAGGGGTTTAAAATGTGTCTGATTAAAACAAATTTCCTGTGAGGTTTCAGACATGCCATTTGCTCGGATCCAATCTTCACACATTATATATTTCCATTGAGCTGTTATGCTCTATCTACCCCCATAGACACACACTGTTTATTGTGTCAATTAAAAGGGAAAGCCAAGGTATAAGCAGATGTAATGGATGGACTTAGACCAGGACAGAACAAGAGGAGAGGTAGGGAGAAATAGAAATAATGATTTTCTCACTGCCCAGAGGAGGGAGACCATAGGGACTTTCTAAACAGCATAGAGAATTAAGTAAGATACACATACACGAGCTTAAGTGCAAAAGAGGTAGGTCTTTGAAATGTATAGGAAAGATGAACTTCAACCAAACAAATGGGTCGAGAGCTGAAGGAACAGCAAAATCCAGAAGCAGGATGTCTAAGCCATGACAATGACTCACTGACAGAGCACTTGTCCACAGGCTAGATGCACCAAGCTCTCCTGCTGGCAGGACAGTTAAGGTATAGCCAGGAAGTAGATTTAGTCACAGGTTGTAGCTGGTTTAGCTATAAAATGGAATGAATTTTGTTTATTCCCCTAGGACCTTCCCTTCTGCGATGGACAGTCTATAGATTATTTAACAGGAGGAATGTGTAGCCATCCAACAGTCCTCTCCTAGGGACTCTATTTCAGTCCCGTTTTACAAACAGACTACGCTGGAAGGGATGAAGATAATCCTAAAGAGACCCTTGGACCCCTCCCTTGGGATGTCAAGACCATTGAGACAATAGATGAAAAGAAACTGGTCATTTTCCAGGAGAGTCAACCTGGGAGGACAAAAAGGCTGAAGCCTGACGCCAGCCAGAGGGGGAATTTGTCTCCCAGGAAGAGATCTCACAAAGTTATGACACCTTGTCAGACCCTCTTGAGGGAAAGGCTAGACCCTAGACAACCATGGGTTAATGATGGTTGAGACCACAGCTTGACCAAGACTGCTTAGTTATGCATAGCTCTTGCCCTATGTTTAAACCTGAAACATCATGTCAGCGCCCCAAAGATTGACATGAGGTGGTCACTGAAAACTGTGGTTAGCCTTATTTGTCAACTTGAAACAAACTGGAATCACCTGGAGGAGACTCTAAATGAGGGAGAGCTCACATAGGGTTGGCCAGCTATCTTGTGTCTGTGTTTGGTTTAATTAAGTTAATTAATGCGAGAAAGCCCAGCCTACTGTGGGTGGCGCCATTTCCTAGGCAGGGGTTCCTGAACTTTATAAGAGTGGAGAAATTGAATTGCTGGAAGTGATGTGACAAACTGTTGTAAAATTTCTGCCTTGACGTCCTTACAATGATGGACTGTAACTTGGAACTGTAAGCTGAAATAAATCCCTTCCTCTTGTAAGTTTCTTTTCATTAGGATATTTTTATCCCAGTAACAGAAATGAAACTAGGACAGTAGACCCCTTTATTGTCCTCCTTCCCCATGAGGCCACATGACACACCTTCCTCTGCTTTTCTATATGCTTTGTCTTTAGTCTGGTTATTGAGGGTGTCTGGGTGAGCCTATGTTGGACCATATATTGCTGCCAGGACCCAGGGTCTGATACTGATAATTCCAGTATTAAGACTGCTCTACTTGGAGATGGAGCAGACAGTGAAGTAGAGCGAGGGCTTGAGTTTGGGCCCTGTGGACCCTGAGGGCTGTTCACACATGCTGCTCCATGGGGCGCAAGGAGCCCACTCAGAGTGACGGCTGCTCTTTTTGAGAATCAAACTTATTTCACGCACATGCAACTATGACCAAAGCAGTTCTGTAATTTTAGTTTAATTGAGGGAGAAAAATGAACATTCTTTCATTGTTTTTTTTTTTTTTTTTTTCAGTGAACATCTTTCTTCATTTTTAAAAACAGTTCATGGTTATTTAATCAGGTTTCTTCTGCCATGTTTTCAGTTTCGTTCCCTGACTATTCACTGACTTCTTCAATTGCTTTTTAAAAGTGGCTTTAAAATCGCTGAGTACTTTTTTTCTTGCTGACTTTAGAGACCAGGGTTTGGACTACATGGGGTGTTTGGCTTATAGACATCTGAAAATATTTTGGTTTGTTTTTTTAAGGATTTATTTTTATATCTGTGTTACCGGGGTATGCCACGTGTGTGAAGATGAACCTCAGAAGCCAGAGAGGGCATTGGATTCCCCAGGAGATGGAGTTATAGGCAGGGGCAAGCCTCTAACAAGACTGGTGCTGGGAACTGATACTCAGCAAGAGCAACAAGTGCTCTTAACTGATGCACCGTCTCTCCAGCTCCGGGCATCTTATGCCACTTTATAGCTTCAGATTAACTACTCAGCTGCACTAATCAGAGGGCCCACTAATGCTTGCACCGCCCACCAGCAAAGATAGTATCTGGTTAAGAACCTGTAAGTCACCATTTCTTTTCATTTTTTTTTTCCCCTCTCGAAACTACTTTAAAATGAAGCTATCATTTCCCTCTGTTTTGTGTATAAGTAGCTCTGGGCTGTGTCTGCTGAATAGCAGCTGTAAGTCTATTATCTTAGAATTGCTAAATGGCTGCAGTCATACGGCTATGACTTTTTAATTTGCTTCCAGATGTTTCCGCACAGAGGTGGTTGAGGGTAGTGAGAGATGCAGCTCAGTGATTTCATTCCACAGAGTGGGTCGCTTTCAAAACCGCCACCAAGCAGAGCAGGTCACATAATGCCTGGCCTGAAGGAGGTGTTCTGCAGACTCCAGGAATGAAAGACAATGGAGCGGTTCCATTTTTCACACTCAACTTGTGTGTACCTTTAGTTTGCTTTAAAAAAAAAAAAAAAAAAAGAATGAATGTGTGTTTTTAAACATCATTTCCAGAAGCAAGATACAGAAGTCAATGTTGAGAGGGTGACTATCCTAATAGTGAAGCTGGCTTTTGTCAGCACATTCCACACTTTACCCCACCCCAGACTGCCAGGCACTGGGGACGGGCATTGGCTTTCAAATGCTTTTAATTGTTTCTTGGGGAATTTAAGTACTAATAATGTGTACATATTGATAAGTATTAGTTTAAAACTTTTGGCTGTACCTTTGGGTCCTGGCTATGGAAGATCCTTCCTTACTGTTTATAAGTATGGTCAACAATAATACCCTCTTCAATTCAATAATTCAATAAAAATGGTGTCACTATATATGTGTGTGTATACACACACACACACATACACACACACACACACACACACACACGCACACCATACACACAACACACACACATAGACGTGTGTGTGTGTGTGCTCACATGTGAAGGTCAGAGGACAACTTTTGGGAGTTGGTTCTCTCCTTTCACTATGGGTTGCAGGTATGAAACTCAGGACATCAAGGCAAGTATGCTTGCCTTTGGAGCCATCTTGCTGGCCCCAATGTGTCAATTTTTTAGTAGACCTATATTACATTTTTTTCTTTTAACAGCTGCTTAAATATTACTTCCTACTGAGCCAATAAATCTGATACTTCTGCGTCATGAAAGCTCATTTTATCTACCTTTTGACCTTTGTTTTCCTAGGTTTGCTTACATTATTGAAAAGGTCCCTCCTCTACCTAGTACCAGTCTCTGAGATGGCTTCAGCCTACTTTTCTATAAAGCTGAAGTTATGAGTGATTTCTAGCTAGCTTTTGCTTTCTGTGCTTCTTCTGTGAACGTCTTTTCAGGAGCCCTGGGTTGTTCACTGACTTATCTGTACAGCTACTCTCATGAAGCTCTGTCAGTCTGAGAATTCTCCTCTATGTTGGGAACCCAGAAGAGCCAGAACTTCCCTCTGTGGTCTAGAACTGAAGTCTTTCTCCTTCAGGACCCCATCACAGTGCCTAGAGCAAGGGGCTAATAACTCTTCTAACACAGCTCTCTGATGGGCAGTTGGTTTCAGCTCCTTTCTCCCAGACCTGTGATAGCATCCTAATTTTTTTCTAACTACACCCTCTAGTAATTTAATGGAAATGGTGCATGAGTAATAAAATTTGGGGGGGGAGATGATTGTGAGGATCAGAGACCCCCCCCTACACACACACACATAATAACAAGCATTGGAGATCCAAGATAGCAGGCCTGAGGCAGTTTATTTTACAAGGTTGAGTACCAACCCAGGTAGAGAGGCGAGTGTTCTGACTGAGTGCAGAGAACACTTTTATAATCCTGAATACGGGTCCCTCCCTCCTTTTCCTCACTGGCTGAGTCATGGTGGGGAGGGGCGGTTGCAATATTAATGTCACCTGCCATGTTGGCCTATTTCTCAACAAAGATCATACCTGGGTTTATCTATTTCACATCCTGTTTATGTTAAAGCCTTTAGGTGTATGACCTTGTCCATCTGCAGGCTGGTAGGTGTATGGCTAGACCTGACATTGGGGAAACTGGCTCTGTTAATAATCTTTTATGCAGGTGTTAATAGGGTCCCTAGCTTTTTGTCCATTTGTAATTGAACCTAAGCTTAAGACAGCCTTGTTTTGAAAAGTGGGTAATAATATTTTTATTTCTTACATGGATGAATATAAAAATGTGTTTATGATCCTATCATGATAGATAGACTGTTAGGCAGAGCCTAAAGTTCCAGAATGAGAAATCTTTGGGCCCTGGAATCTCACAGCTGGCCAAGGCTGAGAAGAATGGAGCTGACTGTCTTGCTCCTCTGGGTGCTGACCTTTCCTGAAATCTGTCACACTCTTCTTCCTAGCCTTTGGGTCCACATATTCTCTCCATTTTTTGTAAATGCTGCTGCTGAGAATTCTGGCAGCATCTTTCTTCATTCTTCATTCTATGCTTTTGTTTGTGTGTGCGTACCTGTGTGTGTATGCCTGTGTATGCATGCATATATGTGTGCATGCATGTGGAAGCCAGAGGTTAATGTCAGATGTCTTCCTCAGGTGCTTTACACCTTGTTTTCTGAGTCTGTCTGTCTGTCTGTCTGTCTGTCTGTCTATCTGTCTCTCTCTCTCTCTCTCTCTGTCTCTCTCTCTCTGTGTCTCTGTCTCTCTCTCTTTCTCTGTCTCTCTCTCTCTCTCTGAACCTGCCTGGAGCTTGCTAATTCAATCACACTGGCTGGCCCAAGAGCCCCAGGGTTCCACCTGTCCCACCACCCCAGAGCCATGCCTAGCTTTTTATGTAGAGTTCTGTCACTCGAAGCCAGGTCACAGTGCTTGCCTGATAAGTACTTTATTCACTGATCCATCTCCCGGCCATTCTTCTCATTGTCTTTTATGCATTTGTTTCCTGTTCTTGCTTTATGCAAAGGAGGGCTCCTTCTAGAGACATTCCTTACAGTTTCCTAAAGCACCTTTCTGTTCTCTGCTGCATTTGTGTTGGTGTTTGGTAGGGCCTAAGTCCAGCTGCATGGTGTTCTCATGCCTGGTAAAGGATGAGAAGAATGAGCTGACTCTCTGTGTGTTACAGTCTCTGAACCCTGTCACATTTTTCTTCCTGGCCCTGGGGTCCACATATTTAGGCTTCATGACTGTTTTTCATGGAAACATTTTTTCGGTTACCTGTGGACCAAGTTGATTCCTCATGCCCACTGGGAAGCAGCCTACTTCAGCCTTGCCCACCTCACCTTCAATACGCCTGGACTCCTCTGAGCTTGTCTGGGGCTGGGTTCTCAGAGGAGTTCTGCTAGTAGATTGTATTTCTGTCTCCTGCCACAAAGGACACCTGTCCCCAACTCTTCCTTTGTATGTTGTGATTTAGGGAACACAATGTCTTTGAATTTTACCAGAGGTCGAAGCTGTATTTTGTATGTTGTTTTGTTCAGAAGATTTTTGAGGGAAGGAGAAAAGAAATGCAAAACGTTTTGTCCAGCACCTGGAGGGGGAATTCTGCATCTGACATCTTAAGTGGACCCTGTCAGGTGGTGTCTTTATTACGGACCTCTAGCCACACTTAACCTTCACAAAATTGAGTCTGTTAGGAGCCTTGCAAATGTCTCGGATAACTTGATTGCCTTGAGAAAATTACATTACTTCTCAACCTATTTGCTGCCGTAGTAGAAGGGATCACACCATGTTAATGGTGTTTTCCAGATTCGCTTATCCTTGAAGGAATCAGATCTTTTATTTCAACAATTTCTTACTGAAAAACTTTTGAAATGTATTCCTAACTTCTTTATTTTTAGTTTTCTTCTTAAAATGACATTTATTAGTTAATGCATGGGGAGGTAAACAGAGGGCAACTTGAAGGAGTTAGGTTTTTTTTTTTTTTTTTTTTTTTTTTCCCTCTACACTGTTGGTCCTGGGAATGGAACTTGAGTCATCAGGCTTGGTGGCAGGTACCTTTAACCCCCCCCCCCCCCCCCAGCCCACTTATCAGCTCTCCTTAGCATCTTAAACACAGGGATCAATGTTCTCATTTTCTGCTTTCTCAGAGGCATTTCACTAATACTGTTTATTGCCCTGTGGAATAATTTGGTGACCTCTCTGGATGCTTGCTTTTAAGTTCCTAATTGGTTTTTCAGAGATGGCTATAATTGCCCCGTGAGTCATCTCCACCAGTAGGATAACACTGTTCTATTTAACTGAGTGGTTGCTGTGCCTACAGTGAACTGAGCCTGGCAGCAGAAGCACCATCCCTAGGCTGGTAAAGCCAGGAAACTTAAATGCAATTCCAAGCCCTGGTCACCTGATGCTGGAGAGAGGCATGCAGACAGTCCTGGCTTCTAGGATTCTACAGTGTGAGCATCTATGTTGCCACCTCACTCAGGGCTCATTGACCTAGCCTTAGACCAGAGTCCAAAGCCTGTGGCATCACTTGACTCAGGCAACTCTTGGTGTAGCAGTTATTCTGTGCATTGTAGGTGTTGAGTGACATCCTTTCCCTAGATGTAAGAGTTCCCAGGGACACCAGACATTGCCACTTTACCCTCAACAGGATAGTGTGGAATCCTGTTCAGAACCTTCGATCATGAATCTCCTTTCTTCTGAGTTCATAGCCATTTCCTGGATGGTTTGAGTTGGATATAAAAGTAATAGCAGGGGACTAGAAGAGGAACATAATTCCCTGGATCCTGTAAAACTTGAAGTAATTCATAAAGTGCTTACATTGACACCTGTTGCCAGTGCTAGGCAAAATCATCTGCTTTAAATAGTCTCACAACTAATATTTATGGAGCACTGTTTTGTTTTGATGTATTTGTGTGTGTGTGTGTGTGCACGCGCACATGTATGCTTGCATGCATGTGTATATGTGTGTGTGCACACATGCATGTATGTGTTTGTGTGTATCTGTGCATGTGCTCATACATATGTATATATGTCATATGCATGTGTGCATGTGCATTCATGTATATATATGCACATACATGTGTGCATGCATGTGCATGCATGTGTATGTAGAGGTTGGTGGTTACATGGGTGGGTGTCTTCCTCTACCCTTCTTCACTTTACATTTTAAGGCAGGGCCTCTCACTGAACCCAGCACTTTCTAACTGGTGAAATGGGGTGCCTGTTGTTTTCCAGGGATCTGCCCGACTCTACCTCTACCTAAATCACTAGACTAACAGACAACCCTCCCATGACCAGCTTTTATGTGGCCACTGGAGATGGAACTCAGAGGTCCTTACACTTCACTCCAGAGTCATCTCCTCAGCCCTAGTGAGCCCTCATTATTTGAACTCACATCTGGTGACACACATTGAGGAAGAGAGGATCATCACCTCCACACTGACACATATCTGAAAACCAAGGCCCAGAGCATCTATGCAAACCCTGGAATGTCAGCTGGGACTTGTGGCCTGTGGTGCATCCTTGGACTTTACTCTCTACCAGCAACTGCATGGTGTCTGTCACCATGATACCATGTGTAGACTTCAGCCTTCAGTCTGCACTAGTGCTTGGGGATGAGGTACACACGCCTTTCACCGTTTATACTTGCTGCATAGCGCAGGGTCAGCGAAAGTTTGCAGGATGAGATGAATGGAGCTCTGAAGGCAGTCTCTCCAGTGCTTTTACAAGAACAAGGGAACCACAACAAAAACCTAAGTGCATGCTCTGGTTTCTTGAGAGGGCACAAGTTGTGACATTGTAGGTCATTAATGTGCTGCAAATCTCTGTCATTAGGAGGATAATTGCCTTCTACTGTAGAGAGGAAGTGGCTGTATAATTATAGCCTGAGGGCTGGCATCTCGCCTCCCTGCTGTCTGTCAAGGCAAGAAACTGAGATGCTATACAGCAGGCACCAGGTTTCTTAAGGATTAACCTACATCGGTACCTGGAGCCACTGCAAACACAGTGAAGTGCAAACTTTTTCCTGATGATTTTAGGTGACAGATCCTACATAGCAGCCACTGTCACCGATTTTTATGACATATCACCCGTGTATTGCTGAATCCATCTGGACCTTGACATCTTGGGTAGTTTAAAGCTTGCTTTCTGAGGAGTATTGACTTAAGAGTTTCTGAAACTGACCGTCACTTGTGAGAGAGGTGCCTGCTGAAGATGATACGTTGGTGTGTTGTCTGTATTCTACCATTTGCCACAAAGGTCATTGAGGGTCGTGTCAGGAATCACTAGGGATGCATGGACCAAGTTAGGTCCTGGCAGGAGGCTGCTCTGCTGCCTGGTTTTTGACAGCTTGTCACACATCTAGACATACCTTGGAAGAGGATATCTTAACAGACTATCCCTCCAGAAGATTAGCCTGTAGGCAAGCAGGTAGGGCATTCTTGATAAATGGCCGCTGTAGAAGGGCCCAGCCTACTGAGGATGATGCCAACTACAGGCAGGCAGGCCTGAGTTGTATAAGAAATTGGGCCAGGCAAACTATGAGGAGCAAGCCAGTAAGCAGCACTCCTTCATGGTCTCTGCCTCAGTCCCTGCCTCCAGGTTCCTGCCTTAACTTCCCTCAGTGATGAAGTATAACCTGAAAGTTGTATGCTGAAGTAAATCCCTTTCTCTCCACATTGCATTTTGGTTACTGTGCTTTATCACAGCAATAGGAACCCGTAACTAAGACAGCTGTGTTAGCTCATGTGGTAATGAGCGTAGAGTTCTGGGACTGTTGGCCTAGTTACATACATAACTGTACCCCGAACTTCACATTCTATTGCTCATTAAAAGCCAGGCTATCCCTAAAATTCACTAAAAAGTAATCAAAGATAAAGAGGATGAAAGACATAGAGATGATGGGCTGATCTATTATTATTTTTAAAAGATTCATTTTACTTTTATTTGTATGTATGTATGTGGAGGAAATGTACATAGGGGTGTAGGTACTGGTGGAATCCAAAAGAAGGCATCAGATCCTTTGGAGCTGGAGTTACAGGAAGTTGTGAGCTGCCCAATAAGGGTTGCAGGAACCCAATTCTTGTCCTCTGCAAGAGTAGCCAGTGCTTTTAACCACTGAGCTGTCTCTTCAGCCTAGGATGATCTGACATTCTAAGAATTGTACTCTCTGTTACCTGGCTATACCCATATAAAGTAGTCACTTAAAAATAAAACAGAGTTCATGCAGACGGAACCTTAGTAAACTGGAAGGTTTCACTTGATTCAAATGTCTCTAATTAAACATTTTTAAAATGATATCAAGGAATTATCTCTTTAAGTGGTGAGACTGTAGGGATAATTTCAAAGCAGCAATTGACCTGCCTTGGAAATGCAAATTCACAATGTTGTATCCATACTAGCGAGCAAAAATGAACACAGTAAACAAGTTCTTGATGGACAGACGCTCACTAGTAAGTACTTACATTTTGGGGTCAGCTCCATGCTGCTGCTTTCTGGGGAGTCTCTGTATGGTCTCAGGGACTCAGTTGAACTGTCCTTAAATGCTCCCACGGCAGTTTACTCAGAATCCCTGAATAGCACATGCCTCCTTGTTCTTGTTACTGTGTATCTCTTGCTGCCTGGGTGGTGAGGTTCCCCAGCACCTGGTGTGTGGGCGGCTGGATGAGCTACTTTTCTCACTGCTGGAACAAAATACCTGATTAAAACATCTTAAAGAAGAAATCCTTTATTTTGTTCCACAGTTTGAGGGTTCAGTCCAACAGGGTGGGAAGGCATGGTGGCAGGACTGTGAGGCAGCTGGTCACATGTGTCCACAGTCAGGAGGAAGACAGACATGAGCCAATACTCCATATTCTTTCCTTTTCATTCTGTTGGGATCCAAGCCCAGAAACAGTGCTGCCCATACCCAGGGTGGATCTTCTGACCCCCAATTAACCTGTTCTAGAAGCTTCCTCACGGACACACCCAGAATTTTGTCCAGTAGTATATTTATCGATTGTGTCAAGCTGACAATGGTACCCATCATGGTGAGTACACAGGAGATGGGTTTTTGTGTGTTAACTGAATAAATAATAGGAGCTCATTAAATTTAGTCTTTCACACATGCCAAGAAGAAGACATGCTATACCAAGATATTCCTACCTCCTTCCCATGGTTTAGAATAAGGAGTTTGTGGTACAGTGGTTTTTCTTCTCTAGTCCTCTCTTCCTTCTTCTCTGTCTCAAGAAAAGATGTCTTTAGTCATCTTCAATCCAAGGTCTTTCTGAACACCAATTTCTTCTTTCCAGGCAGGCATTAATGAAAACGACTTTTACGATGGGGCTTGGTGTGCTGGTAGGAATGACTTGCATCAGTGGATCGAAGTGGACGCCCGGCGCTTGACCAAGTTCACAGGGGTCATTACCCAAGGAAGAAACTCTCTCTGGCTGTAAGTGGGTCAGCACCCGTGCCTGCCAGGCTCTGTCTTCCGTCTCTCATTTGAAGGGAAACTGCAGAGCAGTACCTGATGAAGAGTGACTGGAAGGTGGCCAAAGCTGAAAGGACACCTCCCCCTATTCAGAGACAGGGTAGAGTCCACTGAGAAGGGAGAATGAAGTGGACAGGGGTGCAGTCATAGATAAGTCCTGAGGCAGGTGTCTACTATCTTGGATCCTGACAAATTATTGGTATCTGGACATGTGGATTAAACTCAGCCCGAGGTAAGAACTCTTAGCAAGCGGTGAGCACAGCAAGGCCTTGGGAGGAGAGAGGAAGAACCATTCAGACTCTGGGAGAAAGACTAGAAGTCTCGGCAGGTTCCCAAACAAATGGCCACTTGAGAAGTGTTTTAAGTGAGGAATGAACCAGCTTGGAGATCAGGGAATGAGACCATTTCTCAGTCTTGAATTTAGGATTAGAATTGTGGTAGTAACAAAGTGGTCTGATGGTGATCCTGAGAGATGGTAATAACCTCTCAAAACCCTCCATCTTGGCTGGGATGTAGAGTATGTGCTTAGCATGTGTGGATCCCTGGTTTCTACCTCCCAAACTGACTAAAGCAGGAAATGTCATGCACTCCTGTAATCTCAACAGCTGGGAGGTGCAGGCAGGAAATCAGTTCAAGGTCATCTTTAGTGCCCGTATTCCTTATTTTTCTATTGCTAAGCTAAAATACAAGTCCAAGATAAGAAGGAGGTTTTTGGGGGCTTATAGTTCCAAGGGAAAAGGGCCATCATAGCTGGGAGACAGGAGACATGGCAACTGGAACATCAAGCTGAGAGCTCATATTTTGAACCACAAGCAGAAAGCAAAGAGATTGGAGTGGGAATGGTGTGAGGCTTTGAAGCTTCAAATCCAGTGACTAGTGATCCAGCAAAGCCACATCTTTTAGACTCCCACAGACAACACCACCTCCTAGGAACCAAGTGTTCAATGCCAGAAGCTATGGGGGCATTTTCATACAGTCCACCACAGCTATAAAGAGTTCAAGGCCAAGCTGGGCTACATGAGACCCTGTGTCAAAATGAAGAGCAGGAGAGAACAGAACAGAAGAGAGCATATGTCTCATTGCATATTTCTACTGTGGAACTCTATTCTGCTTTAAGAGGAAGGGAATTCTGGCACATGCTATATGGGAATGAACCCTGGGTGCATGCTGATAAATATAATAATAATAAAAAAAATAAGGATGGCTACCAGATGATTCTGCTCAGACAAGGACTTAGAGTAATCAGATTCATGGAGACTGAAATAGGATGGTGACTGTTAAGCACTGGGAGGAGGCCAATGGAGAATTAATATTTGTAAGTAAAGAGCTGAAGTTCAGGACCTCCTGGACATGGGTGGTGATGATGATGGTAAGTCAGGGCAGGTGGACTTAGAGCCATAGAGCTGTACACTTATCAAGGTAGTAATCCTTGAGAAGTCCTCTGGCATGTATATTTTATAAAAATAACTATGTATTTATTCTTATTGTAAATACAATATTTAACATCTAGAAGCATTAACAGGCACATCAGGGTAGCTATGGAGATGAATGGCTTTGACCTTGGGTCCTGTGGCCTCATCAGGTCTCAGTAGTCAACAGGACAGTAGTGATTTCTGAATTTAAATGAGAAACCTTCAGGTCCACACTGAGAAGTCAAGGACACCAACATCAAAAAACCAGTTATGTGACTCCATTAAGAGCCCTTCCTCCTCATAGCTCCCACCCCCTCACACTGCTGCAATCCAAAGTTCTGTTTCTTGGCATCTTTCTATATTGAATAATCATGTAAATCAAAGTATGGCTTTCTAATAAGACTGTCAGTGTCAGAAGTGCAAGGGCCACAGATAGAGCTCCATGTTGCTGGCTGTAGTAGCCTGAGGGAGTCTTCTCGGAGACGTCTACTCTGGTAGAGACAGGATTCATGACTTTGCTGCCTAAAAGTTAGGAGTCTCTACAAAGTAGAATTGGAGTTTATTTGAAAGAGATGTGAATGTAGGCTTAGCACAGGACACTCAGATTTAGACAGGGGCACTCAGAGAAAAGATAAGACAGAACTAAGTGTTAGGTGTGAGCTTCTCAAGAACAAATCATATTTGTGTCTTTACAGTAGCCATATACATATTTTTGGTGGCTTCTGAAGTATTCAGTTTTCAAGGATAGCCAAGAAACTTTCCATGAGACTTTAAGGTTGTTCCTGGTGTATACTGGATGATTACATTGTATCACCAGTCAAGAAACAAAAAGTGATGACTGCATGCTGCTGCTCAGCTTCCTTTCTCCATTTACACTGTCTAGGAACCCAGTCTAGGGAATGGTGCCACCCACTGTAGGCCGGTCTTCCCATTTCAATTAACATAGTCAAGATAACCCCTAGAAGTAGGTCCAAAGGCCCATCTTCCAGGTGTCTCTAGATTCTGTCAAGTTGACAATTAACACTAACCATCACAGAACAATTTTAATTTTGAAAGTGGTCAACATTAATAACTAAACTAGGATAAGACTTGACATCTGTACCCACAGTTAACCACTTGTCATTGTTCCTGGCCCTGCATTGTTTCTGGTACAGATACATTTCAGGTTCTCTATTATTGGTCTCTGTCTTTGTTACTGAGATCCTTGCTGATAGAGGTCATGCCCTATCATTTGCGGGACTTGTCCAATACAGGCACCTGTTTGATGCCTAACAAATGACTCCCTAATAAATGAGCAACATTAAATCAATAATGACTATATTTTTGTGTGGCAATAATTGTCTGGAGGTGACTCATCTCCTGCTTCCTTTTGTATTTTTTTTTTTAGTAAAAAGATAACATTGTAACATCTAATAGTAACATCTTAAAACATTACCCATGATCCCACTGTCTTTATACCAACAGATTTTTATATGCTGCATATCATACGCAGTTATGTTATTTTGATATAGTATATTACATTTTCATGCTATGACTCAGATTTCATAATGATTATTTTTAATGGCCTGTGACTTACTCAGCCATGCCTCCATCATGTCCCAATTTCTTGCTATCTTTTTCATATTGAGAGAAGAATTTTGTGCATTTTTCCTCCTTTATTCAAATTATATCCCCCAAGTAAATAATTTTCAGAGCTGGGACATTTCCTGCAGTTTGACAACATTTGATTATTTTTTGCTATTTTGAGAATTACACTTTATTTACTCAGCTTTTCAGTGGCAATTATGCGTATATTCATGTATGCCAATGTTTGCTCTGAACTATGCGGTTTTTCCCTCCTTAATGGCTTATTATCACATGACAGTTATTTTTACTACTCGGATTCTGAAAGGCTTTTAGGGAGGAAGGCTTGGAAGCTGGGCTGTTCAAGGGAGAATGGGAAGTTGGAAAGAAAAGACTGGTGTGAAGTAATCAATAAGAAATGAGAGCAGGGGATTGATGATAATGTCTGGCTATTAACCTGTCTGGCCACTGTCATTAGAGATGAAGTTGGTGGGTTATTATAGGATTAGAAAAATAGATTGAGGTAAGTACAGTGCTCCCATTTCTTCTTCACTACAAACACAAGGGGGATAAGCAAGAAATCACAGCTGGAACAACATCTCTCAGGGGCATTTAAGGGGGAGGTGAGAGATAGAATTACTCCAAATAGTCTGATTTTTCTTAATGCCTAAATTTATTTTAAGTCAAATTATTGCTCAGGGAGAACGAAATCAAGAAATTGGACGGGTGTCAGTGTACTGGACCTGCTGGAATAGTTCCGTCTCCACCAAGGGCCATCAGGAAGTGGAAGGTTGGCATGCTTCAGTATGGGAGCTTTTCCTTCATCAGAGCATGAACAATACAGGAAGGCAATTGGATCTGTTGCAAATGTTAAAACAAACAAACAAACAAACATGTCTGTATTTGACATTGTAAATACTTACAGTGAAGATGATAGTACCCACCCCTCTCTCTCTTTTCTCACTCTGACCCCACATTGTTTCTGGAACATGTGGAGAGCCAACAGAAGGTGGCTATCATCCTTGCAGCCATCTTGAGCCATATACCCTGACAAGAGACTTGATTACATCAGCCTACAACAGCTGAGCACACTCTGATAACATCTTGTTTTAGATACCCAGGATCTTCCCTTGGGTGTGTGAGACTTAAAGCTGTGATTTAGAGCCAAGACTTAAAGGTGTGACTTAGAGGCATGGCTTAGAAGCAAGACATATAAAAGGCGAGAGGCAGACAGAAGAGTTGAGTACAACGGGGAGTAGGAATTAGACACTTGGAAGAAGACACTTGGACTAGAGAACTCGGAAGAAGAATTATTAGTTATTAGGCACTTGGCACTTGGAGGAAGAACAGAGAATTAGGCATTAGACATTAGGCACTTAGCACTTGGAAGAAGTAACTTGGAACTTGGAGGCACTAGGGAGTAGGAACTAGGGACTAGGAACTCAAGACTTGGGACTTGGACTAGGAAGAGAGACTGAAGAATAAATGGGATTGAATCACACTCTGTCTGGTCTCCATTCCTCGAGTCCATCCTCACACTCTCTCTCTTGCTGAACCCTGACCCACAGACTGGAGCTGCTTGGGATAATTGCGGGCTAACAAGTTAGTCCCCAAGGCTTTTGGCACTGCGGGTTCCAACATTGACAGAGCAGTTCTCAACATTTCTGGCCCACAAGCATGGAGCAGCTCGGGCCGCAACAGGAACAGACACATTTTAGGTCTCTGTTTTTCTCTTTAGCAGTTACTGAGAACATTGCTGACAGTGGCCAGGCCCTGGTATTTGGGGAACCCGTGCAGAACCTGTTTGATGCTCAATAAATCACTCCCTAAAAATGAATATGATTAAATCAACAAAGGTTCATTCACCCTGACCAGTAATGAGATAATTGATCTGGGGACTACAAATGACCAAGAGAAAGATTACTGTAGAATGAATAAATGGAGAGGAAGGCAGGAGAGAGAAGGCTGGGTTGTGACAGACTGCTGGAGATGAGTGGTTCCCACCCTAAAATCATGGCATGCCTCTAGCTCTTGCTAGTTATGCAGACTCCCTTGTTTGGACCTCAGTTTTTTGTCCTTTAAAATGAATTGGCTACTCTCAATCTTATACAGATGTGTGTGTGTGTGTGTGTGTGTGTGTGTGTGTGTGTGTGTGTGTGTGTGTGTTTGTAAGCAATTATACTAGGATATTTAAAACTTACACAGCACACAGAAAACGCTTAATAGAAAGGAATTTTCACCCTTCCATTCTCTGGGTTTCTCTAGAACAGTATATTTCTAGTTTTATTTTTAGCCATGGATCCTTCTCCCAAATACAATATTTATTGGAAGCACTTGGAAGTGATAAGCAGGCAAGACCACTCTGTGTGGTTCTAGGAGGAGGAACATTGCCTGCCTGGTCCTCCATTCTCAAGTGTCTCTGTATTAGGCATCCTGGTTACTTGATATGCCCTGTTCAGGTTATAGTCTACCCACTTCCCTATGTGTTAACTGCTATTCTGCAGATCTAGGCAGACATGGGATTCAGATCAAACAAGCAGAGCTGGAGCTGGAGTCCACCTTTTCCAATCAGGTGTAAAAGAGGGCTGCACTTGGATGGGTAATAGTTTAGGCAGAGAAGAAAGGAGTTTCCAGCTCCAGACAGCTTCAGAAAGGAGTTTGCCAAGTAGACCTCGGTGTTTTAAACAGCTTTTTGCACTCAGGGATGTAGCTCACTTGGTAGAGTGCTGACTTAGCATGATGGAAGCCCTGTGTTAGATCCCCAGCAGTGCAGGAAAAACTGGGTATGCTGGTGCTCACCTGTTATCTGAGTACTCCGATAGTAGAAACAAGAGATTCTGGAGCCTACATAGTATGTTGAGCTATCCTGGGCTACATGATACCCTGTCTCAAAAACAAGAAAACAAAACAAAATCAGACAACCATCCAACCAACCAAACAAAAAAACTCAGCCTCTTGCTATGTAAGGGGAGAAAGCACTTTACAAATGTATATTTCAGAATATTATAGCAGGGGTGAAAAGAGAAACACTATCATCATCAACAACAACAACGACAAAAATTGTTTGGAAAAATGCTATGATGAAACCCAATACTTTGCATGCTAATAGACATAAAAGTTGTTTAAATAGTAGGAAAAGACTTTTAAAACTACTTTTCTTTTATAGGATTGGCATAGTTGGCATTTTAAAATGAACATCTTTAATATCATTTTGTTTCTGGCATTCCCTGTGTATTTTTTAATTAATTCATATGGCACTTATTGAGTGTTCTGTATTAAGATTTAAATGTGAGCAAGACTTGGTCCTGCCTTTAGGGGGCAGGCTAATAGGAGAATCCAGTATGCTATGGGGGCTTCAAGAGAAGGCAGAGGCCATACCTGGAGTGGGTGGAGTTCCCATTGGACCTGTGGCAGGGTTGAGGATGATGCCCTGAGGTCCTGCGGCATGGCTGTCATATCCCCCCTAGTAATTTACATTTAAGCTGATGACAAAGCCTGCAATTTCAGTTTTAATAACTCTTTCAACTAATTTGGGCTATATGGAGTTATAAAATATAATTGTTGTAATGATTTTGAGTAATTTATATTTTTCAGCAATATAAATTATCATTCCTCACTGCGTTGCCATTTAGTGAAATGTTAGTGCCCCAATAGAAACCAATCTTTCATTTCCCTAATGACAGAAAGTATATTAGACATGTGAGTGTTGCAATTATAAACGGCATGATGATTGAAAAGTTAATTACTCTGCTGAGGTGAGCCAGTGCTTCTAAGGACTCAAAAGAAATGCAGACAATTTTTAAAAACCAAATGTTTTGCACTTTAACTGTTTAATGAGGAAAACCATCTGTTTTTTAAAGTAAGGCAGTAACTTGAGCACCAGGTTTGTGTTTGTAAAATATGGTGGGGAAGGGATGAAGAAAACTAAGGAAGGTTGACCAGTTGGCTGAATTTGGAGCAAGAAGTCAGAGTAGTTAGTAAGAACAATAGAGAACTCCAGTTGTAAGCTAGGCTTTGTGCCCAAGAATACAAAGATTTGACAGGGTTTGGCACAGCACCAAAAAGTTAACATGGCATTTGGAATGGGATGTCTTAGCAGAGACTCAGGGCACTGATTTATTTGAGAAGGATGAGGTACCCAAGTCGAAAGGAAGGTAGGATCAAACAGACAATTTATTACTTTATGGTCACACTTTGGCCTTGAAGTGAGTAGGATTTGCAACAGACAGCTACACCAGTGCACAAAGGGTTCTGGGTTGCTGTGAGGCTGCAACCAGAGGTGGAGAGATCATCCTGGAAAGGTCTCCTAAGAGGATCCAGGTGAGGGAGCAACTGGCTTTACAACTTTGGAGAAGGATTCTCTGTGTAGAGCGAGTGTGGCACATTTATGAACAGAAACTTAAAAATTGCAAGGCCAATGTTGGGACAAAACCTAGGGAGTCTTTCTACTAAGTCTCAGAAAGGGCTCAGTGGGTGTTAAGAACTCAGACTTCTCATTATTCCTTGGGCTATCTTGGTGGTTTGTTTGCAGGGAATGTGCGAGTTGGTGGTAGTTGCACTGCAGAAGTTCAAGGACACTGGGGTGCTGCTAGTGCACACACACTGTGCTAGGAGGGAAGGGTTGAAAATCAAGGTCTAGTGCTAGTGGTACATGGGTTCAAGTCAGAGGTCAGGTTCAAGGGAACCCTGGGGGATGTCAGGCTTAGGAAGTGGTGGAGGCATGTCTGAGGACTGGTGGCTTAGGGAGTGAGCAGAAGGAAAGACAGAGTGAGGAATAAGTCTGAGGATCTTGAGGCTGCAAAGCTGGCCACTTCCATGTTCCCTGCAGGCAAAAAGTGTTCAGGGTGAGATGGACAGGGAGAGTTGAGGGGACAAGTAAAGGTCAGTAGAGTCAGAGCAGAAGGAAAATTGAAGGTGGTAGGAACTTAGCAGTTAAAGAGTGACTGGAATAAAGGCTGGTTCCATTGGGGCAGAAGAGAACCAAAACCCCAACATCTGTTCAGCCTCTCATTTCCACAGTGCAGTGTTCAGCTACTGCTGTCTCCTCCTTCCTCCAGTAGTACCTGGCTTTCTGCACTCTGGGGACCGACCCATCCTTTACCACTGTTACCTCATCCCTACTCCGTATGTGTGGGACACATAGAACAGTTTGCCAGGGTTCAGAGGGAGGAGACACCAGAGCCCTGCACTCAAGGAGGGGGAAGGGAGCCTAGAGGCCCCAGAAGGGAAGAACTGTGGGAGGTTTCATCAATCATCTTGTCTCTTTGGGAGGGAGGGAAGGCGGTATGTTTTCAGAACGTATCATGCCATGTCTTGTCCTTCTTGCCTAATGGGGAGATGAGATGTCAGGCACTTGTGGGGTTCTGGGGAGAGAATTTCCACACTCCTTTCTAACTTCTTGGAGAACTGTCAGTTTCTGAGCAGGAGAGTTTGGCATGATCTTGAAGGGTTTTGATGAAAACACTGTCAAGTTCAAGTTCAAGGTGAGGCAGTCTTTTCCTCACCTTGTGCTTTGTCTGCTTTATGTATGCAGAGGTAGCTGTTTAAAACCAAACAGAGATTTCACAGATGCCTCCCACGCATCCTCCTTGGATGTCTGTGTGTCAGCGACTGAGGAATGAGCTCTCAGATGGTGATATGTCTGAAGTAGAACAACTGTAGAGCTGGCTTCCAGGATGGAAGCTTCACCGTGTCCTTTTCAAGGTCTTTGTGCCAGAGTCACCACTTATTGGAACACCCTCAGGGAGATTGATGATACCCTTATGTCTTAGTCAGGGTTTTTATTCCTGTACAAACATCATGACCAAGAAGCAAGTTGGGGAAGAAAGGATTTATTCAGTTTACATTTCCATGTTGCTGTTCATCACCAAAGGAAGTCAGGACTGGAACTCAAGCAGGTCAGGAAGCAGGAACTGATGCAGAGGCCATGGAGGGATGTTACTTACTGGCTTGCTTCCTCTGGCTTGCTCCCCCTGCTCAGCTTGCTTTCTTATAGAACCCAAGACTACTAACCCAGGGATGGCACCACCCACAATGGGCCCTCCCACTCTTGATCACTAATTGAGAAAATGCCTTACAGCTGGATCTCATGGAGGTGTTTCCTCAAGGGAGGCTCCTTTTTCTGTGATAACTCCAGCTTGTATCAAGTTGACACACAAGACCAGCCAGTACACCTTGCCTTTTCCCATTTTTTTGTTTCTTGGTGGGAAAGTCCTCTTTGCAGCAGGCGCCCTTCTTTGTTGCATTAGACACTTGTTTTTTTGCTGTGACAAAATCAAAAGCCACTTAAGAAAGGAAGGATCTATTTTGGCTCAAGTTCACAGTTCATTGTGGTGGAGAGAGGTAGAAGCAGAAGCTTGTGCCATCTTGTTTATACAGTCTAAGATCCCAGTCCACGGAACAATGCATGGCTCTTCCCACCTCAGTTAACCTAATCTAAAAAATCCCTCATAGGGATTACAGAGGCTTGTCTGGATTCTGTTAAATTGATGATCAGTATTAGTGATCACATCTGGTGAGCTGATGTTCTGTCCCACAAGGCCTTTTGGATTAGTTCCCTCTGTGCATACATAATGTGTTTACTTCACGTTGCTTGCTCTACTCCTAGACTAGAAATTTCCTTTTGTTTGTTTGTTTGTTTGTTTGTTTTTGCTCCATAGATAGATCAAGCATGCTGCCTCCTTAGGGCCTGCGCACTTAATGCCCTTTCTGCTGGGAGAGTAAGACCTCTTTGTTTTCTTTTGCCAACTTTTGAACCAACCTTGTCTATGTGTGCTTACTTGACTGTCTACCCACTCATGTGTTTGTGCTGAACTGATCTTACTCCTGGGGCACAGCAGGCTCATTTGCTCTGAAATCTCTAGTGTTGGGTCTTGGGTAGGTCTCTGCAACTGGCCTCTCTCTTTTTTCCCTTCTTCAGAGGTTAAGCAGGGCCAGAGTATGTCTAGCACAGGGGGCTAAGCCACAGGGTGGAGACAGATTGCACCCACTTGGAAAGAAGCTCTGGTTCTTTGCCAGTGTCCTGGCTTGGATTAGAAATGACAACCGAAGTCTCGGGGATTGCAAGTTTGTTTTCCAATACAGCAGTGTTCGGAGGTGGGGGCCTTTCGAAGTGATTGGTTTATGAGGGCTTTGACCTCATCCATGGATTAATTCATCAATGGATTTTTGACTTGGGAGACAATAGGAAGGTATGAGGGAGTCACTGGATATGTGCTTCTAGCTGCTGTACTTTGTTCCTGCCTCTTCAGGGACGTGAGTATCTCTGCTCCACCACACCCTCTCAGGCGGGATGCATTGCACTATCACAGGCTTAGAAACAATAGAAACAAGGAGGCATATACGCTGAGCCCTCTGGAACCGTGAGCCGAAACGAGTCTCTGCTCTTTACGCTCATTTTCTCTCATCACAGACAAGCAAAAACTTGCGGACACAGACCTATCCCAGATTCCAGAGTGAGACTGGAATTCCTGGCTGTGTGTCCGTGGACACATTTCTGAGACTTTCTGTGCCTCCATGTCTCCACTCAAGTATGATACTAGTATACACCGTAGGCTGGCGTGAGGATTGAAGGAGCCTGTGAGGTTATCCTGGACATACAGTAAGCAGCCCGCTGCTGCTGCTGTTGCTTTCTTAGGACTCTGTCCCTCTTGTAGAGGGTCCTCGAACCATGGCAGCTCCACCCATCATTCTCTTAGCCCATGCATAGTGCTCAGCTGGCTGTGTGTTCCATGCAATGTAGTGGGGAAACAATCACACTCCCAACATGTAGCAGAGACCTCACAAGTTGGTGCTGCTCTTGACACAGTGGCTTCTTCTCACCTGCCCTACCTTTGGGTCCCTTCCCCATCCACCCAGAGCTATACTCTCCAGTATCCCAGCACCTACACACAGTACCTACAGATGATGCAACAGGTAGCAAAGAAGCCGAGTCTGACCTCTAGTCCTGTCTGTTTTGGGGTGGGATACATTTCGTAGGAATTTATTTAAATAACAGCGTATGATCACCTAAACAGGGACTGTGAGTGCTTTGCCTGCACCCCCTTATGTGGTGCCCAGTGACCCATTGCATGACGAGGAGACAGAGCTATAGAAAGCCAGAGGAACTGGCCTAACCTGCCTGTCTTGTAGGGGAATGCTTTCCTGGTTCCTCCACCTCTTGTCTCTGCACTAGTGTCCCTCATTACCCCTCATTTGCTCTTGTGTCATGAGGCTTGTTACAGGGTAGACAGACTGTGCCATATACTTCACTGAGGGTTTTAGAGGCTGGGCCAGGGACCTTGCCCAATAGGGGCCATTATTTTATCTGTTTTTAAATCAGAAGGAAGACATAATAGGGTGAAAGAAACACTTAAGGTTATGTATAGTTGGCATTCTATTAACTAGGTTGTAAGATTCAAGTTTTACAGAGGAAGGGAAATTGGTCCACAGGGAATAACCCTCCTCCTCTGATCCATCCCCTGTGCATGGAACCTGTGACTAAGCAAGTTTCCAGGACAAAGTGTCAGGTGGGAATGAGGTTGTCAGCCAGCTCTATTTAACATGGGGTACTACCCTGGACTCTATAACTGGGCCCATGATAATTGCTAGAGTCTGTGTCTGCCCAACAGGGAAGAAGAAGCCAAAATCAGAGATGTAGCTCCCAGTCAAAGAAGTCCCTACTGTCAGATATGTAGGATGGACCTATGAGCAAGCATGGAAGTGGGTTAGCAAGGACATGGAGGCCTTTTCTCTGAAACAACCAAAGGAACTCAGCCCCACTGACATCTTGACTTTAAGACTTCTGGCCTCCAGGGCAGAAACACCCCTGTTATTTAAGCCAGTGGTTTTGCAGCATCAACAGAAAACCAAAGGTGCTACCATTCAGAGGTCCTCAGGCCAGCAGAGGTTCTTCAGTGACCAGCCCAAGCTCTGGTGGTTTGCTGTCTGCAGCATGCCGTGCCATGATGGAGTCTCCAGCTGTGGGTGGAGCAGCCCAGGCACCAGATTACAGCACTAGGGCGGCACCAGACTACATCTCCATTCTCCAGTATCCACAGGGGCCATTTCTTTGGTTTCTTTTCCTCTGATCCTTCAAGTAGGGATTCCAGACTTGGGGGGTGCCTGTCTATTTTCTTCTTGTGCTTTTAGCTCTCTGTGGGTCTTGCTGCTTCACCCTCTACCAAAATGTATTATTGCCTCCTGGCCCCAAAGCAGTGTTTCTCTGTTGTCTCCTCATGGGCAAGTTAACAAGGTAATGGGAAATGGATAATACTTGGCAGTTTATGGCATTTGTGCTGCATTCTCGAAAAGTTGTGGTAACCAGTCTAAAGTGAAAATTCCAATAAATCAATGGGTTGCAATTCCACACAGTGTCTAACATTTGGCTGTACTGAGGGTGTGGTGGAACCATTTGGCCTGGTGGTTACCCTTCTAGCAGAGAGGGAGGTAAGAGGGAAGGGGGAGAATTAAAAGTGTGGACTCTTCCTAGCTACTGAGCATGTCTACTGTAAACAAGACAGAACTTTCTGGTTTGTATTTTGTTTGTAGCAGCTGTGGAAGGCAGGTCTAGACCTCTCGGCATCAGCAGCTCTGCCCAAAGTTCTAATTTGGTGTTGGGCAGGACTTGGGACATTAGACAGCTGGAATGTGGCTCAGTAGGGAGGGGATGGACAAGCTGCAGCCAGCTTCCTTGTGATTCCAATAGGGAACTGGCTCCAAAGGCTTCCTTTTTTTTTTTTTTTTTTTTTTTTTCCAACTGAAGTGGATTTAGCCATGCTTCCCTTACTTGGGTATAGAGGTGGGGGATGCCTAGGACTGGTTACTTCTGAGGACTAGGGACTTCTCACAGGCCTGTGACAGGGATGCTTGGGACTAAAATTACTTTTCTTTTTTTTAAACATTCACATGTTCATGTACCATGAAATATCTTGGGTGCAGAACTCAAGGCTAAACATGAAACCAGTTTGTTTCTTATGACTTTTATATTACAGAGGCTGATGGTGATTTTATTCAACATTTCTAGTGTGCCTGTATGCCACAGACTGTGACCCACGGTGTA
This sequence comes from Arvicanthis niloticus, assembly GCF_011762505.2. NCBI lineage: Eukaryota > Metazoa > Chordata > Mammalia > Rodentia > Muridae > Arvicanthis > Arvicanthis niloticus. The sequence continues at coordinate 98,987,606 of NC_047658.1, read as the reverse complement.
AGTTCAGGTGTGGAATTTCCCATTTATAGTGTCATAGAGTGTTCAGAAAGCTTCAGAGATTAGGTTTCCAGACGGGAATGATAAATTTGAACTTGACTATCTTGATTCATTTGTGATAGGATTTGGGGAGGATCTATCCTGGGGAGATGGGCAAAAGAGACTGACGCTGTGGGGCTCCACTGTGGTGGGCATCAAATGTGTGCCTGAGAGCTTGCCTAGTAGCTCTTTGATTGGGGTTTAAAATATTTCCATTTCCAAAATTATTTCTCTTCATAACACTTTGTTTGGGTTAGTTTTGGCTGTGTGAAACTTTTGACTGGTTCATGGTTAATATTCCCAGTCTTTTAAGGTGTGTGTTACACATAGAGAGGTCCGTGCTGAGAACACTGTTCTCTCACTGCTAAATCTTCTGATCCTTTGTTAATTATTAGTTCTCCATAGCTGGGCGGATGAATGCCTGGGCCTCTGTTCTGCTTCTCAAATCTGTATCTGTCCCTCTTCCCGTACTACACAGTCTCTGAATGTCTCCTTTCCTTTCTTATTTCATGTCTGTTCTTTAATTCTGGGGGGTTAAACCCAAGAACAATAATACTAATTTCTGCAGTTATATAATGTTTGAGTAGATCAATTTGTCCCACTTTATTTGATTTCAAAATTGTAGCTTATTTAGCTCCTTTGCCTTTGTATATTAATCTTATAATAATCTTGTTTGAATCTACAAAATCTTGTTTATATGATAATCTTGCTTATATCTTACTATGATTTCCACAGGCATTGTATTAAACCTGTGTATTAATTTGCTGAGGGTTGACATCTTGTGACGAACCTTTTTTTACTGGACCACACGCTGTTTTTCCACTAAAAGTATTTAGTTTCCTTCACCAAAGTTTTGTCACGTTCAGCAAATGAATCCTGTGTGTCCTGTCAGATTCACATGTAAGTTACTACATTTTTTTTTTTTTTTTTTTTTTTTTTGTGGTCAGTATTTTGCTGAGTTAGCAGGGATCTAACTGCCAAAACAACGTGGCTGACATTGATGTGCCTATAAGCTGCTGTGTATGAATCAAGATGACTTTGACCTTATTAGGGATTCTTTTTGTCCACTCTCCTCTTTCCTCTGACTCACACACACACAGCATGTCTACTCCCTCCTCTGATGAGCATGTGCACGCAGGTACACACACACACACACACACACACACACACATGCCCACCTCTTTCCTCTTATAAACACACATAGTATGTCTAGAGCCTCTAGTGAGAAACCTTCAGAGAATCTGGCCAGTGGATTCTCCATATTATGTAATCTATTCTGAATTGCCAAGGTATGATTTGTATCTATGTCTAAGTCTCTGTCTGTCTCTCTGTCTCTCTCTGTGTTTCTGTCTCTGTCTATCTTTCTGTGTGTATGTGCGCGTGTGTGCTTGCGCAAGTGCATGTGTGTAATGGTCCGAGAATTGAACCTAGGTCCCTGTAGATGTTAAACAAATACTATCCTGCTGAATTCTACACACAGTCTAGTTTTATCCCCCAAATCTCCATCCATCTCTAGAAGTTTTCAAATATTTGTGATCATTTTCATTTGTTAGCAAAGGAGACTTTAAAATAGGAAATGGCAAGACTCCATTGGCCTGGGTCTCCCTGCTTAGACTATAAAATGGCAGCTAGTTGAATGCCTATGTGCCATTTGGACCTAGAAAATGCCATTTTTTTAAAAAAACATTGATTGATATTTATGTGTGTGTGTAGATATGTGTCCCTATAGTTAGTTTATGCACACCATAACTAATCTGTAGTTATGCATACAGGAGCCTGTAGGCAAGAAGACAGTGTCAGATACCTGTAAGAGTTACAGGCAGTTGTGAACTACCAGGTGTGTACTGGGAACTGAACCCAGGTCCTCTGTCCCAGTCCTGTGTTTATTACAGAACAGTCTGGGGGAAATAGCTAGTATATACCGAGCTACTACCCTAGCAAGTGCTGTTAATGCTGTACCTTACAGTACCCCAGAGGTTAGAATTTGTAAATCTCATTACAGACAGTGTCTGCTAGAGATGTTGTGATTAGCATAAGTGAACCCCCAGTTTGAGCCCATTTCTTTTAGCCTCAGGGGCCCCTGATCTTTGTAGGCTCCCACTAAGAACTATAAGTCCTCAGCTTTTGTATGTGTTCCTTCTCAGTTGTGAGCATGGCTTGAGGACAGACAGCTGTCAGAGTATGGGTTTCACTCCCTCAAAATGAACTTCCTTGCATGCTTAGCAGGAAGCTTCCAACTTTGACCAAGTAGTTGCTTTCTAGGGGGACTTTTATATGCCATGCTTTGAGCCAGGCTGAAGAATGGGTGAGTCCATGCTTTTTCCCTACGCATTTTTTGAAAGTTAAAACCTTTGCTAAGTCACACAGAAGGTTATTGTTTTTGTCTCTTTTTTTCCAAATAGCCTGTGGATCACTAGTTTTTTCAAGTCTCTCTATAAAAAACATAACATCAGTGTTGCCAGCCACTCCTCAGCTGGCGATGCCTTCAGAGCTCAGGCTACAGAAGGGAAAACCACGTGCTTTCCAGTAACTACTAAGAAAGTTCCATCGGCCCTCTCTCCAGAGCATTACAACAAAGAAATGTGGACTCTTAAAGGAGGAGGGAAAAGAAATTCTGCTCTTCAGTCCTGTGCTGAATTTATAAGCAAGAGACAAACTGGCTTTGGTTCTTCTTACATATGCCTAGAGAAAATGGCCTTGGAATGAGTAAAAAAAAAAATTGAAAATGCCAGAGATGAGATAGAAATGGCAAAGAGAGGTATGTAGGGGGTTATTTTTAATTAATGTATCATTTCATTGTTCAAACAGCCAAGAAAAATCTCTGATCTTTAAAAATAGTCCCCATTTCAGGTCCTCTGGTTCCATTTCCCTGTCGCCTGGGCAACTACTGCAAACTGCTTAGCAGATATTTCTTGTTCCCTTCCTTCTTTCCGTCCATCCGTCTGTCTGTCCATCTGTCCTTCCTTCCTTTCCATTTCTTTCTAAATTTTTGTTTGTTTGCTTCTTGTATCCACACGTGTGTGTGTGTGTGTGTGTGTGTGTGTGTGTGTGTTTGTGTGTATCTATGTAGAGACCAGATGTTGACTTTGGGTGTCTTTACCTATGGTCCTCTACCTTACTTTATTTTTTTGAAACAAGATCTCTCAGTGAACCCAGAGCTCACAATTTAGGCTAGAGTGGTTGGCTAGCAAGCCCCACTGGATCTACCTGTCTTTCCACACCCCACCTAGTGCTGGAGTTACAGGAGCATGCTGTCATGGCCTCATTCATGCCAAAGCCTTTTGACAGACCCACAGATCTCCTCTGACCTGTGTGTATATACATCAGGTGTATGTGTGTGGTGCATGTGTGCTTGCATGGGCACACACAGACACAGAATATATACAAACACTTTACTCTTTCATTTTTATCCTGGGGCCACCTGGCCCACGATGGCCTTTGAGCTGCTTTAGTCCCCATGTCAGTTGCCCCAAGTCTCTCTCGTCAGGCATGGCTCTTGATCTTCCCCTTTCCTCTTAGAACTCTTTCTTCTCCTCGAGTTATGCTCTGTGTTAGACTACGCGTCTGTTTTTTCCTTGTTTTGGTGTTGCGTGCCTTCTGAAAATGGTGTGTGGAAGATGTTTTGAGCTCATTGAATGAAATGTAGTTCTACTGATCGCACCCTGAATGGGCAGCTGAGAAAGGATTCTCCCTAAGAACTGCTGGCATCTTTACTGAGGTGTAATTCCCTACCACATGGCTCGCTCGTTTGAAATGTGCAGTTCTGTGGGACTCCACACATTTGTGCACTTCTGCACTCATCACTACAATTAATTTTAGAACATTTTATTTCCCCAGAAGAAAATCCCCCCCCCAATATCTCCCAGAACTTCTGAATCTCCCCTGCCCCTTCCTAGAGCTTTATAGTGAGGGACCCGAAGACATTTGTTCTTGCAAACCTTTCGATTTTACTTGCTCAATACAGTTTTCAGAGCCATGTCCATGTTTTGTCCTAAATACGGTACATGGATGTCAAGGTGTCAGGAACCTAGAGCAGCTAGTCACATCACATCCTGAGTAAAGAGCAAAGAGCAATAACTTAACTCTACATGCCTGTGCTGTGCTCTTTCAATCTCAATCTCTGTCTCTCTTCTCATATAAAGTTCAAGATTTCCTGCTTAAGGAATGGTACCAACCACAATGGACAAGTCTCTCCACTTCAATTTACATAATAAAATTCATTCCTCATTGTTATGACAGCCCAACCTAATTGTTGAGGCTTTTGCAGATGATTCTAGATTGTCAACTTGGCAACTAAATCTAACTGTATGTATGTATGTATGTATGTATGTATGAATCAGATTTCTTGTATGTATGTATATATGTGTGTATGTTTATATTAGATTTCTTATATGTATGTATCAGATTTCTTGCATTAATGTCTTCTTTCTGGCCTAAATATGAAGTTTCTAACCAATTTCCCCCCTAGTCACTTCTTGTATGTTCATCATATCTCAGCTCAAATAAAGGATGCTTTCCAGAAAGCATCCTTTATGGCATTTCCCATTTTCTAGTCCTCCACAGCTTCTCCTTTAAACAGCATCACAACAGCATTTCAATTACTGATTGAATAATTAATAATGTGGTCCCTGCCCTCCACTAGACTATGGTCTCATAGGTAAATTAGGTAAATGTACAGGAACATCTTGCTGAAGCCTGTATTGTCAATTATCCATTCTGCTATTCAGAGTGTCGTGACCTCTGTGGTCTCAAGTAGGCTTGATTTGAGGGTCACTGCCCTAGGGCTTGGCTCCCTCCCTCCCCCTGATATAGACCAATATTTAATTCTGTGTCAACAAATGTGGCTTCTACCATATTGTAACATCGGCAAGGTCTGAGCTGCCATTCACACTCTGGGAAAAACAGCTTTGGAGTTAGGCACAGCAATGCATGCCTCTAACCCAGCACTACGGAGGTGGAGGCAGGAGGATTCAAAATTCTGCCGTCCTCAGCTGCATACTGAGTTCTAAGCTAGTTTGGTTACATGAAGCCCCATTTCAAAGGAAAAAGAAAAAAGAAAAAGAGACAACGCAATTTCTGGTAAGCATACAAAACAAATTAATGTTCATAGATGTCTAACGTCTTTGAAAATAAATTGTCTTCAAATATTATAGAAAAAAAAAAAGCATTATGTTCCCAGCAGCCATTTTCCACGCATGTCTGTTAGTAGTTGAGCCACATTCTACAAACTGTATTGACTCTGGCCTGCTTCCATTTCCTGCCTGTTCTTTTAGGTAAAAGTACAGGAACATCTTGACGAAGCCTGTAATATCCAATATCCACTCTGGTATTCAGAATGTTATGGCCCCTGACAATGTTGTGCCTTAGTTTCTTTACTGATAAATTGGTGCTGACATCTTCCCTAGCCTTAAAATAGTTTTGAGCAGATTCAGTGGAGAATTCCACTTCATTATCTAAATTGCTTAGAGTGGGACAGGCCATTCTGTGCTGTAGAAATCTCTCCTATGCATCTAGCAGGTTTAGTGGCATCCTCACCCTCTGTTCACCAGGTGTCCCACCCCTCAGGTGTTGCACCCTTCCCAGCCTCCACACTCAGTTGTCTCCCAAGGGACAGAAGCATCCCTCTGCCCTCAGCAGAGCACCATTGCTGTGTATATAGGCAGGGTCTCTTTCCAGTTGAATGCAGGCGGTACCTGCCCACACTCTTGCTGTCACAGAGGAAGCTGACATCCTGCACAGTATGGGAATGCACTCTTGTGGTCAGCGGAAGAGCACACTGAACCTTGGGCTTGAACTTGAAAGAGTTTTTAAAAGTCTTCAGTGTCTGACATTACGACCTGTTGGTTCTTGCCAGTTGGGCTGACTCTGGGTAAAAAAATAGATCATGCCTCTTCCAGGAACCCAGCTTCTGACTGTGTGAAGGAGCCAACTGTTTTGAGAAATACCAGGAAATTGTAATCACAGTAAGTGGATCATGAAGGCAGGTCTTGATTTGTCAGGTGAGGATGAATTTTTGCAGTGTTTATTTGAGCTCTAATGTTCTCTTTAAGAGAGAGGCTGGGGGATGGAACAGGGTGGGGAGGGTGGAGTGACCTAGTTTTCCCTGGCTATGGTTTCTTAGCTGAGACTTAAGCTTTCTATTTAATAACTGGATTTAGGGAACAATTGTTTTATCCTATCGTGGCCGGGCTGGCAAGATGTATTGAGAACTCAGGACTGTGCCAGGAGGCAGAAGGTTCTGGAGTGTTGGCAAGAAAAGCCAGAGTCGGAGTAAAGGTCCTGTGGCAGCAGATATTCTCCTGTAGGACACCACATGATAGTCTCCATAGTCTGGGATATGTTGCTGTATTTTTGTCTTTGCTGTGATGAAATGCCTGGTAGAAGCACCTTAAGAACCTGAGGGTTTCTTATGGTCGGAAGTTCCAGAGCATCTGCACCTTGGTGGGGAAGATACGGATGTAGAGTATGTGCACCTTACAAACACGGGGAAGGTATGGATGCAGGACTGTGAGGCAGCATCCACAGTGAGGAGATAAGAGATGAATGCTGCCTGCTGCTTCTTTTTATTCAGTCCAGGACCACAGCTAATGAAATGAGCTACTCAGAGTTAGGGTGAGCTTTCTCACTTCCGTTAACTCAATCTAGAAAAATCCTCTCAGACATGCCTAAAGGTTTGCTTTCTAGGTGATTCGAGAGCCCATCAAGTTGACAGACAATACTAACCATCACAATTACCTTATGTGACAAAAGAGATTTTCGTGAGGAAACAAATTTAAGGACCATGGGTGGAGAGGGCACCCAAAGTTATCCAGCTGAACCCGTCTTATTGTATGAGTTTGGTGGAAGAGGCCTCTTCAGCTGTGAATGAGGGAGTTGTACCTACTTACTGGCCACAGTTAGAGAGATACTGTTAGCATTCTGTCTAAGCTCCACCCCCACAGTTACCCGGCAACAACCAGGTATGCTCTTCCCCACAACAGATACTGTGTTGCTAGTTTTAATAAGGAGAAAAGGGGTCAACTGCCAAGGGATTCAGAAAGCAGGTGGAAGCTGGAAAAGATGGATGAATGCCCCTCTGGAGGACTCAAGGAGACATATGACTTCACTGCAGAGGTAGCAGGAGTCTAATCTGCTATTCAGCAGAGCTCTGAGATAAATCTGTGTTAAGCTTCTGTGTTTGGGGTAATGGTTACAGTAGCTGAAGGGAACTCATACAGCTCTCAAAGGTCTTCATAGGTCATAACAAACAAGTAGAAATCCTACGTTGGATATTCACAAGCAAGCATGGCCGCACAACACTGCTTCCTTGTTTTACACATTAACTCTGGATCTGCAAGATCTGAGCATATGCAGAGCCATGTTTGTTCCAGCCATATTATAGGCTTGCACACAGAGGCTTATAATTCTGACCAGAAAGTTACAGGGATCACTTGGAAGAATATTCTGCTTCTTATAACACCAGGATCCACGCATATATATTCCAGTTTGTTCTTTCATGGGATAAAAGTGAATGTAAGAATTTATAAGGGCAATTTTGTCTCCCATGCCTTTAAGCACCAGGGTTGAGGCAAGTGTGCATATTTCCTGATCTTTCCGAGCAGCTCTGAGGTAGAGCACTGTGGCCTGCTCTAGAACAGCACTGAGACCTTCCAGAAAGCACAGCAAAAACACTCAGAAGGGAGTGGGAGCCCAGGATTCTCTGATTCTCTTGATTCACTCCAGACATCTCCATTTCAATGGCGGCAACTTCTACTTCCTAATTTGCACCTTTACCTCAAGCTTCAGTGGAGGATTGCTGCCTTCACTGGTGATCCTCAGAATGCTGTGAATGCTTGGCCAGGGGCTGTGGGACCTAACAACTTCATCCTTACCGCTTGCACCTCACCAGCTTCCAAGGACATGAGCCTGGATAGGAGATTGCCACCCTTATAATAAGTTTTCAGTTGAAGCGACAAGCTGTGTGAACCTGTTCCCGTTCTGGCTTTCTCTATGTTGTTCCACCTCCTCAGACCTCTGATCAGACTCAATACCATTGATAATGGCTTGGCTGCTTTGCCTAGGTGGGACCAGAGCCCCAGCCTCACTCAGGCTTAGCAAGTGCCACGGCAGGTCATTGCTGGGCCTCTGGTTAAATTACCAGTAGGAATTCCTTAGCTGGGTATAGAAGCCCTTTCTTGAAGTACACTAGGTACACAGGGGGCCTAAAGGCTGGGAGAGAGAGGGGCACTGGCTTTTCTGCTGGAATACCTGAGTGTCTCCCCCATGAGCTTCTCTTTCTCTCAATCTTCTCTCCCTAGAGCGCCTCTGCCTCTCCATCTACATGATGACAACTAGAACTCTCATGAGTACCCAAGGATTCTGACTCATGACTGAAGCTGCCTTGTTCTCAAATCTAGATCCTCAGAGAAGAATGTTTTGTTCCAGTATAGGACAAATGTTCACTGTCTCAGCCAACTATGATTGGCATGGTTTTTGTCAAGGGTCCATCTTTAGAATGTTTGTCCTTGTCCAAGGTGTAGTGTCACCCTACCTTAAATACTTGCAACGAATGTGTCATGTGGAAGGGATCTCTCAACAAAAGATAGAGATGACCACTCAGCGTTTTCATACTCCTCTCATTAAAGAGCATTTATCTGAGGCCACTCTTAATTTTTGTACATCTTTGGATATTTGAATTTCTCATCTGTAGTACTGAACACAATGGATTGAGAGTCTGAGAAAAGTTCATTAAGATCTAAGTTTCATGCTTATTTTATATGTTTCTGTAAGTTCTGATACCCATTTTGAGATGATACGCCAGCCTCTGCTAGTGTTTGGAGAAAGGTGGACACTGTCATGTGACTGAGGACCGATGACTGTGTGTTTAAGATGGAAGCGTGTTTGGCTGAGAACTGCTTCTTAATAATGCCTAGCCTCATAATATTATAGACATAATTAAACTGGTCTCTCAGTATAAATGTATTTATGTCTATCTGTGCTTGTGTGTTGGTACAGGTATGTTTACCTGTATGACATATTAGTAGATGTGTATACCTCTCTTAAACCAATCCTAGTGCACAGAAAACACGTTGTAAGTACTGATGTTAGCGTCATTAATATTGCTGGGCTCCCATTTTCCAATCTTTCAGTTAAGTCTTTAGCCACAAAACTATAACATATCTGTTTTCCAAGGGTAGAATGTTTAAGTTTGTCTGATTATTTCTCTCTCTCTCTCTCTCTCTCTCTCTCTCTCTCTCTCTCTCTCTCTCTCTCTCTGTGTGTGTGTGTGTGTGTGTGTGTGTGAGAGAGAGAGAGAGAGAGAGAGAGAGAGAGAGTGTTAATTCAGTGTCTTGTGAGGCCAGAAGAAGGCATCAGATCCCCCAGAGCTGAAATTACAAGTGGTTGTGAGCTACTTGATGTGGGTGCTGGGAACTGAACTCAGGTCCCTGGTAATAACAGCATGGATTCCTAATGGCTGAGTCATCTCTAACCCTTTTTATTCTGTTTCTTGTCTCACCATGTGTTCTTTCATATTCTTTTTTCAAGTGTTTTTTTTTTTTAAATTTTTTTGAAAGGAAATAGTGACAAGCTCTTTTTTTTTTTTTTTTTTTTTTTTTTTTTTGTCTAAGAATGCCTGCATTTCATACTCACTCTTGAAATATGATGATTTTCCCGTTGATATTGTTCTCTTAATCCGTTGAACACAGTTTTATCTCCTGGTTTAAATACTATTCTTGAGTAATGTGCTGTCAATTTGTTTCCATTGGTTTGTACTTTTTTTTTTTTAACTTCCTGACTGCTTGGGTGTAATCTTTGATACTTTATAGATTGACTAGGTGTAGGTGGCGTGGGAAACAATGATCCTCACTTCATAATAAAAGTGCTCTCGGGAACTCAGAGTAGCAAGAGCCACACAGATTTATTTTCAGTCCTACAAAAGCCAAGCACCAGCCTGGTCTAAAGGCAAAAATGGCTGGTGCTGGGATTTGGCTCATAGCAGTGATTTTTATATTCCTAATCTCATTTCTCTGCCCCTGAGTTCTTCCTTGGCTGAGTTCTTCAGGGAGGCACAACCTTGCTGGTATTCAGCACTGCCCCTCCTCCCCCAAACTCTCTATCCTGTTGGCTCAGGGCACAATGTCATATCTAATATATATCTTAGGGCTTGAGATCCCCCCTCTTTCTGATACATGTAGCAGACTGCCTGTAGCCTAGGACAACTGAGGGTACCTATGCCAGCAGGTGCCAGCTGCCAGGTAGGGAAGAGATGGTCCTGGTGCCTCATGCTTCTCTACAATCCAATAATGATCTATGAATGGACTCTATACTAAACATGGACCATAATGATTTATTTCTTAGAGTGGAGATGAATTTCTTTTTATTGTTTATTGTTCCTTGTAAGGCTGTGGATTCACAGAGTTTACCAGGTTCTCTCCATGTCCTCCCCAGTATTGTTCTCTCTTTAGTCTGTTTGACCTCTCTGTGGAACTCTCATGGAGCAGGACATGGTTCTTTCATAGCTGTCTTCTCCTTTAGTTTTCCATCTCTTGGTTTTTGAGTGTTGTGTTCTTAGTAACTTTTTAACTTTGTGACTATTTGTTAATTCTCTCTTTGGCAGTTTCTATCCAGCACTTTCAATTTATCCACCTATTTAATTCCAGAGCATTTTTTGTTTATAAAAGCTGTGCACACTCTTCATGTCTAGCTGCTTATTTTATACTAACCTGTTTCCTTTTGGTGTTTTTATTTCATATTTTGTTTTTTAAAAAAATATGTCATGTATAAAAATGGCTATAAATAGGAATTCTATAACCAGGCTATTGGGGTGGTTTTTTTTTTTGTTTTTTTTTTTTTTTTTTTTTTTTTTTTTTTTTTTTTTTTTTTTTGAGTCTAATGTTCTACAACCTCGACCTCCTGGTACATCTATAGTTCAGAATATAACACCTATGCCATTTGGTTGTCATAAAGAAAAATGAGTTAATATTTGCAAAGTGCTTAGGAAGATATCTGTCACGTGCAGATAAACAGCCTTAGAATTGGCTCGTCCACTAGAAAATCTTACTTTGGGTTTTGACTTTTCACGGGTGTGACACTCTGTCACCATGCTGGCTGTAGCAGTGAATGAGCCATGCCTGTCAATCACACATGCCCATATAACTGCAAGACGACGGTGTGCTGGGTCATTAAGATCTGATGCTCAGTAGGTTAGGTGGAGATACACACACACACACACACACACACACACACTTACTTACTTTCAGCTTATGGTATAGTCAACTCATTACTAGGACATGGCCCTACTGAAAGTTGAGGAGGTACTTAGCAAGTGACAGTCCCAAGCTCCCAAATTCTCCTGGGCCTGGATTTGTTGCATTCTAATTCTGGTACCTTTTTCTCATGGAGAGTATTTTCAGGTTAACTAATGGGACTTTAGAATTGTCCTTACTGACTCCCTGTCATCAAGAGAATCCGCCAAGGTCCTAAAAGAAAGACTAGTCTATAGAGACAATTTGTAGCACCTCTGCTGGGAGCCAAGTAGACTCCTCTTAAATATTTTCACTCCCTTCCAGAGTCTTGGGTGGGGTAGAGAGGGTGGGGGTGTGGGAAGGGTGGGGGGTATGGGTTGTGTTTCAAGTTCAACAAGGCTTTTGATGTTCCTTCCTATCATTATACGTATTTCCCTAAAAACAATCTTGGCTCATTAATTTTTTTCTTTCAGCTTTTATCCTGCAGATCCCTACAGCTTTCTCTTATTTACTTACTTGCAAACTCACTGGTAACATAAAACCTTTGTTTATCTTACCATGACCAGAAACCGGCTGACTTGTAGCGAAGACTCTGTACTAGAATGTTACAATGTGTTTTGACTCCCTCCTCCGTGGTCCAACTTATTTTGAGAACCTGATCGAAAGGAAGGCTGCGAGGAAGCAAGCTAGTGTCTTTCAGGTTATTTCCTTACAAATGAGGGAGCTGCCAGAGGTGAGGAAGGTCAGCCCAGCCTCGGCCGCCTCCTGTGGTCTAGAGGTCTCTGACCCCAGTTCTTCTTTGCTTGGACTGCATAGCTTTGAGTCAAGCTTGCATGTCAAGGTTGTTTGGTGATGTGGAATAATCCCTCTGAGGGAAGCGGAAATAAACCACAAAAGCCATGTGCTTGTCAGGGAGATTGGGAAACCAGGATTTTGCAGCTCCAGTCTCCCATGAGGGTGGCTTCTCATAATGGATGTGCCTGGCATAAAAGAAAAAAATATGCAGTATTTTATGTCAGGTACAGACTGTTTTCTCTCACTCACTTGCCCTGCATCCTCCGTTTGGCTGATCCAGGGGGTTTCATCCTTCTTCTCTCTACTCCCTGGTTATAGTACTCCGTCACACTCTTGAACATTCTGTTCACCTCTCTGTCTTCCGTGTTAACTTTCAAAACCCTTGAATGAAAGGATCATGTGTAGTTTAGCTGTGCACCCTCAGAGACTAGGATACTTCTATTAGGGTGGCTGAAAGGTCTGGGAGTATGTTCTACAATCCATATGGCTTTAGCCTTTAAAATGCTCTGTATTCAAATTTAATTATTCAGCAAGTAAGTTGAAATAGCAGTGACATATAATAAAATAACTATAAGAATTCTTGATATTTAAAAAAGCAGGTAAGCAGGAGGTAGCCTGGTCATGTGACTCTAGCAAAGTTAGCATCTCTTCCCAGCATAGGCTAGGGGAGGGGAGTTTAGATCTCAGAAGACAGTGTAGCAGCCTCTGTCCTGGCTGGGTTTCTGGTGGTGGAGCCAGACAGAGTCTGATATATTTTAGAAAGATATAGGCAGTAAATTGGCAAACTCTACAAGAGGCTGAACATGGGGGTGAGAGGTGGGGATGGGGGTGGTAGGTGGTGTGTGTGTGTGTGTCTGGGGGGCTGGGGGGCTGGGGAGCTGGGGGGTTGGGGGGCTGGGGGCTGGGGGGCTGGGGTGGGGAATGGGATGTGTGCATGGTTATCATGCTGTTGTTTGGTTTCCTGATGAATGAGAAGGCCTCTGCTAGGTTACCATGTTGTAGTGCCTTCTGCCAACAAGAATGTGCTTGTTGGGTAAGTGCTCTACCACCAAATCACATACAATCCCAGAGTTTTGAATACTTTTTATTTTAGGACAGAGTCTCACTAAAGTGCCCAGGCTGACCTGAAACATTTCGTTCTTCTGCTTTCAGCCTCTTGAGGAGCTGGGATTACCATAGGCCCAGCCTGTCTTCTCTGGAGAACTTACTAAATTTCCTTTCTGCCTCCATCCTGTTTATGTTCTTTGACTGAGAGTTTCCTAAATTCATTCCTTTAGTCTCCCTAGGACAGAGCTCTGCCTCCTAAGCCTGCCTTGCTGGTTTGGGTAGACATTAGCTGTTTGAGACGCAGTCAGCAGGCAAAAGGGGGGTTCATGTTGGAAATGATTAAGTATAGAACAGATTGCTGCTTGGGGTGAGGGTAATTTTACAGGCAGATGTGAGCTGTTGCTCAGGGCCTTCACAAGGGGCCTTGCTTACTGCTGTCTTATTTTGTGTTCCTGGGCGCAGCCTGGAATGCTTGGAGCTGTCATTACTGGGGTTTGGGGTGGGAAACTATTGTTTGATGGAGTCTGGCTTCTAGCACGTTTTGGACTACAAGGTGTTGGGGAGGCGGGGTCCTGTGAGCCTTTCCCCTGTCCTTGCTAGAATTTTGACTGGTTTGATCTTGTGCTGGTGACTGTGTGCTGTGACTTCATGAGTCCAGCAGCTATGCCCTGTCCAGAAGACACTTCAACTCTTCCCCATTCTCTGGCTATTCCATCCCATTTTGCTTGCTCTTGGATGATACAGATGTCATCCACTGAGGGTAGAACACCCAGAGTGACTGATTCTCAGCACTCTGACCAGGGATGAGTCTGTATTAACCTTTACTTATTCCAAAAACAGAAACTTCCCCGACTATGGTTGAGAGTAGCACAAGCTAATGGGCCAAACCATAAATATCTAGGAAGCTGTCTGATGGCATGGCTGCTTAAAGTAGCAACAGTAGTAGGTTCCTCCCCAACCATGGGCCTGTGACCTAGTTTATAGTACCAGGCAGGGGTGCTGTCCTATAAAGGAGGTCTCAGATACAATCAGAAAGCAGTGGTTAGCCCCATAAATAGTCTCACCACTACTACGCTGGAGTGTACATCTTGCCTGGCAAGTTAGCATGCATGGTCCCGTGCTAGGTATGACCACTGCTGTCTTTTTCCCTCAGTGGCACTCATAGCACCTTCTGGCACGATGATAACTTGCCAGCATAGAATAACTTCCTTCCCATTAGGTTCAAGACTGGTTTCTCTATGTTTGCAATTAAACTGTGCGCTACCTTCATCAAGAGTATCTTATCATCAAGTTGTAATGGGCAACCAAGAGCAATGACACAAAAGAGTCTATGTTGTCCTCCGGGACCTCCCTGAGAAGCAGGGTTTGATCCAGTCCTGGAGAAAGCATACCCTTTCTTACTCCCACACATCTGAGTGGAAAGGGTAAATATTTTAAAGCATGTAACCCCAGCGATGTTTCATTTTTTTTTCCTAGGAGTGACTGGGTGACATCCTATAAAGTCATGGTGAGCAATGACAGCCACACATGGGTTACTGTGAAGAATGGATCTGGCGACATGGTGAGTCCCCTCTCCCCTCTTTACACATGCCATTGGTGCCTGGCCATGGGGCTTTGTCCTTCCCTGGGGAGGTTTACCAATTCTGTGTAAACTCAAACCAACCAGGAACGTCTGATGGATAATGACCTCCTTTTCATATTCTGAAGCCCAACCTCAAGTGGCCCACAGCTGAGATTGATGCAGAATTACATCATTCAGCATCATTCTTCATCATTCTGCATCTGCATGACACAGAATTCTATATTCATTCTGTCTTAGTTAGGGTATTATTGCTGTGAAGAGACACCATGACCATGACAACTCTTATAAGGGAAAACATTTATTTGGGGCTGGCTTACAGTTTAGGTTTGGTCCATTATCATCATGGCGGGGAAACATGGTGGTGTGTAGGGGCAGACTTGATGCTGGAGGAGCTGAGAGTTCTACATCTTGATCCTCAGGTAGCAGAAGAGAGGTGACTTAAACTTCTGAGACCTCAAAGCCCATTCCCACAGTGACACACTTTTGCCTACAAAGCCACACCTCTTAATATTACCACTTCCTATGAGCCAAGCATGAGTTATGGGACCCATTTCTATTCAAACCACCACACATTTCAACAGAAGTACATTTGGGATGCAGCCTCTGATCCAGTTTACAAGTTAGCAAGTTGCAGCTGGGGACCCTTGCAGCTGTAATACCTGAGAGCCCTAACTTTTCTAGCCACCTTGCATGATTAGCTTCAGCATAGGGGTTTTGTTACTCTCAAATTTAGATTCTCAAGTGCCATTCCCAGTGTGGCATCCAGCATCTTACCCACTGACTGCAGCCCCCTCTCCTTCTACCTTCTGGCTGATTGTTACATCAACAGTCCTGTTTGCACCAGCAGAACAGAGCCAGCTGGTCTTCTACCTATGAAGCCCACTGCTGGGCTTCTCCATTAATGTTTTTACCTGAGAACTTCACCCCATTCCTAACCGTCTAAGTAGCTTTCTGTCAGGCCAAACAGAACCTCTCCCTGCTCCAAACCTTGGCCTGGTCTACTTCCCTTTAAAAGCCCGAGCTCTAGAGCATTCTTTTGCCCTCATTATAGACTGAGATACAGGGCTCCCTGAGGCAGAGTACAGGGGTGATTTCTTCCTTTTTACCTTGATTCCCAGCATGCATATGTACTGCTTGATAGGACTCCAAGGAATGAGTGAGTTGCTGGCTGTCTTACCTTTGAGGATGAAGATTTTAAAATGCTTCCTCTTTCCCCTTGAGTGTCAATAGATATTTGAAGGAAACAGTGAGAAGGAGATTCCTGTGCTCAATGAGCTGCCAGTCCCCATGGTGGCCCGTTACATTCGCATAAACCCTCAGTCCTGGTTTGATAATGGGAGTATCTGCATGAGAATGGAGATCCTGGGCTGCCCACTGCCAGGTGAGTTTGCCCCCTGCACTTCCGGCAAAGCTGTTTCCTAATGAAAGACAACTGCCTCCCAAAGATGAATCAAAATAAACTGAGCCACCATTTTCCTGTGCCTGCTGTTATCACACAGGTTACTCAAAAAAGAAAAAAAAAAAAAAAAAAAAAAAAAAAAAAAAAAAAAAAGAAAGAAAGAAAGAAAGAAAGAAAAGAAAAGAAAAACAACTTTTCATAATCCCAATGCAGAAACACAAACGTTGGTGGCACCAGGCTCTCTTGCCAAGTGTGGTTTTGCCTGTTGTAATTTTAAGATGATGTTTATGTATGTCAGGGTTGACAGATCACTCGCTCAGAAGTGAGAAAAAAGCATCTAGCTGTCAGCTAGGGATGTAACTTTGTGGGGAATCATATGCAAATGTGCAAAGCTAGATTCAGTTCTCAGTGCTATAGAATATGTTTGCCCTCAAGACATGTAGCTGTTCCCAGCATGCTCACTGTATTGAGTGCAAAGGTAGGGCAGGAGGTGGAAGAAACTTGACCATGATCATTTGTAGTTGCTGTCTAGAGAGCTTGGATGCCTGTGTCTTCACTGAATGAATGCTTGTTCCTTCTGCTCTTATGGGCCATTCACATGATGGCATTTGGGCTAACTTTTGGATACAAATGGAGATTCACACGTACCTTCTAGATACTGTTAGTATCTGCTCCAGAAAGGTTAGATAGGCTGGCTTTTCAGAAGGTATTGGATAATGTTACTGTAGACCCATGGAAAAGGCATCTTTCTCCTGATGAGACAGCTCTAGGAAAGCAACTGGCCCTAAACCCACCCCTTAGCACCTGTCAGAACCTGCAGGAATATCACATTCTTGTCTTCCCCCAATCAGGTTATAAGGAACAGGACCAGAAGCATGGTTCATCTCGCCCAGATTTCTCCCCAAAGTATATTCACTCTCAGGCTCATAGAATAAGCTGGAGCATCATGGGCTGTGGGTCCCCAGTCCTGCCCAGCCCTTCTAGAGACAATCCACCACCAGTGCTGCTTCTGTCTCAGTACTCAGCCCAGCTCTGCCATGCGCTTCCACTTGCTGTGTTTTCAAAGCATGTTTAACATTACATTACTGCTTCTCTTGCAGTCCTATAATATGTATAAGATGGCTTTGCCAACTGTAGGTTTTTAGATTATGTATCCTCCATAGGTAAGAAAGTCAGCTCTGTCTATCCACATAATGATTCTCATAGCAGACACACACACACACACACACACACACACACACACACACACATTTACATTTTAGATTTGTTTGTACTTATTAGCTTGTAATTTTTTTCATGTCATAAAAATTATTGGAGCCTGTCCTGATTAGCTTTGATTGTCAACTTGACACAACATAGAGCCACTGAAGAAGAGTCTTCACTTTTTAGGTTTCCTGGATGAGGGTGGTCTGTGGGGGATTTTCTTGATCATTAACTGATATAGGAGGGCTCTGCCCTCTGTGGGCAGCACCATTCCCTAGGCTGCATAGGAAAGCTAGCTAAGTACAAGCCAGAGAGTTAGGAAATATGCTGCATCCTCTATAGTCCCTGCTATATCTCCTTGGCTGTGAGTGGGTTCCTGGTCAGGGATAATATTGCATAGAATAGCAAGCCCTACCTTCAAATTTCTGCCATGGATTTCCCATACAATGAACTGTGATCTGTAAGCTGGAAAAAAAAGTTCTTTGCTCCCATAAATTGCTTTTGGTCACATTGACAGAAAGAAACCAGGAAAGGGCATCTGTGAGTACTTTCTCTCCTGGTCTGTGGACAAAATCTTACTCCTTTAACTGGCCTGTGGTAGCTGGAAATTCAGTAGTCAGAATTTTGACTCTATAAACAATCTTGCAGTTAGTTGTCTTATTTTTCTGTCAATGGTGTGTGTGTGTGTGTGTGTGTGTGTGTGTGTGTGTGTGTCCATCCATCCCTGTGGCTACAGTTGTTGCTTGAACTTGGTTGTAACAAGTGGAATTGCAGGGACAGAGGCTGTGCATATTTCTGAGGTTGATAAGGAGAGCTCATCAGAACACACTTCTTTGGGATTTGAGTCTCCTTTCATAGCTGGTTTCTGCTACAGCCCTACATCCAGCCTGCTGCTATCCAGAAACTTCTGGGCTCATGGTGCTCAGGATATCTGCCAGCACAAATCTTGGCCAGCATCATCTGTAAGGAGGCTCTGTCTCCTTTCCTCCAGGTCAGGACCCTTACTTAGCACTCCCCCACTTTTTTTTTTTTTTTTTTTTTTTTTAAAGGGTGGAGCCATGGCTTCACATGACAGGAATTCATGTGTCATTAGGAGAAGGTACAGGGCACCTTGAGTAAGTACCATGAAGTAATTATTTCTCTGTTAGGTTGTTTTTGGTGGGCATTTGAAACATTACAGAAATGGAAGAACTGTGAACCCTGGGTGATTTTAAGTGTGAACATAGTATTGATCTGGTTTCTACCTGATAAATATGTAGGTTCATTTTTTAAAGCCAAATTTATTTTTTAAAAGGTTTTAATATAAATCTATACACAAGTGTAGATAGATAGATCATAGATAGATAGATAGATAGATAGATAGATCAGATAGATAGATGATAGACGTGTTTGAAAAGGAGGGTTGTACACACCCCAGTAAGCACAATCTTCTTCATTTTAATGTCTTAACAATAGCTATCTATGTAGTTTTGGTGGCCTCTGGTGTTACAATGGTCACAAGATTTGAGAGATTAAAAAGAATATTTTAATATACTATTTTTTCTTGGTTTTGTTGAAGAGAATATTTATCCTTTATGTCATAGGAAAGGAGACCTGCTTCCTGTACTTGAGTCATTAGATCATGTGACACATTAGATCATATGTCTTGATCTGCCTGAGACCAGACAGGACAGTCCTAGGAAAATCAGCACTGGTTGGCCATTGCTGTATAGAATGTTACTAGTGGCACAGAGTCTTCTTTGCAGGTGGTTGGTTTATTTTTATTTTTTTTTTATTTTATTGATATCAAAAAAAATTCAGAAGCTAGACATGGTAGCACCTGCCTGTGATCCCAGTGTTCCAGAAACTGAGGCAGGAAGATTACCACAGAATTAAAGCCAACCTGATCTACATAGTAAATTCTAGGACAGACTGAGCTATAGAGAGAGACTCTGTTTTAAATTAACAAAACAAAGTAAAACAAAAAGATTTTAAGAATAGACACAGAAGGGCCTTTGGGGACAATTTATTAGATCTAGAAAGAGAAAGAGCACCCTGACATCATGCTCAAGGTGTTGGGGAAGGAAGGTAATAGAAAGTCACTCTTACTAGAGCACAGGTGAAAGCTACACCTTGGAGAGCTGAGAGGGCACTCTAGGAAGTGGGAGGAGCTATGTGTGTAGGACCTTTGTTCTTTGTAGCTTTTACTGAAGAAAGTGTAAAATGGCCCTTGTCTCAGGTTCTGTAAGCCTTGGGTGTGACAGCAGTGTTCCACTCTTTCGAGCCTATCAAGGTGGAAGTGTGTGTGTGTGCGTGTGCGTGTGTGTGTGTGTGTGTGTGTATGCGTGTGTGCATGTGTGCTCGACTTCAGAGTCTACCAGAGGAGAATGCTGTGTGTGCTATTCTGTCATTCTCTATTCCATAGAGACAGAATCTAGCTCAGGCCTTGGAGTGAGGTTGGTAGCAGGAAAGACTCAGTGGCCCTAAGGAGGAATTATTCAATTTTAATATTTGTGGCTTCATCTTGTCTACCCATCAACTAAGACTGGTTCTGTGTCTTAGAATTCTGGAAGGAGTAATAACTAACTACTGTCACCTACAACAACTGCAAGCTACTTACTGTTGCTAGCTTACCTGTTAGTTATGTTTAAAGCCCCATGTAGTTGGTTGCCTTTAACGTTAGGAGTAGTGATAGGTAGCATGTGGCTCTTCTCACTCTTATAGAAGGCCAGTTTGTGAACAGGAATCTCAGGCTGCTTAGAGATCTTCATTACAACATTTTAAATCTGGGCTTCCTGGTCTGCATCTCATTAAGGGGGGGATGCCTCTTCTCCCCTTCTTTTCTTATCCCCTGGTGAGTCTTGTTTTTCCTTTTGGCTTCAGTTTGTTTCTTTCTTAGGACATAAAACAAAATGTTCTCTCTAGAGAAGGAAGGGTCTTGCCTCAATGGAATCCAACATGGGAGGTACCTGGTAACCACTTTTATAAAAGGGTCAATGACCTCTCACCATGACAAGAGTAATGGGCATTGTCTACCATTGGTAGCTGGAGCGATGGCTCCGTTGTTAAGAGTACTGACTGCTCTTCCAGAGGTCCTGAGTTCGCTTCCCAGCAACCACATGGTGGCTCACAACCATCTGTAATGGAATCCAATGTCTTCTGGTGTGTGTGAAGATAGTGACAGTGTACCCATATGCATTAAGTAAATAAATAAATAAATAAATAAATAAATAAATAAATAAATAATTTTTAAAAATGACCACTGATAACATGCATTGTCCCAGAGGAATGTGAATATTGCCCTTCACATGTCCCCAACAGTGCTAGGGCAGCAGATGTCTACAGAGTCCTCCCCTTCTCTTTCTTCTTGCCTAGTATCCCTGTGAGACCACACAGCAGACGGGGTGACTCAGGAAGCAGAATTAGTAGGCTGGTATGTTGAGAAGAGAGGGTTGGACTAAGTTAATGAAGTGAGTAGGCTTTTAGGTGCTGTGCCTGGAGTTTTCTCTCCCTGTAGGTAAGGAGTCCCCCCCAAGGAATCACTGGGTTTTAGTACAAAGGATCTTGAAAATTAACCACATGAAAAGAGGCAGGAAGCTGGCTTGCCAGTGCTCCATCTGTGGAATAAAGGCACAGAGATGGAATCAGCCATTCAGGACTTCTGCTTCAAATGCCAGAAGTCCTACTCAGATTCATTTAAGGAGAATTTGGCTGACAAATGAAAATTGCAGGGGTGGGTGTGACAGGCTTTAGGCAGGGGTGCGGCTAATATCTCAGGGGCTTCTTGCTGTGGTCAGGAATGGAGCCTCTTGCAGACTGACAGGTTGTCACTAGCACTCCAGTTCCTTCCACCTGAGTGACCCCAGAAGGAGATGTTCCTAAGGTGCTGATGTCATTAGAGTAATTAGGATCAGAACCTGGGCCCTGGGAGCCCTAATGAGCTAGGCTCAGAAACCCATGCTCAGTCATCCTGTTAAAGAGACAAGGCACAGTAGAATGCAGAGAGAGGAGCTCTATGTGGTCTCACTGGAAAACAAACAGTGAGGTGCAGTGAACCCCCAAGTCCATCTACGGGTCCTGACTTGAGGTTTAGGTTTAAATAGAGGGTGGGACTTACACATCACTTTGAACATTTCTGATCAAGATGTATCACTGTGTAAACTCCAGTCTCTGGTGCGAGGTGGTCCGAACTGGGTGCTCCTTTGGGAGGAGAGTGCCTCCTCTGGCTGGCACAGGGCTTCCACCTTGTACCTTTCCTAGCTTGAAATTCCTGGAGAGAATTCACTTCCTTGAGGACCATTGTTGCAATGTTCAGAGAGCCAAAGGGCACACATTACCATTGCTTCCTTTTGGAGATCTTGGTCCCAGTGGGGATTGCTGAACTGAGAGCATGGCTTTTGTCCCATGATTGTCTCTGACCTAGTGACTAGCTGAACTGTGCAAATGAGTTCACGGCCTGGACCTGGGTCACAGGCTTACACCTGGGCACATGGGGCAAGACAACTCTGAACCACATGAAATAGGTGCCAACGGGAGAAAGGGACTCTTGTAACATAAGGAAGCCAGAGATAGAAGCAGATGGCTGACAGGCTAACTGTGTTCTCTGAGTTCAATTTTACTTTTAAAATTGAGAGATGGACTCTTAAGAAATTCTCAATAAAACGTTGTTAATAAAAAAACAGAGAGCGAGAGAGAGAGAGAGAAAAAGAGAGAGAGAGAGAAAGAAAGAGAGAGAGAGAAATGAAGAAGTATTTATTAAATATGGAAGACTCAGCATCATGAAAGATATTGGCATATTGATACAGTTCTGTCTTATCCTGGATCCTTTCAATATACTGACTAGTCTCCAGGAAGGAAGAATATTTCCTAATCAAGAAATCTTTTGTACCTAGAGCTCTGAGCTTTTTCTTCAGCTCCCTTTCACAGTCTTGAAGGCATTACTGGTGTTTGAGGAAAAGGGGGCTTTCAAATCCTCCGTAAAGATACCCCTGAGGCAGAGGATGAACGCTGAATAGCTCTTAGAAAACAGCATGTTGAACTCTGTCTCAATAAATGGCAAAACCAGAAAGTGTTGCTCTTATCTTGGCTTTGGAACCCGTGGCCCTGGAAAGCTCTTTCCAAAGGCATGCGCAGCCCTGTGAGAAATAAATGGGGCCTTGGCAGAGCCCAGATGGCCTTGCCTGGACTAAATGCCTATTTTCCTTCTGCAAGCTACCGCCTCACATGACAGTTACTTGTTTCTGACAGCATTGCTAGGTCTCTCATGAAGATGTGACACTATGCTTGGTGGCCGAGTCTCATATGACTCCTAATTTGTTGTACACGGCCTTGGTTTCTAAAGTGATTTGTTATAGATGCCAGAGGGCTAGCTGCTGTGGGTGTATGAAGCAGGTGCTGATTCCTCCTTCCTGCTTCTGTGATGTAGTCATGGCATGACGCTTCTCACACAGAGCCTGTGGAGGTATCTGGGATTGGTTATGATGTGGAATCTGATTTGGCAGGGCTGAGGTAGGTCTATTAGGTGGCTGGAGCACCTAGTCTGGGGACTTTGGTGGCACAGAGGGCTCTCTGCTGATCCTAACGTCCCAGGGGTCCTTCTGCTACCTGCCATCGCTCCTGCTTTCAGAATTGAGCCACTCGTGCGGAGCCCAAGCTGTTGTAGCCTTCTGAAGCTCTGAGTGCTCTTCACGTGGGGTCGGGTGGTAGCTGTGTTCTGACTGAGTCTTGGTGACTGAATTCTCTAGTGGGAAATGTCAGCATGATGACCAAGGCCTGAGTACCTTTGTCACCCTTCCTCAGATGAGGACATGGATGTCAAGGCAGGCCCAGAGTCCCTTCTTGTCAGTCTTGCTCATACTCTTCTTCCTCCTTGCCCTGTTTCTTCTGTATGGTTTTTATTTTGGAATAATATACACAACAAGTAGGAATTAAACAGAAAAGTCAGGTTAAGTAAAAAGAGGGCCAGGGAGAGCAGACCGTGCTCCCTGCGCCAGAGCCCCAGTCCTCAGGGTTACGTCTGTAACTGCATTCTGGTCATACCTCTGAGGCTGCTATGTCAGTAAGACTTTCATCTCTGTGACAAAATACTTGTCATAAACAACTTAAAAGGAGGAAAGATTGATTTTGGATCACAGCTCCAGAGGTTTCTGGAACATGGTTCTTGGCTCCATTGGCTGGGCCCATGGTGAGATGGAACACCATGGCTATGGAAATGTGGAGAATGCTCTTCCCCACACAGTAGGCTGGAAGGAGAGAGAGGAGGGGACTCGGGACCAGATGTAACCTTCAAAGGCACCCCCTAGTTCCTATATCTAGGCCCTGTCCACTGAATGTTCCACTTCATCTTAAAATATGTCACTAGCTAGGGATGTGAGCCTATAATCCCATCTCATATGGAAACTACAGCAGGTGCTTCTGGTTCTAAATGTCATAGAAGGATTGACTTCAGGGTTGGCTGACCAGGAGCTTCTGTTGTCATTGTGCCTCTGTGTCCTGCTGGTCACCAAGATTGTACTGGGACCAGTTTCTTCATGGTTAGGTGGCCACCACAGCATGCGGGCAGTGTTTCAGCATCGTTTGTCACTGTCTATTCCTCTGTGCCAAAGAGCTTTGCCTCCGCTGGCACAGTCGGAGCAACTGAGTGCTGTGACTTGCCCATGTGACTGGGGACATGAGAGTTCTAAGAGGCAGAAAGAGGGGATTCTCACATGCTGGGCTTCTGTTAGGAAGAATGACAAGAAATGCATCCCAGCTAAGAGATTAAGAATGGGCCCATGTTTCCTAATGTCTCCTAGCTTACCTGTGTGGGTTTGAACTTCCTATTTGTTTAGTACTGAAAGCGGCCCAGGCACACAGGCTATCCCTTCTACACATCTATCTCTTCTACTGCTTACTATAAGCCAACAAACAGGTGAAAAAATAAGGCACAGACTGTTCAAGTAGCTTGTCCGAGATCACACAGCGCCAAGAAGAGATCTAAGCGCGGGCCTTGTAACTGTTCACTCTTAATCACCAAACAGTTCCAACTCCCACATGCTCCCTGGGGACTTGGCTCTCTTGCCTCTGAGCCAGTGTTAGAAGTTCAGCTCTGTCTCTACTGTCACCAAATACACCAGGCTCCGGCCAGGGAGGCCATGGCTGACTGTGAGTGAATTCCAAACCATCTTTCTGTCCCTAGATCCTAATAACTATTATCATCGTCGTAATGAGATGACCACCACTGATGACCTGGATTTTAAGCACCACAACTATAAGGAAATGCGCCAGGTAAGACCAGAGTGTGGGGACTCAACATGACTTTTTCAAAGAGCAACGGGGCATGAGCCGATGAGTGAACCCCAAACGGGGCCTCCTTTGCTAGGAAAAGGCTGAAATGAGGCGCAAAGCTAGCTGTTTGTCACTGAAGTCCTAATTCCCAAAGCTTCTGTGTGTTTGAGCTGGGCCACTGGCTGAAGGAAGATAATGATTATGGACCTGAGGCTGAGAGGGCGCTCATGGTAAAACAGGAGGCCTTCTCATGGGTCTGCATGATTTTTAGCTTAATCTTGGTTGTCCATTAGAGCGATCTGGAAATATTTTTTATTGGTTATCTTATTTATTGACATTTCAAATGTTCTCCCTGTTTCCGGTTTCCTCTCTGAAAACCCCCATCCCATCCCCTCTCCCCTTTGACTCTATGAGAGTGCTCCCCCACCCTCCCACCCATTCCTGCCTCATCTCTCTAACATCCCCTTACACTTGGGTATTGAGCCTCCACAGGACCAAGGGCCTCCCCTCCCATGATGCCAGATACAGCAGTCCTCTGCTACGTATGTATCTGAAGCCATGGTTCCCCTCATGTGTACTCTTTGGTTGGTGGTTTAGTCCTTGGGAGCTCTGGGGGTTCCAGTTAGTTGATATTGTTGTTTTTCCTATGGAGTTGCAGTCCCCTTCAGCTCCTTCAGTTCTCCCCCTAACTCCTCCATTGGGGTCCCCATGCTCAGGTGGATGATTGGCTATGAGCATCCACATCTGTATTGTTCAGATGCTGGCAAATCCTTTCAGGGGACAGCTCTACTAGGCGCCTGCCAGCAAGCACTTCTTGGCATCAGCAATAGTGTAGGGGTTTGGTGCCTGCAGATGGTATGGATCCCTAGGTGGGGTGGTCTCTGCATGGCCTTTCCTTCGGTCTCTGTTCCATTTTTGTCCCTGCATTTCCTTTAGATAGGAATAATTCTGGATTAAAACCTTTGAGATGGGTGTGTGGCCCCTTCCCTCAACTGGGGGCCATGCCTAACTACTGGAGATGGTCTCTACATGTTCTATTTCCCCTTTGTTGGATATTTTGGCTTATGTCATCCTTGTTGGGTCCTGGGAACCTCTTGCTTCCCCGGCATGGCATCTGGGACTTTCTAGTGGCTACCCCCAGTTCCCCATCCCCCACTGCTACATCTGTTCAATTTCCTGGCCCTCTGTACTTCTCTCCTGTCTCTTCTCATACCTGATCCTGCCCCCCTTTTCCCTCCTCCT
This sequence comes from Arvicanthis niloticus, assembly GCF_011762505.2. Taxonomy (NCBI): domain Eukaryota; kingdom Metazoa; phylum Chordata; class Mammalia; order Rodentia; family Muridae; genus Arvicanthis; species Arvicanthis niloticus. Next base: position 98,961,832 of record NC_047658.1, on the reverse strand, counting down.
CTTTCCCTCCCATGTCCTTCCCTCCTTCTACCTCCTGTGATTATTTTGTTCCCCCCTTCTAAGTAGGATTGAAGCACCCACACTTTGATCTTTCTTCTTCTTAAGCTTCACATGGTCTATGAGTTATATTGTGGATATTCTGAACTTTTGGGATAATATCCACTTATCAGTGAGTACATACCATGTGTGACCTGGAAGATTTGTAAAATATCTATACATGAGCCACCTCAGACACAGTGAAGTGGAAATCTCAATGGAAGTGTTCTATCAGTTGTCTGTGCTTCTGTCTGCAGGCCTCAGAACTCGTGGTTACCATTGTTAGGAATCTGCGTCCAGGTAGTAGGAATTGGTGATCAAGTATGAGTTTTTCAGACTGACCCTGCTTCTTAGTAACTCTGAGCTGTGTCAGCCTGTGCATGCTGGGTGCAACACACCCCTGAAAAGGCCGAAAGGGCAGCACCTGAACCCAGTTCACTGTCTCTGAAGTCCTGTTCCTCATCCACACCCAGCATGTGTATGGCATGTTTCCTAGGTAGACAAATATCTGTTCCCCTCAGAAAGGGCACTAATGGTAGAATGTGATTTCACTGACATCCGACTTGCTAAACCGAAGAGTCTATTGGGCTTCCGTACAGAATATGAGTTAGGGGTTACTTACAGGAATGTAGGCAATGCTAAAACTGCTGCCCCAACAGAGAGTTTCAGCCCTGAATGAATAACCATGTCTTTATAGCTGCATAGGCAGACTCCTCCAACAGCTTCACTTAGCCTTCTGCTTTCTATATACTCTAGCTCCTTTGAGACAGGGCCACCTGCAGCTAGACTAGAATCACATTCATCTGACAGAGAGGTACAGGAGGAAATGGCTGGGCTCTCAGAGAACAGTCCAATGGCCCTGCTCCTTTTTCCTAGGAGTGGAGGTCAGTGGTCAATGGATTAGATCTTTTTTAAAATTAATTAATTTATTTATTTTAAACTCCAAATTTTATTCCCCTCCAGGTCCACCCTCTGACTGTTCCACATTCCATACCTCCTCCCCCCCACCCCCGTCTCCAGGAAGATGTCCTCACCCCCACCCCCACCCCCACCCCACCAGACCTCTAAACTCCCTGGGGCCTCCAGTCTCTTGGGGGATCTTGAGGGTATCTGGCAAGTAGTCATAGCTGCTCTGTTGAAGCCAGTAGTGGCTGGTATGTCAGAGGACAGCAGTCTACAACAGTGTGCTGCAAAGTATGTAAATGGATCGACAATTAAAGAATCCTTAGCTACTCAAGAATCTGACTAAAGATGATACGCAGAAACAGCCTCAGGATTACATTGGCAAGTAAGGACTCACCAAAGGCTAATTAATGCCCCTCAGAGGGAGGTCTTGTGGGCTGAGAGACAAAGCTGGCTGCGCAGAACAAAGGTAGGAGATGTTTCTGAGGTTATCAGACTGACCTTCAGTTTCATGGAGTGAGCATGCCAGGCTCGTCTCGATGTCATTTGACTTGAGATACGCACGGCTTCCAGACACCTGTCAGCACAGACATAGAAGTGGGATGTGCTAAAGAACTCCTCTTACTGTCTTGCTCTTCAAAAACAGAGATAATGTGCTTGGACTTGAGGTTTGTGACTCATGCCTGCTGCTCCACTTTCTCGGGGTATTTTTATGGCTCTGCCCACCATTCTGTCTTCGGGAGCTTCTGGTGGGTTAACATTAGTCTTGCTCGATGAGTGTCCCAAGCCCAGAAGTGAGACAAGTTTCAGTTCAGTTGGCACAATGAGCTTTAAGTGTATATAAAGTGAGCTGACTGCTCATAGTCCCTGCTACGGAGACCTTGCTATCCCACGTGCATCCCTGGGGTCCTCTGGGGAGAGCTAGCAGTATGTGTTTATACATGAGGTGACTATGATGACCACCGCTCAGGAGATGGCAGAGCTAAAAGGACTCAAGGTTACCAATGCATACACCCTGGGTCCCCTCTGAAGTCTTACAGCCCCAAATCACCGAGTTAGGAGTGTTTCTCAGTCCTAATTTAGTACTCGGCCCAAAAGCCACTGCTATGTAGATTGCTGGTTCTTGGGGCTGGATGAGAAGACAAAATTGCTAGCCTCTCCTTCAATGGAGTCTTCTAGGTGGCTGTAGAAATATTTCTACCTCAGAAAGGAGAGTTGGCTTAGTCTACTACTGAAAGAGACATTTATAGCCAACAATAAAATGAATGGCAGCAATAAGAAGGAACCAAAAAAAAAGGGGGGGGAGACAGCAATGAGAGTGTGGGTCACTTCCATGCAGCATATGTCTTTAGAGCACCGAGCTACATGGCTTATGTTCCAGGCAGAGGGAGGTGGCAAGAGGTGAGGAAGGCAGAGGAGAAGGTGAAGGCTAACCAAACATCCATACTTTGAGGCAGAGAGAATTGTGCCAAGAGAACATTGGAGGCATTCCTACTGTGTGTATTTATAACTTCCTGGTTAATTGTTTAAATATACATTTCTTCTATCTCCTTCACTTAGAATGATGGGGGTCGTGTCCCTGTCACTTATCACAAGTCTATAATATGAAATTTAGCATACATGTGCTTAATGTCATCATTACAGTCATGACAAATGGGATGGGGACAGACGAGTTGCTTGCTCGTGGCTGCGAGAAGCTTTGGCTATAGCTGGGACCAGTTGGTATCTGGATTGTTGGCTGACTTTAGCAGACAGAGAGGAAAGAAGATTGATTGTCTCTGTCCAAGCCAAGAGGTCGGCAAGAATAAAAGGGAGGGAGCAGGGGTATCAGGTGGGTGCTGGGAAAGAAGACAGGTCCTAAGTGAGCTGTATTCCGTCCCTCTGTGGAGGGAAGGCTAGTGGTCCCTGCCACAGCTCCTAGGAAAGGAACTTTTGGGATTGGGGTGTAAGAGAAGAGGCATTTCTGAGGAGGGTAGTTGACCTGAGCCAACTGTTAGGGTATATTTAAGGTAGGATGTGGCATGCTCTTGTTGAGGAATGAGTTGAGGTATAGAATTCCTAGGAAAGTATACCTTGTCTTTGGTTTGGGACCTGGTTTGGCCAGGCCCTGGATGTTCAGGAGCTGCAGAGTGGCTGCTGTTAAATATGGTGCAGGTAGATAGCAGTTAAGGAGGAAGCAGGAGTTGTAGAGCAGCTGGCTGGCACTACTGATGTAGGTGGTGGCGTGGGACTTTGGACTGTGGGGGAAGTGAGCTGAGCCTGCCCCCATGCTGTGTGGTCAGCCTGAGTGTGAGGATAGGTGGTGATGGTGGAAAGCCAGGCAAAGTAGCATGCCCAGCAGTCCAGATAACCAAAGTTCTGACCCATGGATGGTCTTTATGCTTTCTTTCTTTTCTTTCTATGGGGAATTCCATTTTCATTGGATTAGAGGTAGTTTCTGAAGAGGATGGAAGAAAACTTTTCATCTACTGCTTTAAATACTTTTTTTTTTTTTAAAAGAAACATTTCCATTCACTGACAAGCATCCTTATATCAACAGAACCCCAAGTCTAAAGACTCCTCCATAGCCTCACTGTGCTGGCGTGTCAGCAGTTTTCACCTCTTTCTTGTCTCAGTCTGATCACAGATTTACTAAAGTCCAGAGATCGAGTAATTTCTAAACAACAGAAGTTGATTTTTTTTTCATAGTTCTTAATATCGGTGGCCTACAATCAAGGCACCAGCAGATTCTGTGCCTAGTGAGGACTGCTCTCCATTTCTGACATGGTGCCTTGTTCCTGGGTCATCACGTGGAAGGTGGAAAGGCAAATAGCCTGGTTTCCTCCAGTCCTTTCATAAGGATACTCAGTCAACTGATAAGGGGAGAGCCTATGTAACTTAATCACTCCCCTGGAAAAGTCCCCACCCCTCCATATTATGGAATCAGACCCTGGATTCCACCTTATGAATTTGCAGAACACATTCACTCAGACTACAGGGATAGGTTTCAATCCCCAGTGCTTGAACTCCTGTTGACAGATTCTGCAAGGCTGTGACTAGAATATAGCTGTCTTTGCCCCATGCCTCTCAGAGATGGTTCCCCAGCATCAGCCCCCCTCCCACCTGCTGTCTCTGAAGCTGCCACATGAGCTGGTGAGTGAATGTACTGCGGTTTACCAGCCTTCTCCCTACTTTGAAGCATTTGGAAATCTCCCAACTTTTGACTGTGCCAAGGTAGGAAACATGCTACAACAAGTGTCATCATGCATATAATTTTAGCTTTCTTCATGGACAGTTTCCTTCAGATATATTACTGAAAATTGGATTACTAGAAAAGCATCTTGTTACTGTATCTTCTTCAGCAAAGGAGAGAAAGAGAGAAACCCAGACTTCCGTGGATGCTAGGAAGATGATATGCTTTCCTATTTCAGAGGTGAATGAGTTCAGCAAACCCTATTCTCTTCTGTGTCACTCCCCCTCCCCTCCCCCTCCTCCTTCAAGGAGTTGTTTCAATATTCTTTCCTTAATTGCTTTCTTCTCCGTTATATCAAATTTTAACAACTAAAAACTTTCCAATGGAGTTGGGCTTTGAGGAGGAAAGTTTCTCTCTCTCTCTCTCTCTCTCTCTCTCTCTCTCTCTCTCTCTCTCTCTATATCTCTCTTTTCTCTCACACACACAATGTTACAGACCTGCAGAACCAATTTCTTCAGCCCTGTGTTCTCTGAGTCCTGAGGAAACACTACTCTGTTTACAATCAGAACCCATATATTTACCATAAAGACCTTATTCTGATTTGGTTTCTGTTGCTGCATTAGATACTATGGCCATAAGCAACTTGGAGAGGAGACATTCAGAGATGTCAAGGCAAAACCTGGAGTCAGGAGCCAGAGCAGAAACCAAGGAGGAATGTTGCTTACTGACTTGCTTCTCCTGGCTTGCTCAGCTCCCTTATGCAGCTCAAGGTCAACGGCCCAGGGATAGCTGGACCCTCCTGCATAAAGCAGCAATCAAGAAGGCATTCCATGCATATGTCCAGAGACCTATCTGAGGGAGGCAGTTCCTGGGGATGTCAAGCTGGCAATAAACATTAGCCATCACTGACCTGGAAACCATAAAAAGAATGCCTAACTCTTTTCAGGACCAAGTAATCACATTTTCTCACAAGTAGGAGATACATTTAAGTAGAAGGACACCCCCCCCCCCCATAATCCTTATGATAGCATTGTTCCTATTGCAAAGAGAAAACAGATCAATTCCCATGGCCTTCCTGGGGATGGTGGCCACCCAAGATATGCTTCAGGGTATTTCAGAGTGCTATTCTGAAGGGAGAATTATGAAGAGCCTTCCCAAAGGTTAATATTCTTCAGATTTTCATGTTCTTATGAGAGGAGGTTGATTTTGGTATAAAACTCCAGTGGCACACAGTTTATTTAACACCAACCTTTACAAAGAAAGTAGGGCTGGGATGAGATACTGCAGGGGAGGAACACGAGGAAGAAAGGAGGTTCTAAAGCTATGTAGCCTAAGAGGCTTCTCGTATCCATTGCTAAATGTGCATCCAGGGGAAGATGACGTTAGCCTTTCACCAGCGTGTAGGGTGTGGTCTTCAGTGCTAGCTGCATAAAAGAGAGAAGAGAACAGAAAAGGGTAGCCAGGCCTGTGCTTGAGGCTTATATCTGTTGCCAGGTTAGCAATGAACTACCTAGGTCTTTTTCCTGAGGAACTAATCTTTGGTCTGAACCCAAGACAGTGGTTTACTTGCCAGTCAGGACCTGCTGGGATTCTTGTCTGCACGTGCCTACACTGGAGGGTCTAGTAGGCAGGGAGCTGAGGCAAGTGTGTGGTGGCCATCTTTCATGCTGCCGAAGAAAGCGGCACATGCAGCTCCAACTTGTGTTTCAGAGTGGCAGTGCCCTTCTAATGGTACTGCCTGCCCACCACCCTTGCTAGGATGTTCTCTTCTGCTCTGCCAGTGCCTGACTGTCCCTTCTGTTCTTAACATATGGCCCTGAAATGATCCTTGAAACTCTGCAGTCTTTACTCTCTGTATGGTAGGTACCTGATGGAGAGTGGGATCCTCAGCAAATGTTGGTTCTTTATTCCAGGGTCTGGTGTCTAGGGATTGCAAAAAACACCTTTACCCAGCAAATCAGTTCTTATAGGCACCGGTCAGGGATGTGAGGGATGGTAACCTCTGGGAGGAGCATGTCTCTTGTCCCCCACACCCAAAGCTTATTCAACTAGTAGAGACCTCACTGCCTTCCTTGATAGCTCACATTATTCTATAGATCAAAGCTGTCAGTTGACTAGCTGCTCTTAAAATCTAGACCATGGCATGTGGGTTTGCTCCTCACTGCAGCCTGCTTCACTCACCGTTTGGCCCCATGAGGTTCGTGTCTATGGCCAGCACATGTGGTCCTAACTTAGCACTCATGAACTGGATCATCCCATGGTTCCTTCCTACTACACCACCAGCTCCAGAAGGGCAGGAGGACCTTCAGGTATGCAGTGATTATGAAAACGTGCTATCAAATAATCTGTATTTGCGCAATTTGATTTCCAAGGAGACTGATAAAGATGGAAACCATGGTGAGAAAGTCATGGCCACAACCGGGAAGGTGCTGACTGCAGCCAAGGAGCTGATGACAACAACCGGGATAGTGGGAGGAAGAGGAGGGGGAGGCGATAACCACATATCATATCTGAGAGAGATGAAGCTCTCTGCCCAGGAAGATGCTTTACTCTGTTGAAACTGTTGGAGTGGAAATACCAAGTAGCTGGCTAGTAGCCAATAGAAGTGCCTTGTTTGCAGTTCTAGAGGCTAAAATCTTAAGCTCAAGGTGCTGGCTGATGTAGCACTTACTGAGGAAGGGCTCCCCTACTAGTTCATATGTGTGTGTGTGGCCTCTTCACACATATGGAGAACACAGGTTCTCTATCTTTTTTGAAGGGTTCTCATCCTGTTTATGAAGTCTGCACCTACGTGACATAATTACCATCTAATGCTTCACTTCTTTTTTATAAATAAATGTATTGTGTTTATTTGTAAGGTGTGTTAGGATGTGAGCAAATGCGTGCATCCGTGTGCTTGCTGCAGTCGCAGGACACCTTGTGAGAGTTGGTTTTCTCCTTCCAGTATGTGGGTCCCCGGGATGGAACTCAGGTCGGGTCACCTACTGAGCCATCTTGCTGGACTCAACACTTCCCCTTTTAATACTCTTGCCTCGATTGGAATTCAGCTGAGGGACACAAACATTCAGTTTGTGGCAAGAGACTGCAACTATCATAATCAAGTATGCTGGGAGTCCAGAGCCAGGACAGGCAATGGTCAAGAGCTTCTCCCTAGAGGCGACGGCCAAAGGATAGGTTCTGGCTGGAAAGGTGGGATTTATCCTGGGAAAGAGGGGGCAGAGAGGGTATTATGGACGGTACAGCGGTGGGGCTGTGGAGAGGAGGGGAGTGCTGGGGCGGGAGGCTGTGGAGATAGCTTCCTTTGGGAAGCACTGCTTTTGTAGTGGACAGTCATCATGACTCAAAATCTGCCATTTGCCTTGTCTTTCAGTTGATGAAGGTTGTGAATGAAATGTGCCCCAATATTACCAGGATTTACAACATTGGCAAAAGCCACCAGGGCCTGAAGTTGTATGCAGTAGAGATCTCTGACCATCCTGGGGAACATGAAGTTGGTGAGACAGAGTTTTGTCTTAGTTTGTTTGCTGTTGCTGTAACAAGCACCATAACCAAAAGCAACTTGGGAGGAAACCTATTTCAGCTTACAGGTAATAAGTTCACCATCCAGGGACAGCAGGGCAGGAGCTCAAGCAGGAGACAGAGGCAGGGACTGAAGCAGAGGCCATGGAAGGATTCTGCTTATTGCATTTCTGTTACGTTTTTTAATACAGTCCATCACCCCCCTGCCTAGCGGTGGTACACTCACAGTGGGCTGGGCCCGCCTATACTAATAAGCAATTAAGAAAATAACCTCACAGACATGGCCACAGGCCATTTTGATGTGGGCATTTCTTCAGCTGAGGTTCTTTCTTTCCAGCTGACTATAGGTTCATCTCTGTTTGACAGTTGCTGATAGCTATGTCAGCTCCTCTACCATGAGAATGGTATATTTCATAGCTCCTTACCTAACTTGAAGGCATCTCCCCACACTCCACACGACAGGGTTTATACCCTGGATGTGAGCCACCCATCCCACAACCATTTCACACAACAAGTGGATTTTGGTTCTGCACCCCCTCATTTCTGAGAAGAACTGTGAAGCTCTCTGGGCTAGAAGCACCCTCCTTTGCTGCACAGGGACCACATTCAACTGTGTGCTCTGCTTCTGAGGCCAATCACAAGACAAAAGAGAAAATGGCTGGGTATAAGACAGATACTCTTCAGGGAGAAGATTCGGGACTCTCTGATTTGCAAATGGCTCAAATTGCAGGGCATTCCTCCTTTTTGAGCAATGTCTGTATTGTCTTTAAAGGCTATTTACCTTTAGTTAGTTTTTCTTCAGCCATCACTATTCCAAGTCCCTGCAGGCTGGGTGAGCTCTGGTTTTCTTGTTGGTCAACCCAAGCTCTCAAAATCCTCTGAAATTTAGGTGCAAAGGTATATCTGACTTGTTTGACTTTATTGTTCTTCCATGTCTCTGCCTTGGGAGATCATCTCAGGAGTTTCTTTCAGGGGTAAAGGCCTTACTTGTAGATAAAACAATGCTTCCTCCCACACAGCAGATTGACAAATGGAAGAAAAAGGAGTGTGGTCAGTCATGCCCATCAGGATAGTCAGAGTCTGTTAAGTGGCTATAACTAAATAGTCAAGCTAGCATCATTTATAAACAATAGTCATTTATCTCTTGTAATTGTAGACCCTGGGAAGTTGAAGATCAAGATTCCAGCACATACAGAGTCTGGCAACGGCCTTTTTTTTTTTTTTTTTTTTTTTTTTGCTTAACCCTTGCAGGATACAAGGCAGTGGAAGGCTATATTCTCACAAACCATTCTACTGGGATACTAATCCTACATCTCTTTCTAAAGGCCTCACATCTTCTTACTATCCCAGGGTCTTGACTTCAATACTAATTTTACACACACACACACACACACACACACACACACACACACACACAGAGCACCTCTCAATAAGAAGCTAAGTTTTGTAGGAGAATAAATATTCAGACCATTAACCAAACTCTCCTTACTGATTCCCTTTAAGATTTTTTTAAAAAATGTATTTATTTATCTTTGGATCCTTGCAAAATGTAAATAAGAAATTCCTAGAAAGCAACAACTGCCCCATAGAAGAGAAAAGCAATGGCTGTACTTTGTGTCTAGTTTGTAGCCATAAGCACCGAAATACTTGGTAAGAACATATACCCCGTGGATCTAGAGGTTCATGCTTGCTACCTACAGTTTTTCTTACCTCTTTGAGCATCTGGGTTTCAAATAATTATCCCAGTATAATTTTGGAGGCTTATTTGAAAGGAAAAAAGTATGGCTGTAAGGTTGTTTGTGTCCTTCCGAACCTCGCCAGGCCCCATGTGGATGCCTGCAGGAGCCTGTGTGTCTGTCTCTGTCAAGGTGAGCCCGAGTTCCACTACATCGCAGGCGCCCACGGCAATGAGGTTCTGGGCCGAGAGCTGCTGCTGCTGCTGTTGCAGTTCCTCTGCCAGGAGTACTTGGCGCAGAACGCACGCATCGTCCGCTTGGTGGAGGAGACTCGGATCCACATCCTACCCTCCCTCAATCCTGATGGCTATGAGAAGGCCTCTGAAGGAGTGAGTGCATTCTAGCCTGGCCCCTGCCTGAAGCAAGCATGATACCCAACTCCGGTGCGCTTAGGACAGAACTCTCTCTCTCTCTCTCTCTCTCTCTCTCTCTCTCTCTCTCTCTCTCTCTCTCAGCGATGTATTGTGTAGGTGTGCATGTGTGCCTATGCATGTGCATGTATGGGGGTACATGTACCTGTGTGTATATGTGCATGGGGAGGCCTTGAGGTTGATGTTGGGTGTCTTTGTCAATAAGCTTCTCTCCTTTAGTTCTTGAGACAGGAACCGTTATGTCCTAGGGATCTACCTGTTTCTACCTCCTCAATACTAGGATTAGAGGCACATACTGTTACACCTAGCCTTTTACTTGGGTACTGGGGATCTAAATTCGTGCTTGCTCAGCAAGTACTTTATCACCGGAGCCATCTCCCCAGCCACTTTTCCTTCTTTGCTGAAGCTGACAGCCTGTGTCTGCAGCCCTTTGCCTGTAGCTGTCTGCCTTCTTTCTGATTGTTTCTTTGCATGGTAAGGTTTCTGGGAGAGACGGAAAAGGACTTAAAACTGATGGTGACACTGAGAGAGGTGTATGTCCATAACCTAGAGTGTCCGTATGAGTAGTGCCATTATTACATAGCCATGGCAGTAGCACCTCAGGTTGGTTGAACACTTTTGAAGTGCGATATATATATGTGTGTGTGTGTGTGTGTGTGTGTGTGTGTGTGTGTAGCTTTGGTTATTACTGCTAACATTCTCACCTGTCCCCTAGTGATAACTGTTTTGATTATTCTGAAATATTGCCTATATTTTGTGTTCTAATTATCATATGAAATTTATATATGTCATGAGTATATATATATATAATTGCATTAAAACAAGGCATGGATCAATAGTGCTATTTCACAATATTTGGGATAAAATAGAGCACCATCTAAATGGAGGTTCCTGTCAAATGCATCCTTAAAGTTCAGCACTTTAGTTGTGTTTGTTGGTTTGGGCACAAATAGCTACCTGGGTAGTTAAAATGATAACTCCCATCCAAGTACTAACAGGCTCAGCCATGCTTAGCCTCTAAAATCAGATAACACTGTCCATGTTCAGGGTGGTATGGTCATAGACACACCACTAAAGCCAGAATTCCAGCAGGGGAAGGGGAACCCATTGGTACTGCATTGACAGTAAGTGATTCTGCAGGTCCAGACTTCTTCCTTTTCAGAGGGTTCAGCTGTGTAGTGGAAGGTCATGGGAAGGGAGAGGTATAAGAAGAGATCTAAGGTTTTTGGGCTTGACTATGGTAGGAGTGTTCCTCTGGATGTCCATCTTTGAAGTGAGGTGTCTGTGTTGTCTGTGGTTTATCAGATGTTCATAAAAGGTTTTTCTGTATTATTCTGTGATATCTTTTCTGGGACAAAGAGCATTCAGAGACTTGGAGATGCACATGGGAGATAAACACAGACACATCACACATCTGGGTTCTCCTGCAGTCAGAGATCTCTTCCCATTCTGAATCTTCTCCAGGGTTCCGAGTTGGGAGGCTGGTCCCTGGGACGTTGGACCCATGATGGCATCGATATCAACAACAACTTTCCGGATTTAAATACGCTGCTCTGGGAGGCGGAGGACCGGCAGAACACCCCAAGGAAGGTTCCTAACCACTACATTGCCATCCCTGAGTGGTTTCTGTCTGAGAACGCTACAGTGAGTGAAAACAATTCTAATAAGTGTGTCAGAGGAGGGTGAAAAGTCGCCTGCTGGTATCTGCAGAGGCTGTGGCACAGACAAAGAAGACAAATACATCTTTCTTATCTTTTCCAACAGTAGAGAATGGTACTGGATCAATACTACCTTTCAAGCTGGTATTTTGGAGATTCTTTGTAGAGTCATTCGATTGAATTTCTATAACTACAGAATTCTAAACAAACAAACAAACAAACAAACAAACCACTCCCAGAATGCATGAATTTTTTCACTATCATTATCCTTATCCATGTTAATTATTCTCCCACGACATCAGCTTTCACTAATTGCTAGGTACAGACAGTGCCACCTATGATATGTTGAAGATGGAGTTCTGGTGGCATGCGGCCATTTCACTTATGGTGATGTTACAGACAGTGCCACGTATGATATGTTGAAGATGGAGTTCTGGTGGCATGCGGCCATTTCACTTATGGTGATGTGTGTACCAGAACATATAGTACAAGAGAGTTCAAAGCACACGTCTTATAGCAAAAGACTCAGTGTCATTATCATGTATGTAGATCAACAATCTCTTCATCGTAAAATGGAAAAGACTGAGCAATCATAGCCATCAAAATCAGGAATGAGACATAGGGGCAGAAATTGGGTCCAAAAACTGAGAAGCCAAGTAAAACCAAACAGTAAGGTTTTTTTTAAATGTCCTCATGTACAGTTAAAACAAGAGAGAGGGGAAATGAGAGCCTCGCATTCAGGGTAGGAAGCCTTTTCTGATGGGAAGCAGTGGGGCATGGAGGGGGATGAAATCACACAGGTGCATAGCAACTGCTGCTGAGACTTGGGTCTTGGGTTAACTATGGCTTCACAGCATGGGGCAGTATTGATTCTGTGCTGCCTCCTGAGCTGTGTTCCATAATTAACCTGACCCAGGACAAATGGTGTGCTTCAAGCAGAGAAGCAAGTTTACTGTAGCTCAGCAAGCACACTGCAGCCCCGAGTCAGCATTTCTGTCTGCACAGTAAGAGGCCCTCTGTGCTTCTCTGTCGGCATCAAAGTTGTCTTGCTGAAATTATCTTCGTGTGGCAATCGGTCATTTACTATAATCTGATTTGATTCACATGTTTGTATTAAACCACATCAGCCTTCTAAGTTAATCTTTTTAACATTATCAGTTTAACTCCTTTCCCCCATAAAAAGCCAAATGTACAAAAGTAAAGGAAGCTGGAGAGGGCTGACAAGCACTCATGTCAGCAGTGACGTGTGCCAGCTCATGTGCCTTCCTAAAGCAGGCTTGTCCTCCTGTGATTTTATTTGTACACATTTTAAAGGGGATCTCTAAACGCCGGAGCCATCCTTTATTTACATCCATTATTATGTTAAAACACATCATTTCTTTTTCAGATTTATTGTGTCTGTGTATGTGCGCACGCTCGCACATATGGGTGCACACATACCATGGTACCCCCTATGGAGGTGTGTGTGTGTGGATAACAGCTTTCAGGAGTCAGTTCTCTCTCTACACTTTGGTCAGACCAGATCTTTGCTGTTTCCATCACACTGGCATAAGGGCTAACTGGCCAGTGAGCTCCTTCTCAGTAGGTCTCTTGTCTCTCTGTAGGCTGATTACAGATGTGGATTACCACATCTTGATTTAAGTGGGTTCTGAGAATTGAACTCTAGCCAGGCTTATGAGGCAAGGCAAGCAGTTTTATCTCCATGGTCCCAAATTGGGTTTTTGTTGTTGTTGCTGCTATTGTTGTTTGTTTGTGGGTTTTTTTTTTTTGTTGTTGTTGTTGTTGTTGTTTCATTTTGGTTTGTTTTTTTTGTTGTTGTTGTTGTTTTAATTGCAAGGCTGGGGTTAGGGCTGGAGATCCCATTTGATTTCTTATACCAATCAATGAACTCCCCTCCCAACATTTCTCTCACCCCACTTCACCCCCATCCTCATCTCCTATAAATCTAGATTCAAATGAAGCCCGTTCCTCTCTCTTGTGTTACAAGACATTTTATGTCTCTGTTATCAGGCCACCCTCCATTCCTTCCTCTTCTCCCCTGTCTTGCTTACCTCCATATATCACCCTTGGTTGTGCATGAGCAGCTGGGTTTACTGCCTCTGGGAGCCGGGACTGTGCCCCTGAAATGTCACATCCTTCTGTTTTCTGGAAACTGAGAGTGACTTTAAGACCGAAGTCCACAAACTCCGGCCCACACAGCCCTGCCTTCCTGAGTGGCTTCGACTGGCACACATTTGTACTTTGTCCATGGTGTTTCTTTGCTACAGGAACAGAGCTGGGTAGCTGTGACAGAGCCTGCTTGGCCCACAAAGCCCTAAATAGTCACCATCTCGTCCTTTGCTGGAAAAGTCAGCTAATACCTTGGCTAGCAGCATGGTCAGATTGATGCTTATGGTTTGGAGGTGCTTCTGGTTGTGTGTCTCATGCTGTCTGTAGTTAGTGAACACCCCAACCCAGGAGTTCACTGGATTCATAGAATGATGACACTTTAACCCCGGTGAAGTATTTAGTAGACTATCCTGCCATGGAAACAACATTTCCCTGGCCTTCCCTTTTTTAATCCATTGCTTTTAAAATGTCCAGTTTTCCCAGAACACAGTTTGAGATTTTAAATATTGCTGAGATTATTCCATAAAATTTCTGATTTTTCAAACATTTCCCTTTTTTGAAAGCTAAGGAAGCAAAGCAACTTCTGTTTGTTAAATTTGTATACTCCCAGGTGGCCACGGAGACCAGAGCCGTCATCGCCTGGATGGAGAAGATCCCGTTTGTGCTGGGAGGCAACCTACAGGGGGGTGAGCTGGTCGTGGCATACCCCTATGACATGGTTCGGTCCCTGTGGAAGACACAGGAGCACACCCCAACACCCGACGATCACGTGTTCCGCTGGCTGGCGTATTCCTATGCCTCCACTCACCGCCTCATGACAGATGCCAGGAGGCGAGTGTGCCACACAGAAGATTTTCAGAAGGAGGAGGGCACCGTCAATGGGGCTTCCTGGCACACAGTGGCTGGAAGTACGTCTTAGATCTATCTGCCTGCCAGTCTAACATCACCAAGGACCACAGATGGTGCATTAGTTACTTTTCTTGGCTTTGTGACAAAATATCTGACAAAAGCAATTTAAGGCATGCACATGCATATGAAGGTCTGTGTGAATGTGTGTGTGCACACACTTGTGTGCATGTGCATGTATGTGTGTGTGCATGTGTGCATGTGTATACACATGCTTGTATGCATACATGCATGCATGCATGCATATGTGTGTATAGTGGGTGTATGCTGACTCACATTTGAGGAATCAGTCCATTATGGAAGGAATGTGAGACAACTGGTTATATTGCATCCATAGTCCGGAAGTAGAGAGAGATGGGTGCTGATACTCAGTCACCTTTTTTCCTGTAGTTCAGTCCAGTAACTCAGCCTATGACACGGTGGTATCCACAGTAGGTTTTCTCACCTTAATTAACACAGTCTAGATATCCATCATAGACATACACAGGGATATATTTCTTAGGAGGATTGTGGGTCCTGTCAAGTTGGCAATATTAATAATCATAGATTCTAGTCCAGAGTTAAACCCAGGCCTCTCTACTATATGTCTCCTGTTCATTAATCAGGGTTTTCTAAGAGAACAGAACTGACAGGATGAATATATATATATATATATATATATATATATATATATATATATATATGTGTGTGTGTGTGTGTGTGTGTGTGTGTGTGTGTGTGTGTGTGGTGTGTGTGTGTGTGTGTGCATGTGTGCATGTGTATACTCTAATGAGTATACACACATATAATATATATATATATATATATATTAGAGTGGCTTACAGGCTATAAGTCTGAGTAGGTCTTTCTCCTGACAGAAAGGCAAAGAATCTGGCGGGTGGTAGAGTCCTGGGGAATTCTCAGAGTGCTGCTGGTCTTCATTTTATATTGGAATCTTGAAGACACAGGTTCTAATCCCAGCAAAAGAATACTTCAGTGAAGGATAGATGCACTTGCCATAAGAGTGAGACAAGCAAGCAAAGAGCAAAGGCTCCCTTCTTCCATGTTCCTTCATGTGGGCTACCATCAGAAGGTGTGGCCCAGATTTAGGGTACATCTTCTCACTTCAAAAGAGCCAGTCAAGAAAATCCCTCACAGGGGTGCCCAGTTGTTTGGGTTTTAAATAATTCCAGACATAGTAAAGTTGACAAAGATGAGCCATCAAACTACTTGTCGTTATGCCCAGTATGATGGTCAGCAATGGCTTCCAAAGCGTTGGCCTCAGCACTCCCCAAAGACTATCCTTTAACCCCTTTACTGCATTCTCAGAGGTGGATGGGGCTTACTCATTTTTATAAGTGAGAGAGCCTGAAGATGGCTGGAACTCTGCCCTATCAAGAAACTGGTAGAGCTGGAACTTGTTAGGTCTTGCCCTTAGCCACCAAGACACTCACATTTCACAGGACTGTAGATGGGAGAAAGTAGCAGGGCACGTTGGTGCCAAAGGTAGGGGGCTTTTTGCTTAGAACCACTGATTTAGGGCATGTCTGAGATCGTGCGTCTGTATCCTGGCTCAAGTGTGATGTGACTGAGTTGCTGTGTTTTGAGATCGCCATGTGATGGAACCAGTTGCATACATCTGCTGTCCATGGGCTAGCTACTCAGTGTCACCAGTGCCATACATCAAAGCCAGCTGTGTATAGTCACCACATGGGCCTGGAGAGGATTTTCCAAGAGACCCCCAGATCACTTGGCAGCAATCGGAGAGCCCCATGGTTTACATGCCAAGATTTGCAAGGGTTGGGAATAACATGTTGTCTAAGGGTCATCTACAGGGGTTGAAGGTCCCAGTATAAGACAATAACTTTTTTTTTCTTGATAGTGAGAGGACTGTGAAGGCAATAATGGAAGTGAAAGATCTATCATGTCTAATGGTTCAACTTTGGCTTTATCATTCAGATAATGTATGACCCTAAATAATTTTTCTCCAAATTCCTACACTTTTTTTCTATTAGAAAAATTGGGCTTAAAAATATAGTGTTGATGTTTTCTTCTAGGATATGTTAGTATCACAGAGAGAGTGTATGTGGATGTAATTCATGTCTGCTGATCAGAAACACTCAGCCTAAGATTCCATCCCCAATGGCCTCATCAGGCATGTTCATCTTGTAATGTTAGATTTAATTGTCAACTTGACACAACCTAGAATCGCCTGGGAGGAGAGTAATGCCCCAAGTTACTGTGAGGGTTTGTCTATGTTGGGTTGGTCTGTGGGCATGTTTAAGGGATGGATGGTAATTGATGCGAGAAAGACCCAGCCCACAGTGGGCAGCACCATTCCCTAGGTAGATGTTTTTAAACTAGATAAAAGTGGAGAAATTGAACTGAGCATGGCCAAGCAAGTAGATATACATGTGTATGCATTTATTTTTCTTTGCTCTTGACTGTGGCTATGACTAGTCACTCCAAGCTCCCTGCTGTGTTGTACTGTGACCTGAAATTATAAGCCAGATAATGCCCTCTCAGTTGCTTTTTGTTGGAATATTTTACCTCGGCAACTTCAAAGGAAACTAGGAGACTTTATGATTTCATGAGCCTATTCTTTTCTCTGTTCCACTATGCTAGTTAATTTTGATAGTATACTTTTCTATAAATTCATATACTTTTTAAGTATGTTCCTCTCTTGAAAAAGGAAAAAACAAACCAGAAATATTTGTTCCCATAGTCACTTTAAAACATATCAGAAAGGACACACCATTTTTGTCTTGGCAACAATAAAAGTGAAAATATTTTCTCTGTTTTTGCACTATACAAATTACAACATTTTCCCTATACAAATTACACTGAACTATACAAATTTCAAAATAAATGCTAGTTTGCATCTATCAGGAACATTTCCTACTGGTAAGTTTTTTTTTTTTAAATCAAGTTTAGCCCTAAAGACATACCTACAAGAATATCTGAGTAAAATCTTTTTATTTATATTTATTTTTTGCTGCTGTAACTACATTGTGAACAGACACTGTTGAGTTTGACAGTGTCAGTACAATAGTGATGTCATGGAAAGCAGGCTGCCATAGACTGCTACATAGCTATGCAGGCAGCACTGAATGTTTCCACCCTCCCAATTCTGCTTGCCCTTATTTTGGGGACTTTATGGCAACACAGTGTGGCAGTGTGTATCTTTTCCATCATTCTGTTATGGACTCTGCAGATTCCTTCCTTTGTATATTAATGAAGTCTGCTTTATAATTTTTTCCCTTCCCCTCAGTCCCTCTGCTCTGTCTTCTCACCCATTGTCCTGCCCTGCCAGCAGCAGTGAGTATGGAGGAAGCAGTTACAAGTGAGGCTTTAGACATTTCACAGTGTCCAGCATGGGCAGCCTGTGCTTCTGAACTCCAAAAGGACTGTCTTCTTGGCTGCAGACCCACAATAGCAATCACAAAGAGGGCAGATGCTGTGGGCAATGGGAATGATTTGGGGCACAGAGAGGGTTGCAAATGATGTCTCTTGCTGGACCTAACGTTTTGGAAAGAGCTATGAGGCTGATAGGTCCTGATCCACAGGTGCTTTGGACAGGAAGTCACCTTTCACAGTCAAAACCCTTCTGTTTGGAATGCTCTGAGCAAGGTCTCACCTGAAGGGCAGAATGTCAACAACAGAAATAGATGGCCCCAAGCTTCTCCAGGCTGAAGTTTCTCTGCATTTTGTCAGCATGTCTCAGGCTTTCATTGCGTCAGAGGTGCTTCTTGAAAAAAAGAAAGATATAAAAACAGAGGAAAGAAGGAAAGAAATGAAAAGAAGGGAGGGATGGAAGGAGGGAAGGAAAGAGAAAGAAAGAAACCCACTCCAGAATTTTAATTATCAAAATTATTTCAGTATAAGCAGGACCTAAGAATGTGAAGCTAATGACACCTTTATGCCCAAAGGAGGCCCATCCCTCCTTAAGAGTCAAGACCTGGGCTGAACAGTTCCTTTGTTTCCATAGGCCCCAGATGCCCTCAGCGTCTCACTGTAGGTTGGATAGACAAATCAAGACAGGTGACTCCAGAGTTGGCCTGCCCTTGCAAAGCATTCCCTGAATCTCATCATGTCCCCTTGCTCCTCTTCTCTCTCTTGCTTTATCTTGAGAGGTCACGGTTGTTGAAATTCAAGTGTTTTGGAGTCTGGAATCAAATGGTGAGAGCTAAATTACTAAAGGTTTGTCACTGTTTTCAGGATGGGGTCGTGGGTTGACAGCCCAATATCTGTCTTTAAAGCAAAAGACCCTTCATAAGAGGGCCTTTGGAGAGCACGTTTTTCTCTGTCCACACAGAGCCTTCATGTCTCATGCTTGCACCTTCTTCTGGCCCTCAGGGAGCAGGTAGGGGTCCTTAGAGGATGGAGCAGGTAGGGGTCCTTAGAGGATAGAGCAGGTAGGGGTCCTTAGAGGATCTTTTCTCTACAGAATGATGCTTGCCCTACTGTTGTAGAGCACAGCTTGCTGCACATCCTGTTCAGAGGTGGAAATGTTGAGAGGAAAGCTCGGTAGTAGAGAGGGACTCAGTGCTGAGCATGGATAATGGCTTGGGTCCAATCTCTGGCACCCTGCCCACCCTAAGAGTCGAGCTACTTTATGCCATGTGATACTCGTGATAGTAATTTACTCATTTAACAAATACTAGGTATGTAATGACTTGAGAAAGACCCCCTCAAAACAACATGTCTGTTTTGTGACTCCTTCGTACCTGTAATTGATACTTTACTGAGAAGACAGTCTTTGAGGATGTAATTAAGGGCCCGGAGACGCTCCTTCTCTATTACTGGATAGGTGCTACATCTGTGAGATGTGTCCTTAAATGAACCCAAAGAGGAAAAAGCAAATACAGAAGATTGGGCAGAGTCAAGCGATTGACATAAGAAATGCCTAGGACAACAGAAGCCTGGCTGGCAAAGACGGTGCTCCTACAAGGTTCTGCAGGGAGCAAACACACTTGAGGACTTCTAGCCTCTCAGCACATGGGAATGGGTGTCTGCTTTAAGCCACGATGTGGTCATTTGTAACAGCAGCCCCAGGAAGTTCATATGGGACAGCCATACTCCAGGCTGGCTGCTTCCCAGCTGCACATCAGGGTGCAGATCTGTTGCTTTGGGACTCTGGGTGGGTATGATTACCAAGCAGCTGCAAAGCAGCCATTCACATGGTCTAGGCTCCAACCTTGACCATGACTCCTTGTAGAAGCACAAATCGTAGATGAAATTCCCAGTGATCACAGCCTCACTTGTCTTATTTGTGAAGCTGAGCTATGGCTGAGTTTGTGAGGACAATGCAGTGACCTTCAGGACGCAACTTACAGGCATGCCTGGAAGAGGCAGGGAAAGAAAGAGACACAGAGAAGGCCACAAAGACAGGGCAGAAGTTCGCTATCTTAATGAATTGAAACAGGGGACTACTATTGAGGCTCTCATATGAGACCCATATGGCTGCCAAACACTGAATTAAACACTTAATCCTTTGTGGTTATTAACGATGGCTTTTCAGGCTTGTTTGTTTTCCTCTTGTTTATCTATAGTGGATTCTTTCTGCTTCCCTATTCAGCTGAAGAGCTCTAAATGTTCTTGGGCATTCTTGTCCACTCCCCTTGCCACTTGGAGCATAAATCAGTTTAAAATGTCTGGTTGGCTTGACAGGTCTAAATGATTTCAGCTACCTCCATACAAACTGCTTTGAGCTGTCCATCTATGTGGGCTGTGATAAATACCCACATGAGAGCGAGCTGCCCGAGGAATGGGAGAATAACCGGGAGTCTCTGATTGTGTTCATGGAACAGGTATGCTGGACATGTGGCTGGGAGGAGAGGAACTGGGTAAGAAATGGGTTGTGAGTGTGAAAATCACAGCCATGGGAGAGCCGGATGATGTGTGTAGCCCGTGCTTGGGCACACCGACTTCCTGGTGCAGTGACTGCACCTCTGCAAGATGACTGTGGTTGGCACCTGGATCTTATGCCAAGTCTGCCCTGCAAGGGTTTCCAGAAGGACTCTTGGTACAGAGAGTAGGATCCAGTTTCTTCCTCTCAGGAAGCCCTGAGTACGACTTCTGCCCCAGACTCAAATCCTCATGGGAATGGCTCATTTTCCTTTGCATAGGGAAAAGAGAGAAAGGCTTGACTGTGGAAATTGGGCAATTTTGAAGCTACAGTCTGAGTTTGCCAAAATTGCCCCTGTAGATAACATGTCCAGACTATCAGTGAGAAGTTGCTGAGCCATCATAATAGGATTGTCATATTATCCTATGGACAGGGAGACTGAGGTACAGGGTCTGGCTGGTGTGTATTATATGACACGGTTAGTAGACGGACTCAATATAAATCGATTATTTTTTTTTTATGGCCTCTGGTTCTTTTGCTCTAAGACCTATGTTATTAAGTCTGTGGAGCCCAGGAAGGTCCAAAGAAGCATGCCTGATAAAATTAAGTTACATTTTAAACTGGCTGTGCAAGCCTTTAATTCTAGCACTTGGGAGACCGAAGTAGAAGGATGTTGAGTTCAAGGCCAGCTGAATCTCTATAGCAAATTCCAGGCCATCTGGGACTACACAATGAGACACTGTCTCGAGCTAAAATAAATGGAAATAAAATTAACAAAAATTAAATTCTGGTTTCTAGAGAATTTTGCTTTACTTTTCAGTGCTAGGAAGGGAACCCAGGGCCACATGCAGGCTAGACTCTATGTCTCTGTACCACATCCCTAGCCCTAGTTGGTGGATTTTAATGAAACTCTCAGACCCAAATATTTTCACCTGGAAGTTTTTAACAGCAACAGGAAACTTTCTGGATCATAAGCTACAAAACATTCTACCGTGCAGAGCCAGGCACATCTTGAGCTAGACGCGTCACTTTGAATGTTCTTGGTGAGGGCTGATCTGATGTTACTTGCCCTGCCTGCTTCCTTGTGCTGTTGTTGTCCAGAGCTGGCTGGTGACTCACTGGGTCTCATGTTTTGCTGCAGGTTCATCGAGGCATCAAAGGTATAGTGAGAGATTTACAAGGGAAGGGGATTTCGAACGCCATCATCTCTGTGGAAGGTGTTAACCATGACATCCGGACAGGTATCTGTGAATGTGCATAAACCATCTCAGTAAGAAAAACCTGCTCCTTGTAGTGTGCTGCTTGGGTTTCAGTCATGATTGGAGTCTTAGAAACTCACTCACTGGGGGGCCAGTGGCATAGTTGATTAGCACAGGGTATTCATATAGAAACTTCTTATTCAGAACTGAATCAGCATCTCCGCTCTCCAACTTCCGAAGACCTCTGCAATTGGTTTTTTTCAGCCTGGTTTCTTAGCTTCTCCTTGCTCTTTTCCTGGGACAGTTTAGAGGAATTATCAAAACTCCCGCTGCAATGGAAGCTTCTGAGAAGCTAGGGACTGTTGGGTGTCATCAATGTTTTTTTTTTTTTTTTTTTTTTTTTTTTTTTTTTTTTTCCTTCACTATTGAGCCTTTGACTCTTTCTACCACTTGTCTTGGATGTTACAGCCACTGTCTGTAAGGTTTCACTTAGTATTGCATGGAAATTTGTACCCATGGCTCCTTAAGAACATGCATGTATTCAATCATTCATTCAGTCATCCATCAGTTTAATAGATCTGGACCAAGCCCTCATAATTTTCCAGAGACCGAGCAGGATGCTAGTGAGCTGCTTGAATGAAAGACGGGGGGGGGGGGGGGGGGGGGGGGGGGGGGGGGGCATTCATTCAGTCTATGTAGGATCTGTGTTTTAAATAGTACTTCTTAAAGGAGCCCTGACCATTCCTCACACTATTTAGTGCCTGGTGGGCAATGTAGGAAAACACTGAGGCTCTGCACAGTGGGAGGTAAAAAGGCCCCGGAGCCCTATAAGCCTAGATGGGAATGATTTGCCTAATGGGCTCTGACTTTCAAGCCCTGTAATCAAGCCAGCAGTTTGGATGAGTTAATGGCAAATGCATCTCATACCCTCCACTTCCTCCTATAAATAATTTCCCAGCACATGCTCTGGGCAGATGCCTCCCACATTTTACACACACACACACACACACACACACACACACACACACTCTTTACAAGCACCTTCTGCGCTCCCCAGAGTGCTGAATTTGACTTGATTTTTGTCTGAGGCTTATATGATCCGACAAGTTTCATTTCAGTAGAAGTTTGCAGAGTGTAAACAGAGGCATTAAACAGAATCCCACAGAGAGAAAATAGAAAGACTATTTTTAAAAGCATGTTTGGATTAGAATTTCACATGCTGTCCATTGTTTAGAAGACACCAATTTGACCTGCTAATGAATGAGCAGTCACTGGGCTTGGGGTGCCCCTTTCATTCCAGAAGTGACAAGCAGTGTCCACAGTGTTAACCTTGCACGGTGGCTGCATGGAATGTTTATCTCAGAACACTAGCTCAATTGTTCAATGGGTCGGGATTTAGTATGAGGCTTCCCCTATATCCTCTAGTGCATGGTTCTAGGGTAAGTATCATTGGGGAAGAAGAAAAAGTAAGAAGAGCCCTATGTATAAGGTGGGAAAACATTGCCCATGGTCTTCTGAGAGACCTGCCAGGTAAAGGGAAAAGCCAAGCAGTTCCGTGTTTCAGAAATGGAAACTTCTAAATGACAGAACCAACATTTCTTGTTCTGACTTTATAAAGCAAACATGGTCCCCATCGTTTTCTTCTTCCTTTTAGCTTGGTTTATTGAGTGCTGACTGTGAGCCAAGAACTACTGCTGCAAACAACAAGGATGTCCCTAAGTATGCTTTCGGATGGAGGAGACCTACAGAGAATTGTTAGGGAGAATAAAAATATTACAGATAGCAATCAGGGCCAGGAAAGAAATGCAACAGGTAGATACAGAGACAGGCCAAAAAGGCAAGGTGGGGTTCCCTCACTAAGGAATGGATACAGGCTTAAAGAGCAAAGGTGCTATGCCATAGAGAGGGGACAGAATCACCAAGAATCTGTTCAGAGTCAAGAAAGGGGGATTCAGTGGCTAAAGCACTTGCCATATACACATAAGGACCAGAGTTTGCATCCCCAGTACCCATGAAAGTACTGAAGTAGTTTAGCAGAATCTCCTAAACTCTTAATGTTCAGGAATGAGACAGAGGATACCTGGGGTGAGCTAGCTAGTAAAACTACACAAAGTGGTGAGCTCCAGCCATGCAAGAGACCATGACTCAGTAAATAAAGTGACAAAGTGAAGAGCGATCAAGGAAGACACTATGTTCAACCTCTGGCCTCTGCACAAACACACACATATACCTGGGTTCCTTCACATATCTGCATGTGTGTCAACGCATGCAGAGGGAGAGGGGGGGCGCTTCTCAGAGGTCCCTAGCTCTTGCCTTGTATGTCTTCCTTTAGTGGAAATGCAAGTCTTCTACCAAGGAAGAGGCTCTTCATAGGATTAGGGATTAGCTCAGTGGTAGACCTTGTCTGGCATGCAGAGATCTGGGTTCAATACATACACAGACATGTTAGACATGTAGAGATCTGTACTTCATAGCTTCTCACTCCATAGTCCTGGGTATAATATTGGCCAGTCAGCCTGGTGTGTAGTTCTCCTTTTAAGGAACTCTACCTCCCAGATTTCCTTGAGCCATGCTGAGAGAGAGATGCCCTTTCCCCTCTCAACTTTCCTTCTACAAGACGGTGTCTCTGAGTGTGGGAGCTGCTCCCTGATCTTGCCATAGCCTCTGTGTGAAGATATGACACCCTTTAGAGCTCATGTCTTATGCTGTAGTCCATCTGTAATTGATTTACTACTTTGAGTGTGGCCAGGTGAGTAGAGTGGCTAAAAGGAAATGAGCAGACAGGAAGCCAGCGTTCATGCCTGCTGGAGAAAGTGAACTTAGTTGATCTCAAGGGAGAATTAGTCAAGCCCCAGAGTCTGTTGACTAAGGCTGTTCTGACCCACTACGCTAACAGAGGAACCCATTGGGTAAGTGACTAGTTGTACAGATGGATATCAGGGTTACTCCTCCGCCCTGTGACTTGCCAGTTTTCATGGGTCTTTCTTTGACTCGTTGAGTTCCTGCTCCACTTTGAATCCCTGTTCCTGTAGCTCCCAAGTCTCTATCCATGACCATACAATGAAGCTGGGGTAGTGTGCAGGCACCAGGGCCTTCTCCTGGGCAGTCTGTTCCTGAACTTTTAGAAGCTAAGCACCCTCTCCTTTCAGAAATGATTGATTCTTCTATATTCATAGCTCTGCAGAGGGAAGCCAGGAAGCTATGAGCTGCTGACTTTGCAAGAGGTCATTTTGTGGCAAGGACATGATGTTTGTGAGTGTGCATTTATAATGAATGGCTTGTATTGTCACATAGGAAAGACTTTTGGAGATCTCATCTTTAACTGGGCTTACACACTGCAGGGAGCCTAGGCTCGAAGCCTCTTTCTGTTGAAACATTGAAGCAGCAGCCAAAGAGAAAAACATCTTGGCTTCCAGAGGCTGTAAGCGCTTGATCATAGGAGCCTGGGTCCTGCTCTGATGGGGCGGATCATGCAATAGGATTGGGACTACTTGTGCTAGAAAGAATCTGTTTTGAGGTCCCCTGCTTTCTTTTCCCAGCCAGCGATGGGGATTACTGGCGACTACTGAACCCTGGTGAATATGTGGTCACAGCCAAGGCGGAAGGCTTTATCACCTCCACCAAGAACTGCATGGTTGGCTATGACATGGGAGCTACTCGGTGTGACTTCACACTCACCAAGACCAACCTGGCTAGGATAAGAGAAATTATGGAGACATTTGGGAAGCAGCCTGTCAGCCTACCCTCCAGGCGCCTGAAGCTTCGGGGACGAAAAAGGCGGCAGCGTGGGTGACCCTCTCGGACACTTGAGACATGCCCCAGACAGTGCAAATAAAATCCACTCCAATAGTAACTCTGTAGCAGGCTCTCCATGTTGTTTTAACTGTAATTCAAGAGACACCCGGGAGCATGCCTGCATGGCTTGGCTGGTCCCAAAGGGGAGGGTTGGCAGCTCAGGGGTTTTTTTTTTCCCCCTTTGTTCTAATTTATCTAAATACCTTGGACAGAGCAGCAGAGAAAGGCTGGTGGCAGTGAGGGAATTCAGTGAGTCAGTCTGAGACTCTAAAAAGGGTGTGTGACCACTGGCTGTCCAGGAAGGGAAACCAGGCTGTCCCGTTTGCGTGACATCCAAGTTCATCAGTGCATTTGCAAATGGCACAGTTGACATTGCAGCACTAGGAGAATCCTTTGCCCCAGATGTTATCATTTGAGATGCTCTTATGCAGCCTAAGAAAATCCATCCTCTCTGGCCCCAGGGGACAATCCAAGTTGCTAGTTACACACAGTGTTCTATTGACAATAGAGGCATTTATTACCAAGTGTGCACCGCTGTGTCCTAAGCTATGCTCCCTTTTCCAACAAAGCTTGTCTTCCTAAGAGCAGACAGAATTGGAGAGCATCTGAGAGTAAATGCTGGGCAGCAGACCTGGGGGGCAGGGAGGGATTGTTATATGTAAGCTGGGTCCTCAGCCCCTACACCCTTTGCTACTCCATTAACCCTGGGGTGGGGAGAGCCAGACTTGTTAGATGGCCAGAGCAGTCAGTCTGGGCATCTTGGAAAAGAGCTTGAAGGAAGCAAACCTAGAGTTTCTCTTAATCTAGGATATGAGAGCTCCAAGTTGACCCCCATCAGGAGGGGAGTTATGAGCGTATAGAACATCACATCGAATGATGAAAAGGAAAGCAATCTTAGGATTACCTGGGACACATCATTCTGGGAGAGGTGATTGGATCATTGTGTAAGGGAATAGTGTGTCTCGTCTCTGTTCATCCTGCTGCCTTGTTGACCTGGGGGAAATAAAACAAACAAACAAACAAGCAAACAAACAAATAACACAAATGGTAAGATCCTCTCATGTGGTTTTCCAGGCAGACATGTAGCACCTAGTACCTCAGTGACTACAGCCGTTAGGGTCGGACTCCGGGCTCTTTCAGCCCCAACCATCTTAGTTCTGCTACTCATCCTCAATACTCCAGGTAAAAAGACAGATAATGGTGAAAAGCAAAGAGAGGAAGAAGTATTCAGTATGGCTGTGCTGGAGAGAAGAACAAATCAAGAACCCTGTGACCCTCCCCACAAGCCATCTCTGGGTCTGTTTGAATAGAGGGCAATAGGCAGGCACAGAGAGTCCAGGGCAAGGTGTGGCCCCATCCAGCATTGACACATCATCTCTGATCTAGCCTGTCCTGTAAGATGGTCAGAAAAGTGTGAAATCTCTTCCTGGAAGAAAGTTCTGTGTCTGACTCATTCCAGCAAGAGGTTCCTGGGGAGATCTCAGTACCTTGGGAACCATTAGGTCAACAATCCACAAAGGGGAGGGGCACAAGTGTCTTTAGAATATATTTATTCTTGCTAGAAAGGTTGCCATCCCACTCTCTCTCTCTCTCTCTGAGTTTGGTTACCTTTGGGGAGGTACCTGTTCAGGATGGACTCCCTGTGCCTCTGTAAGTCTGAGTTCCAGCTGACAACAGCTGTGCATCCTTTGCTCCTTCCTAGTCAGACATATGCTTAGACACACTGGAGATGTCGATGAATGTCTCTACATAAATCTCCTCACCGGCATTCTGGCAGTCAGCATGGGGTTAGGGCAGCGAGCTTTGCTGATAAAGGTCAGACTGTTGATATCTCATGGTTAACAAACTGTAACTGTCCGTGTTGAGACAGCTCAGGTCAGTCAGTACTCACACAAACAGGTGGGTGCATCTGTGGTTCAGGAAACTACCCAAACAGGTAGGTAGCTGAATATGGCCTTTAGGTTGGGGCATAGTTAACTTCTATGGTAAGCCAATGTTCTCCAAGAGAACTTTCTGGAGTGGTGGGAATAGCTTATTCTGTGCCATTGAATGCAGTGACCACTAACCTCTGTGTAGCTGGCGAACCATTTTATAGGTGCAATTAATTGAAATTTGACATCTAACGGCTATTGGTGACTGGGGCTGTCACTAAGCCCATCACAGAAAGCCTCACAGCATCAGATATGATTGACAGTATTACAAAGCATCTGAAGTTCTGGGCCGTCTTTGTAGTTCAGAGGGTGGAAAGTTGCATATCTGCTCAGGAGACTTTAGACTTGTTGGATACCTTTACCTGGAAACCAGGTTTCGGCATTTCAAGCCACAGTGCTTCACTGTTCAGCTCTGAAGTCTATAGGCTGCACTGCCCCAGGTTCATGCACTTCTCAGCCCAGCCCCTCATGTCTCAGAAGAGTGTGGTACAGGCTGAGCCTGTGACAGGTTCCACCTTTCCAACTCTGTTGTGTAGGAGGCCTCTGTCTTTGAGGTCATCATGCACAAGTGGGCTTTTTTCAACCCTGAAGCTCAGAATATTACCCTTGACTTAGCTTCTCATGGTGTTTATTCCTTGCTTCAGACAGAATTAGCTCCTGGATCTTGCCTAAGGTCTTACATGGATCTCTGCATACACATCTCTTCCCACTGCTGAAAACCTCCTGATCTCTTACCAGGCCTGTCTCGAATGCCACCTCCTCCATCTCTCTCAGTCTTCCTGTCTGGGATTCAGCAATCTGTCTCATACTCTCAGTCCTTCAGAATAGGGCTGACCGCACAGGAGAAGCTCTGACTTCCCAAGGGAAGGTACAATGTCCTCCTTGGTACCCATCGTCATTGGCCCCGCACCATATAGCACATGCTCAGTGGTCACGTGGAATTGGGCTAGTCCTTGCCACGTGCTGTCTTGTTTTTAGGTTAGCAAGTTAAGGAAATGCGATTTCAGAAAATGAAAATTAGTCATGTTGTTTTATTCACTTTATACCTCCTCAAGGCTCTTCACTCATGGACTGGCAAGATGGCACAGCCAGTGAAGGTACCTGCTGCCAAGCCTGATGACATGAGTTTAATTCCAGGGGCCACAGGGTAGAAGGAGAGAACTGACTCCTGCAAGTTGTCTTCTAACCTTCACGAGCGTGCCGTGGTGTATGCAATACACACACAGCAGTTCTTTAATGTTAGTCATGGAACTGCCGTGGGATCTGCAGTTCTACTTCTATGTGTGTACCTGATGGAACGGAAAGGATGCTGACACAGAGCCTGTCTGTGAATATTCACAGCAGTGTGATTCCAAAGGGAAGGGGGAGGGGAGGCAACCAAATGCTCATAGTGGTAAGGGAAAAAATGTGATGTAATTACTGAGGGATGTCATACGCTGATGACAGGAGATGAGCTGACACCTTTCAGAGTATCCAGCTGATGACATCATGGAAACATCGTGCTAGTGAGAGAAACAAGTCACCAGAAGCCACATGTTGCCTGATTCTGTTTCTATGAAGTGTTGCCTGGAGACGAGTGGTTACCTAGGGCTGAGGAACAAGGGAAACTGAGTTGGGCACAAGCTAGGAAGGCTGTGTATGTCTTTGGGAGGTATATATTTCAAAAAAAAAATGATTGTGGTGACTAAAAATAATTTTTATAATTTAAATAAGTGGTTCATACAGACTACATCTCAATAAAGCTTTAGAATAAATGGTTGAGGTGATGACCAATCCCAACTGTCACCTTGAGAGAATCAGGAATCAAACTAAGAGACGCACTTCCATAGAAGTCCAGGAGAGTGTTTCCAAAAAGGATTAACTGAGGAAAAAGACTTCCTCTAAGAGTGGACTGTGCCTTCTGATGGAGGCTCAATCATAAGAGACCCAAGGAGAGACCTGGTGAAGCAGGTTTGGAGCCTCTGTGGCTGTCACTGTTGTCCAATGTTGATATCAGACTCTTCTTCGGCTTTCCAAAGTAGACTGAAAATCAGCCACTGTCCATGAATCAGGCCTGAAGCATCAGATCAGGACTACAAGGCATCCAGCTCTGTGGACTGAGTTGATACCAGGTTCTCAGGTTCTCAGGTTCTCTGGTGCAGGTGGCTATTGCTAGACCATCTGGGTCTTATCATGTAAGAAATCAGGGAATCCTCTCCTCTTCCTCCTCCTCCTCCTCCTCCTCCTCCTCCTCCTCCTCCTCCTCCTCCTCCTCCTCTTCCTCCTCCTCTTCTTCTTCTTCTTCTTCTTCTTCTTCCTCCTCTTCTTCCTCCTCCTCTTCCTCCTCCTCTTCTTCTTCTTCCTCCTCTTCTTCCTCCTCCTCTTCCTCCTCCTCCTCCTTCTTCTCTACAGTTTATCAGTTCTGCTCCTCTAGAGCACCTTGTCTAATGCAAGGGTCCTACCTATCATGCCTTCCAAGCAAAGTTGTGCTTAGCCTTTAAATGCATAATGATTTTAACAACGATTCCTTAGTAAAACCAAACACGGTCCTTCTGTACCTGTTCAAACAACCACACAGAGTCACACCAAGCTGGAGGGCTCAGGAGAGGCCCTGGAATCTGGAATACAAATCCAAGACAAACACAGTTTACTGTGTAAGCTGGTCCTCTGTTAGTGCCTTTGTGGTCCTGAAGAAGCTGGCATGCTGCTCGAGGGTAAGTCTCAGGGGTCTGCAGGGCGAGGACTCATTTAATATCAATGGTAAGATGCCATTACCACACGGAGCATTCACTGTTGCTTTCTGGAAGTGTCTGCTCACAAGTGTTTAAAATAAAACCTTCTCTTTCAGTGTCCAAGATAGAAATATGGATGGAGAGTTATAACTGTGTATCTTCCATCTCCCCTGCCTTGCCCATAGCCTCTCACCTTCCTACCCCCCATCCCTCCCATTCCCACCCCCCACCCCATCCCAAAGCAAAATCTTGTTGGGATCCTAAATGAATTTAAGGTTGAGAGGTATCTTTTTTTTTTTTTTTTTTAATATTTTGTTTTTCTCTTTATGTGCATGAGTATTTTGCCTGTATGTATGTGTACCACATGTGTGCCTGGTGTGAAAAGAGATCAGAAGAGGGCATCATATCTTTTAGAACTGGAGTTACAGATAGTTTCGAGATATCATGTTGATGCTGGAAATTGAACCTGGACCCTTTGCAAGAGCAACAAGTGCTCTAACCATCGAGCACCTCTCCAGCCTCCTTCCACTCTTAATTTTATTTATTTATTTATTTATTTATTTTTGGTTTTTCGACACAGGGTTTCTCTGTATAGCCTTGGCTGTTCTGGAACTCACTCTGTAGACCAGGCTGGCCTCAAACTCAGAAATCCACCTGCCTCTGCCTCCCAAGTGCTGGGATTAAAGGCATGCGCCACCACCGCCCGGCTTAATTTTTTTTTTTTAACTGAGAAATGTTCAGCTGCATGGTGGTGTAACATGCCTTTAATCCCAGCACTTGGAAGACAGAGGCAGGATCTCTGAATTTGAGGCAAACCTGGTCTACAGAGTGAGTTCCAGGACAGCCAGTGGTACACAGAGAAACCCTGTCTCAAAACACACACACACACACACACACAGAGACAGAGAGAGAGAGAGAGAGAGAGAGAGAGAGAGAGAGAGAGAGAGAGAGAGAGAGAGAGAGAGAGAGAGAGAGAGAGAGACAGAGAGAGAGAGAGAGAGACAGAGAAAGAGACAGAGAGAGAGAGAGAGAGAACACACAGAACAGAGAAATGTGCCTTTGACTTTGCAAGGAAATAAGTCATACTATGCTAGTCTCAACCTTAACATCAAACATATAGTTGTGGTTTGAATGTGAAACATCTCCAACAGGTTTGGGTGTATGAGCATTTGATTCCCTGCAGATGGCTCTGTTCTGAAAGTCTGTGGAACCTTTAGAGATGGAGCTGCTGGGGTGGGCCTTGAATTTTTGTAGCCTAGATACTCTTCCTGTTCTCTCTGTGTCTTATTTAGGGTTTCCATTGCTGTAAAGAGATACCATGACCAAGGCAACTCTTATGAAGGATAACATTTAATTGGGGCTGGCTTACAGGTTCTAAGGTTCAGTCCATTATTATCATGTCAGGAAGCATGGCAGCACCCAAGTAGGCATGGCACCCAAAGAGCTGAGAGTTAGACATCTTGTTCCAAAGGCAAACAAGACTGCTCTCTACCAGGCAGCTAGGAGAAGGGTCTCAAAGCCCAACCCTACAATGACACACTTCCTCCAACAAGGCCACACCTAATAGTGCCACTCCCTGGGCCAAGCGTATTCAAATCACCACACTGTTTCCTGACTATGCTGACAGAGACAGCATAGCCAGCAAACACACACGCTCCTGCTGCCCTCACTTGCCCTGAAAATGGACTGTCCTCTGGAGAAAACCCTTTCCCTTACAAGTTTGTCTGAGTAGTTTATCACAGAAACAAGCAGGTAACTGAGGCAGTAAGTTCCAATCGTCTAGGACATAATGCAATTTAATATCGACTCAAAGATTTAAATAAAAGATCTTGGAAATAATGTTGAAGTCAACATACTACATGCTGTTAGAATACAGAGTTTCTTGGAATAATCATTCCATTTACTTAATCCAAATTTATAGTTTTACAACCTTCAACATTCACTATGAATAACATTATTACATAATGAGTAGCCTGGTCAAGTTTAAAGAAAACACATATAGTAGAATAAAATGTAGTTCATATTATTTATAGCATTAATTAGAGAAGATGTGACTGTTTTTATTAAATCCAAATGATTAAGCTAGTCTCACTTGCTGAATACTTACCTTAATTATATGCACTCCTAACACACTTGCAAATTAGCTAACATGTTCAAAGTTAATGCCCTTCTTCCCATGAAAATTTAATCTCTATAAGTATGTGCCTATATACCACCAGAATCTAGCTTCTTAAATTTAAGAGAGTTTTAGAAAGTAATTTCTTAATAACCTCTGACTTTAGGGAAGCGTTCAGTATAGAATGAGGGGCCTGGGGGAGGGGCTCAGTGTTAGAGTGCCTGCCCAATACACACCAGGCCCCTGTGTCCAATCCTCGAGCAGCATGCCAGCTTCTTCAGGACCACAAAGGCACTAACAGAGGACCAGCTTACACAGTAAACTGTGTTTGCCTTGGATTTGTATTCCAGATTCCAGGGCCTCTCCTGAGCCCTCCAGGCAGTTTCCTTTTTCCATGTCTTTGTGTGGGCTGCCACTGGGAGGTATGGTCTAGATGGTCTAGATTTACTGTGGGTCTTCTCACCTTAAATAATTGGATTAAAGAAATCCCTCACAGGCATGACCAGCAGCTTGGATTTTAGATGATTCCAGATGTAGTCAAGTAAGATTACAACCAAGATTAGGCATCACAGATGCCCAACTAGCATTGTGGAATTATTTTGTGTGGGGGAAGGGCTAGTTCCTACACGTCTGAAGGCTGGAGAAAATGGTTCAGTGGTTAAGAGACCTCAATCTTAACTGCTCTTCCAGATGATCCAAGTTTGGATCCCAGAACTCAAATCAGGTAGCTCACTACTGCCTGTAGATCCAGTTTCAGAGGATTTGACATCTTCTGGTTTTCACAGGCACCTGCACACATGTGGCATACATTCTCTCCGTGTCTGTCTGTCTCTCTCTTTTACACATGCATACACGTGCACACACATGAATTAAAAAAAATCAAAACCTTCTGGGGCTGGAGAGATGGCTCAGTGGTTAAGAGTACACTGCTGTTGGGGGCAGCACTGGAGTCTGATTCTCAACACTCACATCAGCTTGCTCACAGCCACTTGTATCCTCAGCTCCAGAGAGAACTATGACCTCTAGTTTCTGTGGACACTGCACTCGCACAAATATCCTCACACAGAATACAATTTTTTAAAATTTCCATACATCTGGTCACAGAAATGTTCTGTTTTGTGTGTTGAGAAGCAGTAGAAAAAAGCCTGTTGATTTGTTTTGTTTTGTTTTTTTCCCCTCTGTACCAAATATGGACAGAAAAATGGCTGCATTTCCCAGCTGTCCTTGTGGGTACTGTTGGTGTCATGTTTAATCTTTGGATAAGGAACTGTGGGTGACAGTCCTGAGAAGGCTCTCGAAGGAGTGTCTCCTTTGTTTTCTCCTTTCTCCTGACAGCATGGAACAGAGGCACAGAGCCTGGTGCTCCTGCAGCTGCCTTTGATGACTAATTTAGAGGGGAACCAAGCTTTAAAGATGGCAGAGCCTGAAGCCTGGAGACAGCAGAATGCTGCCACAACAGTCCCCAGATGCCTGCCTCTGGACATTTTAACCATCCTGGCTTCAGGTGCCAAGGGTTTAATATTACATGCTGTAGAACACATAATGTCACATGATTCTGAGCATGTTTGTCCCAGTGACAAGGCTGCAAAGGTCAACATGTCTAATGTTAAGCAGCACTTAACCCAGTATCAGGCTACCCCATTTTCTAATTGTATCTTCCCCAGGGAATTGAAACCTGAAGCCAAAATGCTGGGCTGTGGCTGACACTTCATGTTTCCCAGGTCATCGACAACCGGGGTTCTTATATTCTGTCTCATGTGGAGGCCCTTTGCCTAAACTCATTGTCTGTTTCTGGGCTGACAAAGCTCACAGTGTAGTGGCCACTGTTGCGTAGTCTGGAGAAAGCATTCGGTGTTGCAGCATGCTGCCCTCACTGCTGCAGTGAACAGCACCGTCTGGACATGTTTGCAAGGGAGTGCTCAGGCTATGGAGCCAGAATCTCCCTCACTGGCCTGCACGATCCTGTATTTCTAGAGAATGAAAACTCATAGCTTCTGAACACTGCTTATCTTTTCTAGTTGCTCAGCCCACAAAGAGCTTTACAGAATACTTCCTTAAATTTAGAACCAATCAGAGACTAGTCAGATATTCTCCAAGGATGCTCTGCCTAGCTCTCTGCACCACCTTCCCATACCTGGGCACCTATAGTCTGCTCTGTGACCCAGCTCCCAGCTGTCTGTCTCTCTCTCTCTCTCTCTCTCTCTCTCTCTCTCTCTCTCTCTCTCTCTCTCTCTCTCTCTCTCTCTCTCTCTCTTTTGCTTTTGAGAATCCTCCAGAACAGATGTGATGGTGGGTGACTCCCTTGCTCGAACCAACCCTTGGTGAGTAGCTTGCTCTTGTGTGGCTGGAGATAGATTTATAGATTTGAGTCTGCCCTCTGTCTCTCCCCACTCATGGCCAGCTGTGAACAAGCCTGCAGTCAGGAGGGACCTTTCTGCTTTGGTAAACTCATCTCCATTTATGTTAGGCCTGCTGGGTAAATGCATTACATTTACACAGCACTTGGCCCACCATCATTTGATTTGTCCCTCTCTACGATTCCTCCTCTCCTGCTGTGCAAATGAGTAGATGGTTGGAGATGGGAGTGGCCAATTCACTGCCCTACCCATAAGGGTGGGCGGCACAGGAGGGGCCGCACCAGTTTTTACCTTGCCCCAGTCCCTGGAGCAGACAAAGGAACTGCACCGCATTAGCTCAGCTCTGGCTGCCGACTATGTTTGCTTAGCGTTCACAGCTCCAGGTAACAGCATATGGTTTTCTCTATACAGAGTTGGTTTCCCTCCAGGCATCCCAGCTCTCTGTCTTCCACACCCTGCAGCAGTGGCTTAGATTTCAGAGCCACCATCTGTAGAGAGAATATCTTGTGTATTGTATGGATGCATCACCTGTCAATTAAAAAGCCTATGGCCTATGGCTTAGGCAAGGAATAGAGGTGGGACATCGGGGAAGCAGAGAGGATTCTGGGGAGAGCCAGGTGGGAAGATCCTCTGGGAAACTGTGCCCAGACAGATGGACACATGGTAGCTGAGCACAGGTAACCAGCCATGTGGCAGAATGTAGGCTAGAATAAATGGGATATTTTAAGTTACATCTAGCCAGAGAAGAGCCTAGCTATATGGACAAGGTATTTGTAAATATATTTTTGAGTTTGGGTCTTATTTCTGAGAGCATGGAGCTGGGAGGAAGAACCAGGGCCTAACTTCTATTTCAGGCTGTGCCTGGTGAGAGCAAGCCCTGTGCTGCTGATGCAGTTGGGAACTTGCAGAAGCGAATCAGGATGTTGCTATTCTTCAGGGTTGCAAGGTCTGGGGTTGGGAAACATCTAAGGCTCATCCTGTTGCTGACCCTGACCCTCTGTAGAGACCAAACGAGGCTCTACCAAACATGAATGGCAATGGAATGGAGTGCTCGACTTTTTAGAATAGCTGAGCCAAAGAAACCTCTGGTCACAAGCCATACCTTTCCCCATCTCGGTGTTAGAAATTTCAGAAGTGCTCACTGTCCTATAAGAGTCTGAGACAGGCACACCCCACCTTAGGTTTCTGACTCATTGCATAAGATAAAAACAGGAGCCGATGGTCACTGGGAATTCTGGCCTCTCATGTACCTCAGCCTCAGGAGGCAGTGAGTGAGCTAAGCAGGAGGAATAGAGGAAGACCTGCAACTTGATGCCAAGTACTCCTCTTATGGCTGGGACACTTTAGAGCTAGGGGATTTTGCACAGAAACAGACTCCAACTATTCAATAAAGATGTAAGGCCCTGGAAACTTCTTCCAGAAAGGGGATTTGGTAGCCTAAGCTAAGCATGTTACATAGCACTTAAAACTCTGTTTTTTTGTGAAATGATTTTTTGTTTGTGGGGTGGGGGAGAGGAACAAACTTGCTAAGTGTTTGCTGTGGTCACACTGGTGGCTCTGGGAAAGTTCCCTGGCCTTCTGATAGGAAGACAGTAAAAACAGGAAGTCTGAGAAACTAGTGTTTAGGGAAAGGACTGGTACTGGTAAGCTTTCCAGGTGGGATTACAAGGAAAACAATGTATTTCCAGGAGAATAGGAGTTTCCCTGCAATCATCCAGTAAAGGACAGGAGGTAGGAGTATTGACCCCCTGCTTCTTGCCTGCTGGGCAAAGGCTGCCCCAGGGGTGTTAACTCTTTGCACTCTGATACATTTGGATATGGCCAATGGACTCCTGGAGGAGGATGGTGTCCAAGAAGAGCTTGGTGTAAAAAGTCAGCAATATGGAGCATTTGAGGAGGGGCACATTGTACCCGCAGGAGCTGAGTGTGAAACTGGGATCACAGGCTGCTGGCCAGGAGGCAGAGGTGCCATTCCCAATGAGCAAGCAACAACCATGAAAGGAGCACCTGGGACATGGCCTATGCAAGTGATGTTCTGAATTCATCATGACAACACTTGGATTGAGAAGACTCACTAATGTCTCTTCTCACCTCCCCGATGCAGGAATGGCCGAAAGAAATCTGCACAA
This sequence comes from Arvicanthis niloticus, assembly GCF_011762505.2. Taxonomy (NCBI): domain Eukaryota; kingdom Metazoa; phylum Chordata; class Mammalia; order Rodentia; family Muridae; genus Arvicanthis; species Arvicanthis niloticus. Next base: position 98,925,357 of record NC_047658.1, on the reverse strand, counting down.
AACCTCCTGTATCCACACAGCAGGAACTGAATGGGACATTAATCAGACACAACCCTGGTCTACTAATTTGTTCATTTAACAGTTTATTTAGTGAACCCATACTGCTTACCAAGAATCATGGGGTCAGTAAATACAGCAGGGGAGGGAGCAGGAGATGACTCTGTCCTTATGGATGTGGAATTTTGGGGGAGTTCTCTTCCATCCTTAGCTTCAGCCCCAGTAAGCATGCCATGGGCATGTAAAAGAAATTATTTCCAAACTATCAGAGTTTGTGCCACTTTCACCACGGAAACCAGTGAGCAGAGACAGGAATTAAATGTTTAAGTTATTCTTTAATCAGGGAGCCAGCAGTCTGAGAAAGCAACAGGTTAACACCCCAACTGCCTCATTCCTTGTCAATAGCTACTAGAGTCTATGGAGTGGAAGGAGGTGGCAAAACCAGTCAGAGGAGCTCAGCCCTATACCTCTGAGCCTTGCGATGTTTGTGTCTGTCTTGCACTCTCCCCTCTTTCTGTCAATGTCTAGGCTCAGACACTTCTTGCAACACTGAGTCTAGTTAGTTTGTATTGGTACAAGCTTCCATTTTTCAGGGGCATCTAGGCTGGGGTGTGGGGTGCAATGTGGACATCCTAAGCTACTAACAATATGTATGTGTGGATTATTTTCCTAGAACATGGTGTATAAATGTATCCATTGAGTACAGAATATCCAAGTGTCCTTATCCATCCCTCTGTCACCTATCATTCCCCCACTGTCAGTATTAACTCTAACATCTCTAAGGTCTATATCCTATGACAGATTAGATTGCTTCCAGTGTACCTGATTGATTGACAGCATGGCTTTTTACCAGTAAGGGAATTCTGCAGCACATGGTTGTATACACTAGAGCACATCTTATAAAACAGCAAATGGTTAAGACTTGATGTGAAGGGTTTCTGAAATTTTCCTGTTTCTACAACCAATACCATAGAGCACAAATGGGAACAAGTATTAGAAAAAATGTAGGTGTTATCGTGTGTAAGAACCATTTTTTTTAAACCTCTTCATTTTAGTATAGGTGGAAAGGCTGCCACAAGTGTTGTTGGCTCTGAGATAGGGTCCTGTCATGTAGCCTAGGGTACTCTCTAACTCATCATCCTTCTGCTCAGTCTGCCAATGTGGTGGTGTGAAAGAAAATGGTCCCCATGGGCCCATAGGAAGTGGCCTATGGAGATGTGGCCTTGTTAGAGGAAGTGTGTCACCAGGGGGTAGGCTTTGAGGTCTCAGAAGCTCAAGCCAGTTCACTTCCTACTGCCTGATCAAGATGTAGAAATCTCTGCTCCTCCAGCACCATGTCTGCCTGCATGCTACCATGTGTTCCACCATGAGGATAATAGACAAAACCTCTGAAACTATAAGCCCCAATTAAACATTTTCCTTTGTAGGAGTTGCTGTGGTCATGGTGCCTCCTTATACAAATAAAACCCTAAGACACCCAAGTGCTGAGATTAAGAACATGCATCATTATATCAAATATGAGTTTGTCTCAACTCTAACAACTACCCTGCCCCCAACCCCACTTATCTCTGGAGAATTTTCTCTGAAGATATTGTTGATTCTGTCTTGGTTATCCCTGGTTGATCAGGTAAGATTTGTCCAGGTCAACTTGATCTGATTCCTCTGTTGGGGGATTGACTGACAAGTGGTAAGAGTTAGTGCCAGTCAAATGCTTTATGTTCAATTTTAGGCAACTAAGGTATCCAGAATGTCAACAGAATGTAACGGTGTTTTATAAGAAAGATATGAAACACAATCAACAGGACCACAGATTCATTCAGGACCCAAACCGTGGGTGACAGAGACCTAGAAAAGCCATAGTTAGGACTTTGTAGACAGCCTAGCATTTGACCTTTACGTAAGTATATACGTCAATGGACCTTGATGTGGTAATTCTGTTTCTTGATCAGTTAAGAATCCTGAAAACATAGCAGAAAACTAAGTAATCAGCCTGAACAAACTTATTTTCAAACCCATTTTTTGTAAATGTTACCAAGAGTAAATCAGAATTGTAAGATAATCTCTGTTTTAAACAGAGAAGTAGGCTTTCTATCTGTGTACTACATTTTGACAGTAAGACTTTTAATAACTTTCCATTATGATATGTATACCACCATTAGGTTTTATCTTTCACAAACTCTTGACTTACACATACTGCAGTGTGCTCATACTTCCGGGTTTGCCCTCAGTTTTCCTTTTCCACTTTGGAAAAATCCAGTCGTTAATAATTACCACAAACCTTTGTTTTATTACACAGAAACCTCTCCTTATAGAAACAATTTCTCCTTTCCCCCTTAACTTTCCTTATAAATCATCCTTGCATGTATATCATTTTTTACATCTTTGGCTCTCTACATGTTAGCTCCCTTTATTTCTTTTCCTAACATCATGAGACAGAGCAACAGGCAAACACTTCTATCCACTTACTGAGAGCAAGCTGAGCCCAGAAAACAGTTAGAACATAATGTGATGACTTAAGGTCACCTGTCAACACCGGCAAACCAGAAAGGTTTTGTGTGATATGAAACCCAAGCAGACTTTATGGCCACTTGGAGTTTTTTTTTTTTTTTTTTTTTTTTAAGCAGTTTTACATATTTCTTCCTGTGTCTCACAAATGTCTTGAGAGTTGCAGAACATTGTATTCTAGCAAAATCTAACCGAGATAACAGAGGTTTTAGTGACCTTGGATAGAAAACCTTTTAGTATGGGCAAAAGCACAAAGGAGAGAACAGACATAGGGCTGGAAGTCCTTGAATGCTAACTCTGCAATTATAGCTTTTGGAGACAAAAGGTGCCCACTGCCCCAAGGAACTAGACAGGATGGCAAATTGGTACCTTTTCATTCCATAGAGGCATAACTTTGTCAGAACAAAGGCATCCTCCAGGAATGGAGGCTATCGCTCATTCTAAAAGCTAGAACTCTGAGACAAATCAGACGGAACAGAACAAAGCAAGAAAGCATCTTTAATTCTGAAACCACGATACCCAGGAAAGAAAGCCAAACAGAATTGAGGACAAACAAGTCAGTCCAGGAACCAAATCAGGAGTTACAGCTATTCAATTTATTAGGCATGAGTGACAGTTGCTTGGGGATTTTCCAGCCCAAATTCCAGCATCCCGTGTCCAGAAAGCCTTTGAATTCTACAAACCAGTTCTATGAGTTACCAGAGAGTCCTAAAGCTGCCCTAAACATGGGACTCTGGAGTCAATGCTGGCCACTGCCACAGGGTCCAATGAGCAGACTCGGAAATGGGACCTTCAAGTCGTGATTTATTCAGAGACCTAGCTCTCTGAGGAGGCTGAGACTTGACACCCTAAAAGCTACTTTATGTCCCACCTCCAGATAGATTATCCATGGAGAAGGGGCAAGGGTTAAATATATATACACACAAACACAGAATGCATACATAAACATACACACATACACAAACACACATGCAAGGGTTAAACAAAAGTGGTCAGTCATTCTGAAGCTCAGTCCTGCCCCTCTGATCACTCCAGACTCAGGTTTTCCATGGTCCCCTTGTTATCGTATCCTGCATTCCTCCCCTCACTGCATGGATGTCTGGGTTCAAGCTCTTCTGGAAACTCTGAGTTTAATTAGTATATGCCAGTATCAACCTTGTCCTCCTGCAGGGGTATCTAGGCTGGGGTAGTAGTAACTGAGAACAGCAAGTCACTAGCGGTACATGCACATTAAGCTAACGATCACATGCATGTACATATTTCTTTCTACAATATGGGTATAGATGTAGGCTATAGGAGTGGCCCTATCATCCCATCTTGCCCCTATCAAACATTGGATTGCAGGCAGAGGAAATCAGGAGAGGAAAGTTCTTGTCAAGTGTAGGGATGTGATCAGTTGTTCGGAGTAACAGTTATTCAGAAAGGATATATGGAGCAAGCTAGAGAAAGTGGCATTTAAGAGAGAGATAAGAGGCAGAGGGTGAGCCTCAAGCATTCACAATGGTCTGGAAGATAGTGGGATCAGGAGGTAAGGGTCATCTCATTGAAGGGGAATGTGATGTCAGGTGAGGGAGGAAAGTACACCCCTTTGCTTTAAATTTTGGCTAAGCTGGGTGGGGTCCACTATTCACAAGTCTTTAAGTGCCACTTAAAATAACTTCTGCAAACACACAGGTATGGCTGATCACCTAGGGTGCTACTAAGCCTAGGATGAGTGGGCATTCTCCAATTTGTTTGTTCCATATTTGAAGAAAGAGACCTTAGTGTAGTAATGGAATTGGCCTGAGAAAGACTGAAGCAAGGAGGGACCAGTGCAGGTGAGAGTTGATGATGCAGGCCTAGACAGGACCGTAGGCACAGTGAAGCATCCTACTGTAACTTGCTCATGGAGACTCCATGCTATGGGTTTCTGTGGAGGTGCCAAGTCTTACTTAGGTTAAATGTGTTTAACTCCTCCAGTCAGTACTTATGTAACATGAACGATGGATGCAGACTCAGTGCTTTCCACCTGATCCTTCCTCCCTCTCATCTAACGGGACCCAGGTCAAGGTCAGGATGCTTAAAATTCCAGGAATGAAAGAGATTCTACGGATCATCTCACTCTTATTTGAGGCTGTATCTCTTTGAGCATTAACCAGACAAAGCAAGGTGCTGTTGGAGCACGGCAGGATCTCATCTTTAGACAAGGTTTTCCTCAACTCTCAAAAGTTTTCAGCAACATCCACCCCACCTACTCTTCACTCTGAGCCTATGAAGATACGTCATCATCATCATTAGCACCACGGAGACATATGCTCTCATCTCATTAATTGCTTAGACCTCTTGCAGACGAGCGTGCTATTTTTCTATATGTTGGAGGAGGATTCGAAGGTATGCTAACTTTTCTAAACAATGCCTCCTAGTACCAGAAGCACAGTGGGTTTGTCCTCCATTGTGGAACAACCCATAGATCATAATTAGCGGAGCTTTGCAGTCCTTTTCTGTTCAGCCTCATGCATTGTGTCATGTCTCCCACACAGACGGACTGCTATTTTCCACAGCAGAAACGCACTTTCTGTTGGGGGAAAAAAAAAAAAAAGGTTGTTGATTGTATCTGTGTTCTGTGAGGAAAGTGTATGGAGATATGTCAATCTCCCGAAAAATTAACAGGATCAGATTACACATTTAAGGGCTGTCAATCATCACTTGGCATAAGTGCCAGAGGCTGATCTATATTCTTCCTCTCAACACGAATCCTGTATTTAACATTTACCAGGAGATAGACAGTTGTAGACAGGGGACTGTGAGGTCCCTGCAGAGGTGCCATTCCTCAGCATCACCTACCTGCTCTCAACCCCCTACTTGTGATGTTAATTTCCTCCATTGCTTGATTGGATTAAAAAAAACATTCATTATGAAGAGTGCCTTCCCAGTAGAGATTTAACCAAAGAGAAAAGACCTGGCTTCCACATGGCTGGGGTCCTGGGCTGGACAAGGAAGAAAGTCAGCACTCTTCCCCATTACCATCTGTCACCCAGCACTACATGGGTGTCCCTTTAGGTCTAGGATTACCTGTCACCTCCCTGTGCCTTCCCCAGATTTATTGCTAAGCTGCCCCCGCTGGTAAGCATTCTTCCAATGACAGAAATTGGAACTACTTGGCAAATACCAGTCAGTCAACAAAACTGATGTAGGTTGTGGAAGGACTGTTATTAAATAATTTCTGATATTGGGGAAAGACACAAACTAGCGCCTCTGTACCATGTCTGCATGGCTTTGGACTTGGCCTGAATGAGACAACAAGGGCATAAAGAAAGAGCAGACACAGAAACAGAAAGGCTGAGACCAGGTGGGCTGCGCTGGCTCTGATGGAATCCCACTACCGTGCAACAAGCCGGAACCTCTGCACGTTTATTATGTTCAGCACAGGTTAGCTAGTCTCGGGAGCAGGTTTCTGCAGGGTAGCAGGGTCAGGCTGTAATCATCCAGAGGGAGCTATGGTCAATGCTCTCTGTGCAGTCTGTCAACATTCATACAGGGGCCAGAGGAAGACTTTGCAACTTCCCCAAGCCTGAGCTGGGGATAGCTTTGGCAGTTTCCATGGGTCTGAAGCATTGAGGTCCTTGAACATGGCTGTGCTCATGTCAAGAATACACACCCCAGATTTCATTAGCTTTTTGTACTTTCACTCTGGATGTCCTCTGCTCTTCACACCTGTGTGTCTAGCAAAACAAACTCACAACACAGTGCCAAGGTCAGCCGAGTTCACCAGAAAAGCTTCCACTCAGGATTTGGGGGTGACATGTATGCAAGGCACTAATTTGAATTAAAACAATGTCAGTCTGGATTGTGAACATGGCTCTGTAGCTTTAGCTCTGCTAATGTTTTAACCCTTTGCTTTTCTCCTCCCCACCATTAGAAGAGTTCAGTGATGCACAAACACACATGTAGCCACATCAGAAGCTCTGGGATGTGGGGGTTGGGTGGGGGGAATCAGTGTTTAAACTTCTGGAATCTGATATATTTTTTTTCAAAGCGCTATAACCTGGTGGCTGCCTGAGCCAGTCTCCAACACATCAGCACAGAGAAATAGGAGCGCTAGGGGATTAGAGCCAGGCCTACTCTTACAATAACAACTTAAATTAACCTTTGGAGGAATAAGTCACATTTGTCTCAAAGTAATTCAAATACAGTCTCATTATGTTCACCCCCTGCTGTTTACTGATCCTGAATAAGAAAAATGGTATTCTGCATATCATGAATTCTTTTTTCATCTCAATAAGAGGGAGGGTAGAACACAATTTCTAATAAGAGACTCCTTGTTGATTATTCTGATTCTTCTTTCCTAGCAGGTAGGCCACTGGGCTGAGCATCCTTTGGACTCAGGAAGAGAGGAAGAAGACTTTTCCCAAGCTGCAGTACCTAACAGAAATGATTCTGAGGCAGAAGGGCAAACAGATGGAGATAGCTTCTCAGATGGTGCACTGGGTAGTTTTATGTCACCTTGACACAAGCTAGAGTCATCTAAGAGGAGTCAGCCTCAATTGAAAAAAAACAAAACAAAACCAAATACCTTCATAAGATCTGGCTGTAGGCAGGACTGTAGGGTTATTTTCTGAATTAGTGATTGATGGGGGAGCTCATTGGGGGTAGTGCCATTCCCAGGCTGGCCATCCTGGGTTCTAAAAGAACGTAGGCTGAATGAGCCAGTAAGCAGCACTGTCCATGGCCTCTGCATCAGCTCCTGCCTCCAGATTCCTGCCCCGTTTGAGTTCCTGTACTGATTTCACTCAATAATGAACTGTGGAAATGTAAGCCAAACCCCTGCCCCCCCTCCCCCAATTTTCTTTTTGGTCATGGTATTTCATCACAGCAATAGAAACCTTAAGGCAAGATGGTACCAGTAGGGTTCTGCTGTGACAGATCTGATCATGCTTTGGGGAGGAGTGTAGAAGGACTTTGGAACTTTGGGCTAGAAGAGTTGTTGAGTGTTGAGAGCTCAGGGAGCTTTTCTGTGGGAGGTTGGAAGATAAGAATGTTGACAGCAATGCAGACAATGGAGGCCTGGCCTCTGAAGTTTCAGAGGCAAGTTTAAAGTCTCTATCAGAGCTATTTGTTATTTTGAAATAGATACCATTATTCTGGTTAGCAGGAGCTGAAGAATCAGCTGTGATTAACAAAAGACCAGAACTACTAAAGTGAAACCTTTGCTTTACTGGGACAATTGATGCTGGTCAGCTGGAGCTGAGAAGTTAGTGGTGATTAAGAAGAGACCAGAATCATTGAGATGAAGTCTCCTAGGAAGTGTTTCCTGAGAGTCAGCATACAGAAGCTGAGTTCTAGGGGTGGTAAATGTTGTATATCATTCTGGCAGCTGAACTTCATAATGTGTAAGAGTCATCCAGGTGGTACTGGTTTCGAAAGAATAAAGGTGTCATGGAGAGCAGCTGGGTTTGGCACTGTGAAAGGCCAGGAAAGTCTATTAGTAAAGGTATAGCCTCAGTAGCAGGTAAAGACCCAGGAATAAAGGGGTCATGCAGAGGAGTTGAGCCTTGGCACTATAAAGAAAGCCTAGAAGAGGCGATTGGTGGAAGTACAATCCAGTTGCAGCAGAAGACACTAGGATTTTGGAGTTACCAGAACCATGGGATGACCACCAAGAACAGCAGCATGTATGGAGTGGATCTGTCCTAAGCCTGGGAGATGAGCTGTGTATGCTGCAGATAGTGGGGCCTGAGAAGTGACCCAGGCCCTTTGGAGGAGCTAAGAAGATCATCAATGGATCTCAGATATTGGACAGTGGGTTGTTTACACAGTTGAAATTTGGTTTTGATTTGATTTGATTATGACTGTGCCCTGATTCTTCCCTCTTGAAGAAAGTATTTATTTTTGGAACCCAGAGTTGAAAGACTGAATTTTAAAAGAGACCTCCAGTTTTAAGAGACTTTGGTTTTTGTTTTTAAAGAGACTGAATTTAAATATTTTACCAAATAATGCACCAAACTCTTGTAAGTTAACTAGATAAAACCACAGTGCATTAGACACCTCTGTGTCTCTTCACACAGTGGGTGTCTGAGTCTGGTGAGTTTGACCCTCAAGCTCTGAAGATGAATCTCTCTCCCTAATGGAGATACCCCATGTCTTTCCTCTGTCTGGGGCTCCTGCTGTAGTTCAGAGAGTACTCTGAAATAGAACATCTTGGGATAAGATAGATCTTGCTTATCTCTATTGACTCCAGTGACCCTGGGAAAGATCCTTTAATATTTACTATTGCATAGCCTCAAAGGAAATGTTATGGTAAGGGAGTGAGGGCAACGGGGGCCTTGGGGACTGATGTGTGAACGAAACATAGAGAACACAGATATTGCAAACATGACTTTCAGTCCATGGGTATGTCTCATTAGCATTTGTTTTCCAAATCCCAACAAGACCCCCTGTGCTGTTGGCTTAGTGTCCCTCTCAAGTCTGTAAAAATGAGAGGACACAAAGTGACCCTTGAACATATAGCAATGTGGGTCTGCCCTCAGAATGCAGGCTGTGCGGGTTTTTTTGCTTAATTAGGAATCTCTCAGTAAAACTGTAATTTGCAATGTTAAGATGACTCTACCCCAGGCTGGGTGCATTGAGAAAATTGGTTATTTATTTGAGTCTGAATGAGCTTGAGCTTGGGACTCTAGTAAGAAAAATAACATGCTCCTAAAAGCAAAGCAAGTCAGTAGTCCTCCCCTGTCTCTCCTGACTTTAATTCAGATCAAACATGGGTTCCCAGCTATGTACTGGGGACATATTCCTTATGGTTCCCTTGGACATAGTGGGAAATTTGGGGCCAGGAGATCTGCTGCTCCTTCTCCTTTAGATCCACTGTATCCTGGCTGACAGTTTTGGTGATGAAAAACAGTCTGAGCACCACATTTTTTTGTAACAAAGAGCTGAAGTCAAAGGGATCTGAAGAGGATGCCTGTAATACTGGCACACTGGTTTACCCTGGAGTGCATGCCCTGAGCATTTCTGAGCAGCAGGGTAGACCCTGAGTAGCAGGGTAGTATGTGTTACTAAGCACATACGTGAACTCCATGGCTTGGGATGGCTTTTAGGTGGAGTGGGGGAAGGGAATCCAGCAAGGCTCCATTATTACCAGCCTCTCAAAAGAGATGCCTACAGTACAACCAGGGACCAGAGGGCCCCCTCCCCCACCAAGCTGTATACCTGAACCCCTTCCCCACCAACACCCAGGTATCATACCCCCTGCCTGTATCTCTCCCCTCCATCCTCCTCTGGTCTCCCCATACCTAGTGGTCCCTTCTTTCAGTGCTAGCTAGAACTGTGTATACAGGACCTGGAGGACCAACGGGTATCAGCCGCATTTCCCTCACTATGTAAACCTCCCTATGGTGCATGGCATGGCTTAATTTGAATCTGGACTCAACACTTAGCCTGCAGTCCCAAGCCCCATGAGCCTAAATGTCTTCATCTTTCAACAGGAGGGAATACTACTACACTCCAGGGATGTTACAGTGTTAAATGTGACAGTGTTTGCAAAGGGCTTGACATGCAAAACGCTTATTAACTGCTGTGAATTACTTCCTGTGAAAAGCACATCTACAGGAAGTTTAACAGAGCTGGTGCAACAGTCATTTCAATCTCTGTGGTCCATGAAGGCAGGGGAAAGGAAACTAATGGCTCTCTCACACAACTCCCTTAATGACTACTGTACTTGCATTTATCTGTAGCTTCTCAAGTTTCCAGACAGTATTTGATTTTTCTTCTCTTCCAACTTCTTCCATAAGATCCCCAAATTGCTCCCCCTTTCCTTTCAGAATCACCCCTGCCTCTTCCCCATCCTACCCTTTCTCTTCCTCCCCTCCTCTTCTCCCCTATTCATCTTCTCTTCCTATCTGCTCCCTCCTCCCCCTCCTCTCTTCTCTCTTCATGTACAGATGCTGTGTGGAGAAAGAAACTCGTGGACAAAGTACATACTAAGATTTCTGATCATCCAGCCCCTCCAGTGACCAATCTGCAGACATGGATGGTGGCTTAACAGAAATCCCTGAACCTTGTCCTGAACAAATGTGGGCTCTGTGTCTGAAACTGAGAACACCCTTCTTACAGTCCCTTCAGAAGATTCAGAAATTCCTAGAGCAGATGTTTCAGGGCCAGTGGACCTCAGGTGATCTTGGGCTCTGAAGAGAGAGACCAGCAAATGAATAGAGGAGACCCACTGACCTGACCTGGCTTCAAGACTATATGGATCTCCTTCCCTGGTTCTCAAGCTCATAACCCATTCAGCCTGCCTTGACCCCAGCCTGGAGCAGAACATCTGGACATTGAAAAGGGGTGATTTATACAGCCTGGATTGTGACAGCTATATTCTGAGGAGTTAGAGATAGGGAAACATAACATGGGGAAATGGTGTTGATTTCCCCAAACACTAGTCCTGGCAGCCTTGACTTAATTCCACATGAGCAAATTCTATCCCACCAAGTCTTACCTGATGGTGATTATGGGCTGCTGCTTTGAGGATCCCCAACAGCTGACATGGCAAAGCTTAGGTGACTGGGGAGGAAGGGCTTTCTTTGGAGGGTTCTGCTAGGAACATTTCTCCAAACAGAACCCATCATCACTTCCTTCTCAGAGGTGGGGTAGTCTTCATAGACCTCAGATGACCGTAGCTTGTCTTTGCTATTTTGTGGGTTCTTCTTTTTCCCACCTTCCTCCTCTTCCTCCCAGTTTATCCCCCTAACACCAGATAGAGGGAGAAAGAGAAAACCCCTAAATCTAATCTCTTCCCTTTTGTTTCTTCTTTGAGAATGACTACTAACAAACCACAATCAACCTCCCTAAATGACCACCAACCACCAAGCCCACCTCCTGGGTTCCCTAGCATTTATCTACCCTCTGAAAAGTTCCTAGAATTCCAAACATCACACAATTGCAGAAACTGTCTGCAGCTGGCAAAACCAGGCCTCTGCTAGAGCATGAGGCAAATCATAGTCAGTTGCTGCAGACAGAATGAAGCGGCCCCAAATCCCCACACCTGGGATTAAAATGAAAACACACTCTTAGAATATTTCTATGTTTTTAAAGAAGCCAAAATTCCAGAATTCTCACTACAACATACTTTTGAGCAGACCAGTGGAGTTCTTGGTTTTTTTTTTTTTTTGTTTTTGTTTTGTTTTTTTTCTTCGAGACAGGGTTTCTCTGTGTAGGCCTGGCTATCCTGGAACTCACTCTGTAGTCCAGGCTAGCCTCGAACTCAGAAATCTGCCTGCCTCTGCCTCTCAAGTGCTGGGATCAAAGGTGTGTGCCACCACTGCCTAGCAACCAGTGGAGTTCTTAACATTGACGTTGTGTCTCCTTTTTCTATCCCTTCTGGGTTTCAGAAACACTTCAGAGAATTCTACTCTCAGCATTACTGGAGCTGCATTAACACATGGTTCCTTATTCTTTTATTTGTTTAAAGATTTATTTGCCAGAAGCCATTTAGGAAAAGCTAAAGTCTAGCAGGTAATCATCCAGAGATGTTTCACTGTGGAACTATGATGAATGTGCCCTTGGAGACAAGGCCTGAGGGACAAATCTGAGGATTTGATTCCTGTTATTGATATGCCTTTCCTGTAATTATTGAATTAAATAATAATCCATGGGTATTAGCCCATCCACCCTACTTGGGAAGATTTTCTGCAGATCAGTGAATATGTACTGTGTTGTAGCAATGCTATACAGACAAACAGATGATTTCTTAATTCTTAATGACGATTCTGTAAGAATACCTAAAAATATACTAATAATTATCAAGCCCTTTATAATAAGGACTTGAATTAAGGCCCTCTGTGATATGAATACTGCAATTAGAAATCTGTCAGTCTTCACGTGTCATGAGTTAATTGCTTTTGAGATAGAAAACAGGCTTGTGCAACTTAGAACACATTCCTTAGAGCTGTAAAACAATTAACCAAAGGTCATAAAAAGAGACAACTTATTGTAGGTGCAAGGACAAAAGATAAAATATTAACTGGGCTTATCTATACAAAACTTTATTGCTAATTAGGACACAAAAATTATAGTTTTAGACCCTCAATGAACCTATGAAGTTAGTGACAGATAACGCAAGTCTAACTAGATAACTAGTCTTAATAAGAACACATCTAAACATCCCCATTGTAAACTTTATTCCATTTATGGTTTGAAATTATGTTTAAACTTGTAGTGAACTTTTGGATTGTTGCAATACCATGTGATCATGTATTCTGAGAAAATGTATAGAGAGCTGAGAACAATGAGAAGAACAAGGTATCAGAGTAGAGTACCTTAGAAATTAAGAGAGCAACTTAGAAATAAAGACAGCATATAGTCTGATAGGCTCCCACACACACACACTTTTCCATAGAAATAAAGATTAGAATTCTTTTTATATGTGTCTCTGTGTCTCTCTCTTTTTTTCCCTGCAAGAGACTTTCCCTAGCTGACAAGAGTTAAATAAACCCTCAGCCTTTGGGCCAGGCACCTGAAGGGAGGGCCTGTGGAGAAAAGAACAAAGGACCTCTTTACTTAGTCCCCTGCTGTTAAGCATTTGTGTTCATTTGCCCTAGGCTTGCAGCTTCTGGCCTCAGAGTAACTTAAACATCAAGATAGGTAAACCTTAATGACTTGCAAGATCAAGTTCCCACTCCCCACCCCCACCTAGCACATGGGTTACACTAAAGAAGTAAACAGCAAGTCTACTCCTGAGGTTTACACTAAGGAAGTTTTGCTCATTCAAAAATACATTTACAAAAACCTTCATTTGTAGCAGAACCCAACTGGAAAGCAATTGAACGCTCACCAACAAGTGGATGGATTTGAAAAACACTGTAGTAAACTCATAGTATTCCTGTACATTTTTTTAATCTTTCAGGCATCAGTTAAAATAAAGTTAATTTTTAAAACGGGAGTGCATCCATACCATGGAATAATATTTAGTAACAGAACAGAACGAGCTGTGATTATACACATGTGTTAGGAGACTTTGAGAGTCACATAAGTGATGTAGTCAAGCAACATATGGTTTTGTTTGTGTAACATTTCTGGCTGACAAGCAGAGGGCTTGCTAAGGCTCAATTTTAGAGCTCACTGGCCATATTTGAGAAGTCCTATAGAAGGCAAAGACCTTGCCAGTTACCCAGTCAACATCCAGGATCAGATGCTGGCTCCAGTGTAGCCCCAGCATTACAGGAAGCAGGGATTGTCCTGGTTGGTCTCAGTTAAAGCACAAAAGTCATAAGAAATTGTGACAGGACTGGGGAGATGGCTCAGTGGTTAAAAGAACAGGCTATGCTTCCAGAGGACCCAAGTTCAATTACCAGCACCCACATAGCAGCTCACAGCTGTCTGAAACTCCAGTTCCAGGGGATCTGGCACCCTCACACAGACATACATGCAGGCAAAGCACCAATGCATATACAATGAGAGAGAAAGAGAGAGAGAGAGAGAGAGAGAGAGAGAGAGAGAGAGAGAGAGAGAGATCATGACACTGTTCTTGTTTTAAGCTACCATGTCCATGTCCTGGAAAGGCTAGTCACAGAGCAATTGCCCAGTGACAACTGACAGTCTGGAAACCACACCCTAACTCAGATATGCCTTCACATGCCTAGAGTTCCAGCTACTCAGGAGGTGAAGCCTGGATGTTCTTGTAAACTCAGGAGGTGGTCAGCAGTAGTGATACTCCATGTGACATGCCATTTCTCAGAGTGAACAAGCAAAAGTAACAGCCACTCAACTCCCCGACTCTGGTGTAAGGCCCTGCCTATTTATGCTGGTGCTCTGGGGTTGCTCTGCGTAGGACTAACTTGGTCCATTCTATCTGTAAGATAGAATGACTATGGTGAAAGGATACCAGGGAGCACCTGGACCACTTGTTTCCCGCGGCACTCCATAGAATTCTACCCGCACTGAGTGGAAGGGGGAATGGGATCTCATTAGCTAGGAAAGGGCAAAGGGATTCAGATACAGTAGGTCAGAACAGCTGCTACAGGGCGACTGACACAGAGGACTGTTCGTCAGAAGGAACTGAGTGAGTTCAGGAAGCTCAGGATGTTTCCATCTCTATAAAAGTATTAGTAAGTTCTGCACATTATAGGGGTGATTTGAAGAAAACCCAGGTTCAAGGTAAGTCTTCAACTACTGGTAGCCATTGCTATTTTATCATTCTTCTCAGAGCATAGCATGCAGAATTCATAGATAGTCTTCACTCTGCAGACATTGCCCCATAGTTGGTCCCAACATGGGTATCTTTTCATATGAGTACATTTGGCCATGCGAAGGGCGTATCCCTGGTATATCTGGGTACAGTATTTGGCAGAGAAGTGCTGTACATGTCTATCTGAAAAGTCCTTGTCTTATTAACTCATACCCCTGGGGACTTGGTTCCTTTGTGACTGTTCATTGAGGAGACAAATAACTCAGCAGGGCTTCATGTCTGGTTTCAAGGTTTCCATGGAGACCTGGATGAAGACAGATGCAGCTTTCAAAGCCTCCACACTTTCCCTTGCAGTTGGGTAGTGAGAGACTCTTCTGTAATCTCTCTCTCTCTCTCTCTCTCTCTCTCTCTCTCTCTCTCTCTGTGTATGTGTTAGAATCTTGACATTGTACATACACATGTGCAGGCTCTTCCTGTCTGATGGGAGATGACTTAGCCCTAGAAACCAAGAAAAGCCACCACACATACCTGGTGTGGTGTAAAAGCAACTCCCAGACAGTTTAGGTGCCACTAGACTGCCTGTCATGGGCCTCTTATGAATAGGGTTTTGCTGCAAAGCTGACTGGGTCATCTGGTGCCTATCAGGGACTGACAGACAATCTCAGAGGCCACACACACAGCATTTCCAGTCATCTAAGTGCAAATGAGTCAGGTGTGAGGATCAGACCTGCCACCAAGGTCAAGGAAGCAGCTATGACTGTGGACTCTTGGGGACACGAGGTGTTCTTGGTGCTGGATTCCTCTTGTGGTTGGAAAAGGAGGAAGAGAAGAAAGTGAGTGAGTATTTGTGTACATTCTCTATGTGATGATTACTTCTATCGTTTATGAAGGTTTTAGGTGAGCACCTACTTGGCACAGTTGTCTATGCTGTCACTTAAGATGCTGTGCCTTGTGTGTTGTGATACAAGGTGACAGTCCATGGGGAAGGCAGACACTTAGTCTGGGAACTGGAGCACAGGACTCTGAGGCTCAGGGATGTCCATGCTGAGCAGGCACTTAGCTCTCTTGCCAAGGCCACCTCCATCTACTTCCAATGTGTCACTTTACTTACTGTTCTGTTAGCCAAGGGCAGGTCCATCCTCAATAGAGAACTCTTGCTGGATCTCAAGAAGAAAGAAAACAGCTCCAGAAAAAATAGAAGATAAAAACAATAACAACAACAATATAATGAATTAACTAAATAGAAAATTCTTAGGTAAGTCTAGATACTTTGGATGTCTGGCAAGTCAGACAGGTTTATAATATAGAAAAAGATGAGGCTATGTATCCAGCTGCTAGGAGCAGGTGGGATGGGAGGGGGTTCCATCACAGCAGAGATTCTTGCAGTGTTCCCCCTGATTTACCCTGTGACCAGTGACCACTGTCTACAACCTGGTGACTTGTGGCACACTCTACCCTGCATCGGCTTGGTACTTCTCCTACTGAGTCCAGTGAGTTCTCCATGACAAAGGTCATGTGGAGTTTGTCTTCTAATTCTCCTCAGGGTCTGTGAAAGGATCATACACCCAGAAAATCTGTGCGCAACATCTTACACATGCATTCTTGCCAAAATGTCAAAAAGTCATTCATTCATTAGGCTGAGAACTTCTGGAAGGTAAACTGGGTTTTGAAATCCCGTCAGGCACATTCTGCAGTCCTGAACGAGCACTCAGCTGTGTTTTCTGCACGCCTTTGTAATCATTTCCAGTGGGGTTATGTACCACTTGAATGATTCTTGCCCCCTGATTTTCTTTTCTCTATTGTACAGGTATATTTGATGATCACTTATTAACCTCAAACATTGCTTACATGCAGGAGAGAAAAGCAAAATACAGACAGGGTTTCTATTCTGACATACATGGATGCCCAGGGCTGTCATTCTAAACATCTTAAACAAAGCACCCTGAGAAATGGAGTCCCCACCCCCACCCGCCTGAGAATCAATGTTCACAGATCACACAGCCCTACAAGTTTAACATACACGCAGCACAGCAGACAGGCTCTTCCGTTTCCATTTTATTCATTTTTCCTTAAAGCAAAGTAGCACTCACAATCCATTCCATTGATTTTGTGACCTGCAATTTGAAAAAGCATTGATCCAGCGCAGAGGTTCTAAGTCTCTTCTCTGTCATAGATTCCTCAGCATCATTTACTTCCTCACAGAAAAGGAGGGAGATAAGATTGTGAAGGGAATCTATCACTTCAAAATGTCTTTCTAACAATTAAACTATGTTAAGAAACAAAACACATGGTTCAGTCATGGCTAGACCTCATTATCAGTGCATTAAATGCAAACTCTAGCAGCTGACTCTCAGCAACATCTTTTGAAACAGCAATGAGCAGAAATGTTGTATTTAGAGTCCTGCAACTACAGTTTGATTCCCAAATACATGACTATTAGGGGTGACTGTCACAGTGTTGCTGATACTGCTTTGAAGTATCACCTTTGCTAACTATAGCAGGAATGCTAACTTTCAGAAATTGATGGAGACAAAGGAGCATCCAAATTCACTGAGCCTGGAGGGTTGCAGTGTCCCATAAGAGAACCCTAGTCTTTCCTCTCAAAAAACACAGCCCTTTCTTTGCAGCAGGACCCAAGGGTTTGAGCTTGACAGTGAGATGAGAGTATACAAAGGAAGAAGTAGGTATCTGTGGTGCAAGTTTGTTATCCCAACACTCATAGGAGGCACAGCAGGAGGGTTGTAAGTTCAAGGCCAGCCTAGCCTATCCAGTGAGCCACTTTCCACTTAAACAGAACAGGATGAAGCAGGTGAATTAGGTCCACTCACTGGCTGTCAGAATAAGGGGAAGGAGCCCTCAGAGGCCCATGGTTAGTCAATTTCCCATGCCATGGAGTCTAACCATTTTAGTTCAGAAGCAGGGGTTCATATCCCAGGTAGAGCCACAAGCACACTTTCTTCGGATGCTGGTCATCATGGATCTATCAATTTTAAAAGCTGGGTGAAGATTCACTGCTATGGGGAGCTGGGCTAGCAAGCCCAGTCCTGATCTACAGCAGGAAACTTCAGAGCAGGCAGTCCGGCCTCTGTAGTCAGTTGGGAAGAAGGGCATCTTCCAAAGTTGGCCATGTGTGACTCAGCAGCCTCTCACTTGGGCTGCGCTGACTGGTGTGTGGCCCCGGAGAAACATCTGTTTCAGATGCTGAGGTGGAGGATACCTTAGCAGCCTGGACCAATTCAGTCTTGTTAAATCCACCCAAGAACCTAGTGTGAGAGGGAGCACTTGATCGGCTCCTTGGCTGTTTGTCATGGAAAAGGTGCCTGCTTGCTAACACGTTGTGGAGAAAGTCACTCTGAGACTACAACTGTTAGATAAATAATACCACACTTCTTTGGAAGTAGGCCAAATGGGGTGAGTTCCTAAGGAGCTGAAACATCTGAGAAGTGAAGCTACCACACCCATCCTACCTCTTCCTGACTTACTGAGGAGCAAGGAGGTCTCCCAAGTCCAACTGTGTGTGTGTGTGTGTGTGTGTGTGTGTGTGTTGGTTGTATGCACATGTGTATGCATGCATGTGAGGATGTGAGGGTCAGAGGACAATGTCAGCTGTTCTGCAGGTACTGCCCACTCACTGGCTTGGGACTCACCCATCAGGCTAAGCTAGCCTGCCAGTGAGCCCCAAGGATCTGCCTGTGTCTTCCTCCCTAGCACTGGGATCAGGAGCACATGCCACCATACCCAGCATTTTTTTTAATATTTGGGTTCAGGGTATGTGTCTTAGGGTTTCATTGCTGTGAAGAGACACCATGACCAAAGCAATTCTTATAAAGGGCTGGCATACACTTTTAGAGGTTCAGTCTATTATTATCACAGTGGGAGTCATGGCAGCATGCAGGCAAACATGGTGCTGGGGAAGGAGCTGAGAGTTCTACATCTTGAACCAAAGGTAGCCAGGAGGGGATTCCCAAGCACACTAGGCGGACCTTGAGAATAGGATATCACACCCCTTCCCCAGCACTTCCTCCAACAAGGCCACACCCACTCCAGCAAGGCCACACCCACTCCAACAAGGCCTCACCCACTCCAACAAGGCCACACCCACTCCAACAAGGCCACACCCACTCCAACAAGGCCACCCCTCCTAAAACTGCTACTTCCCACAGGCCAAGCATGTTCAAACCCCCACAGTGTAGGATTCATGTTTTTATATTTGCTTTCTAACTGTATTTCATCAAACACAACAGCCTGTCCACTTGCCCAGCTTGAACAGAACAGTAATCATTTGAATCATTTAGTGTGCATGATAGTTTGTTTATGTGTCAGCTTTGCTAGGCCAGAGTTACCAGCTGTTCAAACGCCAGTCTCAGTGCTGCGCAAGGTATGTATGTACTCTGTATGTGTACAGTGTCAGAGATGCCAGAAAAGGTGTCGGATCCCCTGAAACTGGAGTTATAAGTGGTCGTAAGTCACCCAATGTGGGTGCTTGGGACCAAACCCAAGTCCTCTGCCTTAACCACCAAGGCATCTCTCTGGGCTCTCATACCAGACCTTAACAGCATGTAAATGATTTTCATGAATGCTCAAGTGAGTGAAATGGCCTCTCTCTGAAGCATAATCATTGTTCTGAGTACAGTATACACACTTCTGTGATGGGACAGTGGACTTCCTGAAGCCTACATGACACCAGGAAGAAGTAACCCATGTCTCAAACCAAAGAAAACAAACCCTAGGCAGGGACCATCAAGATGCACAGTGAGCATGTCAGGGTGCTTCCAATGTGTCCACAGAGGAAGGTAAGTAACTAGAAAGACCATTTGTACTTCTGTCATCAATTTCCTCAAAACTGGATCACCTGTAAAGCACAGAAATGTATCTCACACAGACTGGGGTCTGAGAAGTCCAAGGCCTTGCCTGGCAGACATGGTATCTATTGAAGGCTGCTTTCTGGTTCACTGGTAAAGGCCCTGTCAAGACTTTATAAGGGAGGGTTTCCAGATATTTTGCTCTTGGGCACTTACCCATAGAACCCCATATCTGTATAGATGTTTGCACATCCACGTCGATTGCTGATGTATTTCAAATAGTAAAGAAATGGAATCAATCAAGATGTCCATCAATAGATGACCGAATAATGAAAATGTGCTACATATACAAAATGGAATATTATTCAGCTATAAAGAAAAATTGAACCAGAAATTTGCATGACAATAGATGGACTTGGAGAGTACAATATTAAGCAAGATAACCCAAACTCAGAAAAAAAAATTATATATTCTCCTTCATCTTTGGATCCTTGCCTATAATGAATTCATGTACATATGTAAAAAAAAAAAAAAGGCATGAGTGTTGAGATAGTATAGCAGTTAGAAAGGACCAAGAGAGGGTAATATCAGTTGATTAAGAAGGACTGAATATAGACACGAGGACTCTTGAGTCATGCAAGGGAATATAAAGCTATCATTTTTCTAGTTCATATTTATTTCCTTTTTGTGGTATCTAATTGCATAAGAATGCAATTGGTATGAAAGCATAAAGCTGTAAACAAAGCCCCACGGCTTTGGAATGTCTCTTCTAACTGCAGAGATGTCAGCTAAGATGGGCAGAGTTTAGAACTGAGCATGCGTGTGAGTGCTCCCATTAAGCTATCAGTGAGATGTTTTATTTGTGAGTTAATTAGAATAAAGTGAAATTTAAAGGAGGAGGTTAAGGAAGAGGGAGGGGAGAGGGAAAAGAAGGGGAGAGAAGGAGGAAGAGGAGGAAGAGGAAGAAGAGAAAGAGGAGGAGAAGAAAAAGGAGGAACCAGGGACTCAACAATTGGACTAGGCTGGCTGGCCAATTAGGCTCAGGGATCTGCCTGTCTCCATCCCCTGGCACTGAGATCATAAGCATGCACCACCATGCCTAGTTTTTTATAGGAGACTAGAACTCAGGTCCTTAGGCTTGTTCAGGAGGCACTTTACCCACAGAACCATCTCTCCTGTCCCAATGCCCATGTGTTTCTTTTGTTGTTGTTGTTAAAAACAGAAACAGAAACAAAAAACAAAACAAAGCAAAGAAAAGAAAACAAACAAACAAACAAACAAACAAACAAAAAAACAAAACAACCCGGCCATAAACTCTAGAAAGTAATCCTTATTAGGCTATAAGACCCTACCTGGCCCTTTAAAAAGCTGCATGGTCTTTCAGTGTCCAGCTGTACCATTGTGTGTTCAAGAAGTCCCCTAGAATTCTCAAACATTTACTATGATGAACAAGACAGGCATGGGCTCTTTGTATTGCCCACATCATTTTGCTTGGGTTATGATTATGATTTGGTGCAGTGCAGGCTGGGCAGAAACCTCGCAAGTTTTGAGACCTATTGACAATTTGCATCCAACAGAGTGGTGCCAACTTCCTGTGTGCTCAGTGAATCTGCATGTTCTCTCACCCCAACTAGGAGACAGAACAGTGCATGTCGCACTCCTGGGATTTCTTGGCACTGGAGTACACTAGCAATTTCTGCGTGACTTGGTGACTCCAGGGCCACTCTCCTACTCTAGTTATTTTATCTCTCATAAAAACCCCAGCTCTGAACCTTCTGCTTGACCTCAGCCACATTGCAGCTGTACAGTCTCTGAGCTTTTTGTGACATAACTGCTATACTAATTTTCTTCCATTTTGTGGCTGGGCTACTGAATTTGTGTACCAAGACACAGAAATGCCCATTAATCTTTATGCTAATACACTGTGCTACTGCCACACACCACTTTGAATCAATACAGGTCTATCACGCTCTGGTCCTGGGCTTCCCTGGGCTAAAATCAGGGTGTCTAAAGGTTGTATTCCTTAGAGGCCTCTGAGGGTAGGGTCCAGTCAGTGCTCTTAGCAACTTATACAGGCCACTTGTGTCCTTGGCTTCTGTCCCTTCTCTATGCCAAAGCCAGCAGTCAGTACCATCAGGTCCCTTCTGATTGGCTCCTGTTGTCATGTCTCCTCTGGACTATCCTCCTCTGTCCTTCTTTCTTTTTAAAATAACTTTTTAGTACATTGTTTTTGTGATGCACATGCACATATCTATAAACGGAGGTCAGGTGTCTTGTGGGAATTGATTCTCTCCTTCTATTATGTAGGGTCCTGGCATGACTGTACCGCTGAGCCATACTACCCACCCACCCAATTCCACCTTCAAGAACCCCGGGTGATAATTACACTGTACAGAACACACGCCCATCTTTAGTTGATTAACCTAGTCATACCTGCAGAGTCCTTGGGCCTGACATGAGTGATGGGGTTGCAAGACATCTTTAGAAAGTCCCTACTGTGCACACCACCTCCAGTCTGCATTAAACACCCTTCTCATTCCAAAGCCTGTGGTTTTTCCTCCCTCCCACACCAGAGTGGCTCCCAGGAATGAATTTATATTCAAATAAGCAAAACCTATCACCTGCTACAGGACAGTGTAGTATGAGGAGCCCATGTGTCTAGGGCAGGTTTGCAGATGATCTGATCAGTGTATGAAGCTTGTGGGAAGGAAGATAGGGGAAAGGGACACTGTCCACTGACTGGTGTCCACTGACCTACATCCCAGGGAGCAGTTGCAAACATTCCTTTCCCACGAAGAGGAGAGGGACGCAGGTGAGTGTTGTCAGGGACTGGGGAGAAATGAAGCCACATATTGGGTAAAGTCATCAGATAACCGGCTAGAGGATTGTCCACAAACGTCTCCCTGTCTTAGTTTGCTCACCGTTTGTCTGAGCTGAGCTTCATTTAGTTCTTCCCTTCACCCCAAATCCCATATGCTGCTCTGTGTGCCCGAGCCCACTGCTAGAGACACGGGCGTGCAATTACCCAGCTCCTACGCATTTTCTTGTTCTCTTGCTCTGTGAGCTTAATTTCCCTGAGAGGCTTTGCCTTGAGTTTGCTTTCAAACCCATAATTACAAGGAGGCACCTAATGAGTCCAGGAACAAACTTCAGCACTACACAGCTATTTGGTTTTAATGGAATAAACGGGGGGGGGGGGGGGGCGGGAATGTCAAACGGAGATCGCTGGCTTGTTTCTGCTGCTTGTGTGTCTGAAGGGTGGCTAGCTTTCCAAACCACTCAATGCAGTCCACACTGAGGCATTGTCTTTCTGGAGTCCTAAAGCATCCTCCATCCACCTTGATGTCATCCAGGCTGGTGACCCTAGCTGTTCTAAGCAGACCTGGAAAGCTTCCTGGTTGGTATCAGGAGAGGAGTACACCACCAAGGTCACTGAGGGTACAGCAGGGCCCTGACCTCAACCATCATGCCATGGCATGCCTGGGAGAGGACTGACTTCCTCCCGACACACACTACAAGGTAGTGTGACTCAGACTGAGGAAATTGCAAACTGTGTGGATCATAATGAATATTTTGACTTGAAAAACAGCATTCTCCATGATGCCTAATGTCTACGAGAACTTGAGAAGTGACAGGAAAATCTATTATCAAAGTGCCGTTCCCACGGTGTTGTTATTAAGAGGAATTTGCTGAGAGAGGTACCTGCTGAGTATCTGGTACTGTGCCGGGTACTTAGGACCTGGGGAGGAGTATGGGGGTGGGAGAGAAGACAGAAGAATGTGCATATAAGCACGTAAGTCAGTGACAGTGGCTCTCAGCCTTTCTAATGCTGTGACCCTTTAATACAGTTTCCCATGTTGCACTGATTCCCAACCATAAAATTATTTTGTTGCTATTTCATAACTACAATTTTGCCATTATTATGAATCTTCATGTAAATACCTGACATGCAGAACATCTGATATGTCACCCCCAAAGGGGTCATGACTCACAGGTTGAGAGCCGAGCCATGGATATAAGTAAACACAGGTGCCTCTGCATAGGACTGTGCAGAAGGAAGACAACAAGATACAAGAAATGGGGAAAACAGATAAGGACAGGACTTAGTGTTCCAAGGTATATCAAATAACACTGGATGCCAGCTGTCAGTCAGCTATCAATCACACACCCCACTTCCCATGATTAGACTGACTCTTCCTGGGGTGAAGTAGCCCCTCACAATGCAAGCCTGTTTCCCAATAACTATATCCTCATCTTTCTGGAAGAGCAAAATCAAAATGAGGAGTAGGATGGGGACAGCGAGAGGGGACAGACGTAACAATCTCTGCAGACTTTGAGAGCAGGACCCAGCATGACTGAGTCAGAGAGCAAAGTGATTTGGGAGAACACCAGCATCCAGATTATGTGTTGGTTGAGGCCTGAGGTCATTGATCTGGAAGCCCAGCACTGACCCTTGGCTACCTTGGGACGCTCAGAGGGAGATAGGAAGTCCCCACATAACCCCAACTCTCACACTCCCCACCTCCCAACCCTGGCCCTGGCTTGTGGCAATTTTCAGGTCACCTTCGACTTGGCTCCAGCTCAGCTAAGACTCATCTTCCCTCCTCACCTCCCATTTCCCATCCTCCTTTCCAGACGGGACCAACAAAAAGAGTGGAAGACAGATTTATAATCTCTGCAAAGCCTGATTTCTGATTCTCCCTTTCCCATTGGACCACAGATCAGAGTCCAGGCAAGCACCTGAGGCCCCCATCCAACCTCTTTCTGAGACACATATGGGAATTGTTCTCTTGAGTTGTTATCATCCATGTGGATGCTGGGTCCCTCTGCAGAGACACTAATCTCAAAGGCGTAAGAGAAATGTCAAGAGACCCTGTTTGAATGAGCTGTCTAGATGGCTCCGAGTCCCTCACTGTCTCATCCCATATCCTTCATCAGCCCAGACCTCCCCCACAGGTAGGGGCTCACACCCCACCCCTCACCAGTGCCATTCACAAACATAAGTAGCACTAGCACTAGCAGCCATCCCACTCAGAACATAACCACTGAGTAGGGTCAGTACAGAAACTGCTGTCCACAGAGCTGGCATATAGTTCCACCATGTACCAGCTTGAGTTAATGACCAGAGCCCATTATTTTATCTGAGTCACATTTTTCTGCCTACTAAAGTTAGTTTGGGTCTGGGGGTATGGCTCAATTGATACAGTACTTGCTTAGCACTCAGAAGAGTAACCAGGGACCCTGTGGCAGTTCACCTCTCTGGCAGTAAGGATTCAAACCAATATCAACCACACACACCCCTGAACTTTCTAAAACCTGAATAGTGTGCACCCCATAGGAGTGTCTTCCTGTTGTTCCCTTTGTTTCCATTAGCTGTTTCAGTGGTGTGCAGTGGGAACTCACTGTTGTTTTGACCATTTACCTGATGAGACCACTCATGGGGACTTTGGAGGCTGGGTTCCTTCCCTGCCGTCCCCATGCAACCTGCTCAGGATTATGGTACTGGAAGAAGGAGAGTCTATCTTGTTGTGCCCAGTCTGAGCTTGGGACTGCCCACTCAGGACAAATTCATGCCCAGGCCAGCTCTGCCAACACACCTGCTACTATCTCTCTCAACCATAGACTGAGTCCTCCAGTCTTAGGAACCCAGGAAACACCATTCTGCGGACCCCACCTATAGAGATATCTGAAGGGGGAAGACGCTCCATTGGCCCTTAAGACAGTTCCAGGTGGATTCTCCCATCCTCATGCATGTCTGTGGGAGGGGTCATTTTCCAAAAGGACTGGGTCTTGATACTCTCTTGTCCACAAGACCTTCAGCTCCAAGCTTCCCCTTTCTTCACTACCTTCATGTGTGTGAGGGGCCAACTTCAGGGTGAACTTGGAGAAATCTGCTTTAGTACCTCACATGAGGCATGCAGGGCAAGTGTCACAGCAAATGAGTGTGTTTCTAACAAGATTCGGTAGACATAGATCGGTCTGTGAGGTCAGATGGAAGGTCACACCTTCATTTCATTCACCTTTGATGGAGATTTGGCATGACCCTCGGTTCTACTGAGGAGCAGACTATCAGGATATTAGCTCAGCTCGACCTTAATACTAGTGGAAATCACAGCCGTCGTGTGTCATCTTGCTATTCCTGCAGATGTTAGAAATGTAGCTTAAGGTCGTGACAGTGTTTATATTGTCCCTGAATCTTGTCATTTACTGCAACAATCACTTTACTGCAACCTTCAAGAATGTCTTAGCAAGTATATTTTAACACGATCTGGTTCTCTTTGAATTTTGAAATATTTGACCCTCAAAAAGGTTATTTGGAGGAATCCATTGGTATTACAGGCTGCTAATAACCCATGGCCTATATATACAAGGCTACAGATACCCTCCCCACTTTAACCCCACTTCCCCACCCCATCTCCGCTCCAAAGGAAGACTTGTTAACATGAAAGATTCTGTCTTTGGGGGAAATTTTTAGTAATTCTGGGAAATGAAGTTTTTTCTCTCTTTCTTTTCTTTCTTTCTTTCTTTCTTTCTTTCTTTCTTTCTTTCTTTCTCTCTTTCCCCTCCCTCCCTCCCTCCTTCCCTCCTTCCCTCCTTCCTTCCCTCCCTCCCTCCCTCCCTTCCTTCCTTCCTTCCTTCCTTCCTTCCTTTTTTGATGAGAGAAGGCAATTCTGAGAATTTGTCAAGATTTCTGGAGCTGAAAGAAATCTCTGAGACAGGCAGCTTCCCTCATGAGACTCTCTTCAGTAGAAATGTGTCTATGAGCGATAAATGCCATCCTAAGTGTGATCGGATGAACAACACCATCTTAAGTGTGATTGTATGGGCTTGGGCAGATGTCCCACACCACACAAGTAACAGTGCTGTTAACAGTCCTGAGCCCCCAAATAGTGCAATGTGCCTCTGAGATGTCTATCACCCCAAACCCACACGACCACGTTTTATCATTTTAGATTAGTCTTTAAAATTATTTTCATGTAAATAGAAAAAAAGAGACTCTATCACAAGTATTTACTCAGCTGTTGGATGTTTGGGCTATTTCTAGCTTTTGGTTTTGACAATCACATATTAATTCCCATCTACGAAGGTACTCCCAACTACATATGTACCCTGGCTACATGTGCACTCCTAGCTACCCAGGTAACCCCAGACACATGTGCACCCCCAGACACATGTGCACCCCCAGTCACATGTGCACCCCCAGTCACATGTGCACCCCAGTCACACCTGCACCCCAGTCACACATGCACTCACAGCCACATGTGCACTCACAGCCACACATGCACTCACAGCCACACATGCACTCACAGCCACACATGCACTCACAGCCACACATGCACTCACAGCCACACGTGCACTCACAGCCACACGTGCACTCACAGCCACACGTGCACTCACAGCCACACATGCACTCACAGCCACACATGCACTCACAGCCACACATGCACCCCAGCCACATGTATACCTCCTGTCACATGTTCACCCTAGTCACACATGCACCCACAGCCACATGCATGCAAACACCATATCAATTCACATCCCCAAGCACAATGTGTGGCTTTTAGTCACTCCACACTCTTGACTGCGATGTCCTAGGGGTGTGTGGTGGGGCGATATCTCACTGCAGTTTTAATTTCCATTTGCCCAATGGCTCTTGATACCAAGACCTTTCTGTATGCTGCTGGTCATTTGCATACCGGTCTTGGGGGATGTGTGTTTCTTCTGTCCATTTCTGTGAGGTTATCTCTCTTATGTATTAAGGATGCAATTCTTTTGCCAGACATGGGAATTGCAAATGCCCCATTTTGCCCTTGCTCTTTTAATTTCTTTAATGATGTTTCAGGAGCATGTGATGAAGTCCAGTCCATCACTGATATTTATTTTTGCAAAGGAGTATTATGCATGCCCCAAAGTTGTAGGGGTTTCCTCTAGTGTTTCCTGCTGGGAAACTTAGATCTGCAGCTTTCCATTTATGTCTATGAGAGTTTCTAGAGAAGTTAGTGTGAGGGATAGGCTGGGTCGACGTTTGCTTCTTCGGGGGCATAGATATCCAGCTCCCTCAGCACCATTTGAGGAAGACTGACCCTACCTCATTGGATTGGCTTAGCACCTTTGTGGACCCATGAACCATCTAAGTGTTGGTCTATTTCTGAATGCTATTCTTTTTTTTTTTTTTAATTGACTTTCCTGTCTAAAATTTCGCTGCAGCTTTATTTTTTAAAGCTGGAAAAAACTAGAGCTGAGAGACAGAGGAGTCTTGTACAAAGGCAGATAAAATAAGTCAGAAGCCAGGATAGAACATGGCCCTTCTAAATATGCATCTCGGAGGAGGGGACTTGGGGGTGGATGTGATCTAAATGCATTCTATGTATGTATGAAATTGTCAAAGAATTTAAAATTGCAAAAAGGCTTATCAGAAGTTAGAAAAATTTTTTAAAAGACAGTGATCTATCCTTATCCTGGGGAGTCTGTTCCCAGGCCAACCCCCAGTAGGTGCTCCAAGCCACAGAGTACAGAGAAGTTAAGGAGTTCTTCATCTGCACCGGGCCTACCATTTCTGAAGTCTTATACTCAGGAGCAAAATTAGCAGGAATTTCTTTCTTTCTTTTTTTTTTTTTTTTAACTGTTTCACCAAGAAGAGATTCCTTCTTTCTTTCCACTAGATCTTAGTAATGTTAGCAGATGACTTTTCTTTTCTTACATTGAGGATTCATCTATTTTCTTAGGTAAGACACTCTATGGATATTTTTAAGTCATATTCATATGGTCAGCATCGTTATCCTTGTGCTTTGGAGTTGGTGCTAAGTAACAGGGATTACCTGAACATATGCACTTGTACGTACCACGACAGTCATCAAGGCTCCTGAGCAGCTGTTGACTGCGTAGCATGTGGGCAATGACAGGCAGTGTGCATGTGAAGGGTCTGAGTCACATCCTGGTGCGACAGAGTAGGCTAGCACGACATTTCATCATTCTTAGGGTCACATGCATTTGAAAACATGTGAATTGTTTAGCTCTGGAATTTTCCATTTAATACTTTTGGACTGTGGCTGACCAGAGGTAACTAAAAACCTGGAAAAGAAAACCAAGGTTAAGGGGAGACCTCAAACATAAAGAATAGTGGGAATGTGGATACTAAGGAACCTACCAGCCTGCCTGGAGGGTAGCTGCAGAAGAGACAGGCCAGGCAGCATCTTCATATAGCGTCTCTGTCACCTTGCCCATGTTGTTCCATACCTGCAGGCTCTTCATGGAAAGATGGGGGTGGGGATAATGACATCTTTGAGCAACAAGTACAGGGTTACACAGGCAAAGTTGGTGGCATGTGTCATGCAGCATCCAGGACACAGCAGGTGCTCAGGGGGCTGTAGTGGTCCATGCCCTCACTTGCTTCTGAAGTGGCTCCAGGGCTGACCCTCAGTGATGAGGACAGTCACTGTTGACTAGAGCACAGAGTCCTTTTTGATTTATCATTCTGGTCCCAAGTCACTTCATCTCTGAGTGCAGTCTCTGCAGCATGAAAGCTTACAGTTGAAGCTCTTAGGAAGGAGAGACCTGGCTGAGACCCCAGAACAGTACCAAATATGTAGCAGTAAGAGGGTGGCTTCTTCCCCTCCCTGAACGCTGTCTCTGGAACCCAGCTCACGGATCACCTGGCAAAGCCCAGCAATCCTGCCCAAAGACTAAAAGTTGCATGGTGCTGCACTTTGAATCTGTCCCACAAAGCAAGTAATCCAAAGTTTATCTCCTATGCAGGGGTGTCAGGAGGCAGGGTCTAATAAGAGGCATTTAAGTAATGAGGCTCCACCTTCAGGCCTGGATTAATATCAACTACAAGGGGGTCTGGAAGCTGCCAGTTAAACTTAGGTTTCTTGTATTCTCTCTTTCTTGCTATATGATGCCTTCCACCATGCCAGACACCAGCCCCTCCATCTTGTACTTCCCAGTGTTCAGTGCTTTCTTTATTACCCACTTTCAAGCAGTCTGTTCAAGCAGTCTTTCAAGCAGTCTTTCAAGCAACACAGAGGGGTTTAAAATACATAGTACTTGGAAGTGGGAGAAGATAAACCTCTCTCATGACAGGTGTGTTTCTGAGGCCAGTGGCTACTGTGAGTTTGCACACATTAAGAGACAGTCCCCGTAGGATGAATGCCTCAAACTCAGAGCTGTGTGAGGTCAGAGGCAGTGAACAGTGTATTGAAATGACAATATAGTCACAGAAGGTGAGAGAGAAAAGAAAGACAAATTTTGGTGCCTCTGTGAAATTACAAAAGGCCACATTTCTGACAATTAGCTAATACACAAAAATGTGTCCACACTAGGTCAGCCAGGTACAGGTGAGATTTTATAACAGGAATCTTTATTGGACAGAATCACAATATATATATATTTTCCTTGTGTTAACCATCAATTCTATCATAAAAATATATTACAGCATTTGATATATATTCACAAAACATAAGCCATTGTAAACAGAACAGGCAGCACTGGCCTTGGATCCAAATCTCTTGAGTCCTGTGTCATCAGCTTACGGCTGTTGGCAGGTGTGTCACAGGGAAGGCAGTGTTGCCACGTTGGGAGAGCTAGTAATAATATTTTATTTGAGAATAAACAGAGCCATAGTTTTTTGGTTAAATTAAAAAGCAAAGCTAAAATTACAATGACATAAGACAGTAGCCTCTGCATCCTTTTTCTGGTACCAAGTGTTCAGCTGCTCATGTTGAACTTTTGCCTTATGTAGTCTGCACTCATGGGCATGCACACAGATGGGAAGAGCACTGACTCCACATGTATTTCTGTTCATTCTCCTAAGAATCTGCTAGCAAGAAACTGCAGCACTGTAAAAACCAACCAAGTGTCGTCAGAAATACCTTTTATTTTCCTAAATCTTGGTTTTCTCGAAACGTTAAGATATAAAGTCCATTTACTCATAGAATACTAGCCTTAGCCTTGCTGGATACACTTGATGTATCCTTGCCATGGAAGACCTCTGTGTCATCTACTGGCCCTTTCTGGATGCCTCCATCGATGAAAGGCATGGCTCTGTTCATCTTCCTTTGCAGACAGCAAGAACAAAGGCAATATACAAAGATACAGGAGTCTAAAGTGTTGGTTGTTGGGGCCCTAGTGGCCTGGAGCCTCCAGAATGGCATGCTAGGTGGCCTTCAACCAACTTCCCTCTCACCTACAGGAAGTGATGCTTCTTCTACAGGGTACTGGGTAAGGTAAATTCACTGTGTTTCCTTGGGGAGGGAGAGAGTATGGGTATAGTTGATAGTGTCTGTTGTCACCCACCACACTGGACAAAATAGCAGAGGAAGAATTTTATATACTCAAGAGAATCTTCACCAGATGAAAAGACCACATTCCTATGGAAAGGTTTCAATTCCTTCTCCTAGAAGTGCCTTAGCAAAGACTGATCCATTCAACAGCAAGTTAACTGTCCCAGGTGGCAGGGGGAGCAAGGACAGGTACCTTTTGGTTACTGTTTGCAACTCAGAGCAACTGGGTTTCCCCACGAGAGACCCTGATAAGCCTGGTGGGGCACTAGATCCTGTGAATGCCTCTGTGCTCCAGGAGGGATTGTGTTTACACATCTCTTGTGAAACAGGATTGCTGAGGTTTGGGATCATTTCAGTTTGCAAAGAAACTTGGCATTCAAAGCTTTCTTGAGCAGAGTGGGTTAGTTACTATTAATAATTTAAGCAAAGTTTGGGCAACAAAGGAGCTGAAGGAAGGCAATGGGAAGCTGGGTATTTGTAGACTGGGTGTTGGGGATTTTAGCCAGCCCTGAGCAGTATGACCTGGTTCCATTCACCCAGACACATTGCAGGAATGCTGTTGAGATGGCCTCTGATGTGCTTTCTGCCCTAAACCTGTTCTCCTTGGGTATTATGGAGTGTGGCCTAAGCCTGAGACTACCTGTCTCCAAATAGAGAGTCTAGATCCTTTGAAGCCATCAGATCATGAGCTCTACTTCCATGCTAGGGAGTAAATGGTGGGAGTAATGGTGATTATGCAGACATACTTGGCACGTGTGAGAGGAAATGGGAAATACCACGTCTCAGGGTTCCTAAGAGCAGACACACACAAGGTATACACATAGGCCTTTGACTCTAAAATATCACTTGTTTTAAGAATCCTTAAATGCGGGTGTGTATGATAAAGCAGAGCTCTGCTGCTATTGATCTGATTCACATATTGCCTTTAAATGTGAAGTGCGTATTTACATGACACATTGCAAGAATGAACTGTGCAGTATTCCCCACCCTACCAAGGGAGGATGAGGAATGCCTAAGAAGTGTGAGGACAGCCTTTGGACCATAGCTGACACTGCTGTGTCAGTTCTTCCATTCGTTCCTGAGGATGGGTGGCAGTACCCCTCAGGCCCTGTATGGATGTTAACTTTGTAACACTCATGTATACAAAAGAAAGACACACATTTGTTCCTACTCAGGATATCATTAGAAGAGGTACCCTGGGGAAATGTGCCTGTTTGGTTCCCTGGAACTGAATTGTAGCTATGTATGGTGATTCATGCCTGCAATACTAGCACCCAGGAGGCTGAGGCAGGGGGATCACTTATCATTGCAAGATCTGCTGCAAATTTGAAGCCAATGTGGACTATATGGTGGATTAAAGGTCAGCTGGGACAACCTATAAGTAAGTAAGTAAGTACACACACACACACACACACACACACACACACACACACACACACACAGAGGAATGAGCACTGCCATTAAGAATAAATGTTGGCTTGGCTGTATACCTTAACTTGATGAGATGATCCTCTTGCTGAAAATACTATACACCTCAGTTATAGGATGTGGTAAAATCAAGACTGACCAGGAAGCTTCCTTTCTTGCTGGCTAACTCTCATAGTACTGGAATGAGCTATGCAAGGGTGTGGGGGGAAATGTGAAAAACAGTCTTAACCAGCTGTAAATCTTGATAACTACAGTAAAGACCAGCATGGCAAAATTTGCCCATGGGTACTATAGTTCACCAATGTTATAGGGTAATTGATTATTTTATGATTGGATTTAAGGCCTACTACATAGGAGGAAACACATATCCGTCTGAAAATCTACCCAAGAATCCATGGTCGGGAGCTTGCAAGTGCGGAAATAAACATGTTCTTTTATATATTTATACTATTATTTTTGATAAATAGAGACAGCATTAAACTGCCCCCTTAATTTATATTTCTGCCCAGATACTGATGCGTCTTTGAAACCTCATTAGAGAAGTTTCTTTGTACAGTGGATGGTAGATAGTAGAGAAACTCACAACTGGTCAAATGACCAAATGAGAATAAATGACTGTGGAATGTTCAGCCACAAATAGGATATCTATAACGCACGCACGCACGCACGCACGTATAGCAAGGCTCATGGGCCATCATGAGGTCGGGGAGGATCAGACTGAAAACCATTATGTCTTCTAGACATGACAGAGCCACTGTGCTCCTGAACTCACAGCATCTGTGGCTGCCTACACAAGATCATGCCAGTCAGCACTTTAGCATGTAGCGGGGAGGGGTTTGGAAGCTCTCAGCTCTGAGGAAGCATGGACAGTGTATGGCTCTTGCAGGAGAGAGAATCAGTTTGTTTTCAAGCAGGTTACCAGATAGGTTGACCATGCTCTAGTGAATGGCTCCATGCCTGTATATATTTGACTGAACATTGGTCTCTAGGACATCACTTCTCTGTACCTTAAGACTGGGCAGCTCTCAACCCTCAGAGGAGTTTGTGTTTGCTGTAAATCAGGTTTAATACAGAGATCCACAGCTGGTCTAACTACAGAAAGTTAGAGGCTATAGAGTAATCAGCCCCAACTGAGGCATCTATATTATGCCTTCTTCACCAAGACTCAGAGACCATCATTGGAGATAAAGTAGAAAGATTGTCAGAGCCAGAGTCTGGGAGGACTGCAGCACAATCCAGGCTTGACACTGACCCATTGGACACATGAACTCACAGTGGCTGTATCTGAATTCAGAGACCCACATAAGCTCAAGCCAGTTGGCATTCTAACATGGTTGGGGAAGAGGCTCACAAAGCCCCACTTTGGCTGAAGAGCTATTGGTAGTGACAGCTGCAGGAGAAGAATTATCAGTTCTCCTCCAAGGTCTGTCCCTGGGTAGATTGCCCATGCCCCAATAGATAGCCCTGTACCCTCACACATACCAGCAACACCAATTGGACCGAGTGGGTTATAAAAAGTACATAAAGTTGGGAGGGAGAGGGAGGGAAGGAACTGAAGGGAAGGGCTAGGTACTGAGTAAATAAAATACTCAATTTTTAAAAACTAAGTACTTGTCAATTCCCTCAAAATGAATATGATTTCCTTTATCCTCTATCCTTCCTTTCCTTTTCTTTCCTCCTACTTTTCTTTCTTCTCTTTTTGGACAGATAAATACATCCGGGTTTTTCCCTCCCTGTCTTTTTAAAATTTTGTTCTGGCTTTACAAACATCCAACCCACTGGCCACAGATAGCCTTCACCATGCCTTGGGAGATACTGCCCACTTTTGAGAACCCACTGGACAATGTTCCTGGATACAAGCCCCATCCCACTGGATCCTTACCAGGCTGGTCCACTTTTATGTCTCACCACAGGCTGTACCAGCAGTTCTGGCCCAAAGCCCACTGCCTCTGTAAGGTCTTCCAGGGACTCCTGAAACAGTCCTGAACAGCACTGAGCAACCCCCTTAACCTAGGCCCACCTAGACACTCATCTCTCCTGGGGCCTGGCACAGGAGGCTGTGGCTTACAGAACTATGGGGTGACAGATGAGAACGCCATAGCTCTTGGTCAAATCCACTTTTTGCCTGTCAATCAGCAGGAACCCATTTTCCCGACCTCTAGGACACCACAGCCCTTGACTTGTGATGTGTGGGTCGGGCTGAGAGACACAGCTTCAGCTCCAGCTCCAGCTGTGTCCCCTCTCTATGCTGGATCACTGATGTTTCACAATTCCATTCCTTAGGTTCCACGTCTCCTCCCTCCTTGAAATTGACTGCACAAAGTGTTCATCTTTTGTTCTTTACTCTGTGCTTGGGGAAGGAGCTGAGGAGGCCTGTAAGCCCACAGCAACTTCTGAAGAGAGGCAGAAAAGGCCTGTGTTGCCTGCCACCTCCCTTAGGTCAGCTGAGGAGCAAAGGCAGAAAGACAGGGCTCTCCATAGCTTCCTAGGAGACAGTAGGCTGCTTGA
The DNA here is from genome assembly GCF_011762505.2 of Arvicanthis niloticus. Taxonomy (NCBI): domain Eukaryota; kingdom Metazoa; phylum Chordata; class Mammalia; order Rodentia; family Muridae; genus Arvicanthis; species Arvicanthis niloticus. The sequence goes on along the minus strand of NC_047658.1, from coordinate 98,890,681 downwards.
GCTTGGGAGGAAATGGGAGCTCTCAGGGAGGTGGGGACTTTACAAAGCAGGCGCCTCTCACACAGATGTCTCTGCTGAACCCCTAAGAGCAGACTGGATGGAGATGCTGTGCCCTTCCACCTTGTCCCTACAACAGGCTCGGTCCCTCATCTCTGTGTGAGTCCTATTGCTTTAGGAAACTTGAAGCCTCATTTGGATCTTAGAGGAATGCTGCTTGCTACTAATGCTCACACAAATGATGGCCCAGTTTCCTAAAAGCACAACTTGACAAGGAACCCTCAAAACTTGCAATGCTAATCAGACAGTGTCCCTGCAGGTGAGCTATCACTGCTGGGGGCAACGGTGACTGTAAAGTACTGCCCGTCAGGATTCCCTAGAAACTTGAAAAGAAGACAGTTGCTGGGGAGCTGAAGTAAGGGATACATATTGATGGAGACTGACAGCCACCAAGCCCGCCCTCTGGACCTTATTACCCTGCTTAGCTTCTTCCCTCAAGTCTCTGTGTGTCCAGGACTCAAAAATCTTCTCTATAAAGTGAAGGTGCCTAAGATCTATTTCCTAGGCCATCACAGAGGTCAAAGAAAACACTGCCCAAGCCAGACATCTGGGTTTCTTTCTGGACATTTAATCCAGACATTTACGACCATCTTTCCATAGTTGGAAGATCACTTGACTCAGCCACCTGGACACCAATATATATACATCATATATAGATCAGAGAAGCCCGAGTCCTGCCAGCTTGCCTGAATTTACCTTTGAAGTAGAGAACTCTGGTGTTCATATTGAACACCTCCCTAGGTGACACTTGAGGATGAGGAAGTTTAAGAGCCACTGTCTCCATTCAAATCCTCAGACCTCAGGAAGGCAATGGGAACCCCATAGCCTCCAGATCTTTCCCCATGGTGTTCATGGGCTGAAGGATATGAGCTGATCTATGAGATTTCTAGCACCTTATAGAATATCCCCAGGAAAATCAGGCAGCTAACCTACTTAACCCTGTGTTATGGTCAAATCCTGACAGCACACAGCCTTTGGTTCATTCGGCAGCCACATCACAGCCAAGCACAGATGTGTTTGCTGTGCATCTAAGCCTGGAAACAGGTGTCGACCAGGCCACAGGCTTTGCTCAACTCTTTCTACCTTCTCTCAAGGAGGAAGACACATGATAAAACAAAACATGCCGGGAGCCAAACCCTAGAAATAACCTGTTGTTCTAAGAGACCCTCATGAAATTACCTGCTGCTCTAGAAAAACCTAGACAGTTAAAGTACAAGGTTAAGAAAGGACGTTCACTGTCTCAGATCCCAGGAACTCAAAGAACAACTGACATTTCCTGGGACCCAGTTAAGACAGTAGGATGGTCTTAGACAATGAGGATTTGAGAGTGGGATAGCCTTAAGCAATGGCCTTTGCCTAAACTTCCCGTTTTGCTGTGTCTTTATAATCTGCCTCCTGAGATTAAAGTTAGAGAACTTGATCAGAACGTGAGACCTGCTCTCCTCCTTTGTGTCTCTTGTCTCTTCATCCTTTCATCCCCTTCCCTAGGGTCTCATTGAATCTCGGGCCAGGACAAAAACAAAACAAAACAAAACACCAAATCTCACAAACACAAGGCAAGAGGTTTATTGCTCAGAGTGATGGGAGCCTGAGCCGAGTCCTGAAAGAAAAGACCAGAAATGAGCCAAGGAGGCCACTGAGCCATACTTGGTGAACACAGGCAAATGTATATGAGAGGTGAGATAGCCATGCAACACCCAGACTGTAATGATTTGCCATTCAACAAGCATCCTGTGCTCCCAGGGGCCCTAGGTTTCTGAGATCCTGACTCCCTAGAAGGGATCCAAGGAAAATATAGGTTGGGGCAAAGAGATCATGAAAGAGAAATAGTGTGTGTAAGACCTGAACCGAACCCTCTGAGTGGATTTGATTTGAGGTCTGGAAGTCCTCTCTTCTGTAGGCACCACTCTCAAGCTTCACAAAATGGTCTTACTTGCCCAGTGCCTCTCAAGCACAAGTGCAGTGAATGTGACTCTGTAAGCTAGCGGGAGTCAAGCCAGTCAATGAGGCCCTTTGCCTTGGCTTTGTTGTTGTTTTTATGCCCTGAACCTGAGAAAATCACATATTGTTGGATTAATTAGATTGCCAGAATGAGGTAGATTGCTCAAGTGGGAACAGTGACCCCAGGGGACATGTTTCAGAGGTGTGCAGACCTGACTATAAACGTTTATGGGAAGGCAATCTCCGAAGCATTGACTAGTGCCCATTGCCAATGGAACCACTTTCTCCTTGCTTCCCTTGGGTTTTCAAGTCTGTGTCTAATGATAATGAAAACTCTCCATCAACAGGCTTATCTGGGTTCTTGTTGGTGGCACAATGCCAGTGTCGTGGGTTTTAATAGATGGTAAGCAGTTTTAGAGGCATCGTGAAAATTACAGCGTACATCCTTCCGGATATGCGGTGTTGTGGGTGGCAGATTCTGCTTCTTGACTAAGGAAGGGACAAAGAGCTCTCACTTCAACTCAGGGTATACAATATGTTGCCTATACAGAGGAAGCAGAGAAAGGATTTGCAGGTTTACTCTCCTTTCAACGTGACACAGGGGAAGTGGATGTCATGACTTGCTTTTGCCTGTCTACGGACCCCACCCTTTGGGTCTCCAGTCACCCTCTGCCGAACTTTAGCAGTATTTGTGCGTGCTGCCTTAGCCTCCTGCTTGATTTGAACTTCGATAGCACTTTGAGTGTTGGAATAACAGAGGGTAGGCAACTGCTTATTACTAGGAAAGCTATAGAAGTGAATATTGTGATTTAGGATAGATGGGGCCAAATGGATTCTGAACCAGGAGAGTTTCATTCCAGAAACAAATGCGTGGCAGTGTTGTGCTGGTAGATGGGTGACAATCATCTTTCTGGGGAGAAGGCCTGATTTATAACACTTAGGTATTCTGAATGTATAAAAACTTCCACCATGGTTAATTTTAAGCCACCAGTGTAACATCCTTCATCACAGGAGGGAGGGGGTATACCTTACCAGATTCCCCCAGAAGACTACCTGGGGAGAGCTGGAGACAAAGTCCAAACAAGTGTCCTGGCAAGTCCCCTCTGATGCCCAGGTTCTTTTTCTCTAACAAGGCGGGTGTGAGCATACCTCTCCCAGCAATGGGAGGCTATTAAAGCCTCCTTAGATGTTACAATTATCGCCATTCTGGTCTCCATGGAAACTCTGAAGCCTGGCAACACTAGGCCTGGTGGAGTTGTTTTCTAAATGAATTGCCAAGAGTTAATGATAGGCCATCTTTTCAAATAGACAAGCAGACATTTGTCTGCCTTTAACTACTGGGGCTGCCTGGTGGATAGCCTATTCTTCTGAGACTAGGATGTGCAGAGCTATAAGAAGAGAGTGATACTTATGATTTTATACTTATGACTCTCCACCCTTCCCACCCATAGGAGTCACTTACAGGGCTCCGACACAACTGCTCTGAGCATTCTCAAGCGAGTCTGAAATGATAATGAGACAGTGAGGGGGCATGGGCCGAGTGAGTGTGCTCACATGTGTGTGCACATTCAGGCACACAGGAATGTGGAGGCCAGAGGTCAACCTCAGGTATTGTTTCTAAGCTGCCATCTACCTTGTTCTTTTCTGAGATCTGTCACTGGCCTATAACCTATTCAGCTAAATCTTGGCTGACCAGTGAGTTCTATGGAGTCACTCTCTCTCTTCTCCAGTGCTAGGATTATGGGTGCATACCACAATATTCAGTTTGCTTTTAATCTGGGTTCTTGGGATTGGACTAGGCCTTCATGCTTGCACAGTAAGCACTTTACTGGCTAAGCTTTTTCTCCTGTCCTTATCTTGGTTTTTAATGAGACTAAGACAATGGCTCCCAATGGACTGACATGTATATTACAGGAACGGCATCCTATACTAGCTACACTCTCGTCAGTGGCACAGAGCACTTTTGTAGTGACCTTGGATAGCTCTTGCTTTCTCAAGACAAAATTGCAGAATGAGGGTAGTGAACCACTCGAATAATGGAACCCAGTATCTGAAAACTAAGACTGCATCCCTGTTCAAGTCAGCTCCTAGGATACGATGGACAAGAGTCTAAGACAAGAGGAAGTACTCCCTACCAACTCAGATCCCAGATGTGGAGGTAGGACAGACCAGCCACCATCTTCCTGCTTCCATATTTCCTGGGCTCCCTTACATATGGCATGCAAATCAGAAGAAGGTGACTTCCTGCTCAGATTTCATGGAATCTAACATTATCTAAGACCTGTCTATTGAGACCGCTTTCATGCGAAGATTGTCAATACAAACATTAGTTTGATGGAAGAGGAACAAAAATTGAATCCAATCTATCATTCCTAAGACAACTGGTAGGCAGCAAACTTGTTGTTAAACATGTTCCCATTGAGTTCAGGGCCCAAGGGTATCAGCTGATCATAATGTAGTTGGCACCAGCTGGATAATATTTGGGTTACAGCAGCAAAGACTACCAAGGGGGAAAAGAGATGCCATAGTAGATCTGGAGCCAGATGGCCACAGACAGCCTCACTTTCAGCATCACTAAAATGTCCCTGGGAGCATGGAGCCTCATGACCAGTAGTTAGCAAACAGGTGGGTATCGTGCCCCACACCTGCCCCCAGCACTCTGTGTCCTTGACACTAACTGGCCTACCATCCTCTGGGAGGCCTTTGGTGAGTCTAAGCACTCAAAACACTCTCAGAAAGAAAGGCCAGGGTGTGGCCTATGGCCATCCTTTGGTGACAAATAGGGACAGTCTGACATCTACCCTGGAAGATCCAAGAAGCAGGCCCCAGATCTTGCTCATACGTCAGCATCACAGCAATCACCAGGCAATGGTGGCAGTTATTGTCCACCGAGGAGTCCCAGACCACCTCCCTCTGCTCTGGCCACCTCATTCTGAACGCCCCAACAGGAGAGCGGTCCTTCATTCTGACACTGGCAGAATGTTCTGGCTGTGAGAGTCACCTGTGAGGCCCACAGAGTGAATGGAGCGTCTGTTGAAGATCCTGTTCAGAAGTTCTTTGCAGCTCCTGCGGTATTGGTGTCGCAGCAAAGAGTAGACGAAGGGGTCAGAAGCAGCCTTGCTGTAGGCCAAGCACTTGGACAGCACACCCCAGTGAGAGCCAATGGGCACCGTGGAGAAGAGTTCCACCAGCCTGTGGAGAGATGGGGGTGTGTTACTTGGGGGTGCTGTGGGCATGTGTGGGGGATCATGGTTACATGCCCCTATAATTAATATTGCATGAAAGCAATGAAAGTAACAATGATGGCAATGAGCGTTGATTAGGCACTTATTCTATGTACCATGTCAACTGCATTACTGTAGAGAAGCTGAAAGATGTGACTACCTCATATTCCCAAGCTCCTCATAAGGTCAATCAACTATAAAGGTGGCATTTAGAACCGGCTCCTCTTCTGAATACCAAGCTTCACGATAAAGTATGTGGATAGCTAATAGCCTTCTGACTTCAGCTCTGATTCAACTTCTGACCTTGGACAAGTCTTCACACTCCTTAGGCCTGTATGTCTTATCTGTAGAGTGAGGGAGCTGGAGGGAGTTGTTTCTACGATCTTTTAATCCATGAAAATCAGGTTTGGCTCTGCCTCAAACCCAATTCTGCATTCCTGAGGAGTCTATATGGGAGAGAAGGCCGAGAAAAAGCTTGGCAAACATTCTGCAGAGCTCCAGACATACCCTGCTCTAGTAGAGCGGCTCCAAGTGAGGAGGGGCTCTTCCTAGGAATGGAGTCTTGGTTGTCTTTGACAATAACAGCAGTTAGGACACCCGAAAGTGATCTTCATCTACTGAGGGAGGGCAAGAGAGGCTACATCCCATGTGTTCAAGAGTTTGGTTCTTAGAGTTCTCCTGGTGGCCATGGAGCTCAGGGAGTGGTGCAAACTCCAGGTTTCAAGGGCAGTTAGAGTTCTTGGGTCTCTACTCTTACCTCTAATCATGATTACTCTCTTCCAAGTGTTCCCAGATCCATTGGCCACACTTGGAGAAGTATTCAGCATTAACACAAAGTCAAAAAGACCCACAAAGCTTGTAGAGCTCAGAGATCCCAAATCACCTCTCCTCCACCCATTGTCAAATGAGAATGTTGAGATCCAGAGAGCAGAAAGATCTCTGCAAGTGCCTGTATCCAGCTAGATTCTGGCAGCCTGCCACAACCTGGGGCATCTTCAGGAGAGCAGGCAGTGGTTAGAGGGCTGCCTGGGAGAGGGCAGGGGGACAAGAGGGAAGGAATGTTTGTAGGGGGATACTTAGAAAATGGGGCCCGGTCCGACTTGTTCCTGGGCAATCACCATGTTCCCGCTGCTCCTCAGCTCTGACTGGGGCTTCAGCTATCTAGATGCACAGGCCCTAGCACCCATGAGACACCAGAGTGGGGGATGGCTCTGCCAATCCACCACGATGCATCCACAAAGTTCTGCTGAGCCTCATACAATATCTGCCATCCTCACAGTACAGTAGAAATGAGACTCTTAAAGCTTGATGATTATCTAAACGATTATATATTTAGACATGCTCAATCGACAAGATGCCCACACAATTAGAGTTGTTACCCAATATCTAACCTTTTGATAGAAGTTGCTACCCAGAAGAGCTTTTGACCCATCTGTTCTCCATGGCTGATAGCCTCCTTCTTCTCCCCTTCCTCTCTCTCTCCCGTCCCCTACCTCTCTTTCTCTCCCAGCTTCACCTCCTCTTCTACTGCCTGATCACCAAGCTCCACTGGGAATACAATGTAGCAGACAGAATAAGTATCCTGCTACAAATGTCAGCTGTAACTCTGTTGCCAATTTGGTTAGTTTTTCTAGAGTCTTCTTTGGGTTGAGGATGTGTGATGGGTCTTAGAGTTGGTGGAAGGAAAGGACAATTGCTGCACGCCATTCCCCACCAAAACTCATGTGTTTTGAATGGCTCTCTAGTGAGTCCATTCTGAGTCCATCTTTGCTTCCTCATCTGTGCATCATTCTCTGTCCTTGCCCTTTAACCCTGTGAGAACCAGGGCTACCATTCTCCTCATTTCATTGTCAGATTCAGTGAGGAACTGAGGAACTGAGGAACTGGAGCTAATTGTGTTAAGGAAATACTCACTTTTTACAGATCTATGTTTTAGAAGTGATGAATTAAAAGAGACAAAGATCCAAATTTAGAATTCACACTCAATAACAAAGAAATATCCAAATACTAGCACACTGTTGCCATGTGTCTTAGTTAGGGTTTCTATTTTAGCAATGAAATGCTATGACCAAAAAGAAAAGTGGGCAGGAAAAGGTTTATACTTTGATATCTCTGTTCAACATCAAAGGAGGTCAGGACAGAAACTCAAACAGGGCAGGAACCTGGAGGTAGGAGCTGATGAAGAAGCCATGTAGAGGTGCTGCTTACTGGATTTATTCCCATGTCTTGCTAAGCTTGCTTTCTTATAGAACTCAGGACGATCTGCCTAAGAATAGCAACCCACAATGGTCTGGGTCCTCCCCCATCAATCACTAATTAAGAAAATGGCCTTATAGGCTTGCCCACAGATGAATGTTTATGGAGGCATTTTCTAAACTGAGGTTGCCTTCTTTCAGATAAGTTTAGCTTGTGTCAAACTGACATAAAGTAGCCAGCACAGCATGTAATGATGCCATGTCACGTTGCCCAAATGTCCTGAATTGTTGGTTGGTCCTAGCATTGTGGCTTCCCCCAAAAGATAAGATAGGTGTGTGTGTGTGTGTCAACACACACACACACACACACACACACACACACACACACACACACCTGCACCTCCACATTTTATTAGGACAGAAGTGTCCTAATAGAACATCAGGCACCTTCCACATTTTATTTAGGACAGAAGTGTATCTTGTTGGGCTAGAACCTCACCAAGTTGGTTAGGCTAACTGGCCAACAACTTTGCAGGGATCTATCTGACTCTTCCACCCATTTTGTCCTTGCTGAGGTTACAGACATATGCTGCTCTACTCGGCTTTTGTTATGGGTTCTGGGGATCTGAGCTCATTCTTTATGCTTGCATGGCAAGCATATGGCTGTTTGAGCAATCTGTCCAACTTCCCCATAGGGATTTTTTTTTTTTTTTAAGACTCAATTATCAAACCACTGAGCAAGATCAAAAGTAGTATTTGGAGGCTCTGTAAGACAAACTTATGTCATTTTCTTCCTAAAGACTCTATTTGATGTCTGAACCCCTCTGATAATTTCCAGTTTGTGTCTCCTTTGGACCATGGCCTCACTGTGTACCTTCTTTCATCTCACAATGATCCCACCGAGTGGGTCTCATTCCCATTTTACATATGAGGTCATTGAGGTCCCGAGAGGTAGAGCAGCAAGCCAGGGTCTCCTGCCAGAGAAGTCCAAGTCTCTCTCCTCTAAACCTTGCTAGAGGCCATTCTGGAACTGAATCTTAGCATTGTAGGATGACTAGATTAACTTTGGGACCCCTTTCTGCTCCCAAGAGGCCCTTTCCATGAGGTCATGATTTGCTGTGTTAAACCTTTGTCTCTTTTTTCTGCCCGCCCCCCACCACAAAAAAAAGCTATGACAAGTTCTGCTTTAAAATCCATGTCTGGCTTTTGGCAGGCCCCATACAAAGAACTTCAAATGAACACAGAGTGGATTTGGCTCCACATAATCCTGGCCAAGGAGATGCTAGGATGCCTTCTTGCTGTTTAGGCCTCTCAGTGTTGGGACATAGCCCTAGTACTGCAATACACCCCCAAAGAACCCCATAGGGATGTGGAGGGGCCATTAGGCTGCTCTGGTGTTCTGGGGTCCCTGGCTGTAACAACACTGCAGTGGAACCAGATCCCCACCCTGTTCCCAGATGCCATATAAGCCAAGGTAACACTGGAACTTCCACAGCTTTGGTGCCTCTGGAGCAGCATGGCCCTTCCCACTCCCCAACAAACAGGCTTCTCCCAGAAAGCACATCTCCTGCCATGTGCCCTCACCTTTCACTAAGCACAGGGGATTTACATATGCTCCTTGGGGTGTGAACCAGAAAAACCTCCACTTGCTCGAAGGCTTCAGTCATAGTGACACTTATGCTTCTATGCATTAAATGCATGGAGACAAGCCATGCACACCCTTCCGTTCCCAATCTTATCCCCTCAGGAGAGTCCACACCAGTCAGCAGGCCAGGGTATAGCAGGATGCATGAGGGGATAAGATACTTTAGGCTACCCTGAGAGGCATTGGAGCACTTTATAGAAGTCTGAATAGTGATCTGACCTATATCTGTGTATGTACCTGTGTGCATTAGTGTGCATGCATGTGTTGTGTGCATGCTATGTGTGCATGTGGTTTATGCATTCATGTTGTGTGGTGCATGAGTGTGCATGTATGTGGTGTGCACATGTGTGGGTTGTGTGTACCCATGCAACATATGAATGTATATGCTTGAGTGCTGTGTGTGCATGTATGCCATGTGTTGTGTATATGTATGTATATGTGTATATTTGTTTGCATGCGCATGTATTTGTTATGTGCATGTGTGCACATTGTGTCATGTGGATGTATGCATATGTGCATATGGGGTATTGTGTACTATGCATATATGCCCATGTGTGCCAAATGCTTTTGTATATTATGTAAATGTGTACGTGTGTATCTTGTATATGTGTATATGTGGGTCATATGTGCCTTGTGTTGTGTGCATATATGCATTGTGTATACATTTCTGCATGTGTATGCATGTTTGCCATATGAGTGTATGTGATATGTATATGTATGCCTATGAGTGTCACGTGTAGTTCATGTGCATCTGCATGTATATGTACCTTGTGTGTTGTGTAAATATATGTATCTTGTGTATGTGCATATGTGTTTGTTGAGAAGTATAAAGTGCTTCAATATTCAGATCTTGCTGAATTTGGGAAGGTAGCCACATAGAGTCAGGGTCACAGATTGTACCCCCTGGATTTTGTGTGCTTGCCCATGCCCCTTTGTATAATGGACTTCTCTGAACCATGGATCTCTTTTGAGATGGAGTCTCACTGGTGATGCTCGCTGGAAGCCATCTGAAGTGGCTGCCACAGAAAAGGGCTGACAAGACAGGAAGCTGACCACCCTTGCCCTTACCTATAGGAAATTCTCATACTACCCAGCAGCCCGAGCCACCATGGTCCCTGGAAGAGGAGGAAGAGGAGGAAGAGGAGGAAGAGGAGGAAGAGGAGGAAGAGGAGGAAGAGGAGGAAGAGGAGGAAGAGGAGGAAGAGGAGGAAGAGGAGGAAGAGGAGGAAGAGGAGGTACAGTTGTCTGAATTCTGAGGAATTCTCTGAATCCTGGAGGAACTAATATCCTGATCTGTTCCCAGTGAGAGTCCCCAAGGAAAGAGGCTCATGGTAAGAGGTGCAGAGCTGCTCAACACCAGCTCAGCACCCTGGGGCTCAGCACCCTGGGGCTCGCTCAGCACCTCCCCATTCTACAGACAGCACCTCCAGGTCCCCATTCTCCTATCATCCTCCCTAACATGTGAGGAAGAAACCAAGGCAATTCTGTGTTAGTCATATGGTCCAGATGAGTTGAACCCTAGGCTTTGAATACCAGAGACCTCATGCTTTCTGGTGCCAGGCCGCCTCACAGGCTCCTGCACTGTTTCCAGTTCCACAGTCCATCTGACGCCTTTGCCTTCAAATACTGAATTTACAGAACAGTAGAGCCTCCTCTTCACACTTCCTCTGCCCATATTGCTCCTCTCACCTTTGCCCTCTCTCTGTTTCTGTCCCTGTCTGTGTGTCTCTCCTTGTAACATACACAGAAAGAGACAAACACACACACACACACACACACACACACACACACAGATACAGCCACACACACACATGCAGACACACACAATCACACACAGATATACACATAGACATACACACACAGACACACACACACACACACACAGACACATACAGACAGACACACACACAGAGATACAGTCACACACAGATACAGCCACACACACACACACACACACACAAACACACACAGCCACAAACACACACAGCCACACAAATGCAGACACACAAACATATACACACAGATACACACAGACACACACATAGCCACATACACAAACACACACAGACACACATACAGAGACAGACACACATAGACACACACCCACAGTGTGCATAAAATACAATATGAGCCACAGAAGATTGTTTGGGAAGACAACCTGATTATCCCAAAGGCTTCTGGAGACTCGATCTGCATATGCAAAGGCCTGTAAGCTCTAACTGGATGCTTTAAGCTTTCATGAGACATTAGCACAGAAGAGTCATTTATTAATAGAACGTTAACAGTCGAGAGCCACCTGCACATTAACCCCGCTCCCCTCTCCATCATTCTATTACTCTGGAAAGCTATAATAATGGGGCCATCAGATCCGCAAATGCCTTCAAACCTGATCCTGATGATTTACGACAACTGTAATTATTTGTAAGTATAGATCGCTGCACAGACGATAGGCTTACAACCGCTCGAAGACATACAAATATTAATTCAGAAAATATTTCCCAAGAGCCTGTGGGTAGAAATCTGCAGTGGCCTTGAAGGCCCTGTCTGGTCACTCCAGGAACAGTCTAACTGATCCAGAGCTCAGAGGAGCACATGTGTATGTGCATGTGAGACATGTCAGGCCTCTGTAAGAGTTTGCACAAGAAAGCAAAGGTGACAGAGCCTGAACAACACCTAAGGCCTGGCTTCCACATGCACATACACATGGACCTGCACACACACACACACACACACACACACACAGAGAGAGAGGGGGGGGGGCAGACAGACAGACAGACAGACAGAGACAGAGAGACAGAGACACACATGTACTCATGCACACACATAGCAGATGAATTTAATTTTTATTGTCTATTTAACTTATTATCCCACTAGGGAGTTGTTATAAGAAGTACTAATTGTATTATTTTTTATCATGCTAAATATTTGAAGTCATAAACCTGAAGTAGGTGCACCCCAATTTGGACAGGCCACATTTAAGTGCTCAATAGCTGCCCGTGTCCAGTGGCTCTCATACTAGAGCACACCTCTCTAGACCCCATTCATGCTGTGTCTTCTGCTTTGATTATCACTCTTCTTCACACCTGCATGGCCATACCCAAGTCACACGCTTTGCCCATGAGACCTAACCAGGAGGCTCCATCCTACCTCAGAGTCCTGGGTTCTGGGTCTACCTGATGCAATGGCTTTGTCTTGACTACAAGCTCTCTTTACAGGGCCAGGGTTCCTACCAGGAGACTCCTGGGGCTCTCTTCAATTCATCTTTAATCTCCAGGGGAACTTTCATGGTATGCATAGGGAAAATGTTGGACACGTGTGTGATAAAGTGATAAAGTGTGTGAAGGTGACCTTGAGTGCCTCTGACCTTTGCTTGGGGGTAGTTCTGCATACACACAAAGAAGATGCTGGGAGGAGGTGATGAGGGAGTGGCTTCCCTGATCCAGGTTCTGTACTGAGGAGGTGATGGGGAGTGACTTCCCTGATTCAGATTCTGTACTAAGGAGGTGATGGAGAGTGACTTCCCTGATCCAGGTTCTATACTGAGGAGGTGATGGGGGAGGGGCTTCCCTGATCCAGGTTCTGTACTGAGGAGGTGATGGGGTTGGCTGGTATCCCCTGATGATCCAGGTTCTATCCTGGAGTGGACAAAGCCTTTCTCCCCTTGGAAATGCTGCTTATTCTCATGAAGGAGGTACAGTTTTGCAATTTTTTTAAAAACCCAATTACATTACCTTTGGATGGAATGTATTGAGCTATGAATCTGCTAGCAGTTTGACTGAAACATTATTTTGCCTGGGCACGATTAGAAGGAAATAGGCTATAATGAAGAGAGAGAGAGAGAGAGAGAGAGAGAGAGAGAGAGAGAGAGAGAGAGAGATTGAGAGACTATACTAGGAACTAAAATTAAGCTTGAGAAAAGCCTAGTTGCCTAAAGTGGGGGTCATGTTACTTATCCCCTGAGGGCTTGAGTTAACTTACTCAGTGACCTCTCCTCTCTCTGAGGTCTAAGAGGAAGGGTCTCTGTATACTTTTTCTTCTCACCCATTTTCTGTGACTGGCTAGATCTCCTTCAGTCTCTGGTGTCATGGGTCATGGGTAGGGAGGATGCTGGCAGAGAATCCATACAGGCATGCCTATGTCACACACTTCGTTGTTCCACATCCTTTAACCCTAGGACACCACCCTGTCTCATGTAGGTCCAGAGAGGTGAGTGCTCTGCCCTAAAGTTGCAAAGCAGAAGGTTACAGCTAAGGTTGGCCTAAGGGAGTCCCCTTTCTCTCTGTGGCTGTTAGGTCTTATACAGAGTCCTGATCTAAGGTACCCTTGGTTTCCTGGTTGTAATATGGGTCTAGACCACAGTTTCTCAGTCAAGGTGACTCTGGTCCCAGGGAACACTTGGAAATATCTAGATACTTGGTTATCAAACTAGGGATGTTGGGGAAGGATCGAGGTGTTCCTGGTACCTAGTTGGTTGGACCAAGGAGCCCATGATACATCATACAACGCATAGGGTAGCCTCTCTCTATCAAGAGTCGTTTGTATACAACACAGCAGCAACAGTAATGAAGTCCAGTGAACAGCTGCAGAAGACAAAAAATGATGACTCTGCCTTGTCCTGTAGTGGGACCGTCCAGGGACCCCGCACATAGCTCTAAGGCCTGTGTTCACATCAAGAAACAGACTGAGTCTGGCTCCCTACAAGGAATCACAGCGTGTAAGGCAGTGGGTAGCACTGTACTTGGGCTGTCCAAGGAAGTGAGAAGACAGAGATGAGCTAGGCTCCCATATGCATTGTCTGTATGTTTCAGTGGGTCCTATGGGCAAAGGACTGAAGAAAGAACTGGCAGCCATGACTGGAATTAGCAACCAGCCTAGGCTCTTTGTAAGGACAAATAGGGGAGAAGAGAGAGGGTAGTCACAGTTGGCTCGCCCTCATGGGGAAGAGGAGGCTTGGTGACAGTGAAGGGGATGGCCATCTGCACTTCTGCACTAGTACTAGCCTTGTTCTCTCTGTCTTCATTTTTCTCACTTTCTCTCTTTCTTCCCCCACCCCCGACACACTCACACACAGAGGAAACCATTTCCCAGACTCGATCAAAGCTCCCACCTCCACCTCTTAATAGAAACCTTGTCCTTTGTGAGCTCCAGCTTTGCAGATCACACAAGTACTTAGGATACAAAGCTGAAGATTTTTTCCCCCCACTAGTCCGCAAAGCAGCTGGGGAGAGAGAGATGGGAGGGGAGGCAGTCCTTTTCTTTCTTCTTTTTCTGACTGAAATTGGCATGGGGAACAGTCAGCTGGGGCAGACTGGTCTGAGAAACGCTGGTCCTTGGTTCCAGTAAACGGCAGCCCTACTTGGCTCTTGGTGCTCTGGGAAGATGGAGAAGCTCACAGTCATCGGCCCAACAGTACAGTCACAGGAGACAGCCTGCCTGGCAGGGCACGGAGAAAAATACCTGCTTTTTGTTCAAGTGGCAGGTATCCTGAAGTAAACTGTTGGGGGACTGGCTATTCAGCACACAGTGGGTAGTGGCACCCTGTACTGTGCTACACTTCCTTCCACTTTTCTTTCTGTTTCTTCCTGTCAGCATCCCCTAGAGTGTGGGTGTAGGGTGATGAGTTGGGATGAGATTATCTGGAGATTGAGTGAAGAACCTTTCTGCTGTGGGACACTGAGTTTAACACATAGGAATCCAAGGCTGACTATGGAGATCGATACAAAGGCTCCCCCTGAAACCCAATAGACATCCCCATTTGAAACAGCTGGCCCACCTCTGGGTATATGACCAAAAGAAATGAAATGAAAATCCCAGAGATACCTATATGGCTGCATTTACTTCAACACTGTTCATAGCAGCCAAAACAGAAACCAACCTTGGGGGCCACAATGGACACATAAAGAAAATGTGGAATAGATACATAGCAGACTATCATTTGGACAAGGAGGATGGAACAAGAGGACACAACAAAATAACTCAGATATGTGCTACCTGCTCTCCCATAACACACACCTTTAAAAGCCTATCAGAATGTACAGAGTGACTCCCAGAATCTGGGACAAAAGAAAGGAGGTGACAGAAGGCAGGTGGGTAATGGGCATTAAAACAGGCCCGAGAAATATGTCCTCACATTCTACGCCCCAGTGGGGGGCGGGCACTGTACTTCACAACAGCCAGTTACATATGTTATAAATAGTGAACAGAGAGGAGCTTGGAGGCTCTGAACACAGGATGATAGCAAAGAGACTGAGAACAAGTGGAGGAATTCGATCAGCACCCGTTGTGTGTGTAGTTTGATTTCACACAGGGTCTCACAGGTGTATGCAGTCATTATATTCTAATCAAGATTGTTAAAAAAAAAAAAAAACTGGATATGTTAACTTTCCAGATTGATTAGTACCCGTTGTAAACATGAATTGAATTGTCACAGGGTATTGGTGACTATGTGCAATCAAAATGCTAATTAAGGAGATAGCTCAGTCCCTATGAGCTCAGATGGCTATTGAAGAGGACCTGAGTTTAGTTCTCAGCACCCAGGTTAGTAGCTCACAACTGCTTGTAATTCCAGCTCCAGAGGGTCCAAAATCCTCTGCTGGTCTTTACAGACACCTGCATATATATATATATATATATATATGTATATGTATATACATATATGTATATGTATATACATATATGATATACATATATGTATATACATATACATATATCTCCCCATACACACATAATTTAAAATAAAAAGATCTTTAAAGTGCTAATTAGTAATAAGGGAGAGTCAGAAACTGGAGAGAAGCGTACATGTGTTTATGCCAACCCTTCCATGCTTTCAGAAAAAAACATGTGGCCAAGAGGGGCCCCTCTCTGGCGCTCCAAGACCTGTCCCCCATCCACAGGTTAGCTTACCTGGTAATCACATAGGGTGCAAAGCACACGAGGAAGGTCCCTATGAAGGTACTGATCTTCTTGGTGGCACGCTGTCGCCTCCGCTTCTGTTCCTCCAGACATCGTTCCCTCACACTGCGCAGGGCAGAGAGGAGAAGGTAACTCATGCTGCGGCCTGGCCAAGACACAGGAAAGTGCTACTCATGAACACAAGCAATGGCTTCTAGGCATGAGGCTATGAAGCCAGAGACCCGAGGCCCAGGCTTGTGCCCCTGGGCAAGCTGTGTGTCATCGCAAGATAATTATCTATAGTGTAATATCATATACCACATTTTCATGATGTGCTTTCTTATAAACAATACAACATAATGCTAAACGGGATTCTTCGAAGAATTAAATGCACAATGTACAGTGTTCTAGCTTCCTTTCTGTTTCTGTGATAAAACATCCTGACCAAAAGCAACTCAGGGGAGGGGAAGGGTTTTTCTGGCCCACACTTCCATGATACAGCCCTATTATTTAGCGGGAGGCAGGAATTCAAGCAGCCAGTCCAATAGTATCTTCAATCCAGAGAAGAGAGAAGCAAACCAAACCATGCTGCCTGCTTGCTTATGCCACTAGCTTTCCCTGCTCCAAGTTCAGAACCCTCTGCTGGGGAATGGTGCCACCCTTATGTCAATGAATAATCAAGACACCCTCCTACAGACATGCCACTGGTCTACCTGATCTAAATAATTTCTCAGCTGAAATGCTCCTCCCAGGTAATTCCAGGCTATGGCAAGTTGACATTTAAAACCAACCATCACACACACACACACACACACACACACACACACACACACACACATTTTGTAAAACATAACAAGCGTAGAAATGAATAATACAATGAGTATTATAAATTATATTATAGATAGTATAATTCAATTAGTATTAGTGTTATACAATGAGTACAAACAGACAGGGATTCATTATTATTATTGCTAATGTCGATCACTGATTCCCCTGCATAATCCTGTAGATGCGATCTGTGTGTTGTCTTTTATTCTGATCTTTAGCATCTTCAGACCTGCAGGGGCTATTTCCCTGCCTGTGGGGCTAGCCTACTGTGATAGTCTGTGCTAATTGTCACCTTGACAAAATCTAGAATCACCTAGGAGATGGGCCTCTGCTTTCCTACAGGATATCATCTTGATTACGTTCATCAGTACAGAAAGAGCCATCTTAGTTGTGGGCACATGCAGTTCCTGACTTGGGATCCTGGGCTGTATACAATGGGAAATCGAGTGGAGAACTAGCATTTATCATTGTCTGCTTCCTGGTTATAAGTGGGATGTGACCAGCTGTCTCAAGCTCATGCTACCTTGACTGCCCTGCCATGATGAACTGTCCCTCGAACTGTGAAGGAAAAGAAGTCTTCTGCCCTAAGTTGCTCTTACCAGAGTATTTTACCATAGCAACCAGAAAAGAAACTAAGACATCTGCTCTGTTTTAGATGGGTGCTGAGGAGCTCTGTGAAGAGGGGAGGGAGCAGGTGAGTAGAGACAGCTCTAAATTGTGTCCATGTGACCTGAAGACAGGACTCACTGGATAGAGGGGTGTTGAGAGGTGGGGAGTTTCCTTCTGCTTCCTAAGGAGTGAGGGTCCTGATGAGAGGCCATGGCCGTTCCTTGCCAAAGTGCTGACAACTTAATGCCTGTGAAAGCTTTGGGGTACTTCAGAGAGACAGACACTTGAATGACTGAAGGAAGGAAAGGCTGGGACTGTAACTCCCTCAGACTACACAGATCTTCAGAAATCTGCTATGTTGTCTCCTTGAGGACAGTTTAAGAGGAAGGCACTTTGCAGCAATCTCTTCTTTGGACTTTGCTTCTCAGCTAATGGCCTAGTGACTAACTGTGAAGAGCCAGAATTAGACTTCCAGATTCAAATCTGGGCACCTCCAAGCCACAGGGTTTCTTATTTCTGTAAAATTCCTTCTTGTTCTATGCTATGTCCATGGGTGAGAGACAGCTACCAGGGGTGCTGTGAACTAGCACCATGCAACCTAACTTCAAGTCCTCAGTTGACTCTGTAGCCCACTTGAGGCTCACAGGGACATCAGATTCTAATGTGATGGGCCGTGGAACACAGAGTATCTGCAGAGGGCATTCTGCCCCGGCTCATGTCACTGCTGGCACAGAACAGTAGACTCTGCAGCAATATGCCTATCCAAGTATATAGATGGTGAAACTGAGGCTTGAAGGAATGAACAACCTGCCTGGCATGAAAAGTCAAATACAAGTAGAATTTCAGACACAGGCACTGGCTAAAAGCCTAGTGCTTCCTGTTCAGAGTGTGGCACTCCTTCCCTGAATGAAGTCAGCTCTGCCATCCCTGCCTGGGCTCTGCTGTTTCCTGGATGCAGTGGAGGCAGGAGGTGAGTAAGGTCAGGTGACTCTGTGCTCAAGGAAGCAGCATGACCATCAGCTTTGCACCCTTATCCCTTAGTCAGGTGTGAGACCCCTCACTGAGCTTGCTGTTGTTTCCCTCACCATAGCTCTGTCATCGATGCTGATTTCCTGGAAACCTTGCAGCCCCATGAGCTGCTATCATGCTTACTCTCAGATGAGGACACAGAGAATAGTTTAGGACAAGCCCCAGAACATACAGAACCAAGGCTCATCTCAAGTCTCCTGCCCTCAGACTCTAGAGTGTTCCCCTTAACCCCACTGCCACCCTTGCCATCCTTGAACTCCGGAGCCTGTGATGCAGAGAACGAGAGATATAAAGCTCTGATCATGGTGGGAACATGTATGCTAGCCTAGAGTTGGGGTACGGGGTGTCACAAGATTTGTGCAGGGTTAATATTTTTGAGACCAAGCAGACTGGCTCTCTGGCTGCCAAAGAGATGCACTTATCAGGTTCTAGTAACAGCAACTCTGAAAGAATCTGAGCAGTGAGGGAGGTAGCCTCAGAAGCCTCTGAGGTGGTTCTGAGTCCTCAAGGACCTGAGATGGCCTAGTGTCCTTCCAGAACTCACACTTGGAGCCCTCTCTGGCTGATCCATGTTGGTTTTCTGACTTTTAAGACATGAGATGAGATGACTTGTGATGAGAAAGAGCCCTGAGTTTGCAGTTAGGATGCACACACTAGGAGCCCCCCTCCCAGAGCCAGCAAGAGTGGTCTCTGCTCTGGGCCCTGCACGTTAGAGCTGGAGCTACGCCATCCATTCTAGACAAGGGCAAAGAATCCTTGTCCAAATGCCTTGATTCTGCTTCAAAGATTCATCAGACCACTGGTACCATGCCCAAAAGCGAGCTGTCATGCAGATGTGCTCAGCGGAGAATCACAGGGAACGTGACTTTGTGACTTGTACTGTGCACACAAGACTTGTACTGAAATGACTAAATGCCCAAGAGAGGCATTGGGTGGAGGCAGGGATGGAGAGGTAAAGTGGAGTACTTGGTCAGATAAGACTAGCCTCCAAGGAGCCTAAAACCCTAAATTTGAACCCCACTTTTAGAAGGTATATCTGCCAAGACAGGGGGGATTAGAACACATTTCACATAACAGTTTGTAAGCTAAATTTAGAACTCACTACACAGACAGTTTGTGAGCCTCTATCTGCCTGGCTGCTCCATCTATAAATCTCAAGGACAGAATTGGCTGTGAGCTACTTTCTAGAGCTCATCACATTTCTGGAGCAACTTCTGTCTCTGTAAAGTCAAGGGCACAGTGGGATTCTGCCCCCTTAGCCAACCTCTGACATCCTGCAGAGGCAGAGCAAGCCCTTAGCCAGTCCCTGTGGCCTCAACCAGGAAGTTGAGGTGGGAGAGAGAGAGAGAGAGAGAGAGAGAGAGAGAGAGAGAGAGAGAGAGAGACCTATAACCCTGTGAGGAAGTTCCCATTCAGCTTGTAAGAGAGACTCTGTCACCAACAGCTTATCTTGGGGAAGCCATTTGCCTGAGATAGCGAGCCTGGGCCGGGCTGGAAAAAGAAGGCACTGCAGCTGCGCACTGACCTGCCTGCCTGTTCCTGGCAGCAGCAGAAGAGGTTGAAATAGCGCAGTGGTTCTCAACCTTCCTAATGCTGTGACCCTTTAATACAGTTCCTCGTGTTGTGGTGACCCCCAACCATAAAATTATTTTCATTGCTACTTCACAACTGTAATTTTGTTACTGTTATGAATCAAAATGTAACTATCTGTGTTCTCTGATAGTCTTAGGTAATCTCTGTGAAAGAGTTGTTAGATTCCCCACCCCCACCCCAAAGAGGTTGCAAGCCACAGGTTGTAACTAGACCCTGCCCAGAGTTTTGGCTGGGAGAACTGAATAGCAGGCACCTGGAGGGTTGAAATTTGAGTATGGAGCAGGCAAAGTGCTACCTGCATCCTAAAGGAAGTGACTCTGGAAACCTTAGAACAACAGAAATGAAAGATGCCACTCTGGGTCTCAGATTTAGAAAAAAGAAGGTCCCTGCTGTTTAGGGGTTGATTGCAGCAAAGAGGTAAAGCTTGCTACTCAGCCTGTAGGAAAAATCAGCTACCTCTGTCACCCTAATAAATGGTACCTGGGCGGTAGGTGACACAAACATCTCTTTCAGCTAAGTCCTGAGGTAAGTGAGGTAGCTGGGATGACTTCCAGTGAGCTAAGACTCCACTTGCTGCTCTGACTGTCCAGAGACTACTGTCCTGGCACTGACACCCGAGGATTACATAGTATAGCATAGGTTCTTGGATATCCAGCACTGAGGCGGGGCAGGACTCCATTGCAGTTCTCAAAGCTAGGACCGTGTCTTCTCACCTGTACCACCAAAGTGGCAGCCTGAAGATGACCTGTCATGGAGTCCCCTGTGGACTGGCTGTCCAGTTCTCTGGAATCCCCCCACCCCCACACTCCTGCTTGAAACCTCTGGGAAGGACAGTTTGTGCTCACCAAGGAGTCCGTGGGTCTCCTAATGGAGCTCCCCAGGGTGGGGTGGGGTCTAGAAGTAGGGATTCCTCCAAACAGCCTGCCACTTAGAGTTGAGGTTCTCTGTAGAGCTGACAAAGACCTGGATTCCTGTTCAATATCTGTCCCTGCTTATGAGGCCACTAGATAATTTACTGGAATTCTGACCTGAAGTCAGAGAGAGTGGCAGGAGCAAAGGAAGTTCGTGTCCCTAGATAGAATGCAAAGTGGCCTCTACCCTCCTCTCTGGTGGACTGAGAGCTGGGATTGAACTTCACATTACTCTAAATACAATGAATGGGCTCCTCTCCTGGCTTAGCTTCTAGGCTGGGCTTGAGTGGGCTTTTTAGAGCTAGTTCAAGTCTGCAAATGTTAACCTTTCTATGCATCCTCACAAACTGCCCCAGCCCCAGACCCAGACCTAGTCCCAGCAGCAGCCCCAGCCCCAGCCCCAGCCCCAGCCCCAGCCCCAGCCCCAGCCCCAGCCCCAGCCCCAGCCCCAGCCCCAGCCCCAGCCCCAGCCCCAGCCCCAGCCCCAGCCCCAGCCCCAGCCCCAGCCCCAGCCCCCGACCCAAACCCAGACCTTGCCCCAGATCCATACCCAGACCTGGACCAAGACCCAGAGGCAGCCCTTTCTAAAGTGAAGGGCAATGAACAGGGATGTTTTTTACAAGTGTGGCTTTAGACTCTCTCCTGAAATGACTAAACTGCACAGACCATTGCTGAGAGAGCTGATGTAAGCACATTTAGTTTAAGCTTCTGTGGGGAAGATGTTATTTGGGGAAGACTGGACCAGCCTGTCATCTGGAATGAGCTCTCAGGGGGCTGGCAGTAGACACACTCAACCATGACCCTCTGGTGTGCAGGTAGAGTGACATTCAGCATAGTGACATTGCTCAAGGCAGGAAAGCCTCACAAAGGCCTTTGATCAGTCTGTCCACTATGCCCTGAAGGGTGAACATACGTTGGGGTCTATACTCTACCCCACAAGGCTCCCTACATCTTGGGGTTCTGCTCACACATAGAAACCTAACTGTCCATAACCATTGCTCCCTGTGTGTTATATCTTCTGTGTCAAGTGGACTCCTAAGCCCTTGTCTAGAGTTCCAGGCAGCAGAGAGGGAGCCTGCTTTTAATGTATATCAACTGGCAGAGGCCACAGAGGCAACCTCCCTCTTGACATCCTAGTCTCAAAAGGGAAGATGAGGTGAGCTTAGGACAGCCTGATTGACAGCTTCCTCTTCCTCTCCCTAAGGGACATTAAGGACCATGGAGGTTCCCAGCCGGTCCTTCCACTTGCCTCCCTCTTTCTTCTCCAAAGAAATAGCAAGTCAAGAGAATGGAAGTGGTACACAGGTTTAGGTTCAGGAACCTGAGACACAAATTCTTGAAGGGACTTTGAGGTTCCAAGTCCAGAAAACGATGGACCTAGGAAGGCAAGAAGAACCCGGGCCCTCAGAGCCCATCACTGGGAAAAGGTGCTATGGATTCTGTTTAATGAAGACTCATGCACACATACAGCGAGAGGAGATCCAGGTGGCACCACACCCAGGATAGCAAAGACCCAGAGGAATAACACCCACCTTTTGAAGAGTTCCTCAGGGTTTTCCAAGCCTCTAGATCCCCTCTCAGAGTCAAACCGTTTTCAAGTTTCACAAAGTGAACAGAGTTTACTGCTCAGGATGAGTATAAAGATAAGAAGTTCTGGCTGGGGTTTCAGTCCCATGTTTCAGAAAGTGAAGCTCTAGGCACCCTTTTAAACAGCATGTGCTATTCTACCCGTGTTCAATGCAGTTCATGCAGAAAGGGGCTCTCCCCAAACCCTACCGGAATGCTGAGACCTTCCCAACTCAATACCAAGTGCTCAGAGTCCCGGGTCAGGCTACTCACCTGGGGTGGATATCCACCAACAGCACAAGCGTCTGCATGGTGATCACGTCAATGCGCTTGCAGTGGAAGCGGGCCACCTTGAGCACCTTGAGGTACGTGAAGCAGAGCACGATGAAGGAGAGCAGAAAGCTGAGCGCATGGAAGGCGCTAGTGAAGACAGCAAAGCGCAGGCGCTCGTCCGGCCGCCGGCTGCACAGTGTGCACGAGGCATACAGCTGGTGGAAGCCGAGCCAGGACAGGGCGAGCGCAGTGGCCGGGAAGGTGAGCGCGTGCAGCCACGTGTAGGCCACCATGAAGGCAGCGTCTCGGAGGCGCATCTTGACACGGTAGCTCAGCGGGAAGACCACAGCCACCCAGCGGTCAATGCTGAGCGCGGCCATGCTGAGCATGGAGTTGGCGGCCAGAAAGGTGTCGAGGAAGGCGGCCAGGCGGCACAGGCGGTCCCCGGCCGGCTGCCGTTGTGCCACGACGCCGGCCAGTGTTAGTGGCATGTTGACCACGGTACACAGCAGGTTGCCACACGTTAGGTTGAGAGTGAAGAGAGCTGGCGCCTGGCGGCGGATGTCAGCGCTGTGCAGGAGGCAGAGCAGCACCAGCCCGTTGGACAGCAGCGACACGCCGATCGTGCCCACCAGCAGCCCCGCCAGGCCCGCGTCCCACGAGTTCATGGTGCGCGCCCGAAGCTGGCGCTCAGGGCCCGCAACCCCGCGCCGCCATGGCGCAGACCACTGCTGACTTAGCCCCTAGGCGACGCGGCAGCCCAGCGACCCCTAGCCCCTGTCGCCATGGCCAGAACCCCACACCACCCCCTGGGCCAGCACCTAGACACGTAGCCACCCGGAGCCCCGAGCCACCTCCCAGGCGAGCACCTGGGCACGGAGCCACTCGGAGTCTGGGGTCACCTCACCGGCGAGCACCTGGGCGAGTGTTCACCCCCGAGCCCCGCACCACCTCTTGGCCGGTAGCCCGGTGCTCTTCTGAACTCCGGTAGTGCCCTGGAATCCGGGGGTCGCAGGCGCCTGCGATCACTGGCTTTGCCTCTGCCTGCACCCGCCCTCACTGGGTCTCTCTAAGCTCTGGCTCTGCTCCGCACACCCTCCTGCTCTGTGGCTTTCTCTCTGTCTCCCTCTCTCTGCCTCTGTGTTCAGTCTTCTGTGTGCTCTCACTTTCTGCCCCCTCCCCCTTCTGTCTCTCCCACCTCCAATTTTCTCCTCCCTTTCTTTCTCCTTTCTCCCTTCTTTCTCTTAGCAAATTGGCTGCTTCTGAGAAAGAAATCCCACCGATTCTCCCCCCCTTCTCCCTACACACACACACAAACACACACACACACACACACACACACACACACACACACACACACACACACACACTTGGAGGAAAGGAGCCCTGCCGGCTCCCTTGCAGAACGCTGGCTCCCAGCGGCTCCCCTCCTCCTCTTCCTTTCTATCCTCCCCTATATGGGCTGGAGACAAGCTGAGTCAAGAAATCTAAGGAAAGAGAATGCCTGGGCACCCTCATGTCCTAGTGCTGCTTGTCCCTGCCTAGATGACCAGACCTTGACCCAGCCCACCTGTCCCATAACTGCCTGTCATCTGGGGTAGCTACTGTTGTCTAAAGGTGAACTGGGAAACTTGGCTAGGGTTCTGCCTTGCTGGGATAGAATTCACAGTTCTGTCTTGCATCAGGACCAGATATCTCCTGAGATCTCCCCCCATCTATCTGCAGGCAGTTGCTGTTCTGCTGGACAATAAGTCCCCAGAGCTTCATCTTTTCATGCTCTAGCCGGTCAGCTATATTCTCAGACCCCATAGAAGGTCACTTGAGGCTCACCAGGACATCCCTCGGGCATGCCATCAGTCAAGAGCACACTATATCTGCCCATAACCGTCAGAAGTAGCCCTGGTGTGCCTGGTTCTGAACACTCCTGGAGCCCTGTGCCAGCTGCTGTCCTGTCCATCTGGATGTGGTGATACAGCGAGTATAAGCTTATTAGGCATGTAGATGTTCAGAGAATCGGAGGATAGTGGATGGTTCTATTTGATCCAGATCACCAGAGCTTGGGACAGAAACAGTCTCAGCCTCCCCTCAGGTAAACATGTGGGGACTATGTCTCTTCTGTTCCTAGTCCAGACTCTGTAGTTGCAAAGGTGCTTGGTGAACAGACAGGTGACAACTTTCAGAGCTTCCTCAGCCTCTTGCCTTTCTATGGGATGCTACCTCCTCCAGTGACCACCTACACTGTATCTCAGAGCCTGGTGAGATGGTCAGTGATGACTGCACATAGCCAGACCTCAGTCTGAAAGAAGCCAAAGAGAGACAGTTTCCTTAAGGGAGCTGTTTTGTCTCCTCCATCACACTAGCTATCTTCCCTCACATAGCTTCAAGTATGGGTGTGTGTGTGCTAATATAAAGCACCTGAAGTCAGGGAAAACAATGGCCTCTCTCCTATGCACCTTGACAGATGCTCATTAACCATCATTGTAATGAATGACAACTATACACAAGAGTGCGCAGAGCCAGGGCCACTTCTTACCAGCTTGTAAGAGTGTCTGAGCTCTTCCGAAACCTCCCTTAAGAGGCAGCATGTTGGTAATTGAAACCTGACACGCTAGGGGCATTTATACCATAGAAACAAGCAAATGTCACAGCTCAGCCATACCGCACCCCCACGCCCACCCCCAATCTGAGCCCTCGGTTAAGCATTTACCAGCACATCACTCACTGACCTCATGAGACCTTGGGCAAAGCACCCATTTTCCCTGAATCTCGGCTTCCTTATCTGTTTTTCAGAGCTGTGTTGATGCTGTGTGGAAGTGGTTTTGCCTCTCAGGAAAGAGAAAAGCAAGCAGAATACTGGCAACCTTCTCAGCCCTAGGTCTCCTCATGTGGCCTACAGAACTCAAGTTGGCTGTGAGTCTTCATCTCCTGCTTGGTTGATGACAACAATGTGGGCTGTTCACCTGTGTGTCTCCCTGCTTCCACAGACTGCCTTGACAAGCCTTCCCCTGGGATAAAACAGGTGTTTAGGGATTACTTCTGGAGTAAACCAATATGTTTTGGGACACACCAGTGGATCCATGATTTTTACATTAAAGTGTTCTAAAGAATCCTTTATATGCTGGTTAAATTCAAATTCCTGGGGTCACTTCCTCCCAGGGTTTTAAAGTCACAGAGTCTGAGATTTGCCTCATTTACTAGTTCTACAAATGATGATCAGAAGTGGTCAGGTTAGATGGATGGTGCCTAACACATCTTCCATCAGTAGCCTGATGCTCTCACCTCACAAAAGGATCACTAGTGTTTGTAGGAAGCACAGACTACAAAATATTAACTAATATATTCATAGCATGCAAGCTGCCAAAATCTGACCAAACATCACATCTGATTTAATTCTTGCCAGAATGACAAGAGAAAGAGTTAACTACAGCTGGTATTTCAGAGATAAAGACAGCAAAGTACAGACAGAGACATTAATTGACAGAATTGGTAAGGGATGAAGCCAGCATATCCAGCTTTGCAGGCTGGCTTTTGTTGTGAGCTCCAGAACTCCTCAGTCACCTTTTCAATGAGATGCCTTTGTTCTATAACTTAAAAGAACTTCAACTTCTCAGCATCAAATGATGTTGATAACCAGGTAACTGGGCCAACAGTAAGAAATCAGTATTTCAGTTCTCTCTCTCTCTCTCTCTCTCTCTCTCTCTCTCTCTCTCTCTCTCTCTCTGTGTGTGTGTGTGTGTGTCTCCTAGCCTCACCTCACACACTCAGCATATTGAAGATCATTTGTTCTCTGAATTCCTAAGGGCAACATCGAAAGGTTAAAATGCCAGAATAGAAATTCAGAATATTATAACTCAGTTTGCTGAGGAACCAAAGCTCATTTTCTTCTGCGTATTTAAACAAAATTTCCTACTCCCAGTGGGATTGTTGGAGGGCTGATCTCCATAGCAACCAGGTCCCCAGCCTTGTTGGCTTTAGCCAGGTCAGGCTTCAGAGTTCAGGTCTAGCATAGCCTTACACACTCATAATGAGGTGACAGTCATAACTCTGATATGGAACTTGATACTAGCCTATGCTGATCCTCTAGAAGAGAATCTGAGAATCCAGCCCACTTGGCCAGGGGCTGCAGAGTCCTGAGTATGCCTGCCAGAGAACCACAACACGGTGGCCCTCAGAGCATGCTCTGTTAAGCCAGAGGGAAGTCAGCAGTGATGGAATGCTGATGGCAGTATTAACACAACTTATAAAATGCTGTAACTATGCTCCCTAGGGAAGCTCAACAACAGGACTCCACAGGGCAGAGGAATGCTTTGTCAATCCTTACAGGAACTCTCCAGTGTACGTATTCTGACACATGAAAGAATACTTCCAGAACAGGTAAATGGTTTGCTCAAGGTCACTTTCAGTCACACTAGGTGACTAATCAAGTTGAATTGGTTAAAGATCCACATCTAGTGAACACAAATTTCCACATTTCTCCTGCTGTACTGCTCTCTATACCATGAGCATGATGTAGCACACACACACACACACACACACACACGCACAAGCACATGCATGCAGACGCACAAACATGCACACAGACGCACACACATGCACGCGCACACTAACAGGTCGCCGACAGTGGTGGTCCCTTCCACAGCCTTTAGAGAATGATGAAATGTCATAAATTAAACAAGAACCAGAATGGCACCACCAGTGGTTCTATTTGGAACTTTGGTGGTTATTTTGTGAGGGTCAAGGGTTCTGGGTTTGTATAAGTTAAAGAGAGAGGGCCAAGATTCTGAAGACTCCATAGGGAAAGAAGTATCTGGGGAAATATCTATGAACCTGAGCCTAGAGATCCTGAAGAATTGTGACTCTGAAGGAAAAAGTGGACCTTCAGAAAGATGGGAGACACAGACAGAGGTACCAGCCCCATAATAGTCACAAAAACATAAGGTCTGTTGAAATGATGGCTTCCATAGCTTGAAGCATCCAGACAGCCTGTCAACCTCCTGACCTGGGTCCAACAGCTGGTTTCCATTTTGAAAGCATTTACTTAACTGGCATTTAGAGTGGTCACAGTAGCACTAGGGTATACCAGAGGCCAACCACAGATGATCTCATCATCAAGATTAGGGCATTGAGACTCTAGAAAGGGCATTAACTTTTTACACAAGGACATGTGGATCAGAGTGGCAGACTAGCTCCTGAAATACTGACCAAGGCCTAGCTCAATGTCTAGTACTCTCCCTATTACAACTAACATGTAAGACTGGTGGGCTCTCTCCAAGAAGGCTGTTTGTACACACTCTGGTCAGCCCTCATGCTGGGTAAACAAAACCAGCTGCACATTCTGTCTTTCCAACAGGCCAAAGAGTCTCTGGCTCAGTTCAACAACAACAACAACAACAACAAAAACAAAATGTGACTTCTTAAGACAATATCTCAGTTATCTCAGACTGGCCTCAAACTTGCTATATAGCTAAGAATGACCTTGAACTTCTGATCCTCCTGCTTCCACTTCCTTAATGTTGGAATCATAAGCATGCATCAGCATACCAGGCTTATTTGCTCATTATCAAAATGGAGCACTGGATAACTCACAGGTCCCAAACCTCTGTTATTTTCAAGTCTTTGTGATGGCCCCAGACCACACAAACCAGCTATGGAAAGTGATAAACTCAGAAAGAGGAGAGAGAAAGCTCACTGTCCAATAGCTTTATTTGGTAATCTCCCAAAAGAAGCAAGGCTGTGCTGTCTGGTGGATTTCAGAATGCAAGGCAATGTTTATCTGAGCCTTTTCAGGATCCAGACACTCTGCCTGCCTTATCTCATTTAATCGTTGAAGTATATATGAGATGCTTCTGCTACAGGCAGATGAGGTAGCAGAGGTTCAGAGAGGCTAGGCACTGTACACAAAGACCAGAGCTAGTGGAGGAGGGGAGTGAAGGAGACCTAGGCCCAAGTATATGATGTCTCTGGCTTTGTTATGATGTCATATTCAATCCTGTCTCTCCTACTCATACTCACTAGCAGCCATTCCCACTCTGTTCTCTTCTACTCTCTTCTCAGCTATGTTTCTGGGCTGGATATCAGCCAGGGAGTTTGATAATTAGAGTCTGCTGAATATACTGCTTTATTTCCCCACTTATGGTTCATAGAACAGGGTTTTCCACCCTGTTTATATACTGGGTGTTGGAGGGAGTCATGTCATGAAGCAGCCTGCCCAAGGACACTTAAATAGCCTGGGTGGATCAGAGATGAGATAACATAACCTCTTCCAGGACAGGGCTCTGTTTCCTGTACCTCAACTGCCCTATAGAAGAAAGTATTTGCCATCCAACTAGAGCCTGTCTGGCCAAGATGAGGGGCTGCTTTTCTCTGCTTGACTTACATGCAGACCTAGCCAGCAACTATGAAGAGGTTGCACCTTGTCTTAGAAATCCATTTCACCTGCATGTAGCAGGGAAGCCTGTTTTTTCTTTATTTTTTTCTTTTTCTTTTCTTTTTTTTTTGAACCCTAGCTTCTAAAGCAAAAGAATGTGTGATTGGTCCTTCTGAGTTTTAGGTCATGTGGCACTGACCACAGATGATGGCTTCTCCAAGATTGCACTGACTCCTAAAAATGCCTGAGTTTGTTCATTCCTGTCTCTGAACTGGAGAGGGGTAGTGAAACTTGCCTTATATTTCCAGAAATAGAGCCCTCAGGTGCTTATCCCCGTCCTGATATCCAGTTACATGGAACCACTGCCTGGGAATTGCTAGGCAGTCTGAAAGTTTGCAAACCTGTGTGTTGCCCTGGAAGATCAGCACCACGGAGGTGGACAGCGCCTGGACCTTGCAATTATCTTCTTGCTCTCTTCTCTGATGGCTTCAAAAACACTGTTTGGAGAAACCATATGATGACCGAGCTGCACATCTACTACATTGTGCAGGGGGCCTAGGTCCAGCTCATGTATGCTTTTTGGTTGGTGGTTCAATCTCTGAAAGCCCCCAAGGGTCCAGGTCAGTTGACTCTTGTTCTCCTTGAGGAGTTCCTATCCTCTGCAGGGCCCTCAATTCTTTCCCCAAATCTTCCATACAATGTATGGAGTCCCAAGTCCAATGCAATGTTTGGCTGTGGGTCTCTGCATCTGTTTTATTCAGAAGAACTGTGTGAGAAAAGGACTTGGAGGGGCAGCAACTGGGATGTAAAGTGAATGAATGAATAAATAAATAAATAAATAAATAAATAAATAAATAAATAAATAAATTTGAGAGAGAGAGAGAGAGAGAGTTGTAGAAGTTGAGCTAGCCCAGAAATGCTACTCTGGCTGAGTTCTCCAACCAAGTCTTTAAAATAATCCAATCTCAATTACTATGTACTGAGCCCACTCGGGGCTGTTCCAGAACTGTGGCTCATGGCCACACAGACTATAAGGGGCAGCAGCTAGGGATGTTGGACACTGGAGCTTATGTTTTAGCCACTGACCTGGAGTGCCCTGTCATTTTTTAAAAAATGGAGTGCCATTTATTTTTTTTTAAACAAAATGGGATGTTTCAAACCATGCCTTCCACTTCCCATCTTTCATGCAGTTCCTATTACTTGCACATCACCCACACATTCAATCCCTTCTCAGTGGAATGTATGACCAAACTTGAACCTGTCTTCACCTGTCTTCCTGGGGCTGCTTATGGAACCTGCAGCTTTTTGTGAACATTTCTGGTGAATAAATGAAAGAACATACCTCCTCGCCTTTATTGGTGGTCATCCAAAATTTCCTTGACTTGTCCCCACCTTAGGTCAAGGAAATCACTCATGTCACATCCATGGTTCACTAGAGGAATCTCTCACCTGAATGCCATTGTCTTGTACTTGTCAATGAAGGGAGAACTTGGTCAGGGAGCACCATGTTGCTGGCAAAACCGTTGTTCTGGAAGTCAAGGGGCATCAGGATTGTAGTCTTGTCTCTGAATCTATCTGACCATGTGCCTTTGGACAATTCTTCACTCTCACCATCCAGGAAATGAGGTGGGCAGAGAAGGTGGTCCCACCTGTGAATTTAGGTTGTTTAAAAATGCCACACAAGGACCATGGATAAAAAGAGAGGAAGAGAGAAGGCCAGAAACAGGCACCCAAAGGCCTTCTCTCCCCATATGGTGGAAATTAAGTCTCTTCTGCTGCAGTGGCAACTGAAACCCATGTACCACTTTAGCTTCTGAGGACCGTGTGGGTGGACGTGTGTGGGAGGATTCACTTTCCTGCAAGTGTGAGCTAGTGGGAACAATCTCTGAGCTCAGCTCTTGGCCCTCAGCACACCCAAGGGTTCTATGCATTTTAGGCCATGCTCAGTGTGTACATTCAAGGACTGAGCCTGCCAGCAGGCTGCTGGAGGCACAGCCAATGTGTGTGCTTGTGTGTTACAAGAGGTGTGTGTGGGAGAAGGCAAACCAGCCAATGACATGGCTTCCTGTGGAACTGGTTTGGGTTCAGGGAAACCAAGGCAGGCATGAGTCTTTTTCTAAATGACTCAACTCTTTGAAAGGCTTAGCAAGATTTAGAAAGTAAGAAAAATAGTTCTTAATTTGCATGAATACCGAGAACAACTTCCAAGGGAAAACAAATTATTTGCCCATGCTGAGTGAGAGGGGTGTTGCTTGGTGCAGGGGTGTGTGCCTGTGGTCTTAGCTGTTCTGGGAAGCTGGGGAAGGATGATGGTGAGTTTGAAGCCCTGTAAACTCTATCTGGGGGAAATGACAAGAAAAGAAAAAAGAAATCCAGAAACAAACCTAGTGCACTGTGCTCACTGGAGCTTTCCTGACCCCCATCTCTTACTCAGACACTATTTGTTGGCATCATTGGCCCACTCACTCAGCCAGATGAGAGATCTGGTACTTGGCAGTCCCACCAAAATGTGTCCTCGTGGGCTGGCTTAGACAGATGAGAAACCTCCGACATGCCTTCCCTCTCTACCCTGTAGTTCTTGTCCTTGCCCTTCACCTGTCAGTGCAGTGGCCATCGAATCCCCCATGTCACTCTAGTCTGTATGCTGTGGCTCCCAGATCAGAAGCATCTCCCCTTACGCAGATTATTATAAGCAATTTTCTTCATCAAGTTTGCATTTACATAATGAAACAGGAAGTCCTGGGTATAGCACCTGATGAGTTTGATAAACTGGCATCCATGTCATCCATGCATTTACTGAGTCAGTGTTCTGATCTCCCCAGAGAGACCCTTTATGCCCCTTTACAGCCAACCCATGACAATTCACTCCAGCTGTCCACTGTTCAATTCTTTAGTCATCATGGATTAATTTTCTACTTGGACAGAACTATACACCATGTGTTCTGCTAATTAAGTTTCTTTTACATAGCACAATATATTTTAGGTATCTCTACCCTGCTGCATCCTTTGCAAATTCATTTCTTTCTGTTGCTTATTGTATGAACATACCTGTGAGGTTTTGGTTATTATCATCTTGATAGACATGTGTGTTACATCCTGTTTTAGGCTTACTATTACATGTGATGAAACATCACAACCAAAGGCAAGTTGAGGGGATGGGGTTTATTTGGCTTACACTTTTATAGAACTGTTCATCATCAAAGGAAGTCAGGACAGGAACTCAAACAGAGCTGAACCTGGGAGCAAGAGATGATGCAAGGCCATGGAACGGTGCTGCTTACTGGCTTGCTCGCCATGGCTTGCTCAGCCTGTTTTCTAATAGAATCCAGGACCACAATCTCAGGGCGCCTCCTCCTCCCATCAATTACTAATTTAAAAAAATGCCATACAGCTGGATATTATGAAGGCATTTTTCTCAATTGAGGTTTCCTCCTTTCAGATAACTCTGCCTTGTGTCAAGTTGACATACTATCCCACACAGATCTGATTTGTAAATATTCTGAATAAAAGCTACTACGGACATTCTTGTGGTAGATTTAAACCAGTCGAGATGGTGCCTACCTACAGCCTTCACCCCTACTGACTAGTACTTATGGTATTGAAAGATAGTCTGCTTGCTACCAAAGGAGAAAGATAAATACCAACCCAGCTACAAACCGTATGCCTGCAATGGCAACCTGTCTGTAAGCAGCACTAGCAAAATAGTGGCACATAGCTTAGCTTGTGGGAGTAACTAACCACTATCTGATTAAATTTATGGCCCATTCCATGAGATGGAACCTGACACTGCTCAGGTGGCCAAGAACCTGAGGGTAGATAGGCCATGGACCTGGTGGAAAACCAAATACCACTCTTCAACTAAAAGAACACAGCAACAAAATGACACTTAACATTCTGCTGTATTTATAGATAAGCGTCTCGTTCAGCCATTACCAGAGAAGCTTCCTTCTGCAGCAAGATGAGAACTAATACAGAGACCTTCAGCTGGACAGTGTGAAGAGTGAGAGACCTTGTAGTATCCAGTCTTAAAAAGGTTGTCTCCATCAATTACCTCCCGTCAGGGTTCAGGGATCCTGCAGAAGAGGAGGCAGGAGTATAAGAGCCAGAGGGGATGGAGGACACCAAGGAAACAAGGCCTTCAAAACACAGCAGGTCCAGTACACATATGAACTCACAAAGACTGGCAGCTGCACAGGGCTGCACAAGGCTGGGCCTCATAGGGTCACATTACTGAGAAGAGAAATGGACACACGCCTCCATCCCTAACCCAGAAGCTATCTCCAATTGGTAACTGCTCACAAATGAAAAATTAGTTTTCTCCAATGGAGTCTCACTGGATGTACAAACCACTCTTAAGGCCAGGCCCCATGCCCAGCAGCAGATGGTCAGCACAAGTGCACTTTGAGGGGTCTTTGTCTCTTATTGCTTTGTCAGCTTTCCCTCTTCCCACATGCTTTGCAGATCCTTTGCTTATATATTGTGGCTTCTGGTTTGTGTTTTTATGTGAGAATGTGTACATCTCTGTGTCTGTATGTGTTCCTTGAGGTTTTTGTTGTTATTGTTATTTTTCTTCTATTTGTTTTGTCTCATTCTGTTTGTTTTTATCCAATTATTAATTATTATTATTACTACCTAAAATGCCTGTTTTATCCTAATGGGAGAAAGAAAAGGTGTGGATTTGGGTGAGTGGGGAAGCAAGAGGGATCTGGGAGAAGTTTTGGGAGGGGAACCATAATCAGTATATAATATATGAAAAAAACATTTTTAATTAAAAATGCAAATTTAAAACGTGTCAGTGCAATTTTATCATGCAGATTACAGTAAGTCAGGCTGTCTTTTTTCTTACTGAATTATAAGAGTTTTAAGACATATTTATATTCAAAACATTTATTAGATCTATGAGTTCTAAATACTTGTCTAACCTGTAGATTGCCTACTTTAAAAAGCTATTATAAAATTATTATTTTGTGTGTACATGTGTGTGTACATGCATGTATGCACATGATTGGTGGGGGCATACGTGCCCTTGGCATGCATGTAGAGGTCAGAGGACAACCTTTTTGATTCAATTCTTTCTTTCTTTACATGGATTTCAGTTGAACTCAGACTTCTGGGTATATACAGCAATTGCCTTTATCCACTGAGCCATCTTGCTGGCCCTCTCTTCCTTTAGAAGAAAAAAAAAGGTTTTAGACTTATTTTATTCTACATGAGTGTTTTGCCTGTATGTATGTATGAATGTATGTATGAATGAATGTATGTATGTATGTATGTATGTATACGCTTGGTGCCCACAGAGGTTAGAAGAAGATTTCAAATTACCTAGGACTGGAATTTTGAATGATTGTGAGCCACCATGTGAGTGCTGGGAACTGAACCTGGGTCCTCTGCAAGAGCAGCCAGTGCTCTTACCCACTCATTCCCTTTGTCTCTTTTCATAATGGTATGTTTTAATGAGGAGAATCTTTAAGATTCATAAAATCAAAAGTTTTAATAGTTATGAGGTCAAGCATTAATATTCATGAAGTTGAGCCTATCATATTTTTATGATTACTGCTTTATGAGTTCTTTGAAACATTTTCCCAAACCAATACAAACTGGCAACAGTTTGTTTTCTTCTAGAAACCTTGTGTCTTTAAATTTATACGTAGGCCAAGGACTCTCGGTAGGGTTGAGAATGGTTCATTAATTTTCATTTGATACTGTTATCAGGCAGCTTGGATTGAACCTACTTTGCTTCCTACACTAAGTTGCTTTGGGGCTTTGTTAAACCACCACGTACTTACCATCTGCCCTATCCTTTGCTCTATTCTGTTTCGTGGTGCATCCTGACACTGGTCTACAAACTCTTGGTTAGTTTCCTTCATAGAACGTCATAAAAGTCAATTCAATAATCTTTCTTAAGACTTCTAAATACCAATATCATGATATAAAATTTCCATTTTATTCTTTTTTTATTATTCTTTCAGTTTCCTTATACATTTTACAAATTCCAAATTCCATTACACACACACACACACACACACACACACACACACACACACACACACACACACACATACAGTGTCCTGGAATTTTAACTGGATAACACTTATCCATAGATTAATTTGAGATGTTCTTAAGGCATTGAGTCCTCCAGTCTCTGATAGTGTTCCTCCAGCTCAGCAACACTCATTTTCTGTCTTGTGCTTCCTTTTTAATCTCTGCACATTTTGTGCTTTAATGCTATCATTTGTGCCATTGTCTTGTAAATTTGTTCTTGATTTGTTCACTGCCAGAGTACATAAATACAGCTGCTTTGTGTTGGAGAAGGGAGGTGGGCTTTCACTGAATCCACATGGTTAGGATGTTTTCATAAATTTCTCAGTTTTTGTGTATACATAATTGTGCTGCCTATGAATTAAATCAAAACAATAGTTTAGTTTCCTTGTCTATTCCACTGGCCAGGGCTTCTTGTGCCATATTCCATGACAGCGAGGAGATTTCCAGTTTACTCCCATTTTCAGAGAAACCGTTGTATCTCACTCTTAACTCATGTTCATCATAAGATTTGCACACTCGCCTTTTTTCTATCAGATTAAGAAAGAGTAATTTTTCAGGTATGGTGATGTGTGCTTTTGATCCAGCACTTGGGAGGTAGAGGCAGGAGGATCAAGAGACCAAGGTCTTCCTTGTCTATATATCAAGTTTGAGGCCAGCCTGGGCTACATGTGGAGGAAGGAAGGGAGGGACGGAGGAAGGGATAGAGGGAGGGAGGGAGACATGGAGGGAGGGAGGAGGGAGGAAGGGAGGGGCAGAGGGAAGGAGGGACAGAGGGAGGGAGAGAGAGAGTCCCCAGTTATATTGCTATGGAAGTTTTGATGTTTGGCAGCATTCAGCCCCTCAGCATTGATTACAATGTCTGGCTATAGGTAATTTGTAGATGTCCTAACTCTCATCAAGCTCAGGTTTTTCCTTTTTATTTCTATTATTCAAGGGGGTGGAGCATGATGAATGGGTGTTAACTTCATGAAGCCCTATTGCTGTGTCCACAGAAACAACTGTGTGAGGTTTTCCTTCAGTCTTAACATAGTGAGTTACATTAAGTTCTGAGAGTTGAGCCAGCCGTGCCCTCCTAGAAAGAAATCACACCTTGTCTACATGTATCATCCTTTTTTGTGTATTGTTAGATTCTATTGGCCCGTGTAACATCCCAGCTTTGGCATCTGTGTTCATAAAGAATACCTGTTTATATTTGTCCTTTTATAATGTATTTGCCTAGTTTTCATAGCAGCAGTGTGCTAGCCTAGGAAAAGTAGCTGGAAAGTAATCTTTCCTTTTTCCAATTTTCAGTGTCTGTGCTCAGCTTCCTCTCGCTCTTTGACGTTCAGTTCAGGACCCATACCATGAAATGGCACTGCCCACATTTAGGTGGCATGCACACCACATTCCCACCACAATTAATCCACTAGGAAAGTCCCTTGTGGACATGCCAACAGGCGAACCTAATTTAGACAGTCCTTCCTGGAGATTCTTTTCCCAGGTAATTCCAGATCCTGCTAAATTGACAGTTGAAATTAGCCAAAACAGAAGGATTGAGAGATAGGTGGTTTGTAGGCAGAGAACAGTGAAAAAAATCAAAGTTGGAGTCTCAGAACATGCAGAAGGGTCATGATTGTGCAGTGCAGTGCACAACCTGCTCTGACTGGCTAAGCCACCTATGAGAGCGAAGGAAAATGAGTGTCTGCCCTCTGCCGCTGACCCTGGCCGAGAAGCTGATTTGGTCAGAGAGGAACATGAAGTTTTCACAAAGAAGCTGTTTAGTTCTCGGCGCTGAAGCTCTACTGGGATAACTTGGCCAGTGCTAGGTAGCACCAGGACTCCAGGGGAACAACCCAGGATGGCAGCTGCCTTCTGCACGAGGGTCTCATAGGCAGGGACTATTGTGCCACACTTAGACCATAGTAAGTTTTACTTTGGATACAAAGATCCATGTTAAGAAGGTTTAAGATACTCAAGAACATGATAAGCTTTGTTTCACAGTTCCCTACTGTGATGTTCTGCAAAAGGAAACCTACAGAGGGGCTCCATTCTGTAGGTACAAGTGGAGACACTGGGTTTTGTTCATTCATTTGTTTTTTAACTACCATCTATTCACCCCAGCTTCACCCCCTAATACTTTTCTCTGTGTCACCATGAACAGTCCTGGGATCTACGAAACTTCAGGTTCACTGGTGTGATAGTTGGTGTTGGAGGTCAACCTGAGTGGATTAAGAGATATTAGGACTACATAAATCCACTTGTGTGTCTTGGGGGGGGGGGCATTTCCAGATGAGACTCACATGTGGGACCTTGACAAAGAGGAAGACCAATCTGAGCGTGGGCAGCACCTCCCAATGGGCAGGGTCCCTGACTAAGACCTGGGCCTGGCTGATTAGGCCAAGATGGCTGGTCATCAAGTCTCATGAGTCCACTTTGTCTCCACTTCCACAGCACATGGTATCATGTCCAGCATTTTACGTGGTTTCCAGAAATCAGACTCAAGTCCTATGCTTATGTAGTGAGCACTTCACCAGTGAGCCATATCTCCAGCCTCAGTCTTGCTTCATGTTCAGGTACAAGCAAGAGACATCCATAGGAAGGTTTTAAAAGGCCTCAGATAGATGCTTCTGTCTGCAAATAAGTGCCACCAACAGAAGCTGTCTGCACCCTGGGACTGGAAACCATGTGTCAGGTCAACGTGCAGCTATGTGCACAACATGCCAGTCAGTACATGGCAGTGCCACACAGGCCTGAACCCCTCTCCAATCAGAAGGTGCCTCCCACATATCTACCCAATTTAATCTTTTCTTTATGGAATATGGCTAGAAAAATCTTACCAGCCAGAGGGCTAGATTCAGAGAACACCTACCACTCACCAACGCCCAAGAAACAAGCCTGCTATACTTGCTTACCGCTGTCTGTGAGAATGGTTTGGTTGTTCTTGAATATTCATCTGGGGTGTGTGGGACACTGTCTGTGTTTAACAATACACACAAGCCTTTGTTTTTTTCCCTCTAGGAAACAGGGCATGCTAATACATCAGTTTGTTTCTGTCTATGTCTGTCTCTCTGTCTCTTTGACTATGTCTGTCTCCCTGTCTCTCTGTCTCTATCTATCTATCTATCTATCTATCTATCTATCTATCTATCTATCTATCTATCTATTTATCATCTCTATCTCAGACTCTTGCCACAGTTAGAATTATTTCTTCAAATTTCTCCCCCTCTCTCACCCACCACCAGATCTACTCCAAGAAGTCAGAGGCTATACCTAGGGACCACATTGGCACAGAGCCAGATATCTTAGCAAGAGTATTTGGTTTTATAACCCATTTTTAAAAACTAGGTCATGCAAAAGAGGAGATTGCTTTGAAGGAGATGAGTGATGTTATAGATCACCTTGAGTCAGGGAGCACCTGTCCCCACAAATAGTGTCTGTCCTTGCCAATATCTGGGAGCAGGGCTGGGATTCAACCCTCTCCTTACACCACCACCCTGATTCTTGCAGTGTTCTACTTTCTATTCCTTCTCTTTCTCTCTCTGCTGGTTCCATTAGTCTGGTAGACAACGTGGTGGCCAAGACTGTGACTCCCTCATTTCTTGTTGGTTTACTTGCAAAGGGGTTCTACCATATATGAACAAATCCTAAGGAGGTTCTTGGTAGGCTGGGATCAGGTGTTCATGCCCGACCCACTGAATGCCACCACTTTATGCTGTAACATCTGTCAGAGAAAAAAAACTCTATTCTTTTCTAATTTGTCATCTTTATGCTTCATGCATGTGTGGTGGACAAATGAAATGGATGTGAGCCGGTCAAAGGGCTGAGGTAAAAATCAAAATTGTAGGTTATTTTTGTCCAAAATTATGTTAGAAGCAGCTAGACCAAGGGTGACTTTTTTGAATGTTCAAATTTCCCGAAGGCTTGGTAGGGAATAAACAGTGTTTTTAGAAGCAAAGAGGAGCCTGGGGAAAGAGAGAGCTCAGTGGACACAGTGTTGGCTGTAATAGTGTGGGAACCTGAGCTTGAGTCACAAGAACCCCCTGAGAACTGGGTACAGAGGTGTACTCCTGTGATGACATGAGAAACAGAGACAGAGTATACCCAGATGCTCCTCAGCCAGCTAGTCTGGTGTGTACAGTGGCAAGCAACAAGGAGGTCCTTATTTCAAACAAGGTGGAAGGCTAAGATTGAAGTCCAAGTTTGCCCTCTGACCTTCATGTATACATCATGACACACATATGCCCATACCCATACATATATACATTATACATGCATGTATATAACACATATATCATATACCCACACACATAGAGATTCTTTTAAAGAAGCAAACAGAGTGTCCTCAGATGCTGTGACACATCCCCCATAAAGGGAGGAATATTCATATGCAGACTTGAGGACCAAGAGGCTTCCTGGAGGTCAGCTCTCCCTTGTCCATTCTCATCCAACAATAAAGGAAGAAAAGCTGGGCAGCTGGGTTACTGGCAGTAAAACTGGGCCAGTGCTGTCTATGGCTGGACTATTTGGTCTGCATCTTTGAGGTGAGGAAAGTTCCATATGGTAGTTGAGGCTGCAGCTGGAGAGAAGTCATTGGCAACACTTGGACGGTGCTTTCTATATGAGGATATCTGTCCTAAGTGGGTGGCATAGAATAACCCATTTTCTAAAGCAATCATGTGATATAGATGTAGCTATTGCCCCAACTGCTCTGGGTTGAAAAGTCTCCATCCCTCCAATGAGTGTCTACATGGAACCTCAGAATGTGACCATATTTGAGAACAAGGTCTGTGTAGATGAAATTAGTCAATATGGGATTTTATTGGGTTAGGAGGCTAATCTAGAGCCTTGTGTCCTTATAGGGAGAAAGAAATTTTGACAGAGAGATTCACAGAAAAAAAGAGGGTCATGTTAAGAGATAGCAAGCATGTGTGGTGAGAGGAAGTGACGTTGTCACAAGCCAAGGAGCACAAAGGATTGCCAGCAACTTCATTAAACTAGAAAACAGCAAGGGAAGGATCTGCCTCTGAGCCTTTGGAGGAAGCACAACCCTGCCAAAGCTCCGATGCTAACACATAGCTTCCAGAGCTAAGAGACGCCAACGCTCTGATAGTTCAAGGTCTATGGTTGTAATTTGTCATAAAACCCCTGGGGAATAAGCATGGTGCCTAACCTCTGTTATGTACAAACAACATAGCTCAGTTGAAACCCCTTGCCCAAAGCCATGCAAGCAGAAAGTGGCAGAACTGGAGGATACTGGGGAGACAGGACTAGGGAGGATCTTGGGGACAGCACTGTACAGTGTTACACAGCCTAGTCATTCAGGCCACCTTCTGAATTATCTTGCTTCTGTGGAAGCCCAGGCTGCTGAGAGATAGGAGAGTCCCCTTAGCACCCATCTCCCTGGATGGCTTGTATTTTGGCAGGGTCTGGCTGCAGTCAGACAGCTAGGAGTTATCTCCACCTCCCTAAGGCCCTTTGCCCAGTGATGCTGTGACAAAGTATCTAAGAAAAGTAACCCAAGGATGAAAAAACTTATTTGGGCTCACAGTGTGAACGTTCAGTCCATTAGGTGGGGGAAGCGTGTTGGCAAGAGTAGCTCTGTGGAGTCAGGAGCATGGGACAGCTGGTCACGTTGTGGTCACAGCCAGGAAGCAGAGTGTGGGATTCAGGTTCTCAGTTCTCTTTCTCACTTCCCCCTTTATTCAGTCTGAGACCAGACCCCATGGGATGTTGCTACCCACATTCACGATAGTATTTCTTTCCTCAGTTAAACCTCCCTGGAGATATTCTCACAGACACCCTCAGTCACTCTAAATTCTGTCAAGCTGACAATAATTGTCTGCGACACCAGGCCTCTGCTATAGTCAACTATTCCAGCCTAGGTCCTGCTAGTAAACTAGCCTCTCTTCCCTTTGCTTCTGATTTTTTCCTGGGGGATAGTTCTTGAGTGCCTGTGAAATTGACCAGCAGATGGTGGCTGACATTTGCCCTGGCTTCGTCCATCTTAGATTCCTGCAGTTGTTTGTTCCACTTCCCTAATAGACTTCCATCAACATCTGGATTTATGAAAACATCAAGGGCCGCATCTACTTGTCATCCCAGCACCTTAGCAGAATGCTGCAGACATCCCTGGATTTCTTCATTGTCCTTTCTCCATAGTTCTCCCTGCGCATTTATTCTCCCCCAGTTGGGCTCATACTGTTGACAACATTTCTCAGTGCTCAAACAAGATCAGACCATATTCATCTCAACTTCTGTGAGATGTCAGTCTAAGGGTTGGCAAGTGAGTGTCTCTCAGGTGCTGGATGCAATGAGAAGTCATGGCCTTTCAGAATGATAACTGATGTAATACACTTCATATTTTCCACCAGATAGAGAAATTTTTTTTTGCTTCATTCTGGGTTGTGTTTTGATGTTTCTCTCTCTCTCTCTCTCTCTCTCTCTCTCTCTCTCTCTCTCTCTCTCTCTTTCTCTTTTCAGAAAGAAGCCCAGAAATAGAATTGAGTTGTATAGACATCTTGTAAAGTCTAATAATCTCCACAATCGAGG
This sequence comes from Arvicanthis niloticus, assembly GCF_011762505.2. Classification (NCBI taxonomy): domain Eukaryota; kingdom Metazoa; phylum Chordata; class Mammalia; order Rodentia; family Muridae; genus Arvicanthis; species Arvicanthis niloticus. Next base: position 98,848,982 of record NC_047658.1, on the reverse strand, counting down.
GAGTGCACACACCCACGATAGCTTTTCGCACCTCAGTTCAGACCTAGGTTCTCCTCTGTTCAGTGCAGGTTTGTTTTTTTCTACTTTGCATTTCATTGACTACTAATGAGGCTGAGTGTTTTCAAGCATGCTGATCATTTCCATCCCCTTGTTTGTGGATCCTCTTCCCCAGTCTCCTCTCCTGCCTGGCTGCTTTCTGACTAGCCTGTGGGAATGCTCGCCTTGGGTTGCTAACCTTGTTCTGCCACGTTCACTTACTGACATTGCCCAAACGAATGGGCTTTTTAATTTTTAAACAGTCTTGCATTGTTCCTGGAGCTCTGCATGTGAATTGGGAGAAAATGGAAGACACAGGCAGGCAGTGATAAAAAGGAAGGTTCTCTCAGCCCTGCCTTCCAGAGACTTCCACTTTTAACATCTTGGCATGGCTCATTCCATTTTCATTTCACCCAAATGAGATCACTCTGTACATAATGTTGTATAATTCGTTTTTTTCTTCTAGCCAACAGTCTCCACTTTTCTGTCATACTGGGACACTCTAGGCACCTAACTCCCAGACTATTCCCCAGTTGCCCCAATTGGTCTTATAATGTCTTCCTGAGCTGGCTTGTCCAAAGCAGCGTACTATACACCACCACCCAGAGCATGTCACTCCCAGGCTCCTTTGTGGGACATCAGAGTCTTAGTTAAGCATCACAAATTTGTTAAGCGACCAGGGCAGTCCCTCTATAGACAAATTCACCAGCTGGAGCTGTCCACCTTTTGGCACTGACATCTCCTATCCAGCAGATTTTCAGTAATGACAATGTTTAGATGTGGCCAACATCTCAGCTAAATCCCCTTAGGATTTTGTTCTTCAATTTGCGGTTTTGGAGTCCCCCCCACCTCCCACCGTGGCTATGCTGCCCTGGCTTTGTGACTGTTGTTTCTTATGTGAGCAAGACGCTGGAGTGTAGTCCCTTCTGGAATTTGGAGGAATCCTCTCATGACTTAAAATTTAGGACCCTCATGGGGGATGAAGCACTCTTACTCCGAGTTCCCAAGGAAGACCTAGTTAGGCCTGGTGGCTGGGGCTGCAGAGGTGAGCCAGTCTCTCACTTCCTGCAGAAAGAATCTGAAGCGGGTGTTTTACACATTCCTCTATTTTAGGGATTACTCTGCCTCAACCACCTGCCTCCAAAGCAAAAATATCCCAGTTCCAGAGTGTTCAATCTGCTTTATTTGCACAGACCCTTCTATGAGGTCAATGGTGGTCCCTTCCTGGGAACTGTGTGTGAACAGGTTCTCATGGGCTCGGCTCTGAAGGAGAAACTTTCCCCAGAACACTGCAGAGGAGGACAGGACAAGCCAGAAGAGGACCCTGCACTGCACTTTGCTTGTGGCTCTAGCAGGGAGGACCCAAGCTCAGAGGCAGAGCTTGCAGGCTGGAGCTCTGGGTCTGTGGGCGCATTGCTCATCCCTCCAACTCCAATTTCCATTGTTCAGTTGTACAATGGGGATAATAATAGCTCAGGGGCAGGAATCTATTACTGGGGAGTCTAAACTCAAATGTGGAGGCTGCTGAGACACTGAGCACTCAAGCAGCAGGTCCTTGGATGGCTCTATCTGGGTTGGTGATGGCAGATCTGCCCAGCAGCAGGCAGGATGAGCCTGTGATGTGGGGGCAAGGAATTGATCCTCTCAGTACAAAATTACAGGGAGATGCTCCTTCTGTGACCATCACATTGTCTATTTCCTTGGTCAGGACAACGATTGTGCAGGGGTCCGGGTAGGCGGTTGGAATGGGCAAAGCAGGGGAAAGCAAGGGTGTTAGTCGGAAGAGGGAGAGTGTGCTTTATCTACCTCCAAGCAATTGAGGAGTCTTTGGAGCACCATGGCAGGGTGAGGACATGCCATAAAGCCTCCTAGACATAGCTAAGAGGCTCTAGAGCAATGACCGTCAACCTTCTTAATGCTACAACCCTTTAATACAGTTCCTCGGGTTGTGGTGACCCTCAACCATAAAATTATTTTTATTGCTACTTCATAGTTGTAATTTTGCTACTGTTATAAATCGAAATGTAAATATCTGTGTTATCTGATGGTCTTAGGGAACTCCTGTGAAAGCATCACTTGCTCTCCAAAGAAGTCACAGCCCATAGGTTGAGAATCATTCTTTTACAAAGAAGACAATGAGAATGTAAGCAGGTTGCAGCAGAGGCAGAGCAAGTCCCAGGAGCTCTCCCTGGCTGCACGTGGGATGCAGGATGCTTCAGATGAAAGGCCAAAGGCTCATGCGACCGTGAGAATTGCCCCTATATAAAAATCTTAGAATTTTCTCCTTTGTGCTCCAAAGAATCGAGCCTTCGTGGAAGATTCTGGATACTCATTCTTGTCCCAGCTAAGTCATTAAGAGACCTCAGAGAACAGTTGTATACACACCTTCCCTTGCCTCATTTTCTTCGGCGTTAATGGAGTGATGTGCAGAAACCCACACACAGGACCACAAAAATGCATGTCTAGAAAGTGGGCATTGCAACATTGCTCCAGACTCGTAGGCTAGGAGCAGCATTCACCTCCATTACTGGGACATTGGCAAAATTGAACTTAATCTTCACTCTTAGTACTTTAAAAGTAAGTTCTTTAAGACACAACATTGAGGCCAGATTTTAGAACGGCACGCATGTATGCAAGGAAGTGCTCATATTAAAACATACATGTATGTGAGCATGTATGCAAATGTTTAGCAAAAAGGCTGGAAGGCTGTCCCAGAACCTCTGAGGCAGATGGAGTGGTAGGACATGTGAGCACGTGAGGAGCTGAAGCCAGCTGTCCTTCCTGTTCAATGATGTATACTCGCCTGCCCTCTGCTTCTTTTATAACAAGCACACTGATGTCACCTCTGTAAGGGACATGTAATATATGAGGTACACAATTCTGGGAGGTGTCAAATGGGGAGAGGATGGCTTTTAGTACCATAGCTGCAAGGCTAATGGGTGGGTGGTGGAGCACAGTGCAGGGCAGAAGAGGGCATGCCATCGACAGGATCTTTGGCTTGTGTCAAGACCCAGTTCTGTCTGTTGCCTGTGTCAAGATGCCTGGCACCCCCTGGTCTGCTTCCTTATCAGCTGCATAGGTGTGAAAAAGCACTTGCCTCCAACATAGAGAAGGACTGGATGAGATAACACCCCCACACACACACACACACATGCCATGTCATGTCATATTCCAAAGAGAACTTTAACCTACATAGAGAAAGATGAGGAGGGAGGAGAGGAGAGGGAATGGCTATTTTCCTCTACTCAGCATCTCATTGCGGCATCGTCCAATTACAGGAACTGTTATCTCTATGTTATGGAAGGAAAAGCAGGTTGAGCTCATACTTCCTGAGTGGTGAGTGTGGCCCAGAGTCGGTGTGCAGGGAGCCTCTCCTTCCTGTACATCATGCAAGTGCCCATCATCTTTTTGCACGTGCATGAGTGACAGTGTCCCAATGTTAGAATCCTGGGGGCTTGTCACTGCTGAAGATTTCTGAAACAGGTACTCAACACCAGGCTATCTCTAGAGTGCAGACTCACCAGTGCACTCTGCTGCACCTATTGTGAGCTGAATGCTGAGCCAGGGACTGGAGCACAGAATGCCACTTAACTAGTATGGAGGACTCTAACCCCCCAACTCCCTTACCTTAGTGAAACCTCATCCCGTTTCTCAGTTCCTGCAAGTATTTCCACCTTTAAATGAATATGCTAATGAACACAGAATATCATGTGGGAGATGCTCAGTCTCCTTTGAGGGAACTTCTTCACTGTATAAAGAAACGAAGTTCATACTAGGCCAAGAGTGGTGTACAGATTGGAATGTGGTCATACTAGGATGAGGGTATCAGTACCCTCCTCATCCTCCAACTTAAGGACTGTTGGAGACTGTGTGATTGTGTGATTTCTCATTCCTACCCAGAGTGTTTGTCAGGGGCCCAGGGTTCAGTTAATCAAGTCAGTTTCTTTTCATTCAACCACAAGGAATAAAATATGAGAAAGACCTATTGAAGAAGAGAAGGCCCAGAATGGGATAGATATCCCACAGAAAGACCAACAGTGCCAACTGACCTGGACCCCTGGCAGCTCTCAGAGACTAAGTACCAACCAAAGAGTATACACAGGCTAGACCAAGGCCCCCAGCACGTATGTAGCAGAGAGCTAGCCGTCTTGTCCTGCCTTAGTGGGAGAAGATGTGCCTAATCCTACAGAGACTTGATGTGTCGGGGTGGGGAGAATATGCAGTGGGGGTCCACCCTCCCAGAGGTGAGTGGGAGAGATGATGGAGGGAGGGACTCTATGATGGGACTGGGGGAGGGCAGAATTTGAGATGTAATGTAACTGATTATTTTTAAAAATATGAGAGAGTCAGTATTCAGACCTGGGTTGAGAGCTGCTCACAGTCTAGAACGGGAGAGTTCATTCAGTCCCAGCTCTGGGCAGCATGATTTAAAGCGGTGATTCTCAACCTTCCTACGGATTCTCAACCTCCCTAATTCCTTTAATACAGTTCCTCATGTTGTGGTGACCCTCAACCATAAAATTATTCCAGTGCTACTTCATTGTAGTTTTACTACTGTTATGAATCATAATGTAAATATTTTTGGAGATAGAGGTGTGTCAGAGGGGTCACAACTAACAGATTGAGAACCACTTATTTTAAGGCTCTTTATGGCCCTGATTCTCTCTACCTGGAGATGCCTGGAAATCCTTGGGCAGAAAGCAAAAAGGCCCAGAGCTGCCTCCAGGGCCTGTCAAAGGAGAGTCACTTGGAGCCGAAGGGACTGAGGGAGACAGTTTACCATTTTAAACATTTATTCCTCTGTGAATACTTTTGCCTGGCCCCATTCCACCCGTGATGCCTTATCCTGATCCACCGAGGTCCAAGTGCTTACTGCGTTGTCCTGTGCCAACTCTCAGTCATCCTAACAGAAATTCACTTTTTTGTTATGAAGCTTACCAGCCCTCTGGCTCTGTAACTCTTGATTCATGTTTCCCAACTCAAGCCTGATATTTCTCTACAATAATTATGCATGTGTATATGAAAGATGAACACACTCACATACACACTTTTAGGGTGACATTTGAACAATTCATCCCCCCCCGGATGCCAACATTAACATATATATATATATATATATATATATATATATATATATATATATATATATATCCATGCATGTTTTGAACAAACACCAAAGGATGTCAATGTATCTTATGCAGAAGGTTTGTGCATAGGAAAAAAAAAGCAGGGCATCCCAGATGTGCCGAGAAAGGTCTAAGGTCTATATTTGTTCCAACTCTGGAGGGGGAGGATTTGACAGTGTATCATGCATATTCTGTGAACACATATCTGTGCACACTGGCTGTTAACTACAACAATAAACAAATCATAAAAGTGTTTCATTCCCTCCCAGCCACTGGCAGCTACTGAACAGGCTCCTGTTTGATTGACATGTACATGGTTATCCAACACTAACCACCGGCAATGCCTCAAGGTGGCTTTTATGGCTGAAGAGGAGCAGGACACCTTTCTAACACTGGTACTTGCAGAGTATTCATAGAAAACATTGGTGACAATGACTCTGAGTGCCCAGGACTAGTAAACAGTTGCCTTGGCACAGCTGATGCTTCAGGATACATGGCTGTGTTTTCTCAAGCTTTCTGGGCATGCATTTTACTTTTTCTTTTAAAAGCAGCTTTATTGAGATAAAATTAACATTGTAGTTTGCATATTTGAAGAACACACTTCAGTGTCTCATAGTATATTTGAAGTCATACGGTCATAACCATGCCTAATTATTAAAAATGTTGGCTCCTCTCACCACAGTTAGTAACACTTATTGTTGTTTGGTTATCATCAGTGTCCCCTCATTGGTGCCCCCTCAAGTTCCCCTGAGCAGGTTGTCTCTAACTTTCTATCTGTATGACTTACCTATTCTGGTCATTTTGTACAAATGAAATCAGACGATATTGTCTTATGTGAGTAAATTTTTTTTCTTCAGCATAATATCTTCAATGTTTTTCTGCCTTGTGGTAGATATCAGCAGATTCAGAGGAAGTAGATATCAGCAGATTCAGAGGAAGTAGATATCAGCAGATTCAGAGGAATTCTTTCCTTTTGATCGTCAAACACTATTTCACTGTCAGAATAGAATATGCATTGTCCAACCACTGAGCAGCGGGTGGCCTTTTCTATCTGGGCTATTATGAGCAGTGCTGTGGTGAACACCCATAGCTATGAACATGTCTTCCATTCTCCTGTTCTATAACTAAGAGTTGGAACTGCTGTGGCCATGAAGGTGCATATAGAATCTCTGTGTTTAGTGTTTTGGGAAATCCTACCAGTGGGTATCAGGGTTCCAACTTCTCCACATTCCTCTAAACACTTGGTATTATCTGGCTTTATTTATCGTAACTGTGAAAGTTATCAGCATCAAGATAAAGTAACTAGCGATGCAAGCTAGGAGCCTAGGATGAGGGGGTTTCATACCTGTGTGACTGCTGAGAGCTACCACAAAAGACTTCCAAACCAGTGACTGGGTCTCAAGGGCACCACACAATGGCATCATCACTCTCATAAAAGAAACTTTCAAAGATGTCTAGCCATCAGCTGCCCGCCCGGTCAGCCTTAGACAGCTGTCACTCTTGTCCTTGACCCAAGAAGATAGCTGTTACAATGATGCAGCTTCCTCTGCTTCCCTCCAGAGACCCTCATCTTCCTGGTCATGCATATATATGATCGTTAGCTTTATTGAGCCCTCCCAAGGGGTGGGGGTGGGGTGGGAGGTGCTCCCTATTGCAGCCTTGATTCTCCTGGGCTTAATAAGTGAGACTTCGAGGGTCTTCCTCTGTGCTTCTTGCTTACTTGTGCAGCTGCTCTGGAGAACTATCTCTTCAAATCCTTTGCTTGATTCTTTTGTTTCTTCCTTGTTTTCATGTTTGAAACAGGTTCCTTCATAGTCCACGCACACTTCAAACATGCTATGTAGCTAATGCTGGCTTTGACTTCCTGACCCTCCTGCTTTATTTTCTAGATGTATGGAGCTACCTATAAGGTGAGGAACTGAATGATGATTTAATATTTAAACACAACAAAATAATATGATTATAAGTATAACTTAAAGCAACGTTTTCTTTTAAGAATTAGCTCTTTATTTTCCAAACCCTGCCCCAGGCTGTAAATTTCACAAGGCATGGTGTTTTCCATGAGAGTGCCCCCCCCCCCATAGCCTCATATATTTGAATGTCACCAGGAACTGGAACTGTTTGAGAAGGATTATTGACGTAGTCTTTGGGGAGGTGGTGTGTCACTGGGAACGGGCCTTGAAGTTTTCAAAGTCCATACCAGCCCAGTGTCTGTCTCTCTGCCTGCTCATCGGGATGTAAAGCTCCCACCTACTGCTCCAGCACCATATCTGTCTGCTTCCTGCCATGATGATCCTGGACTAACCCTCTGAAACTCTAAGCAAGCCCTTAATTAAATACTTTCATTAATAACAGCTGCCTTGGTCATGATTCTATTGCAGCAATAGAGGCATGACTAAGTCAAGGTCAGACAGTCTCTGTCCTATTCAACACAAAATTCTTTGTCCAGCATTGCTCTGGTGCATGAGAGATGTCTACTGAATAAGGGTTGAGTAGACACATAAATGTGCCCTAACTTTGGCCCGTAACTCTAAGCCCTCTGAGAGCCATCACACCCAAATTCTAACTACTTGGTCTGCTCTACGAGCCCAGCACTGTAAAAAAGCACAAACTCCGTCTTCCTCCACAGCACCACCTCACCCACACCCTAGTCATGCCTTCCAGTCTTTGTCTTGTTTCTTTTGGATGTTTGGATATGTAGCCCCACATCTCCAAAGATGGTCTTTGACTTAATTATGTTGCCAAGGACGATCTTGAACTTCTGATCTTTCTTTATGTACCTCCTAAGTGTTGGGTATGCAACAACAACCACACCAGACTTTTGTAGCGTGAGGGGTTGAAACCAGAGTTTGTGCACATTCTAAGCAAGGGTTCCTAACTTGACTTACATCCTCAGCCCTGCTCCCACCTTTGACCTGTATCTTCCAGGGAAGATCAAGGACTCCCTGAATATGAGCAATTCCTGGACTTTACATTCTGTACTTTTCCTCTCCTACACAACCCTACAACAGTGAGGAAGTCAGGAGAATCACTCTGCTGGTGAGAGGTACAAACCTTTGTCTTAATGTCCCAGACAGTGATGACTACTAGTGATACATCTTGGTTATTTGAAAGTTTGCTGAGATGGACCACAAAGCCCTACCAGCCCAACATTTGTTTTGCCTGCTCCTTTTAGGAATTTCCAACAAGATATGAGGGGCATACTTTTTTTTCCCTCCAATGTTACCAATTCAATAGTTTGAGTCTGCCATGTGTCCAGCATATGGACAGAAACACATGGAGAAAGGTTCCTGCTCCCGGCATCATGCTGAAATCTATGCAGTGAATCCTGTGGACCTACTGTTTCCTTTCCCTCAAGAGCATTCAGACAGCTACGTGGAGATACCTCAATGGCCCTTGCCATTCTTGGACCTCCATTTCCTTCCAAGAAAGGTGGGAATAGCTTCACGTTCGAAAATTAAACAAACAAACAAACTCCTAATGTTGGCCGTGGTTTCATGGACATACAATCTGAGTGGCTGGCTTAGATGAACTGTGTGTGGTGAGTCCAATTCCATTGGTAGAAATTGGCAGTTGAAGCAACCAGAACTTGTCTCATTAGTGGAAAAGAATCCAAAAACTTGATCCCTTGTTTCTATGTGGGCTTAGTTTCTTTCAAGAAGCTGGGAGCTCCACAGCCACCTCTGCCTGTCAGGAGTAATGAGGAGGACTTGGTCCTGAAAACCTCACTCTCTCCCTCTCTACTGATAAGCAAAGCCCTGAAAAAAATGCAAACCGTGGTGATGAAGCCTCATGTGATGATACTGGCCTCTGGCTAATGACACACTTTAAACTTGGACAATCTTGGGCAACACAGTAATCTTAGAGCTGAGCTGGTGACCTTCAGCAAGGTCACCAGTGCTCCTGATGTTTCCACCTGTGCCAAGCACCTGCAGCCAGGGAAGACTCCACACTGGGACTCCCTTAGGCTTGCTGGAAGCTCCCTGCTCCAGATCCAAGAAGAAACAAAGCAGATTGGAGGATAGGCACTCAGATTTGCAGGCTGATGGCCATGGAGCTATTCCAGACACTCTTAACTTTCTGTAGTTTTCTGTGGCCAATGGAATTGCTTGGCTTTAACCTTTGCTCAATGCAGGCACATTCTCCTCTCTTCTGATTTGCGATCATTATCCATTTTTAATGCCTGGAGAAATGTCAACTCTCGGCACCATTGGCCTCTTCAAGTGTTTTGTTGTGACCAATAATGCTACTGTACTTAGGAAGAAAGCATTTGATTAGACCAATAAAAATTAGCTAATTAGCTTTTCAAAGACTTGCACAAATTCTTGAGGTGCAGATGATTGACAGTCTGTTTCCGTTTTCATTAGTACGTTTGTTTTGTCTTTAGAGGCCAAAGGCCAGAACATTCGGGTTGAACATGATGCCGAGCTAGTGCGTGCTTGAAGGTATTTACAGAGGCTTTTCTGCTGTCTCCCTCAAGTGTTTATGGCCTTTAAATGGATTTTTCATAACATGTGGGAGGGGGAGAATAAATTTTTTATAAATCTAAAGGATGTTGCATTAGTTACTTTTCTCTTTCCCATGACCAAATATCTGACAATGTAGAGGAAGAAAGATTTCCTTGGGCTCATAGCTTTAGAGGTGTTGTCTCATTGTAGCAGGGAGAGCATAATAGAGCAAGCCAGGTCAGATTATACTGGACAAGAAGTAAAAAAAAAGGGGGGGGATACAAGAAAGGGGCAGGAAGAGACCTAGGCCTCAAAGATGGCCCCCAGTAACCTACTTCTTCCAACTAGGTCCCATCCCTTGGCATTTGCCAACCCCCAGTAATGCCATTATATTATGAACCCATATGGGATTTTTCATTGACTGGATCAAAGCCAGGTTAACAATTAAGTTGACAAGATTACTCATGGCAACACTCATCCTGATAGGATTTTTAAATAAACTCTAAACTCTATGTCTGAGAATTAATGGTGCAGAGTGTTCATGCCCATAGTAGAAACCTCTCTCAGCTTTGGAGGGAGCTGCCCACAGCCAATACATAGTCTTAATAGACTGGCTATTCCAATTTGCAGTGGGACTGGGCCACACCTATACTGTAGGGAGTTAAGACCTGACAATATATATTCCTATTATGTTTGATAGAGCACCCATTATACTTTAGATATCCTTTCTGGAACTGGAATTGGAAATAACAGTTCAGATGAGATGCTAGCTTTGATCTGGAGGAGCTAATGACATTGTCATGGGACATTTGTCAGCCACTGCAATACATAAAGAGAGGTCTCACCAGCTCATAGACATGCCATGTTCTCCTCAAGGACAGCTTGCTTCATGGCAATTGAGGATTAGGAAAGGATGTCATGAGATGGTTAATGCTAGTTGTCAACTTAACAGAGTCTAGACTCACCTGAGAGATGGGTATCTGGGCACGCCCATGGGAGATTATCTTGACAGCATTAATTAAGGTGGTCTGGGCATGCTTATGGGAGATTATCTTGACAACATTAATTAAGGTAGGAAGATCTGACCCCCATAAGGCCAGCTGTTTTCTGGAAGGAGATCCTGGACTGTGTAAGTGGAGGGAGCAGGGCTGAGAGGCAGCACAACACTGTTCTCTGCTCTCTGCTTTGCTGACTTCAGAGGTGATGAGGCCAGCTGCTTCAAGTTCCTGTTGCCTTGACTTCCCTGTAATGATGGACTGAACCCTTGAACTGGAAGCTATAATAGCCCCTTTCTCTCTTAAAGTGAATTTCTCAGGTTATTTTATGACATCACCAGGAAAAGGAACAGGTACTGAGCATTCCAATAAACTTAGAAGGAGATGCAAGAGCTCCAGGGTATGGAGTAGGGGTGAGACTGGGGGCTTGGTTTAAGAAAGGACCAAGGTGTGAAGTTCTAGGTTGAATAAGGCAGAAAGGTGCCCTCCCCTCAGGTCACGGAATTATTGAACTGGGAAATCTCTTAGTAACTGGCCATTTGAACTTTGACAGAAGCCACGTATCAGAGATTAGGAGGGGCTGGCGTGAGTGGAGAACAAATATTCCAGGGTTGATAGAAACCAGAGCCCTAGGAAAAGAACCACAGGAGGAAGCAAGGTGAGTGGCCTTGGCAGGGGCCTGGAACCTTTTCCTGATCTTTTCTGTCACATGGCACTGACTGCTAACACCAGCTGAGGCCAAGACGGAGACAGAGGCCAAGCTGCCCACTGCTCTCAGAAATCAAGAGAGGGTTATGTACCTATTGACTCCCGGTGGGGACTAAAATACTAGCAGCAGAGCTTTGAGAATAACCTAAACAAATAAGGATGTTTCTGTTCTGTCTTTAGTTACATTGTAGGCACCACAAATTATAGCCCCTTGAGGCAGTTAGGCCTCTAGCACTTGAGAGATAACGGCATTGGTTTTTACTCAAAGGTCTTCATGTTCTTCCCACATCCTTTGTGTACAGGTAGGGGTGTCTCCCAGTATATCCAGAGGAAGAGCCATGACCCACATAAAGCTGAGGATACTCCAAACTTTTCAGACCCTACTGGGACTGCCTTTCTCATTTTAGAAAAGGATGACTCAAGGAGGATGCTGACAGAGGCAGGACTGTGTCAAAAGTGGCACCAAGGGAGCTGGCACTGTCCTCTCTCCTTCTGGGGCATGACTTCAGATCTCATCCTTGAGTGGCTGCAGCTCAAAAAGATGTTCTGTGAGACAATATGAGTCACCACAACACTGGCTCCCTTTGACAGCTCCTGCTATGCAGTGAACCATGCACACCACATTAGAGCAGAGTGCACCTCTGCCTTGAACTAGAGCTTCCTGCCTTGAGCCTGCAAGAGCCCGCTGAGGACACAGTGATTTTGACCATCTGTCTGGATGCCTGAATCACAGACTGTTAGATTTGGGGACTTCCTCAGCATTGATCTAGTTTTGTTTATTACCAACTCCGAAATGCTCAAGTACTTCTCAAACGTCCACCATCCTTTTCACCGGAGAACTTCCGGTGATGAGTATCTTACTAAATGAATCACTCAGCGTGGGCACAACCCGCCACCAAGTCCACCCACAGCTCACATCTATGCATTTCTGAAGCTACTTAGCCATGGAAGTCAAGGACTGTAATTTTGTTCATTTCAGTTAATTCTGCTTGGGGTCAAGATGACCAGCCTGTGTCTGTAGCTGAAGGGGTCAGTGGAATGGAGAGCTGAGGAATCAGCCCTTCAGTGTGGCTCTCATGGCCACAGATGGCCAGAGCACTGTTTTCTTTCCAGCCTCATGTTGCAGGCCTGGTCCTGGGCTCCATCTTCTCAAGTCTGGTTGTGTGCAGTGGTCTCCTGATTCCCTCCCTCACTCTGAATGCCCTAGTCCTGGCCATCACCCAGGTTCCTGATGAGTGAGTCCTCCTCCTCCATTTCCGTAAATCTTTAGTCTGCCTTCCCATTGTCTGTGTAATAGAACTCAAGCTCCTTGGTGGTATTTAAGGCTCCAATCCAGCAGCCCATAGATATAGCTGGCCACATTGTCCAATGTGTTCTACTCTCATGAATTCACATATTCCAGTGTTTGAACATCTCTACCATTCTTTAAGCTTTGTTCTTCCCTCCCTGGATGACTTTCAAGACCCAAAAACACTTTCCCTTTAAAGATGCTCTCAGGTCTCAGCCCTGAGATGCCCTTCCTGGATCCCTGCTCCAGGCTATACCACACTACGCTCTGTATTCTGGGGTAGTCACCCTTGCAGAGATATATCAGAGGCTATACTATATCCTGTATAGAGATGTGTTCCTCAGGAGCTGTGATGGTTGGTTTTGTCAATGTTACACAGTATAGAATCACCTGGCAAGAGAGTCTACATGAGAGATTACCTAAATCAAGTCGGCCTGTGTGCATGCCTGTGTAGGATTGTCTTTATTGCATCTTTTGAAGTGCAAAGGTCTGCCTATTTTGGCCAGCACCATTTCCTGGGTTTGGGTCCTTGTCTGCATATATGTAGAGGGTGCTGAGCACACCGTGAATGCATTCTTTCCCTTCTCTGTTCCTGACAATAATGCAATTAGCTGCTTCAGGCTCTTGCCTTGACTTCCTTGCAGAGATGAACTATAATTTAGAACCTTAACTTGAATGAACCCTTTTGTTGGGGTATTTTGTCACAGCAACAAGAATGAATCTAGGGGCAGAGGCTTTGTTTGTATTTATGTCCTTCAGTGTCTAACATGAAGCAGGTGATCAGTATACAGTGTGTGGAATTGAACAAAGACATCCCATTACTTTGTATCTTCATGGAACCACCTATCAGAAGCCAATCAGCACCTCTCATGATTGACAGTGGTGTCAGATTCTGCTCAGCCCCAACAGACCAAGAGTTCACCTGGCTGGTGCAAGGTCCGAGGTATCTTTCTGTGAAGCTGTGCTTTTGGAAAGCCCCCCCACTCTGGTTCGGCAGCTCTGTGATGTTTTTTCCTCTTTTGTGTCTTGCAAGTGATCCCACAGCTCCTCCTCACAAAGACCAGGGAAGGCGGTGTTAGACTCAGTGCTTTGTAAAAGCACAGAGAACTGCAGCAGACAGCCTTCCATGGGAACCAAACAGGACAGCAGCCTTGACTGTGACATCAGCAGGGGCCTCATTTTGTTTCCTCAGTGCCCACTGACCCTCTTGAGAAGGGGCTGGGGCTTGCCTGTCTTGGTAATCATCACTGGATTTACACTGCATCCACTTTGCCTGCTATGGGTGCTGCCAGTGTGGTGGGAAGCACAATAGATTCCCACATACGCTGTGAAAGGAGCCTCGGTATTTCTGTATGGCTTAATCAAATCAACCCACCTCCCTGGACATGCATTCATCCATAGAGTGGAGCCAACTGTTCTGTCTTAAGGAGGAAGAAGTACACGAACATAACCCAGGGTTCACAAGCAGTGAGTGTCTATCCAGTTGCACCTTTACTTTCTAAAGAAAGACTGCAGCAGGTCTGAGAACAGTGATTGTTAGACTTAAGCTAGTGGGTAATCAGGACACACATGCCAAGCCCACCTTCAACCCTCTCTATTTCCATCCTTATACTCAACTCTGGGATCCTTGCTGCTATGGGAACAGATGGACATCCTACTAGTAGTATCCGGATTCCAGTAGAATTATAGGTGCCAGACCTCAGGTTGGCAGTCTAGGAGGCATCAGGGGCTAGGATCCCCCTACCTCCACATGTAAAAGAAATATATCTGAACTAAGCATGCCCTTTCTCCATACCTCTCTCCCTTAAGTTAAAAATTAACAAAATTCCTTTCTCACTGTTCAAGATGTATTCCCCCAACCCCTCCCTCAAAAGTAATAAAAAATAGACTTCTTTCCTCTTCCTAGCAGTCCAAAATCTTTTTCTTTCTTACAGTAACCTTCCATATTCACAGTTAAATCCCCAGCTGAATAAATCTTTTGGTCCCAAGGAGCAATCTTCTTCCTAGAGTGTCCTCTATCAAATTCAAGACCTTTCCATCTCCCACTGGGTGTGTTCCCTTCCTTTCTGTTCTGCCCTGTCTTCCACCCTACCTCAAATCTCTGCTAATAATCTCCTGGCCTGAGGGAAGTGGGTGGGGCAGTGATGGATTGCAAGCTTGAGACCTGCAAATTAAAGAAGAAACTGAAAGTCCCGGGCTCTGGAAATTTTCTCTCAATCTACAGAGAACCAGGACTGGACGTCTTGTCTGGCTTGATCTTCTTCCACCTGGAAAGAAATGATTCTGTTTCCTTTTGGTATCCTGCTTTTGGCTGAAGAGACTGGTGAAGTGAGAATTTTAGTTTCATTAAAAACATAGATTGTCCACAGCAGCCAACTATGATTTGCCTCTTGCTCTAGCAGGGGTGTGATTTTGCCAGCTGCAGATAGCTTCTGCAAGTGTATGATAGTTGAAATTCTGGGGTGTCTTGAGAGGGTATATGAATGCTAGGGCCCCAAAAGGGATGTGGCAGCTGCTGCTGCTCTTGCTGTTGCTGGTAGCTGTTTGCTGTTATTGGTTGGAGATATCCTGATGACAAACATCAAAATTATCATTGATCATCCTTGTGTTGAGGGTTGGAAGGGATACATATGGGTTGAGAAGGGAGACAGAAATAGGAACCCATAAAGTAGCCAAAAGTCTGGTTACAGACTGTGTTATTATTTTTCAAAGATAATTTGTTTATCTTTTCCAGTTACATAAAACATATATTCTCTTTGCTTTCATTGGTCAGTGGCTCTATTGGCAGATGCTTAAGTGTGCTTTTCATTTTATTACCCTGATTGGGGTTTGAGGGTTTCTTAGACATTAGAATAATGTGTCTCATCAACTATGGACTTGTTCCAGCCATTATTTCTTAGATACTACCTCTAGATAATTCCCTCTTCCGCCTCTGAGATGATAACTATATTCATGCCAATGGATCCAGCCTAGTATACCTCTCAGGCATGGCACCACCTGTCACTGTGCTATTATTAAGTTCAACGATAGTCTATTAGCTATATTCTAAACAAAAAAAAAAAAACATGCCAAGAAGCAACTAATGACCACATGTCTATGCAGCCTATGGATTAAAAGGTAAATGATGACACTTGGGGCAAATGCGGGTAGTTTTAAACATATTAGCATCTTTCTGCTAAGAGGCAGCCATGTTTCTCTAGTATTATGTCAACAAGAAAGGCTATCGAGTCTATACTCTGAAGAAATTTGACAGCAGACTTGTTCTGCCCACCCTGCTCCATTCTCCCCAAATAACAAATACTCAAGACAACAAATAACTATTAAGAAATGCTTCAAAGTACTCACGATCTAGCAACCGAGTCCTGTTCTCTGAGGGTTTTCTAATCTCTTATGCTGCCTACCCCCAAGCCGATTATCAGTAACCGAATGCATCAATCCATGAGCCTTGAAGCCTACCTACCCATGCTGTTTGGAATCCTATCTCACTATGTGATTGAGTCTATAATGGCAGGATCCTTCATAAAAACAACAATCTTGTTTTCTCATGTTCTGACTTACTGCCAGGTTATTAAAAATAGAATGACTTGAAAAAGAAGTGATAAGAGGAATTAGAAAACAGAGCATTTGTGATAAAAAAAAAAACCACCACATAAGTAAGATTTGACTAAAATAGCATTCATTGGACAATGTATAATTTATATGCAAGTAATAAAAAAAAGTTTGGGCTACTGGAGAGATGTATCCATGGGTAAAAGTAATTGCTCCTCAATCATGAAGGCCAGAATTCAAACTCCAGCACCTTTCACATGGTACCTGAAGACAAAAACTTCCAGTTGCTTGAATAAGTCATGAAGAGTCTTTATTTACTGGACATGGGTTTGTCCCAGGCAGAGTAGTGGGAAACATCCTAGAGCTCCAGTTTGTTGATGGTTTTAAAGGCAAAATCACAATTGTGACTATGCAGAAAGACATTTGTGGTCATCTGCAGGCTTCTACTGCAAGCAAGCATTGTTTACAGAAGTAGAGATATGGCAGTTAAGCGGTCAGACAGTTCTTATAACCTTCAGATCAAAGGACATATTGTATAGGAATGTATGACTAGTCCAGAAACCACTTTACCCAAGACAGTTTCAGCACTTAGAATATTGTTAAGAATACTTACATAGCACGGCATAACTATAGTTCAGTAGCCCACTTTCCTCCCACATGAGGCAGCTCACAAATACCTGTAACTCCATCTCCAGTGGATCCAAGACCTGTTTCTGGACTCTATGGGCAGATACATGTCTACACAGGTAAATATAATCAATTTTAATAGAAAAGCTTTTCTTTTTTTTTCGTTCTTTTTTTTAAGATTTATTTATTTATTTATTTATTTATTTATTTATTTATTTATTATATATGAGTACATCATAGCTGTCTTCAGACACACCAGAAGAGAGCATCAGATCCCATTACAGATGGTTGTGAGCCACCATGTGGTTTCTGGGAATTGAACTCAGGACCTCTGGAAGAGCAGTCAGTGCTCTTAACCACTAAGCCATCTCTCCAGCCCTAGAAAAGCTTTTCAAACTTAGACAATCTAAGTTTCTACCTTAGGAAGCTAGGGGGAGAGCAGAGCTGATTGCAGACTCAGCGGAAGGAAGGGCTCAACAATCAAGGCACAGAAAGCCAGCACACAGAAGCACAAGTGGAAGTCGGTGAGACCCAAGGCAGTCTTTCTTGGTTGGTTGTTCCTAATTAAAAAATCAGTAAACCTTTAGATAAATTGATCAGGGAAAATAGGAGGAGGCTGGTGATGTTATGGTGACTGGGTATTTGTCCAGGATGTCTGAAGCCTTGGGTTCCATTGTCAGTACCAACAGAAAAGGAGGAAGAGTAAAAAGGTGAAGACGGAGGAGAGGGGGACAAAGTAGAATGAGGAGGAAGGGGAGGAGGGAAAGAAGCAAGTGGGTAGGAGATAGAGGAGGGGATAGGGAAGAGGGAGAGCTGGGAAAAGAGGAAGAGGTGGAGGAAGGGAAGGGGAGGAGGTAGAGGAGGGGAAAACAGAAGGGGGAGGAAGGGGAGGAGAGGAGAGAAAAGAAAGTAAATCAAGCCAACTATGAAGTTATGATAATCAAATAGTGAGCAAATAAAGACTGAAATAATTTTAAATAGCTAATAAAGGCATTTTAACAAACCTTTATACCAATATATTGACAGCATGAAAGTGTTTGATGAAATGAAAACAGTCTTTGACAAATAAAACCTAACAAAACAGATTCAAGAATAAGAGAAATCTGAATGGATTAGTAATTATTGAATATATTTCATTCATGGTTTAAAAATATTCCCACCATTCTAATGAAACTGCAGCCAAACATTTTTATAGAAATCAACAATTCAGATCAATATTTGTCAAATAAATTGAATTCATTTTAAAGAACTCTCTACAAAGACAACTATAGTCCTAAATTTCCATGCTAATGAAGTTTTTAAACATATAAATATTTCAATTTGTCAAAGTCAAGGACCTGGAACAATGTAAACAATTTTGGAAAATAGGACAAATTTTGAGATCTTTGTCTCATAGTTTTAAAACCTACTATGAAGTTATGATACTCAATAGTCAAGGCATAATAAACTAACAAACTCACATACAGGATAAAGATCCCAGAAAAAGCCTGCATAGGTGTGACTTGTAACAGCCCCCAGACCTTAGCACAACTGACACCATGATGAAAGTAGCATTCAGGCCATAAGACTTAGCATGTAGACAGCACCACCTACCAAAACAAAAACAAAATCCTGATCCAAAAAAAGCCCACAGTACTAGGAAAGTCTCTAACCTTGCTTTTTGTCTTCTATAGTTCCACTTCCCGCTAAGCATTCTTCTTAACTGAAATTTCCCAACCCAGGATATAGCTTTTGTGATTAAAAACTCACTCTAAGAAAGGCTTGTGGATACACTGGAATCCAGAACACCCAGTGCAGTTGCCAGCCAGCTAATAAAAACTTTCTATTGACTTAAACCTAGGTCTGAGTTGTCTCTGGTAGGTACCCCACAATATGACCAAGTGAAATTTGGCAAAGTTTTTGATGTTAACCAATGAGTAAAGAATAATTCTTTTTCAATATGTTACACAATACCAGCAATTGGAAGGCAGAGAAGCAGGGGGATCTCTCATTTCAAGGCCAACCTGGTCTATCCTGTGAGTTCCAGGATGGCCATGGCAAAAAAAAAAAAAAAAAAAAAATCAAATACACATTAAAAAGTGAACTTTACTACTTTATACAAAGACTAAACTTGAAACAAATTACTGACCTAAAATTAAAGGCAGAAACCACACACCATTAGAGTAGAGAAAATTCATTGGGACCCAGCAAAATACGCACCCCATCTACAAATAGATGAAATGACAAAATTAAAATCTTTCCAAGACCTTTTCAAAAAAATGAAGACAGCAGAGAAAACATTTGTAATTACATATCTGACAAAATTCTTATAGCCAGAACACCTGTGATATGAGAATAAACAACTCCATATTTTAAACACACATGAAACCAGATGTTTTGTCTAAGCTTATAATCCTAGCCTCAGGAGACAGGAACAGCTGGATTGTGGATTTCAGGCCAGTCTAGGCTACACAGCAAAATCTTGTCTCAATAAAAAAAGAAAAAGTGCATGAAATTTGAATAAAGAATTCACGTGAGATATGAACAGCAAATGCACCGTACATCACAGTGGTCAACAGCATTTGTCATGAGGGGAACAGAAGATATCAACAGCATGATGGACCTGCTAGAATGTCGAAAAGATACAAATAAATAAAAATAAACTGCCACTATCAAGTGCTGACAAGAACGACACATGGCTCGAATTGTGTGGCTGCTAGAAATGGAAAATAAGTTGGAACAAAATTCTGTAGTTTCTTTACAAATTAAAAACACATGAACTGTATGACCCAACCATTGTGTTATCTATGGATGTAAACATTCACAAAGAGATGTTTTTTGCACAGTATTCTTGCAAAGTTTATTCACCACGTACCCAAATCAGAATCAGATGACTATCTCACAGATAGATGGATAAACAAACTGGGATGGTCACACAGTGGAGTATTACTGGGGAATAAAAAGTGAGTCTGGGACCTTACGTATTCCTATTTTCAGAGAGAAATAAAGAAACATCTGTTCATAAAAGCAAGTGAAAGCAAGTTGGGGGAGGAGGGAAGGGTAACAGACCAAGAAAAGGGAGATTGGGATTTTAAAAGTTCAGCTGGGCCAATGAATTTATTAGGGTAACTTGCAGGAACACGGGTAACTTGCTACCTTTCATATGATCAAAATGTGCCAGTCGCAGCATAGCTGACTCACAGACAACTACACCCCTAACTGCTTGCCTCTTGCATAATATGGAGGCAGGAGGCACTCATAAAGACCTGCCAAGCCTCCTGAGCCACTCCCTCCTCCTGATCCAATGCAGGTCCATGTGGGTGCCACAGCTGTCCTGAATCCAGACCGCGATGCTCATCTCTGGCGATGAGGAAATCTGCACACTATAGATACACAACAGCAGCAAATCTCAGAACATCAGAGAATTAAAGACAGCGGTTACACATTGGCTATTGGAAGTTCTAGAAAACAGTCTTCAAATCCTAGTGACCCAAAGCAGAGCAGTGGTTCACTGGAACAGGTTTGTGGGGACATTTGTTGAGGTGTTAATGTGATGGGTCGATACAATGATAGAAAACCACCAAACAATGTGTATTCTTTATGTGTAACTTATACCTCAGTTACAGTTGGAGATGAGAGAAACAGGAAAAAGGTGTTTCAGAGAGAAGAGACTGGGAAGACAATTGTGGGGCTTTCCTGTATTTGTTCATGTTCATGCACACAGGTAATCCATTCATGTATTACTGATCTACCTTTTGAAAGTGAATGACAGATGATGCGGGCTGAAGCACCCTCACTTTCCTACCCCAGGAAGCCCTGACCTCTGCATTCCAAGTCTGCACTGGGTTCCAGCTTCTGCTGCAGTTGCAGTTCCAGATATGTGTCTTCCTACCTAAACCAACCTTCCTGGGGAGTCAGCACCAGCCTGGGCATGTTTGGGGGATTCCTTATGTGCTTCTTGACCCAAGACTTCAGAATGATTTGAACCACATGATTTGCGGGGAGGAAGGGAGATTGAGACTGGGTTTTTGCATCCTGGAAGCCTGACCGTTCTTCTACCCCACAGCTGCTGCCTTGAGGCAGTCACCACAGATGCCTTTGCTTGTGTCTTTCCACTTTGTATTATGCTAGAGAGAGGCAATAGAAAATCTTGGCAGAGGTACTGGGTGGCTGTGGAGAGAGCTGGGGCTGCTCTTTGGCTCAAACAGCTGCCTCTTAACTAGCTTGCAGCATCCTCAGGATCTTAAAGGGCCAGTGCCAGGACTGTGCATGAAGCATGTATGTGTGTATTCATGTGTGTTTCCCATGTGGAAATGTATCTATAGAGACATGACAACCAGCTCTGAATAAGAAATGTTCAGAAGGCCTTAGACAGAGATGGAAATGCCTTTGGCAGCAGGAAGGTGGGTACATGTAAGGCACAGGTCCTGCACGGGATGGGAACACAAACACCAGGAGGAGAAATAAGTGAGAAGCTTGGAGGACTAACCCCAAAGGCTTCTGGGAAACAGAGCTTATGCTCAGGGCTCTTCCTTTAGCAAGGAAGATCTTCACAGAGCTCATGCCACTCAAGGAAATTCTATTTGGACATTTTAAACTATTCATTGTAAACTAAAGAGATTAGACCCTCCCTTTTGTATAGGGGGAAAAGTTTTTCCACCTATTCAGGTTAACCTCACACCATACTTAGGACCAAGGGAATTCCTGAGGCCAGAAGGGAAGGAGACTCCCTCAAGGCCACTGGTAGATGGTCAGGCAGGCTGCTGCATCCAGGAGAGACACTGTCTCCTGTGCACCTCTTGCCACATTGAGACTCCATGTTCTTTTGTCAGACTTCTCCAGATTTTTCAGTACAGATAATATTTTTCTGGAACAGTTAGTATTTGAGGAACCATAATAGAATTCTCTAACTCACTCTTTTCCTAAGTGCACCATGCTCACAAGGTGACCAGCCATTCGCCACTTTTTCACTGGGCAGCTGAAGGACTGGAAACATCTCTTGTTATGCAGGAGGCCTTTCTGCTGCCAGGCTAAGAGCTGGGATTTTTGTAAGGATGGGGTTACCAGAAAGAGTACTGTGTGCAGCAGGGAAGCGTAGGGGTATTAATCATTCAAAAGTTACATTCAACAAACTGCACTACACTGTTCAGCCAGCCTAGTGAAGTCTGCAAGGCCTGGGTCCCAGTGAGAGACCCTATCTCAAAAACAACAATGTGGACAGTTACTGAGGAATGACACTGGAGGTAGACTCACATGCACATGTCCCTGCATATAGATGAACATATGAATGCATACACCCACATATATGAACACACAAAGAGTTGAACTTAGGCATGGTGGCACATGTTTGCAATTCCATCACTCTAGAGAAAGAATATAGAAAGACCTCTAGCCTACACACATACACACACACACACACCACATGCACAGACACACACATGCACCTATACCCACAGAGACACACAGACACACACAGACACACACACACATGCATGCACACGCACCCCCTCACTCACTCACACACACACATATAGGCACACACACAGACACACACTCACACATGCACACACACACACCACATACACACAGATATGCACAGACACACACATGCACCCACACCCACTGAGGCACACACACACACACGTGCACATGCACTCACACATAGACACACACACTGCCATCTATCACTGGTTCTGTTTCAATTCTTATTCCCTTTGCTCTCTACCTTCCTCTTCTGTAGTTTTTGGGAATGACTATGCAGTTCAAACACCTACCTTCATTTTAGCTGCGTGAATAAGTCATGAAGGGCAGCCTTCAGCCTGTTGCCAAACATGGAGGGTAAGATTGAGGGCCACCCTACTGACACATCAGGCAGACTCCTCAGAAGTCTTCATGAGTTACCTCATCCTATGTCCCCATCTGAAGTCACCAATGAAGAAGAGCTAGTTTTTTCTAGCTCTTCTTCATCTGGACTTGACTACAGTATCTACAGAGACAAGCCACTAGGCTGTTGGCTTATTTCTTCTTGTAAACAACAGGGCTACTGTCCGAGCAGAGGGTTGAGTATGACTGTGAAGTCTTTGGCTTCTTCCTGGTTTAGGTGAGTAGCTATTTGCTTCTTGTTCTACAAGTGGACTACAAGTAGTAGGCATGTATTCCGCTGTCCCTAGACAGGCTGTTCCTGAAGGAAGATGTTAGAGGTCTCTGATCTTAGCAGAGATGCTTTGATAGTGTGTTTCTTGTAAAAGGGCCCTGCTATAAGGTGTGTGAGGGTTCAGGTGCTTGCCTATGAGCAAGGATAAGCTCTCCTATGGCTCCCATGCTGACTGTGTTTACCATGGCTAATGTTCTTGTTCACTGAGTTTTCTGACAAGAGAAGAAAGAAGCTGGGAGACTTATTGAGTCCATCAGCATGTGCAACGTCTTAGAGCTCTATATGAAAAAATGGCTTGTGTAAAGAGCTGAAACATCAGGCTGGATAATGGTAGTGCGCACCTTTAATCCAAGTACATGGGCAGCAAAGGCAGGTGGATCTCTATTGAGTTCTAGGCCAGCCTGCCCTACAGAATGGGCCCTACAGAACAGCCAGGTCTATATAGAAAAACCCTGCTTTGAGAAAAAATTGAAATGTCAGAGAAACAGATAAAGGAAGATGCTGTTCACTCAATCATTCATTCCACAAATATGTGTGAATTAAACTCCAGGCTGGGCACTGAGAAAAAGAAGTCAAGATAAAGAATAGTATTCTTGTAGGCCTCTCTGTTGCTGTGATACACTACTACTTGTTCTACAAGTAGACTACAAATGTATTTTGCTGTCTGTAGACTAGAAGGATAGTCTGACCCAAACAACCCAGAGATGAAAGAACTTGTTTTATTTTACAGCTTACAGTGTGTCAAGTGACCAGAAACTAACCAGCGCAAAGAGGTTATCAAGTGACAAACCATAGACATGCTTGTATGGTGAGAAAAAAATTTGAATTTTTGTGCCAAGGCAAGGGCAATACTGGAGGAATTTAAGCAAGAGTGTGACTTGGTTTTAAAAAGATGACATTTAGAGCCAAAAAGAAAAGAAGGAAGGAAAGAGAGAAGGAAAAGAAAAGTAAAGAAAAGAAAAGGGAATCTAAATGGGGCTATCATGGTAATTATTTTGGAAAATTAATTTCATGGAGTTATATGATTCTCTGGACTGGACTCTGCCCCATTAATATATGAATGTTATTCTTCAGTTCACCCTCTGAATTAATCTGTTGTCATGACGTTGTAGATCAAGAATGTGGTAAAGATGGCCTTAAGAGGCAGTTCTTGAACTTCTTACACTGCTTTGTTTTTAAATTTACCATAATATCTCATTTTAAGGTGGTATAATGTGATTGTGGGGGTAACTCCAAGGTAGAAAGCTTGCCTAGCGTTCATGGAATCTTGGGTTCAATTCCCAAGCCCTACAAAGAGAAAGAAAAGAAGGAAGGAAGAAAGGAAGGAATGAAAGGAAGGAACAGAAGAAGGGAAGGGAGAACAGAAGGAAAGATGGAAGGAAGGAAGGAAAGAAGGATGGAAGGAAGAAAGGAAGGAAGGAAAGAAGCTGCAGTTACGACTCAGTTGTTAGAATGCTTACCTAACTTGCACAAAACCTTAGGTTTGCACTCCAGCACCACTACTGAAAGGTGGAGAGTTCAAAGTCATTGTTAAGGAGTTTGAAGCCAGTCTGGCCTACCTGAAATTCTGCCTCAGAAAAAAAATGCCCCTATAGGCTCATATATTTGAATACTTGCGTCCCAGTTAGAATGTTTGGGAAGGATTAGGAAGTGCGGCCTCTTTGGAAGTGTGTCATTGGGAGTTTAATGGTTCAAAAAGCCCAACTATTACCAATTAGCTTTCTAGGCCTCATGCCTATAGAATCAAGATATAACTTCTCAGTTACTGTTCCAGAGCCATGCTGGCCTTCCATGTTCTGTTCCCATGCTATGTTCTTCAACATGATGATCATGGGCTTACCCTCGGAACTGTAAGCTCCCAATAAACTCTTTACTCTGTAAGTGGCCTTGGTCATAGTGCTTTGTTAAAGCAACTGAAAAGTAATTAAGACAGAGAAAAGAAGGATGGAGGAGAGGGGAGAGAGAATGGAAGAAGAGAGAAAAAGAGGGAAGCAAGCAAGCAAGGATATGTCCATGCATGTGCATATTGAGACAAGTTGTGACACCTAAAAGGATGGACACCATTGTCCAGGCATCAACTAAGGAGGACACTGTGCCAAAAGGACCTCCAGCTGTGATCTTCCGGCTGTGATCCTTGGCACATGAACCTTGTTAGTCAGCAGGGGTGACTTTTTCTGCAGTGCCAGCATCCTGGGCCAAAGCACATGTTGGGAATCCTGGCGGTGACCCTCCAAATCTTACCTGTATCACCAGAACAATACCCAGCACCGAAGTGGCCTCCCATAACATTTGACCATAACTCTGTGGAGATTTGGCAATCTGACATTTGCATTTCCTTCTGCTGCTTCATCTTAAATTGATCAGCCAGATGAAACTCGAGAGCCAGCCCTGTTTCAATATTTAATCATTCTGCCCAGGCTGGAATGTCATTAAGCTAAAATAGAAACCTGATTTCTAAAGAGCACTCTGAGCAGGACCTGTTTGCTAAGGCTGTTTGTTCTAACAGCACAAAATAGACTCTCTCTCTCTCTCTCTCTCTCTCTCTCTCTCTCTCTCTCTCCTCTCTCCTCTCTCCTCTCTCCTCTCTCTCTCTCTCTCTCTCTCTCTCTCTCTCTCTCTCTCTCTCTCTCTCTCTCTCTCTCTCTCTCTGTTGCTTTTCTTATAGCCACAGGTTAGCTAGACCACTCCCCAGTATGATGAACTTATATAATCTGACTGTCCAATTTATACTAAGAAGATCTTGGGAAGTATCCAGGGTTCTCTGATACCTGCATTTGTGTATGGAGCCTGGGACAGGTCAGAGTAATTGAACTTTTAACTATGGCAGCAGTTATTACCACTTTAAAGACAGTAGAAAACACTGGAATTGGGGATGCTTTATGCATCATTTATTTAGCTCTTATCACATATATATTTGATAAGAAAACAAAGACCTGGATCAATTGATATATCCAGGTAGCCATGGCCCATAATTAGATAATCCCATGGCCAAGATAGGCAGCCATAGGTCACAGAGGGACCTTCCTTCTTGTCTGTCAGCCATCGCATTAGTGGCCAGCATGCAGTCAGGGCTGTAGAAGGTAGAGACAAGGGGGAAGCCCTCAGTTGAGGGTGCAAACACTCTAGGGTATAGGAAAACATGGAAGGAAGAAGTAGATGAGGTTTCTGAACACCTGAGCTTTAAAGAATTCATACCTGTCATTGGTTCCTGCTCAGCCTTGTGCTGTCTGGTGCCTCCCTTCTCTTTTGAGTACAAGTGTCCTTATTTCTAAATCAGAAATAATTGTCCCTTCCCCCATTAGTCACAGGCTGAGATCTTCTGGTGAGCTCAAGCCACCTAGCACAAGAAAGAGTGAGCTGTAGAGCTGGAGGAGCCAGCCTCCAGATATTCCTCCTTCTCTTGAAGATGGGGGAGCATTTGACATGGGGGTGTCTGAATAGGAGAAGGATACTGGACTGAGTGTGGTTCCTCACAGAACAACTGGACAGGTGAAGAAAGTACAAGGCCTCTGGCTCAAAGAGTGATCCCAAGGTCTTGGGATGAGGAGCAGCAAAGACTGTCAGTGGCCAGTGTGGCTTCTACCAGGCCAGTTCTTCAGGGCCATCTTTAGCACTGTACCAGGAGGCTAGTTTCTAGCACTCGCAATAACTGCAAGATTCCCAGCATCCATTCAATGACATTCAGGCAGCTTCTTTCCCTCATCTGTTGTCAGCATCTAAACTCCCTGCTTGATTGGACAGACCACCACATGACAATGTCAGGGCTGGGAACAAGAGGGACTCCATGTCTCCTATCTCTAAGACCTATAAAGTGTACCCACAGTGATTTCAGAGCAGAGCCCTTTACTCTGGTCATGAGCTAGGTCAATTCCATTTTATTCTGTTCATTTGTTCAACACGTAATAACCACATTCCAGACGCTGGAAGCAGCACTGAGAATCTCTGATCTTCTCATAAGGACCCTCGCTACAAACAGAAAACAAATAAATGATCAGGATGGTGCAGACTGTGCTCAGTGTCAAAAGGATAGAGGGAGGCTAATGTTAAAAAAAAACATTGCTTTAGGGTTAAACAAATAGCTCAGGCTGAGGAGTGCTGGCTGTCCTAGCATAAAAGCTACAACTGGACCCCCAGAACCACCACCACCACCACCACCAGCAGCACCATGACCACCACCACCACAACCACCACCACCATCACCACCACTACCACCACCACCACCATCACCACCATCACCACCACCACCATCACCACCATCACCACCACCACCCAACAACAACAGAACCCAGTACAGCATGGTGTTCTGAAATCCCATTGCTGGGGTTATAGAGACAATCAGATTCCTGGGGCTCACAGATCAGCCAGCTTAGCCTGACCAGTGATCCTTATGGCTGATGAGAGTCTGTCTGAAAATGAAGGTGAGCAGCACCTGGAACAGAACAGCTAGGGTTGACTTCTGGCCTCTGCGTGTGGATGCACACATGTGCTCCCATCTGTATGTAAACACACCCACACACTCTCAGGTGCTTAGGAAAGAGATGGTCACCCCATTGCTGATATGCATAGCTGAGTGTATCTGCTGACAGTATCCTTTACAGACACCACGTTATCTTTGGAGTGCAAACATTCGTGTCCCCAGTTGTGTGCAAGCATCACGGAGCTCCCAGTGCTGCTGAGATGTGTGTGCCCAGATCCTGTTACAGCCTCACTTCCAGGACCAGAGACAAGCAGACCATGAATGGACTGGCTTTTCCAGAGGCCCCTGCCTAGAGCACCTCTCCAGATTGCCTTGACCAAGGTTTCGCTCCAGTAACTCAAACAACCAGTTAATGTAGTGGAAAACTCCAAAAATCCCATCATTGCAGTCATTTAGGTCTGCCTGAAAATGCTGAGCCTCGGAAGCCAATTTCGTCTGACTTTAATCTGCACTCAAAGCACCTGTCACCGGCAGCTCAGTCAGCAAGAGAAATCACTGGGCAGATTCATCCAGTCCCCTGGAACTACAGCTAACTACTGAGTGGGAAATTAGCCTGTGACCTTAAGATTTCAAAATGGATTAATTTTCTCTGTAATAGTCATAAATAATGTCATGACCTAAATATATGTCTCTAAAGCCCTCTTCCTGCTGCATGGGTGTGAGTAAATGTGGTGTGTGTGTGTGTGTGTGTGTGTGTGTGTGTGTGTGTGTGTTGAATGCACTCTGATTCAGACAACCTAGTTTCTGTTCTTTGTCTCTTACTAAATGCCTATAACTCTGGTAACAAATGGGCATGGCCTTTCCTTTTATCTTTCTTTCATGAATTTGGATGTGTGCACAGTTATGTGTTGTCTTACTTAGGGTTGTATTGCTGTGAACAGACACCATGACCATGGCAACTCTTACAAAGGGAAACATTTAATTAGGTCTGGCTTAAGGTTTCAGAGGCTTAGCTTATTATTGCCACAGTGGGAAACATGGAGAAGGAGCTGAGAGTTCTACAGCTTGATCTGCAGGCAGCAAAGGTCTAACTTGAACATTGGAGACCTCAAAGCTCACACCACAGTGACATACTTCCTCCAACAAGGCTATGCCTACTCCAACAAGGCCACTCTTCCGAATAGCGCCCTTCCCTATGGGCCAAGTATTCAAATATGTGAGTCTGGGGGATGGGGGGAGGGAAAGGCATTCCTATTCAAACCCCATATGTATGTAGGTGCACATGTATGTGAAGGCTCAAGGATGACATCAAGAGTCTTCTTTAATCATCTCCAACTTATTTATTGGTTGGGTCTCTCAATTGAACCTAGAGCTTAATAAGACTAATACTGCTAGTTTGGCCAACCAGCCATGGCCTTTCCATTCCGAGGCTGGAATGACAGGCAGCTTCCTACATCTCACTTGCCGTTTATGTAGATTTTGAAGATCTGACTAATTCTGATCCTCACACTTGCAAGGCAAATGCTTTAACCACTGAAACATCATCCAAGACCGGTTTTTCTTTCTTGTTTAAATGAAGATATAAATGCTAAGCATCCTTCTTCTCCTGAGACTCCATTAGACATGTGTGCCTGTGTCCACACCCACCCCATCTCTGAGGTCTCAAATGGAAACAGGTCCCATCTTGTAGACTGATTAGATTCCACACGCAATTCCACAGCTGACTACAGAGTGCTAACTCACCTCCTAGCTCGGCAAGGGTCTGGAAAGGAATGTGGAAAGTTTTGAAGTTGGATTGTCTGCAAAGGTGGTGGTCATGGTTAGTCCTTAGGGCTGACTTGACTGGATTTAGACTTACCAAGAAAGCACGGTTCTGTGGGCACATCTGTGAGAGTGTTTCCAGAAGAGCTTAAAAATGGAAGATCTGCCCTAACTGGGGAATCACCTTGCCGTGTGCTGGGGTCTTGGGCTGAATATAAAGGAGAATGCAAGCTGAGCACCAGGACTTACCTTCCTCTGCTTCCTGACTGCAGATACATTATGGCCCCTGCTCCTACACTATGCTGTCCCCACTGAGATGGATGGTACCCTCACATTGGGAGCTCAAACAAGTGCCTCCTTACTTAATCTGCTTTCACTGGGCACTTTGTCATAGCAATGAGAAAAGTAACTAATTTATCAGTCATTGACTACCCTTGCCTCCATGTGTGCTTCATTCCTACCAGCAAAGCTATATTGTGTTCCTGCTCCTCACCTTGAATCTCAGTACTTAGTATAACTTGCTTCAACTCCAAGGGTGTAAAGGAGTGACAGTGTGCCACTCAGGACCTAGATGTTAAGAGACTTGCCACGTTCTTTTGAAGTCAGCTTCTGTGTGCTTATGTGCACTCCTGCACACATGGGCACACATACACAAGCACACACATACCCCACATTGGTTAGACCACTGAATTGTAAGCATACACGAATAGAGAGAACATGCATGCATGAATAAGAGGAAAGAAATTTTTACCTGCCAGCCAAGAGAAGGTATGTAACATGTAAGTGCCCATGGATCTTGCTACCCTATTCTGTACCTAGGACAGAAGAGACCCTTCCTCTTGTCTAAACAGGATCGTGAACCACAGAATAGCTGTTGCTTTATCCTCTTATGCTCATGGGCAGCTTGTTTCTGGGCAATAACCAATCAGAGTCCCCTTTCACTTTTTCTTTAAATGTTTAAAAGTTATCACATGTTGTCGTAGGGTTTTATTGCTGTGAAGAGACACCATGACCGATGCAACTCTAATAAATGAAACCGTCTAATTGGGGCTAGCTTACAGTTTCAGAGGTTCAGTCCATTTTCATAATGTCAGGAACCATGCAGCCTTCAAGCAGACACAGTACTGATGGAACTAAGAGTTCTACATATTGATCTAAAGGCAGCCAGGAGACTGCATTTTCACACTGGGCATAGCTTTAGCTTATATATGAGACCTCAAAGCCTGCCTCTACAGTGATACTCTTCTTCCAACAAGGCCACGCATTGTGTCTGCATACAGCAGAAGGGCCAGGCAGTTACCGAGGGGGGGGGCTCTTTTCTAAAGACACTAATTCTATCCCTGGGAGTGGAGCCATCACTCTAAAATTAACTCCCAAAGTCCCCAACTCCTGACACAATCACACCTGTGACCAATTTTCAACAAACGAACCTGGGGAAGAAACATGCATTTCAGTGATGACATCACCGTAAGTGTACAACTCTACGGAGCTAAGTGCGTTTGCAGGGCTATGCAGCAGAAGCATTCTTAAAAACCTCCAGACACTCAAAGAAAAGAAAGGTGAGGCCCAGCTGCACAGCGGGTCAAGTTTTCTCCCTGGTTCTTTGCTAAGAGCAAAGCTGCAGAGGAAGCTGCCCAGACAGAGATGGCCTAGGGCTACACATTGTGCTGGCAGCTCTTCTCCAAGTAAACCTGGACACGGACAGAGCTCTGTTTTTCCACTGGGCAAACACTGTTCGTGTTTTTGCTGTTTGAGCTCCACAACCCTTGTAATTAGTGGAAGATGTTGGCCTCTGCTCACAGATCACTCAGTTTTTGTTTTCAGTACCGTTGTGACTATGTCTCAGTTAGGGATTCTATTGCTGTGATAAAACACCAGGACTAAAAGCAACTTCGGTAGAAAAAAGTTTGTCTCAGCTTATAGTTTCTGTAGTTTCTATAGTCTATCATGAAGAGAAGTCAAGGCAGGGACTCAGGGCAGGAACCTGGAACTGAAACAGAGGCTATGGATGAATACTGTTTACTGGCTTGGTCCCCATCACTAGCTCAGCCTGTGTTTTTATAGAACCCAGGGCCACAGGTCCAGGGTGACACTGCTCACGGTGTCCCAAACCAATCAATCATTAATCAAGAAAATGCTCCCTCAGGACAATCTGGTGGGGGAACTTCCTCAAGTGAGGTTCTTTCTTTGCAAAATGACTCTAGCTGTGTCAAGCTGACATAAAACTAATCAGCTTATCTTCTTCTAGACCTTGTGAGTGGTTAGGCCTAACTTTGCAAGTACTACTTTAGGAGCTGTAATAAAATACAGGCTTTCAGTCCAGGACTTTTAAAGGTTCACCCACCATTTCTATCAGCTTTCAAGCGTGGCTGACGCTACATGTGTCAAGATCTCAGCTAGGTGCCTCTCTCAGATGAATTCCTGCCTGGAGGAAAGAGTTGTGGGCTCTGGGGGAAGATGGCATTAAGAAAATGTGCAGGACCTTGAAGCAAACCTCTGTATGAGCCTGAAATCAAAACAGCCCAGGCAGGCCCTTCCTTCACTTTCAGCAAGTCCTTCACCACAGACATGGTTAGTCTTGGAGTCACAGTCTGAAGCCTGGAGCAGGTTTCCAGACAAATCCTGTTACGTGGGACCACCTAAGATAGTTAGCAGGTGTGGAGTGAGCAGAAATCCAAACAGATCAGTCCCTCCAGTTTCCCAAGCAGGAAACGTCAAGGACACTGTCCGTGGTGCTGACAGAAACCCCACCGTTGCAACCCACACACTTGTCTTTGTGTTACCTGGCTGTTTGTCACTTTTGAGATTATACTTTTATTACAAGATTTCTTCCTTCCATTTTCCTCCATAAAACCATACTGTATATCACCCCCACACTCCTTGAAATTTATGGCCTCTTTTTTCGTTAACTGTTATTTCATTCATAGCTGCATACATATATATTCCTAAATGTAGCCTGTTAAATTCATACAATGTTACTTGTGAGTATATTTTCATGGCTGACCATTTGTCACTGGACATGCAGTTTCTTTACTCTTCCCTGGGGAGGGATACCTCTCCTTCCCCAGCTTTTACTCAGTAGCTGGTAGTTCTTTGGGTAGGGTTGAGGGCTTGTGGGCTTTTCCACATCCAGTTTGGAATGTCAATTGGTGTCATCCTTGTCCAGCTCAAATTTGGGTAGTTGTGTTGGTGAGACTTTATAAGCTTAACTTCTGATGTTACCAGGAGACATAATTTCACAGCAAATTCCCTGAACATCTGGCTCTTATACACACACACACTCACGCACACACTCACGCACACATGCGTGCATGCACATGCGTGCGTTCTTTCATAATGCTCTCTGAGCCTTCAGTACAGGAATGCTTTGTAGATGTATCCGTTAAGACTTAATTCCACAATTTAACATTTTGATTGTGGTTTTCTACAGTGGTCTTCATCTTCAAACTTCAGAAATATGGCCCAGAAGCCCCTGAGCTGGACCTGACCTGAATGCCCCCTCCCAGAGGACTAGCTTTCATCACTACACAGCTTCCTAAAGAGGAGGCAACCAACAGTCCTACTCAGCTGTGGAGCCTAGGAACTGCCTCCATGTAGGGACCACATGATACCCTAGAGGTCCAGTGATGGCACACATTGTTGACAGTCACTAGCATCCCTCTAATTGGTCTTAAGAGCCACTCAACAGGAGGTATGTCATGTCTGGTACTGGAGCCCTAGCTAACTACTCAGTGCTGGTGAATGCATGGTTAATAGAGGAGAATCTACGACTGCTCCTTTTCTAAACCAGCATAATCCATGACATCAATCTATAAATAGTTATCTTAACAGTCACAGATATGTGCAGCCTTCATTCCTTATCAAAGAACAACCCATATACTCTTGATGGATACCAACCACTGGTCAAGCTGACTGTGTGCTTGACTTAGCAAGCTTTGGCTACACTTCTATTCCAGTCTTCCTGCCCTGCTATGCACTGTGGGTCAGCTATTCAGGTGTCCCAGGCTGATCTTATGAATGCTCCACCTGTGCTTAGGGGTTAGAGCAGAGCATTCCCCATCAGCTTAAAGGTTATCAAATGCTAGTCTGCTAAGTTTTACTCTGTTAGATTGCTAAAACTCTTAAAGTTCTTATGCTCTACATTTTTATGTGAAGAAAAAAGGACATAGCTCCACAGTTTTGAGGCTGGAATGAGGAACTAAATGTAAAACAAACTAACATATATAATGTTTAAAACAGAAAAGGGGGCCTATCAGGGTGAATTTTCTTCTTCTTTTTTGTGATGATTTGTCTTCATTGTTAATGTAACAGGGTTTAGAATCATCCTGGATACATGACTCTGAGTGTGTCTGTGGGTTAACTGAGAATGGAAGAGCCAC
Organism: Arvicanthis niloticus; assembly: GCF_011762505.2. Classification (NCBI taxonomy): domain Eukaryota; kingdom Metazoa; phylum Chordata; class Mammalia; order Rodentia; family Muridae; genus Arvicanthis; species Arvicanthis niloticus. The sequence continues at coordinate 98,815,515 of NC_047658.1, read as the reverse complement.
CCTGAATGTGAACAGTTCTATTCTACAAGCTAGGCTGCGGGTGCAGTGTGACCAGCTGCCCCACATCCCTGCCACCACAGGTGGCCTCTCCCCTGCTGACACACATTCTGCACCATGATTTGCTAGTTTGCTATATACTTCTGTGACTAAACACCATGGTCAAAAACAACCTGGGGGAGGAAAAGGTTTATTTCATCTACAAATGCTGATCACAGTTCATCATTGAGGGAAGTCAGGGTGGAATCTCAAGCAGGGCAGGAATCTGGAGGCAGGAACTGAAGCAGAGGCCATGGAGAAGTGATGCTCACTGGCTTGCTCTCCATGGCCTGCTCACTTTGCTTTCTTATTTCATCCAGTACCACCAGCCCAAGGGTGGGTGCTCACAATTGGTTGGGACCTCCAACATCAATAATCAATCAAGACAATATTCCACACATTCATCTGCAGGTCAGTTTTATAGGGGCATTTTCCCAGTTAAGATTCCCTCTTCCCAGCTATGTCTAGGTTGGCATCAACCAGCACAATCATTCTCAGGAAAAACAGAAGGAAACCCCTCAAGGAGCTTTTGTTTGTGGGGCTCAGCAAACAGATAAGCTGACAACTGGGGTAAAGACTTTAGGACCAGTCATAACATCCTCGCTGTGCTGAAGGGAGTAGACACTTTGTATTTTCTCACCTTTGCTGTCAGTGGCAGTTCGCTCCAATTTAACAAACTGCCACTGAGTATCTGCTGAGAGCAGAGCACACTAACGGACATTGCTCTGGCATGTAAGAAAAGTTAATCAACCACAGCCTGTGCTTCAAAGTGATCGCAGGGCAACAGTGATGTCTTTGACTGTAGAGCAACAACAGTGTTTAGCTTAGGTTGGGCATTGACTGTGGATTCACTCACATTCTAAATCTCCATGGGATTTATATTTTATTAAATCTCTGCAATGATACTGCCTAGGAAGGCAGTGATTATCTTCATGCATAGAGAAAGAAACGGATATCATGCTTGAAACACAACAAAATGATGCCCAAAGTCCACAGCTGCCAAGTGGTGGAACCGGGATTTTAACCAAGGTCTGTATAACTTCAGAAGTATTACAGTTTTAAAATGATATGTTAATTTATACCACTGGGGGGTGTGAAATGTATAGCCTGTACAGCAATAAAATGTAACGAATTTGCCAGACCATTTTTTTTAAATGAAAATGAAGAGTTCCCAGTTAAGCTTGAAGTTCTAAGACCTGGGATGGGGGATGACTGAATGAGAGTGAATGAGAGAGGCTGATTGGATGACTATAGGACTTTGAGGAAGAGGGATGCAGCTTCTCTCTAGAGCACTCACAATAGGAGATAAATCAGACAAAGCACATGGGTCCCACACCATCCATTATCTGCATAAGCTAAGCTTCTTGGGGTGGGGGGAATGACTCTACCCAGTGAGAAGTCCTCCAACAAGAGGACATCTCTACCCCAGGTTCTCCAGGCAGAGGCCTTAGGACCTGCATGATAAACCAGTGTCCACAAGGCTCTCCCTGAACCCTTGGGTTTCCAGGACAGTGGAGGGCCAGTTCAGACTGAGTTTAGGAGTTTCCATGGAGAATCTACCTCCCACCTTCTCCAATTTCTGGAGGCTGCTATACCTCCTGGACTCTTCCTCTGTCTTCAACACTCACACAGACACTTTAAATATTCTTTACCTCATCATCTCTCTAGACCCTTCTTTTCTGCCTCTCTTTTCAATTTACAAGGGTTGTCCTGACTACACTGGACTCATCCATCTCTGCCATTGTAATCTCCCCATCTCAAAATCTGGGGAACTATATAGCTCAATTCCATCTACAACCTTAATCCCTCTGTCTTGGCTAGTTTCACTTCAGCTTAACATAAGCTAAAGTCATCTGGAGGAGCATCAGTTGAGAAAAATGCATCCAGAAGAATGGGCTGTAGGCAGACAAGCCTGTATGGCATTTACTTAATTTGTGATTGATGGAGGAGGGCCCAGCCTATTGTGGGTGCAAATACTCCTGGGCTAATGGTCCTGAGTTCTATAAGAAATTTGATGCAGCAAGCTGTGAGGAGCAAGCCAGTAAGCAGCACACCTTCATGGTCTCTGCATCAGCTCCAGCCTCCAGGTTCCTGACCAGTTTCTGCTTTGGCTTCTCTCAATGACTGTTGTTCAGGAAACATAAGCTAAATAAAATAAACTCTTTCCTCTCCAAGCTGTTTTTGATCATGGTGTTCTATCATAGCAATAGAAGCCCTGAGATACCTCTCTGCCATGCAATCTAACATTTGTACAGCTTGGTGATGACGTTCGCTTTTTGGAGAGATGATTGATTCGGCTGGAGTATTCTATGAGAAGTTGTCTGTCGGGCTCTGGTCCATCGTGGGTAGCCCAGCTGTGTCTGCCCCTTTCTCCTACCTCCTTCTCCAGTGGTGCCCGTAGTCTTTCCTTCCCATTTCTCTCCACATGAGATAGCTTCCATCTCTGGCACGGTAATGAATGACCTCACTCAGCATTTTAAGGACTCCTACAGCCGAGCACACCCACGTCCTTCCAGCACTTGGCAGGTGCCTGGCACAAAGAAGCCCTCAAAACAAGCTGTCAGGGCCCTGGAACTCAGTGAGTAACTTGGGCAAAAGGACATATAAAATCTTAAAATTCTCTCTCTCTCTCTCTCTCTCTCTCTCTCTCCCTCCCTCGATACTCCTTCTCTCTCTCGATACTCCTTCTCTCCTTCTCCCCCTCTCACCACCACCCCGTCTTCTTTCTGCCCAGACTATTGTCTGTATAACATAAGACATATAAAGAATAAATATCTTATTGGGAAAAGATAAACTTGATCCCACTCACACACAATACACTTCAAAAAAGAGCTGTTCAGAAACTGCTCCACTGTGCTACTCCAAGGCACCGAGGCCTTTGGAGGATAGACACAGGGCCATAGTCACCACCTATGAACTGAAAGAGCTTTCTTGTGAGACTTTTCACTTGAGACCACAAACTCATACCAGTTTTACTGCTGAAATATTTGATTGGTGAAGCTGGTAGAGAGGGATGGTGGATGATATAGCAGGAGGGAAGGATGGAAGCCTTTTGTGCCTCAGGGGTTACTTGACAGAGTTCAAGGGCACAATGAAAGACACTCTTGGCCTTTGTTAAACTTCCAGTGATGTGCTGTTCTTGTGGGTTTCCATCAGGGAAAATCTTTCCCTCAGCACAGTAGATGAGGCTGCCTGGAGCCATGATGGACAGCCCTCTGAGAAGTGGGTCTGTTACTGTTCAGGGCTCTCCTGAGTCTCTGGAATAGAATCTGGACTCTATACATACACTCGTACATGTAACCACACATAAACACACACCAACATGGAAAAGGTTCCACGATCTTCCAGAAGTGCCACCAGCTGGAGAGAACAGATGATTAAGCACATGAGTGTGTGTTGTGGTGGGCACAAACACCTTACAAGAAAGTGGAAAACAATAAAAAGATAACAAGTGCATATTGTTAGGATGAAGAGACAGCACTGCCAGGTCACATGCGCGTTGACCTCCTTACCTTTCTGCAGACAGGTACCGTAATCTGTACTTGTGCACTCTGGGACCCTTAGCTCCTTCTCCCACCATTCCAGCCATAGCCCATGTGTTTCATGTAAAGATATATTTGCAAAACTCCTTGTTTATTTCCCCTCTCTTTTTTCCTCATTACCCATATCAAGCTGATATTCCCCCAATCTCAGATTCCATAGAGAATCATGCTAGAAGGTTTAAGGTCACAGAGGACAGTGGGGTCCAACATCTCCTTGGCAGGGTATGGAGTAATGCATAGAAATGTGGGATTCCCTCTGACACTGAAGCCTCAGGACATTTTCTAATAAAAAGGACTCTATCACAAAGAAAAATAGGCTGTAAAGAGCCAAGTTATGTCATTTGCAGGAAAATGAGCCCAGGGCTAGTGCACAAAGCTCTGGACCAGTGCAGCTTCCTTTGTTAACCAGTTCCGTTTCACAGTGGGGCTTCAAGAATTGGATCTGAAAAGACACCTTGATCAACCCAGTGAGTAAAACACACTCCTGTCTCTTCTAGGTTCCATCTGATTCTGGCCCTGTTGCTTGCGTTGAATCTGACATGATGCCTTCACAGGCATCTCTATTGCTCCCCTCCCTCACCATCCCTCAGACCACAAACCCCTGGCACAGTCGTCTCAGCCTTGCCACTCTACCTCCTGAAAATCTCTCATTCTGTCTTCCTTTCTGCACTTCTGTTTTTTTTTACTCCTGACATCTAGATTACAGATTTCCCTTGCGTGTGTGTGTGGGGGGGGGATGGGGGTGGAGGGGAGAATCAATAACTACACACATGTGCATGCATTCTCATTTGCAAACATGTGCATATGCATGTGGAGGCCACAACTTAACCTCGAATGTCTTTTTTTTTTTTACCATCCTTTGCCTTACTTTTCTGAGACATGGTCTCTCACTGAAGCTAAAGCTTCTGGACTCAACTGGAAAGGCCTCCGAAGCATGTCCTAGGGAGTTTCCTGTCTTCATCTTACCAACACTAAGAGTACAAACACCCTGGCCACACCCTGCTTTTACCCTGATGCTGAGGACTCGAACTCAGGTCCTCATGCTTGCATAGCAAGCACTTTGCCCACTGAGTCTCCCCAGCCCCAGAGTCTCTTTACTGCTTGCTTTGATCTGACCCCATCTCAACCACACAGACCCAGTGCATAAGTTGTATGCTCTGAGAAGCCAGATCTACCATTCCTAACCTGAGTGGCTCCCTATGGCTGCAGGAAAAATCTAAGCCATTAATGAATGAGATATGACCCTTTCTGGTTTTGTATAATTCTTCTTAAACACAACATCATGGTACATTAAGCATTTTATCTTAATTTAAGGCCTGTGTCATTCATTGGCTTAACAGAAGCCTTCCTGAGAGAATAAAGCCTTTGTTATGAATTCCCAGTCATTTTTCTTATATAATCCCTGCTTGGAACATTGTCTATAATTTCCAATTTTGGTCTTTAAAATCAGGGAGAACTCAAGCAGGGGCAGGTATTTTTAAACATATATGACTCTCTCCAGGCTTTTAAAATCATCCCGCCCACACCCATTTCAGAGAGTATTTTTAGCCACTTCCATTTACAGAACAAGCTTTTCCAAAGAACTAAACTTAGTTTTCATGGAAACAACTCTTGCTTTTGGCACGCCTGTTTCATCAGCTTCTGTAAACTGTTTAATTACAACAGCAAGCACAGCTGATCTGGGAGGAAGGATGCCTGGCCAGCAGCAGAGGGACAGCACTGGCAGACAGCCATGCTCTGTCATCCCTGATAAGGTAGCCAGAGTCTAGGAATCCTTGCTGGCACAGCTGCCCTTCTACCTAGCCTCAGAATGCCCTTGTCCAGATGACCCAAGGCGCCCCTCTCATTCTCCAAAGCTTCTAATTCCACTGTACCCTCAGACCTTCATTAGGACAGCTTTTACTTTGTTTTTAAATCATTCTTTGTATACTCATGTTATTTTTTCTTTATTTTGGAGAGTTACACACACACACACACACACACACACACACACACGGTACATTGTGGTTATATTCTCCCCATTACTCTCCTGTATCTCAGTGTGGTGGTTTGTATATGCTAGGTCCAGAGATTGGCACTATTAGAAGGTGTGACCCTGTTGGAATAGATGTGTCACTGTGGGTGTAGGCTTTAAGACCCTCATCCTAGCTGCCTAGAAGTCAGTATCCTGCTAGCAGCCTTCAGATGAAGATGTAGAACTCTGAGCTCCTCCTGCACCATGCCTGCCTGGATGCTGCCACGCTCCCCGCCTTGATTATGGACTGAACCTCTGAACCTATAAGCCAGCCCCAATTAAATGTTGTCCTTATAAGAGTTGCCTTGGTCATGGTATCTGTTCACAGCGGTAAAACCCTAACTAAGACACTCGGTATCTCTCTTTCTTTTTTCTTCTTTCACCTAGTACACCCCCATTTCATCCCATTCCCACTGGAGAAAGTAACACGCCCTCCTCTAACATCCATTAACAGCCATCAGCTCCTCAGAAACAGTTGGCACCTCATGGTCACCTCTTCTAACCACAATAGCATATCAAAGGGCCTGCTGCTGTACATGTGTTCATAGTTGCTGTGTGTTCATGGTTGCAATGGCTGTGCCCTATCTGGATGACAGTGTATTGTGACACTCCTCCTATCCTCTGACTCAAACATTCCTTCTACCATCTCTTCCGCAATAGTCCCTGGACCTTGGAGTTAGAGGGGAGCAATGCAGATGATCCATGTAAGCCAAGTTCTCGTCAGTCACGTATTCTTAGTACTTTGGCCAGATAGGAGTCTCTGCATTAGTTCTCCCTTTTGCCCCGGAGTGAGAGCAGGACTAGTCTATGGGCATAAAGGTGAATATTTAGAAGGCAATTTGACATGTCTGTTTGAGGAAGCAACAGTAGAATGTTTTTCCTCAGGCCTATATACATTAAATAAATAAATAAATAAATAAATAAATAAATAAATAAATAGATAGATTATTTACTTACTTACTTATTTATTTATTTAGTGTATATGAGCACACTGTTGCTGACACACCAGAAGAGAACATCGAATCCCATTACAGATGTTTGTGAGCCACTATGTGCTTGCTGGGAATTGAACTCACGACCTCTGGAAGAGCAGTCAGTGCTTTTGAGTGCTGAGCCATCTCTCCAGCCCTGTTCTTAATTTTCAATTTTATTTTTCAACATATAAAGTAGTCAAATTTCATGTGCTTTGTTCACCCCACCAACTTCTATCCCAGGGACCTAAGCGACTTGACTTTCAAGTTTATTTCTATCGTTCAGACTCTCCCCCATGCTGTCAACGTATCAATCTTCAGACCTACGAAGGGCTGAGGAGAGAGCTCAGCTGGTAGATTGTTTGCCATGGAAGCATGAGGATCTGAGCTCAGTCCCTAAACCTACAAAAACCAAGCTGGGTGTGGTGGCACATTATCGTCATCCCAGCACTGAGGAGCATGTCCCTTAGCTCATGGCCCAGTCAGCCTAGCCTACTCATCCAATTCCAGGCTAGTTAGAGACTCTTTTTCAAAAAGCAAGGCAAATGGCATCTGAGAAATGATGCCTGAGATTGGCCTCTGGTCTGTGTGTGCATGTACACACATATGAACCTGAACACACACACACACACAGAGAGAGAGAGAGAGAGAGAGAGAGAGAGAGAGAGAGAGAGAGAGAGAGAGAGAGAGAGAGAGATTTGCCTGTCACATGCTTTAAAAGATTCAGATGAAGATTAATTGGCACAGTGTAGATTGGTTGAATAGCTTTCTGGAATAATGGCAGATTCTGCCTCTACTCTTGTCTAAAGCCCAAGGGTCACTGGCCCTATCCATGGTGACCCTTGAGTCTCTGTATCTTTCAGCATCCAGACACTCCCCAATACTGCTCTGGGGGTCACTGCTTCTGTGCTTACTGGTTTTCCACCCCAAGTTGGAACTGAGTTGTCTCCTTACGACCTGACACTCCACAGACTGGTTGGCTCACTTCTCATTTCTTTCCAAAATTAAAATGTTCCCAGGATATGCAAGTAGCAGAAGGAAGGAATAGAGAGAAGGGGAACATATGAAAGGAATGAGAGAGGGGAGAAGAAAAATACATAGATTAAGTAGCTTTCTGTGGGCACTTTTGCTCTTTATCTTATTTTTTAGTAGACATTCCTAAGTGTTGGTCTTGTGTTAGCTAATTCCCAGTGGCAGGTGCTTTTAGCAGCAGTGTGATATAAAATTGACGCTGGGCAACAGCAGTTCCTGGAAGCACTCTGAGCACTTTGGCTCCAGAGGCCCAGGAGCTAGAGCTTCATGGAGGCAGGGGCCAGAATGGTTTCTGGTGAGCCAAGGGCACAAATGGCAGGGACCAGGGCCACCCAACATCTCAGGTCGTTCCCTTCAGGAAGCTGGGAAGTAAGTGGTTCTATTGGTTCTCTTAGTTCTCATGTTGACATTGCTAATTGACTGATTATCCTGGCGTCAAAACCCCTAGTCACAGTGCTTGTTAGATGGTCTAGTCTTAGGAAGATGGTAAGCTTTCCATAGGAACAGCAGAGGTAGCTTCTCTTCCAAGCCTGCTAAAGCAGAAGTGAAGGGAACCATTGAATTTTCTACAGGAGCCACACATAAGTTCCCAAAGGCCTTCCTTGAAGGCACTTTCTATGGACCTCTCCCCATCCAGACACAAAGCCTAGCTCCTCCTGGTTCTGACTCCCTTGTGTGGGGTAGGCACCTGAAATTCCCATCACCTTTAACTTTTGACCCTACAGAAGAGAAGGCTGCTAGAAGCAGGGTGTATGAGAGGACAGCTTTATTTCCTCAAGGGTCTGAATGGGATCCCAACTCTACTGGGGTGCAGCATGTGAGGGTGTATTGCCTTCCACTGTGGGAGAGGTCAGACCAATGGAGAAAATATTGATAGGGAACTCATGAATAATCAATAAGTTAGACCATTTAAAAATAGGCCAGTTGATCTGGACAGTCATGGTTTGTCCCCCATAGACCTGTAGTTTTGGGGACAACTTCATGTAAATGGGTCTCTGTATTGTCAATTGTTGGCTGCTGTGACAGCAGAGAGCTAAGTACTGGCCAGATTTTGGTATTGCTATTCTTAAGGCCCATCACCTGGTTTTCTATTTTATAAACATTCCCCTTCCTCACTTGCTGATTGGCTTAATAAGGATCCAACAGCCAATAGCTAGGCAGGAAGTGGAGGGCTGAACTTCCGGGCAGAGAAAGGGTTTCTGGGAGAAGAAATCAGAAGTGAGAGATTCTCCAGTGGGGACAGAGCAGTGGCCTGGTGTGATCAAGAACAGAGGTAAAAAAAAAAAATAGCCATGTGTTGGGGCTATAGGAAAGTTAGGTTAAATTTACATTGAGTTAGCTGAGAGTCTGCCCAGCTGAAGGCCTAACCTATAATAAATATTAATAAGTCTCTATCATTATTTGACTTCTGGCAGATCCAGAACATCCTGCTATACAACTCCAATAGGTGAACTGGCCTTTCCAGTCATCAAGTAAAGATTAGACATCTCAGTCTGCCCAGCTGTACCTTCCACTGTGGAAGAGGTCAGACCATTGGAGTAAAGATTGAGAGATAGATAACACAGATCAATCAATAAGTTAGACAGACCATTTAAGGATAGGCCAGTCATGGTTTGTCCCCATAGACCTATAGGTTTTGGGACAACTTCATGTTAAGAAATCTTTGCTGCTCTGAGCTTCATATTGCCTATATGCAAAATGAACATGTTACTTCTGAAATCCTAAACCCCTCTTTCTTGTTGGGGGCTCTGGCAGTAGGAAAAGGAAGAAAGCAGGAAACGAGGATGGAATTATTTCCTTAGCCCTTCCAGATTTTGTGGGAGCACAGCCATGTGACATGCATGTGGGAGTGGGGATAAACCCTGTCTCTGGGGGAATATCGGAGAGGAAAAGTCGGTGATGGAAGAGAAATTCTCCGTGTGGCATTTCTCTGATCAGGAAGCACAGACCTTCCAACATGACTGCATTGACTCTCAGTCTTCCCAAGATACCTCTTCCAAATAAGAAAGATCCTACCACCAAGAAGTCTCACTCTGATCTAGCAGGAATTCTCAGCCTGGACTCAAGTTTTGAGAGCTCCATTTCCCTCTCAGGGACTGGGTATCAATCAACCCTGATAGATTCAGGATGGTGATGGGTACTGGAGAGTACCAGGATTGGAGGATATCCCCAAGGAGGCAGGAGAATTCTCTCTCTTCTGCAGCCCAATCTTGAGGCTAGCTCATGCTTTAATGCTAACCAAAATACAGTTTTTCCCCATCTGGAAAGGATGGGTGGTGGGAGTCCCCCAAGGGGCCATCGAATTGTGGTGTATAAGTAATTAAGGGATTGAATTGATATCTTGTTTCCACTCTGTCAAGAAAAACTGAGTCCCAAGTTCATAATGGGTATGTCAACCCACCAGTAAAGTGAGTGCTGGGCAAGAACCAAGGGCTTTTCATAAGTGAGGAAACTCTGGTCTGTTATCATGTCAAACTTCATTAATGGTAGGTCAGGGAGGAGCCAGAGGCTCTGCTTTGCTCATAGCTCACAATTACTGCTGCTGCTGCTGGTCCACGAGCTACATTTGTGCAGCCAGAGTTTAAGCAGGTGGATTTTCCAGAGGATAAAATCCTACCTCTTCTATTTTTATTGTGTTAGTGAAAAATCCTTGCTCTCACCTCAACAAAAATAAAAGATGACTTTTTCAACAACCACATACAAGTGACTATGGGCCAGGGACACAGATTCAGGTAGCCTCGAATTCCATGGTCCAACGTGGTGACTGTTCCATGAAGTTTCTGTAGTAAGAGAACAAAGAAAGTCATAAACCAAGGCACATTTCAGATAGATTGGTAGGAGGTGGGACATAGGCCAGTTGATAGAATGCTTCATTAACATACACTGAAACCTGGCTTTCATCCTTAGAATATGATAAACCAGGTATAGTGTCAGTTGGGGATCTCTGCAATAGTCTTCAGATGCCATCTAATGACCTTGTTAGCCTTCAAATGGACAGAAACTAGGGTTATATTATACATTCCAAAGCGATTTACTTTGTAATTACAAGGCTTTTAGGTCACACATAGAGATGGACAGTGAATGGCTCTTCTGAGTGCTTTTAAAGATAGCCCAAGATAGCTTGGCTCCAGACCTGAAACATCCCACTTCTCTGAGATCAGGGAAATTCTTATCAGTCCATCGGTCCCAAAGAAACTTTAACATCAGTGTGGCATTTTTTTCTCGGCACTTCAGTTCACATTCTCGAGTTTGTCATCTTCCCAGCATTGTCCTCAAGCAGCAGTGTCAGCCACAGAAGGCTGCAGTGTTTGTGTGTCTGTCCCCAGGGTCTGGCTGACATCACTTGTCTTCCCATCTCCATAGCCTGCTCAGAGCTGAGCACAGAGAGGTTACTCAGAGACTCTTGTCTCTCTGTAGGGAAGACTAGAGCAGCAAGGGACACACCGAGTTAAAATAGAAGAAAAAGAGAGACCACTCCAAATCAGATCATCCCAGATGATCAGACTCCTCCCCACACAGCATCCTCAGCACCAGAGCTGACCACAGGGCCAGTGTCCTTAGCATGGGAACGTGTCACACAGCCCTAACCTTTCCTGGGTGTTTCTTCTGATGAAAAACAAAAAGCTAAGTGAGGAGGCATTCTGCAGAAAGGGCTAGGGAAGAGCAGGAAGCAAGCCAGACCCCTGCTGTCCTCTGGGTCCTCTCACTGGTGGAGACAGTGTAAGAAGGAACTGCATACTGTTCTGCTGCCCTCTCATGCAGCCGTTTCCCATAGGGTATGGCTGACCATTATGAAGCCACTCTGGGGCTGAACAGCCAATTCATCGTTGGTGTGGATAAAGAAGGAGGGAAGTGTGGAATATCAGGAGTGATGGGTGAAAATTGGAGATGTGAGCATGAGTCCATGTTCAGCTTAATGTAGAAACAGATAGAGAGGCAAAGAGATGCTATTCATGGTGTAGACATATCCATTCCTTTCTCTGTCTGCTGAGAGGCCTAGAAGCAGCACAGTCACATAGTCTGTGCCTGGATCTTGTTTTCTGATGTTGTGTCCCATAAGAAGAGCAGGAAATGGCTACCTCCAGGGTTGGCAGGGAATAGAACATCTTATCCAGTGTTAGATAAGTAACAATGTGCTGGCATACACACTCACACACACATACACACAGACACACCTACACACATAAACATGCAAACACAGGCACACACAAACATGTATGTGTATATATATACATACATACATGTATATATACATACACATACACACATACACACCAACACACATATATACACAAGCATATACATATACCTACTCATATAAATAAACATATATACAAAAACACATGATGCATACATAGATATACATGCATTCACAAACATAGATATATAACCACACACAAACATACATACATTTGCAAGCACTCATATATACACATAGACAAACACACATGTACACCTAAACATATATGCATATATACACACATTCACAAAAACAGATGTAAAACATACTCACATTCAAAAATATACTCATAAACCACACAAATACAAATACACACTCATACATATGATACACATACATACACATATATACATATACATATAAGCATGCTTATATATGAGTGCATATGCATACATGCATGCATTTACATGTGCATACATAAATCTACACATACATATACTATAAAAGAGGCTTTTCAGAAGGACATAGGAACAGACTAAGAGTTCCTAATCTGAAATGCAAAGTCACTCAGCAGCATTGACCAGCCCCAAGTAAAAAATGTTTATCCACAGTCCACACTGACAGAGCTAAGTGATTAAAGAGAAACTCTGCATTTGAGAAAGTGAACTAGAGTTTCCTGGCCTTCAGTGTGGGTTGCTTGTACAGTGAGGTTTTCTGGGAGCACAACACTGGGAAAACAACAGAGATATCAGAGAAATACCCACAGGGCCAGTTTACAAAACCTGACCAGCGCTCTTCAAAAATTTCAAGGTCATGAGAACAAAGAACTGAGAGATACTGTCCCAAGGAGCCCCAGAACACAAGACAAGGATACAACATCCTAAGTGGGGTCCAGAGACAGAGTGAGGACTGGAGCCGAAGAGGAAGCCCACAGAGAATGCTGGCTTCCCCAAAGAATGCTGGTTCGCTCATGGCAGTCATACCACACTAATGGAGGAAGGCACCGCTGGAAAGCCGTGGACATGCACTAAGGTCTTGACTTTTGTGTCTATCTAAATCTCTCCTGATACGGAGTAGAAATTAAGACAGCAGCAGCAACAATGATGGAGTATGGGGGCAGCTCGGACATGTTACCAGTGGGGCTGTACCATGTGCTGGAGCAGCTATTCTTCTCTCTCTCTCTCTCTCTCTCTCTCTCTCTCTCTCTCTCTCTCTCTCTCTCTCTTTCTCTTTCTCTCTCTCAGGGCTTTGGGAATTAATCATGCATAATGAATCAACTTAAAATTAGACTAAGCATTTTGGTAACAGCTGGTCCCCCAACTCCCCAGAATCTATAATATGTAATTTATTTTGACAGGTTTCTCATGGAAGTGCTGGTAGGAGATGATGGTACAAAGAAATGCTCAGCCTTTAGAAAGGGTCTGCTGGGTCCCCAGCTAGGGGATCAGTTTGGAGGAGCTAGATCCACCCCCAATCTTCGCATCCTTATCCTAGCTGGCTCTTGCTTCCTGTCTGTGGAGGGATATGTGACTGCCTTTGCCAAGGGACAGACAGGTGCTGATGTTAGCTACCCTCTGCCACAAGCATGGCAGCCTCCTCCTCATCCAGCGGGTCCTGAATGCTGTTCCTACAGTGAGATGGGTGCTAACACAGGACCAACAGAAACCGACAGCAGCACTGGGTTGGAGCAGCTTCTGAGGATCGGGAACAACAGCCAGGGCTGGGAAGACATAACGCTCTCAGTCATGAATTTCAGGAGACCTAAACATGGACTCCAGAAAACACTACATGGAGCTGCAGAGGACATGAATTCTGCTCTTTGGGCACAGGTATGTAGAAGAAGCTTTGAGCTCTACATGAAAATACAGCTGGCCAGTGGTTTGACCTCAGCCTCCTGGGGCCTTGAGCATAGACACTAGCCATAGCAAGCCTAGATATTTTACCTATGGCATAGGAGAGTGTCTTGGTGGCCCCTGAATGAGTTTCTTGGAAGCAATTTTTCTTCTGCCTTTTACAAACATAAAAGGAAAGAAAATTAAGCATTTACTCTTGGATAGAATCATTTCCTAACACCCTAATTTGTTGTAGGGGAAGGAAATCCCAAGAAGTTTCATTTCATAGCTAAAAGTCACTCCAAGGAGTAGCTGCCCATGCTCCTGCCTGGGTTCCTAAGTCTCCTGAGACACATGGTGTGGTTTGTGTGTTGACTGAGGTATCACTGGTCCCACAGTGGGTCCTCATGTCATTGCCCTACCCTGTGAGATGCAGTCCCATTGCATCCTGGTCTCTGGAGCTTATTGCTACATCCAGCACCTGATCAATCTCCTCCATGCTAACCTGGAAGTGGACAGCACAGCTTTGAACTTTAACCTTTGTGAATCAATCATCTATACCTGTGTCATCCAATTACTTCACTCAAGTAGGGAAGTGAAAAAGAACCCTGCTTGGTATCAAGACAAAATAAAATCCTATCTTTGACCTCCTTGCCCAGACATGCATTCCCTATAGGCAGTAATGCCCAGAAGAGACAAAAGATTGGTTCTTGAGGGCTATGGAGATAAATCTTACCATTTTTATGAATAAAGAACAGTGCACACAGAACATAGATGGCTGTATTGTGCATTGTACTAAATGCTCAGGACTAGGGCTGAAAAGATAGCTCGGTCAGTGATGTGCTTCTTGGTACAAAGTTGAGAGGGTCTCTGAGGCCTTCTGACTTCCTGTCTAGCTCCATGTTTGATCCCTAGAGCCTGTTTTATTTTTCTTAAGTAAAGCGTCATAATCTCACACATTGGTATTCCCAGGCCTGGGGATGCCAAAGTAAGAAAATCCCTGGCCAGCCTAGCTGAATTGGTGAGCTGCAACTCACTCAACAGACTCTAGAATCACCTAAGAGATAAGCTCCTGGATGTGTCTGGGAGGGAGTTTCTAGAAGGGTTAATGGAAGTGAGAGGAGCCATTCCAACTGTGGGCAGCATCGTTCCAAGGACTGGGGCCCTAGACTGAATAAAAAGTAGAAACTAAGCAGAGTCCCATCATTCATCTCTCTCTGATCCCTGACTGTGAAGTCAGGGTGATCAGCTGCTTCACACTCCAACCACCATGCTTTCCCCACCATGATGAACTGACTGTACTTTCAAAGTGTGAGTCAAAACAAACCCTTGTCACAGCTAGGTTTCTATTGCTGTAATGAAATGCCATGACCAAAACCAACTTGGAGAAGAAAGAGTTAATTTTATCACATAGTTCTCACGTCATATTCTATCACTGAAGTCTAGATAAGAACTCAAAACAGGAACCTGAAGCCAGGAATCCAGGAACTGAAGCTGAAGCCATGGAGGAGTGCTACTTACTGGCTTGCTCCCCATGGCTTGCTCAGTCTGCTTTCTTATACAGCCCAGGACAACCAGCCCAGAAGTGGTACCACCCACACAGACTTGCCCACATACCAATCTGGTGGGGCACTTTCTGACTTGGGAGTCCCTCTTACCAAATGAATCTACTTCTTTTAAATGGGAAGAGTGAGAGGGGTGTTTAAAACACAGTGCAACCTTCCCCTGGATTTTCTTACATTCGAGTTCAAGTCATAGTACAGCAACTGTACTAGGTCCCTGGCTGTCTGAGCTCCCCACAGGCAGTGGCTGGGACCACCCATAGTAGGCATTTGATGACTCTGAAGGAAGGACATGCCTCCAGGTCCACATATTAGAGCCCTGGTGAGGGTTCTTGTAATGGTCTGCTGTTTAGCTTTTGTCGGCTTGACACAAACTAGTCACTTAGAAAGAGGGAACCTCAGCTGAGGAATTGCCACCATCAGAATAGGCTGCAGACATGTCTTAGGTCGTTTTCTTGATTAGTGGTTGATGTGATATGGTCAAGCCCACTGTGGGTAGTGTCATCCCTGGGAAGGTGGTTATAGGTTGTATAAGAAAGCAGGCTGAGCAAGTCTTGGGCATCAAGCCAGTAAGCATCGTTCCTCTAAGGTCTTTGCTTCAGTTCCTGCCTCCAGATTCCTTCACTGAGTTCCTGCCTTCTATCAGCTAAGATAAACCCATTCCTTCCCAAATTACTCTTGGTCAGTGTTTTATCACAGCAACAGAAAATAAACCAGAACATTGTCCAAGAAAATAGTGGTTTGCTTATAGAATAAGAATCAGGAATAAGCACAGGGAGTGGGGTGCACTCACTGCTCTAGGAAACACTCCATTTCTCTGGGTTTTCCCTTTCTTGTCATCTCTGTCTTGACTCCTGAGTGTAGTTCTACTGGCATGAGTGGGAGGGGTTGGGGGGGGTACCTTGGTTGCTCTTCCTCAGGAGCAATTTACCTGTTTTCTTGAGACAACATCTCTTGCTAGGTCTTGGCATCCACCACTTTGGGCAGGCTGATGATCCAATGAGCCCCAGTCAGTGGAGTCTACCTGCATCCACTCCCTTAGCACTGACATTTCAAGCACACTCCACTATAGCTAACTTTTCAGGTGGATGCTGGGAACTGAGCTCAGGTCCTTATACTTGTGTGGCAAGCACTTTACTAATTGAGCTAACTCTCTAGTTCTTTTACATATGTATGTATGTGTGTATGCATGTTTGTATATATATATATACATATATACATGTATACATGTATACATATGTATGCCTCTAGATTCTTCTAATATGTATAATCACTGTGAACAGTGTATCATCCCCCACCCAGTGTGTGTTGCTTGCATCTCTTGATTACATCATTGAGGCACATAGAGTGACCCACATAGAACACCTCAGTTGTTTAAGTACAGTCTGTGATGTTTGTGCAATCATGAAACTAGTTAGCCTAGCTGTTCTTGAAGCATACCCATCCTTATGGAATGCTGGTCTTGCTCTGCAGTTTCCCTAGGGTCTATCGCCTTACCAGAGCCAATGATAATCTTTCTATAAATATCCACCTTAAAACAAACAAATCCTGCATCCCTGAGGGAAAGGCACACATAGAAAGTGTGTGAGTTAGGCCATGAGAAACATGGCACACAGCCTTACTTCACTCACTCAACTCACCAGACCCTGGGGACCCAAAAGACTAGGGTGCAAAACTTAGGGTGGAGGAAAGCACAGTTTTCCACCCTGCCATCCTGTGGTCCTTATTGGAACCTGAGTGGGCGGCAACTAGGAGCCCATATATACCAGGGACTAAATAGACTTGGGAAGAAATGAGGCATTGTGGGAGCTGAGTTCTTCCTCTAAATGAGATTCTACCCTTCTCAGGGCTGGACCCTAGATGGGACCAAAGCTCTAGAAATGACCTAGAGCAGAGCAAATGCCTTCCAGGAGCATCCTTGGGAGCACATCCACCTCATGTTAGGCCCACCCAGCTGATTGGGGGGGGGGGGGGCAAGAGGGTGGGTATGTAACCTAATATCCAACCCCGTTTACCCAAATGGGAGGTCCTTAGCCCAGCCCAAAGCTTGATGGGTAACTGTAGGAGCCCAGGGTCTATCAGCATGACAAAGCTGTCCAGCTAAGCTGAGAAGCAGGAAGGCATTTGGCCTACCAGAGGCAATGTAGGGCTATGGCTGGGAGGAGGATGAAGAGGACATGATCTCCCCAAGGGCACAGCTCTGGTAACAAACCTTAGGAGAGCAGATACAGCAGTAGACTATTCTCCTAAACAGAGACTCCTTTTTGCAAAAGGCAGCCAACTCCTTTTGTGTGTCAAAAAAGAAGACTTCTACCAGATTGCTAAAAATGAGCAGCAGATAAAAATACAATTCTGGTCCCCAGAGCCACGCATCCTGGCCAGGCTGCAAACAGCCTGCTTTTTTTTTTTTTTTAGTTTTTAATTTTTAGGCTGAGACACAAGGCACAGTCTGCCCCCAAGTGGTGGATCTCTTGTAAAGACACCCCACTGCCAACTTCCTCAGAAAGCCTGAGGAGTTTTTGGAGGCCCTGAAGGGCTTTGAAAGCAAATGTTGGGTTTTTTTTTTTTCTCATTTCACAGACTTCTTGGTGTAATGTCTGAAGACAAAATATTACTTCTCTCCCTCAGATGCAGTTGAGTTTGTCTAACACTTCTTGACTTTTCTTTTGTTCAGAAAATCAGGATGAACCACCTTAGCAGACAGAAAAAAATTTAAACCCTAGAGACAAAGAAGCATGTAAGAACAGAGACGCCTCACACTGACTCAAATGCTTGCCCTTTGGTGGGGTTTTTGGGTAGTGAGGGTCTCTGTGGTCAAAGTAGCAGCCTAATGTAGGATTAAGAGAACAGAATGCCTATGTTGGAATCATCCTTTTGCCTCTCACTAGCCACATGACCTTGGGGATACTATTTCTACCCTCTGCTAAGTTTAGATGCAGCTTAGGTGTGAACTCTGAGGCTTGTGTTGGACTTTGATTTTCATTGAAGTGGCTCTAAGAGGCAATGGAACCTTCCCGAGGTGGGGCCTGGAGTCTCAGGAATTCACCTCTCCTTAGAGATAACTAAGGGAGTTTGTAGTTGCACTGAGACCCCGAGCCCTCGGAGGTTCTGTACTACTAGTTATATGTTTCCTAATGTTGTGACCAAATACCTGACAAGATGTAACTTAAGGTAGAGAGGCTTATACTGGCTCATAGGTTCACAGCAGGGATGGTGTGGCAGCTGGCCCCAGCCTTCCACACTGGTAGGAATTTGTGGTGTGTTTTCTTATATCTCGATATATATATATATATATATATATATATATATATATATATATATATATATATATATATATATATATTGTGCAGCAGAGGCAGAAACTGGGGCTGGAAGCCAAGCTTGGCTGGTAAACCTCAAGACCCACTCCATTCCCCTCCAGGACCCACTTTCCCCAGTGAGGCCCCACCTCCTAAAGAGCCCACACCCTAATACTAAATGGCAGCATCTGCCAGGGCTGGGTAGTCAAACACAAGCCTGTGGGCGACAGTCACAGCTCCCTTTTTACACTCCCACCATGGGGTTCTCACCCAGAGCTGAAGCAAGAGTGAGCCAGCACCACACCCCTGACTAAATGAACCTCTTTTCTTAGGCATGACATGGCTTCAGGTATTTCAGTATAGTAACAGAAAACAGACCACTACAACCCCCTTCTTTGTCCATAACAGGGGGCCACAGTCAAATTTGTTTCGAGTTTCTTGAGTGTTTGGTGAGTTACTGACCATCAGGGAGTGTGGCCAATGCTTGCAATGTGGTGTGAACTGCAGGATCATCAGAGACATGACTGCTGTCTTCACTCTGCTGCTAGTGCTGCTTTTCAAGCTGAAGCTAGCCTAGATTGTACTGCACAGGTAAGGAGTGTGGCAAATATTGGTCCCATGTAGCTATCAGGTCCAAAGACCTTTCCGTCTGGGAGCTGGCTCATTTCTAGAACCATCCATGTACAGATGGACTGAAGCCAGGCAACCCCAACCAGGACAGGAGCCCTGATGGAGGTCACAGAGAAGCAGAATCAAAGAGGGGAGGGTTGTTCCAGAGTTCTTCAGCAGAGACAGCAGCTAGCTAGGCAGTGAGAACAGGAAAGGTACCTTAGTCTAGACGACCTTGTTGGGTCTTGATTGTTGACCCCTATCTGCTCTTTTCTGATTTTCTCCATCTCTGTCTTCCTTGGCATTTGCCCTAAACATCTTCAGCTGGTCAGAGTCAGTTCTGTTTGCCCCTGCCCAAGGATCCTGACTGGTGTAAGAAGACAGACCCAGAGAAAGTATGTGGCTTGCTCAGGGTCAAACAGAAACTGTATGGCAGAGCCCAGCTCCTTTTCCTTAGGTTGCCCACTCTGGTCCTGCACCTGGAGAAGGGAGAGGTGCTCATCATAGGCAAATTCAAGGATATCAGGTGTAAAGGACAGCCACAAATCCCAACTGCTGTGGGACTAAGACCTGAAACTATCAGACAATAACACTCATGGTTGATGGTTCAAGGGCTCCCCTCAGTGGCCATTTTGCTGACAGCCAGAGGTCCTGGAGGACTTTCCAGCTGGTTTCACAGGACTCTTCCCTGTAACAAGAAGCAGAAGACATTGTGCCATGGCCTCTGCCTTCTGGATAAGGTGGCTTCGCTGTTTCTTAAGCCTCTTTGTACTCTAAACCTTTATAGTCATTCTGTAAACTACATAGATAGGTAGATAGATAGATGATAGATCAATAGATAGATAGATAAATGATTGATAGATAGATAGATAATAGACATATATATAGATAGGTGATAGATGATAGAAAGATAGATAGATAGATACATAGATAATAGATATATAGATAGGTGATAGATGATAGACAGAAAGATAGATAGATAGACAGATAGATACATAGATACATAGATTCATAGATACATAGATAATAGATAGATATATAAATAGGTGATAGATGATAGACAGACAGATAGGAAGAAAGAAAGATAGATAGATAGTAGATAGATAGATAGATAGATAGATAGATAGATAGATAGGATGATGAAGGGAAAGAAGATAGATAGGCAGGTAAATAGATGATCAAGATAGATGATAGATAGAAGATGATAGATGATCAATAGATAGGTAGATATATGATAGATAATAAATGATAGATATAGATTATATGTAGATATACATATCTACATATATATACATATCTACATATACAGTAATAAATTAGAAATAAAGAACCTATGTTTGCCTAAGCAGGGACTAAATGATGTGATACTGCTTCATAAGTTGCTACCAACAAAATCGCCACAACTTGTGAGTTTATTTTTACTCAACAAATCATGGTATTGTGGAAAAGCACAAACATGGTTATCTATGTTTCTGGAATAACATGCTCATGGCACTATGAGATCAAAAGGTTAGTGAGACAGTGGGGCAGTAGAGAAAAGATGAGCCTAGGAGTATAGGAGGAAAGATCACATATGCTTTATTTGGAGATGAATGGGTAGATGTATGGATGATGGAGGAGTAGATGGATAATGTATGGATGGATAGATAGATTGGTAGATGGGTGATAGGTAGATAGGGGTGGGAGACTACATGGATAGATACAAAAATATGCACAGTATACACACATGTACACATAGATCCTACTGACATATATTTATAATATAAGTGATGTGTTTGGGTGAGAAGCTGGATATTCCATGCAGGGAGACTTAGAGAAGGATCAATGACAGGGAAAATGTGTTCAGAGAAGCCAAAAATCACAAGAGCTCATGAGAAGAGAAAAGAGTAACCAGGAGAAGCTGGAGGGCCAGAAAGACAGAGTGAATCCTGGGCAGTGGTTGTCAGGATGCTGAGAGTAACAGTGGGTAGAGGAGCTAGGCAGGGCCTCAATCAGATCAGCGGGAGATGATGATGGAGAAGGCTTGGGTGGTGAATGGAGGAAAGAGGGATCAAGGTGGACTCCTGCAGGAGCCACATAGGCCATTTTGGACACTCACATTGGCCTCTACAGCTGAGGAAGAGACAGTCATTGACTGGTATGAGCTCATTCATCCCAGTGACCAAGCTTTAGATACTTCCTGAATAGTTCTCACTGCTTGTGGATGTCTGCTGCTTGCTGTCTTAGGTCTCTAGTTCCTGAGAATATTTCTATTCATTTCCTGGACTTTCTTATAGACCTTTTGATTTGACTAGTGGGATGTGAATCAAGATGAACATTTCAGACATGGCCTACCATGAGCCTCCCAGACTTGGGGTTCCCCCTACTGGCTCAGTGGATAGGAAGGATTCCAAGGACTGTAAGCAGAGGGGAGTCACAAGATGGAAGGAACCTGGGACATTGAATGATTGCATAGATCAAAGAGTACTCACCATCACCACTGATCTGATTGGGCCATGACACACTGAAGTGGTCAAAGTTGTTGAAGTGCTGGGTGTGTTACAGAAAGCGCCCTATCTTGATTGTTAATAATTTTGGTTGCTTCCATTTCTGTGCTTCCATGCTCCTTGAAGATTCCTTCCAATATTCTCCTATCTTCAATGTCTACTACAATTCTGTCACCTGTAATCAAAGTTTAACTATGATCTATAAGTAAACATGGCCTTAGAGACCATTTCCTAAAACCAAGGTCTCTTAAACATCACACAGGTATGATGGTGCATTCAGACTAGAAGCCAGGCCTCAAGTTCCTCCACTTTGTCCCCTTTCTATGGCTCTGAAATCTATTTTGTGCAGAACATAATAAATCTGGATTTCTTTGACAGAGTGAAATGCACAGAGTCACCTCCAGGCATTGATTTTTCCCAGAGGACCCCCACACCAGCCCTGGGGGCTCAGAGTGGGGATCGATGGTGGGGTCTGGCTCTGTGGTTGTAAATTGCAGAACAGGGAAGCAGGCAGAACTGTTCACTGGCAGTAAATTCAGCTTCAGCCAGCAAGCCAGCTTTTCTCCTTTGGTGATTCTACCTCATAGATCAGAGAAGAAGGAGAGGGGGGCTTCTTGCCTCATCTGCTTTCCCTCAATACTTTAAAGAAACTTTTAATTTTGAAACAACTTTAGAGTCAGGAAGAATTCCACAATAGTACAGGGAGCCACACACTCTGTCCAGCATCCTCTGATGTTAGCATTTTATACAGTGCAGTTATCAAAGCAGACTTAACACTGGTACTGCCATGAAAGCAGACTTAACACTGGTACTGCCATGAACTAAGCTATGGTTTCTGCTGGGACTGTCTCAGTTTTCCACTAGCATTCCTTTCTGTTTTTAATCCTGGCTGCAGAGGTCATCATACCTCCTGCCAGTCACTGAGCATTCCTGTCTCTGGGTTTGTATCACCATGGCAGTTTGGACGAGTACTAGTTTGAAAGAGATCTGGGGTTTTATAGACTGCCCTTCAACTTGAGTTTGTCTATTGAGTGTGGCTGAGGGTTTCGGGAGGAGATTGTAAAGCAGAAGTGCCTTTCTCTGTGTCGCCTTCAGGAGTCCAGAGCACTGTGATTCATCACTCATGGTGTCCTCTTCAGCTGTGAATAGCATGGCATCCGCTAGCTTCCACCACTGTAGGATTCAGTAGTTTCCCTGGTCAGCCCCTGTGCAGGGTCCTCTGGAAGAAATGGGAAAGACAGAATCTTTTTTTACAGTTTCTCTGTTATCTTCACAGATGCTCATAGACAGGAAACAGTGAACAAATAACCAGGCTCAGAACCACCTCTGATAAAAACAAAGAAACAAACAAAATGAAATTTCTTTTCATTGTGTGTATGTGTGTACGTGTGTGTGTGTGTATGTATGTATGTATGTATGTGTGCCTGTGTGTGTATCTCTCTCTCTCTCTCTCTCTCTCTCTCTCTCTCTCTCTCTCTCTCTCTCTCTCTGTGTGTGTGTGTGTGTGTGTCTGTGTGTGTGTCTCTGTGTGTGTGTGTGTGTGTGTGTGTGTGTGTGTCTGTGTGTCTGTGTGTCTGTGTGGAAGTATGTACACATAAAGTGCTGGAGCCCATGGAGATCAGAGGTATTGGATCCCCCTGGAGGTGGAGTTGGAAACTATTGTGAGTCACCTGACATGGGTGCTGGACACCAAACTTAGGTCCTCTGCAAGAGCAGTATTCACATCTAACGCTGAGCCATCTCTCCACCCCCCAGCTGATCTTGTGTTAAGCACTTGGTGGACACTGAGGATATTGGGAGTCATCTACTTTACTAGCTTCACTCTGCAATCAGAGAGTTAGAGGGACGAGAGTCCCCCAATCAGGCTTCTAGGCTTCTAAGGAAATCGGGTGTTTGTACCTCTTTGTCCTGTTGGATAAAACCAACAAGCTAAGAAAAGTGGGCAGTGTAGATCAGGGGCTGTTGCATTTGTCACTGGGCAGATGCTGGAGCCAGATACTCAAACATCAGTGGGTGTTGTTTGGTAGGCTTGGGGTACTGTGTATGGAACAAAAGCCTTGAGCATGCTAGGCAAGTGTTCTGCCACTGAGCCACAGCCCAGACCTTCTCCAATGTGAAACGTCTTCAGTATGCAGCAACTGGCAGATCAAAGCTTGAAGATCACTTGTGTTTGGGAATGCAGGTTAGGGGTGCCAGTGTGTCTGGGAAGAGAGGCCATGCCAGAGGGAGGCTGGATCTGCTGGGTCAAGCTCCAGCACACTTACATGCCATATTAGCCACCTGGCCACAGGCGAATAGAGCCTGCTTCTGGAATAATGTTCTCAGCTTTGGTTGTGTTAGAATCTCCCAGGGAACATTACAAGCATGAATTCCCCAAGCAAGCGCTGCCCTGGAAAATGATAAACTTGTGTTCAGGGGACCAGGAATGCAGCAGTTTTTAAAAGATCTCTTAATGAGAGTTCTGTTGGACTAACATTCCAAACCAGCAGACTCCTTAGAGTGTGGTCCTCCCACTCAAAGGACTCCTCAGAATGTGGTCCCCCTGCCCAAAGAACTCCTCAGAGTGATCCCCCCTGCCAGCCTCCAAGACATGGAGAGAAACCTAGGGCTGTCCCACCCTGCTCCAACCTCTTTTTTCCAACACCTTCCATTTTCTGCTCTCTTTTCTCAGATGGAACTTTAACCTACCTTTGAGGTTTGCCCTCTGCTAAGACTCAGGCATCCCACCTCTGTGCAGCAGGTGGAGGGAACAGCAGGAGGTTCGGGACATAGTATTTCACCATTTCTGCATTTCACCCTCTTGTGGGAGGTTGTACAGACAGGTACTTAACCCCTGCTCTGTATCACACTCCAAACCTTCCGATATCATTGTGGAAACTATATTCTTGTGCCTGGCATGTGTTTGAAGAAGCTGTAGGTCAGGAAGGTAAACAACCCGCCCAAGATCACACAGCATGAAACCCATCTGTGAGACTGAGATCTGATGGGATCCTGGTCCCTTCTAACTCTGAACCCTTTTCATGCCATGGAATTTGTGTTTTCCCTCTGCTTTTGCCTTTTGGTTTTTTCCTTTTGTTTTAAATATCATTTGTAGTGTGTACATGTGTATGTGCATGTGTGTGGTGCATGTGTGTGCTTGTGAGTGTTTGTGTTGCATGTGGTGTGTGTGGGATGTGTGTGTGTGTGTGTGTGTGTGTGTGTGTGTTGGGGGGGAGGGGATATGTAGTCACATGCAAACCTTGTGGAACTGGTTCTCCCTTTTTACCTTTATGTGGTACTGGCTGGTTTTGTGTGTCAACTTGTTACAAGCTGGAGTTATTATAGAGAAAGAAGCCTCCCTTGAGGAAATGCCTGCATGAGATCCAGCTGTAAGGCATTTCTCAATGAGTAATCAAGGGTGGGAGGGCTATTATGAGTGGTGCCATCCCTGGGCTGGTAGTCCTGGGTTCTGTAGGAAAGCAAGCTGAGCAAGCCAGGGAAAGCAAGCCAGTAAGTAACATCCCTCCATGGCCTCTGCATCAGTTCCTGTTTCCTGACCTGCCTGAGTTCCTGTCCTGACTTCCTTTGGTGATGAACAGCAATGTGGAGATACAAGCTAACTAAATCCTTTCCTCCCCAACTTGCTTCTTGGTTATGATGTTGTGCAGAAATAGAAACTCTGACTAAGACACGTGGGTTTGGTGAACCAGACTCAGCTTCTCTGAGCTTTATGGATAGCTCTACCCACTAAGCCATCTTGCCACTGCTGTTCTCTGTTTTTTATCAAACCAACCTGAGCAACTTTTTACTGAAAGTGAAAAGATAATGGCCTGGTGAGATCTAACCTCATGAAGGACTGCAGATCAACAAGACCGCCCTATCCAGAGGGCTTCCTGAGCCAGGCCCGGTGGTGCTGGCTGCCTGTCTAGCCTTGCTGTGTCTTCAATGAGGTGAAAAGAAGTCCAACTGCCTTGGAAAACCACCACAGGAGAGCCGTGCTGAACCCCTTTTTGTGACTCCCCTCAAAGTCGCCTAGAATAAGGTTTTCAGATCCTGCCCTCCTTCCTCAACTATCTCCAGGTGTCAGCATTCACAGCTCCCTGCTTCTGCTCTGGGTGACGCTAGTGTTCCACTTCCTGCACAGACAGCCTGCCACTTGTGTAATATGGTGGTCACCTTGAGGGCTGTTCAGATGGAACTCAGGGCAGAAGCCTCTGGATCATTACTTGGGACCAGGACCAAGTCTCCAGCTCCCAAACATTGCCAGGGACAGTCTGAACAAGGAGGGGACACTGTGAGGCACTGAAGCAGCTTCTACCCCAGGTCACCCCATACACCCAAAGGACAGGGATGAGAACTACCCAGTGCTTCTCCTGGGCCAGCCCAGCATGCTTACCTGAATATCACCCTCACTTTCAGTTTCAGACATTCATTTGAGGGATGGAAGCAGGGTCCTCAGACCACAAGCATTGACAATACAGCCTGAATCTAAGTAAGCTCCCAGGCACCTTTTCTCACTGGAATTTGAGAAGCACAGCCTGAATCCTGAGTCTCCATCAAGGATAAGCAGCTTTGTGCTCACCTGAAAGACAAATTCCAAGACAAACTGGTTCCACTGAATTGGAAGTTAGTAGAACATAACAACCTGTCTTGCCCAGGTTTCCAGGAGAGACACCTACTTGGAGCACTTCTTTCTGCCTCCACATAGACCTGCTAACTGGAGAATTTACTGCACCCCACAACTGTCAGTAAGATGAATGTGCTGGAAAGCAGCCTGCCAGAGGGAAGAAGACCAGTCTGAGAGAGTCATCCTTTGTATAGGGACTCTCCAGCCCTTGTTGGGAAGACGGGCATCTTGCAGTCATGATGAAACCCACATGAGAACTCAAGAGACTGGGGGATGACCAGAAACTGGGGAATAGTCAGGCTCAGGATACTCTCTGGCTTCTTCCAAGGTTCAGCATCCTAGAAAGCACAAACACTAGGAAGTATGACCAGCACTGTCTTCTTGCATCCAGCATCTTCCTGCACACTTTGTTTCCCAAAGTCTGGGTGTGCTGCTAGGTGATAGGAACCTCTAGAAGGGCCAAGTGACTAAATTCTCCAAGATCTAAGAGTATGTGTCATAGCGTGGAACAATTACACAGTGGCCAGTGCTCTTTTAGTACCCATGTGTGCATGTGTGTCCACATCAGTAAAGAAAATCCAGGCTTCAGGTTTAATTGCTTAATTGTGCACGCACTGAGATCCCAACACCTAGGAAGCTGGTAACCGTACCTGGTGAACCAGGACCTTATCAGTAGACAACTTCATATGCTACCAAATGCACAGAGGGCCACAAAGTAGGTTCCCAAGCCCGTCTGGCAGCAAGCATGGCCCTTCTCTTGGTCCCCTTCCCATCCCAGAGACTCATTGGCATGGCATTTGGCTGAGATCACTGCAAGTCAGAAGGACCAGTCTTGAGGAGGCCTAAGCAGACAGATGACAAACCTCTGGGTTGTCCCTGGCTATGCTGTGTTGATTGACCACTAGAGCACTGTCACTGCCAATGGAATCATAGCACGTGTCCCTCCGGTCAGTAGAGGTGAGCCCAGCTTCCTCCTGCCTGCTGGGTCCCCCAAGCCCTGGTGGCTCCTTTGTCCTCTTTCAGATTCTGCTCACTTAGGGACCATATCTGTTGTTAAGCCCTAAAGCACAGAACTTCCTGTTCCAGATCAGCTAGTACTCTGGCATCCCAGTGTTGCCATAACAACTGGCCAGAACCAGAGTGAATTTAAAAGGCAGCAAATTCCTTCCTGAGGCTAGAATTCTAAAGCCAAGGTTTCATGAGGACTGGGTTCCTTCTCAAGGCTCACAAGTGGTTCCAGTCTTTTAACATTGCCATGACACTGTCACCCACAGAAAGTTTGTGCTTTGTAGTTCACAATGGAGTTACTTTTTAAAAAAAATGCATCATGTTTAAGTAAGTTTACAACTCCACAATCATGGTTATTTTCAGCTCCACGTACCCCAAGGGTTCCATGATGGACATACCTGCTAGGAGAAACAAAAAATGTTTACTCTCTCTTCCTGGTGGCCCAGAAATGTCAAGCTTTTAGCTTAACTTAGTTACCATCTGCAGACATGGCTTCTGTTCCGGGGTCCTGTTCTTAGGTTCTGAGGACTGGGATGAGTCAAACTTTGAGGAAGGCACAAGTCACCATACAGCTGCCATTGTGTCCCAGCAGGGCCCTGGTCACATGAGCAGAGTAGCTCTCCCCTTTGTGGTTCAGAAGCCCTTGCTGCTGCCCCGTGGTTTCTGTCACTCTCCTGTCTTCATCCAGCAGGGTTTTAGAAAGGGCAGAGTGTGTGAAGACTTGTTTATTCAAACCCTGTGGCTGCCATATTGCTCTTGAGCACCTTCAGTTTTCAAAACAGGCCCCCATGTCATCATGAGATGAGAATCATTGACTCCTCTGTACAGATGTGGAAACTGAGGCTTAGGAGGTAAGTGGCTTACTTAATGTCACACAATTAAAAGATAGGTCATCCCATGCTAGGATTCTAAGCAAGGCCTTTAGAGGCTAAGTACTGGGTTACTGTTGAGCTCAGTCTCTGCCTCAGCAAATGGAGAATCCAATCCCTCTCTCTATGGCAGGGGCCAGGCTCATGACAAGTCCTCAGTTAGAAGGACAAACTCTCACGGATGTAAAGGAGGTGGAGATAGTGGAGCAGCCATTTCCCTCTTCATCCCTGCTGTCTATGCCCCTGAAAACACACAGATGAGGTGTCATGACAATGATATTTCAGGACATAAATATCCTCCGGAGAGCCCGTGCCCAGCTTGTTACGGCAATCTTTCACATTTCCTAGCATCTGCTGTTCAGAATGTTTTAAACTTTGAATAGAGAATGACGTTTTGGCGTAAATCATCAGTAGAGCCCAGCATCGCCTCCTCTGGGCCCTGGGACTGGCTGCCTCTTGTGTTCTCAGCTGCTGAGCAAGTAGTTATTTTAAGTGCTACTTGGTTTAAAGGCCTGGTGACAGATTGGTGGCTTTTCTGTATGTGGTGGGTCATTTGTGTGACTGGTTCTATGACTCAGTACTGCCTGCTGAAGGACAGCTCTGGGTATGTGAAAGCACTGAGTTCTGAGGTCAGAGGGATGGCAAACAGTGAGCTGAGCCAATAGAGAGGTCCTGCATGCATTGTTTCCTCCCACTGCCTGTCAAGTAGATAGACCTGGTCAGCAAGGAAATAAGAGAAAAACACTGATAGAATTCTACAGTCTGATGTTATGTCTTTTTCACTGAATGCAGAGTTTGATAACTAACAGCCATTGGCTAACAGGCTCCTCCAGACATACATAGGCTGCTATTACAGCTGTAGCTTCCCAGGGCTTTTCCAGGCCATCCTGCCAGGACTATCTACCTAGATGGCTGAGAGAAAAGGAAGAAGTCATTGCTGCTTTGTCTCTGCAACTCACCTGGATCTACTGGCCCTGCCAGGAGCTTGACTTTTCTTTGTCACTCCATGGGGACAGGCTTGTGTTTGCCACTGGCTGGCAGCATTTGCTGTCAAACTAGGTATACCCAAGTGTCCCTGTTTATGGGATGCTATCCTGGGCTGTGGACGATGTACAGAGGATACTGTCTTGCTCCCCATGGGAATGAACTGGCCACATCCATTACACACGGCTCTCAATGTTTCCATCTCCTGGTAATTGATCATCCCTGTGGGCCCTGACCATGAGCCTCTCATTCTATCCTTACCCTAGAATGGCAGCAAGATGAGAGGAACCATATTTGGTCAAGGTCCTAAGGAACCAGTTTTTTTTTTCCTGTCAGACTTGGTGGCCTATCTGCCACCTGTGCCCTTTAGAGAGATGTTCCTGTGATCCACAGCAAGGTCCTGTCTTCTACCTCCCACAGGTGCTGAGGATGGCCTGTCTACCTTAGTCCTTTGTCCTGTGTCTGGATGGGACACACACACACACACACACACACACACACACACTGAGCACCCCAGTCCCACAGAAACTACCAAGGCTCCGAATGGAATCCCCAAATCCAGCACCCACTGGATTTGACCAGAAGGAAAAGATGCCCTGTGGAAAGCTAAAAAGTACTCTTGGGGATTTTAAAATATCGAATTTACAATGCCAAGCTTCATCCAAGAGAAAAGACAAACTGTGGAGATTGCACAACATGAAGTATTGTAGAACAGCAAAACCTATCAGATTAAAATTGCATGTATTGATTCAGATACGTCTATAAATGATATCGAATGAACAATCCACCATGTTGTGTGGAAGGATGCATACAGTTTGATGTCACAATGAACACTTAAAGCCTAAGCACGAAGGACCTGGCTTTGCATATGCAGGCTGACTTAGTGCAAGGCTCAAAGCAAGATGGTGGGTTCTCCTCGGTGCAGAGGCTGTGGAGCTATGATGGGTATCCTGAAGGACAGGACCTCAGGGATGGGGCTGCTGCCCTCCCCATGATGTCAGGCAAACTTGTCGCCTAAAGGGAATCCTTTGGCTCTGTTCAGTCCCAGCTCTTCTTCTGTGTCCTTTGGCAAACGTCCTGTTTCAGGAGAGGATTTCTACTACTGACTGTAGTTGACAGCTGTCATTGGTTAATGATGAAAACTGGCCCAATAAGAGCCAAGCTGAGCATCCAATGCAAGGTACCTGCCAAAGTCACGTGTTAGGTTCATACTTCCCAGTGCCTGATTCATTCACTAGTCAGAGCCACCCCACATAGATGACAGCATCCAAAATAACAAAGAGTCAGAATGAGAGTCTCCAAAGAATCACGGTGTTTTCTGAGGAACAGCAGAACATGGCAGTGAAATCCCATAGGCCATAGTAAAACATGGGTGTCTTCAAAAAGATTGAAACAAGTTCATATAAACAAAAGTTAGGAGCTTTGCCTCCGGAATTCTGAAACAGCTATAATGATAAATAAATACAAAGAACTGAACCTTGGTCCTCTGAAAGAGCAGACATGTTTGTAACCACTGAGCTATCTTCCAGCTCCAGAGGAAGCTCACATTTCTTTCAAGGTGTGTAATTAATGACTTCTAGGCATTGGCATGTGCTATGGATCTGGAAAAGGCCAGGCTCTACAATGCATGGAATAATTCAGAATCTCTAAGCACCTGAAACCAGGGTGCCTGGCAACCTGAGACAATGCTGGTGTATCTGAATCTGGAGTTTTCAAACCTCAGATGGGAGATGTCCCAGCTCTGGAAGATAAAATGTACCCCTTTTCTACCTTTCCCTTCCATTCAGATCTCAAGGGATGGATGGGTTTAATTGAATCATATAAAAAAAAAAACAAATAAATCAATCAAATCCCTTGTATGTTTCTATCCACAGAGTTATCCATTCAACCATGACTCCAACCTGAATGGAGGAAGAGCTGAAGGGCCCTGTGGTCCAGAAGCTCCATGGAGACCTAGACCATTGCTCCCAGGCCTCTTCTCCTCCCCTGCTACTCTCATGCTTGCACACATGGCTCCAGCCATCTGGGCCTACCTCCTTCATGCTCCTTAGGCAGGCTAAGCAGGTACTGTCTCTCTGGACTGCTGTTCCCTACGTCAGTGTTGTTTCTCACCTTTTATATCTACCCAAATGTCACCTTCTCAATGTATTTGCCTCTGCTGACCCCAATAATGTGGCCCCTCCCCTTCTACTTCTCAGTTCTTCTTCTTCTTTTTGTTTTTGTTTTTCGAGACAGGGTTTCTCTGTGTAGCCCTGGCTGTCCTGGAACTCACTTTGTAGACCAGGCTGGCCTCGAACTCAGAAATCCGCCTGCCTCTGCCTCCCAAGTGCTGGGATTAAAGGCGTGCGCCACCACCGCCCGGCCTGCTTCTCAGTTCTTTACTAGTCAGTTTGTATCTTAGCTTCTCCATGAGGGATGAGCCGGTTTCCTTTTTTATTATGTATGAGCTTCAGGAATACAGAAGGGGCTTGATATGAAAATGGTGCTGAGCAGAATAGATAGCTGCTTGCTGAATAGTGAAAGGGCTGAGGAAAGACCCTTGGCCACACCTGAAGGCACCTGCACTCTCACCTGGCAGCTTCCACACACCCACTGCTGCAGGCCAGGGGGCTTCAAAAGAGTTGCGAGAGGGGTGTGTGGGGACCCCATGTCCCCAGGCCTCCACAAGGACCCAGTAAGATAGGCAGTGTTTCTTCTGGTCCCTGAGTACTACAGACAGACTCCCAAGAAATAGAAAAAGCTCAAGTCTAGGAAGGGTTTAGAACACTTTGCGCCTAGTAGATAGGTAGACATAGAATAGATAGGTTAAACCGATGATAGAGATAGATAGATAGATAGATAGATAGATAGATAGATAGATAATACATAAATATTTATCTTAAGGCTTTTTTCCTCATACAAGTAATAAGAATGACAAGTCACAATTAGCAGTGGTGACAATTAGCAGGATGGTAACCCAGAAAGGACAAGAGTGTGATTCATATTTAAGCTCAAATGCCCAGGAGGCAGGAAGACTGGTGGATAAATCTAATCCGATAGCAGAAGACAAGAGACTGAGGGGAAGCTGATGTTCTCTTTCTAGACTAATGCCCCTATTAGAAAGTCAGATGGGAGACACCGTCTCTCACCCATGTAAACAGAACTTTTTACTTAATTCAGAACTTTAAATGATTTGGTGGTTTCTACCTACATAGAAGAGGACTATCTGCTTTACCAAATACATGTATTAAGATGTCAATTTCATGGAAAAACATAGCCATAGACATATACAGAATAGTGCTTGACCAAGCAAACATACAAAAGTAACCACCACAAGAGTTACAGTAAAGAGCACAACTCTCAACTCCACCATGCTCTAAGTGCCCCAGGGATATGTCTTCATACCTCTGGATCTCAAGTTTCTTCCTCACTGAATGAGGACATCCTTGGTAGTTGTGTAAATGCTTTTGACACCCATGCTTGGCTCCATTCTCTGCTCCGGAAATTCTTAATAAAATTTAAGATAATTGATTAATAATATTAATAAGTGTCCCTGATTTTGGTTTTGTGGGTGGACCTGAGTAGAGATGACATTCTCAACTTCTTGGCTAAGTGCTTGAGAATATGAAAGGAGAATATGAAAGGAGAAACCATCCTGCTCCATGACTAATACATAGCACTTGCTTATACCATAGTTTCATCATGATTATAACACCAAGTTTTTCCTACTCAGGCTGGGACTTTAAAGCCAAAGGGACCAGTGGGATGTAGAACTGGCTGTAGAAGAGTTAATGGTCTAGGTAGAGCTTAGTGCAGCCAAACACAAAGTCAAGAAGTATATGCTGTTCTAATTTTATTTCTGTTGCTGGGGAAAAAATACTCAGAAAAAAAGCAGCTTTGGGGGAGGAGATATTTCAGTGTCATATGATCAGTTTTATCAAAATAACCCCACTCCTGATACTAATTTATGTTCTAGTTTCATTTCTGTTTCTGTAATAAAATATCCTGATTAAAAAGCAACTTGGAAAATAATGAGTTTATTTTATCTTAAAGTTTCAGGTTATGCTCCATCATAACACAGAAATCACAATGGCAGGAGCTTGAGGCAGCTAGTCACATCACATCCACTGCTAAGAGCAGAGAAGCAAGTTCATATATGCTCATTTGCTTGCCTGATTATGTGCATCTCAATTTCTCTGCTTCTATATAGTTCAGAATCCTCTGCCTAGGCAATGGTTCCACCCAAAGTGGACTGGGTCTTCCCACATCAATTTATTTAGTTAAACATGTCCCACAGACATGTTTACAGAAGAACCCATATAGATAATGTCATATTGAGACTCTTCTCAGGTAATTCTAGACTGTATTGGGATGATAATTAAAGTTATTTATTTATCATTGTTGGGAATTAGGAAGATGGAAAGGGTCCAAGGGAGAAAGAGGAAGAGTATAAGGACAAGAAGAAGCTCCAGTCACCTGAGTAAGCACCACATAGGAAACATGGAAGGAAGGAGGCCCCAGTTTGGCTGTGCATGATGTGCAGAGCCACTGGAACTGAGTGATTCAGGACCCCTAAGTAGTTGTGTCTTTGTGGACACTCCCACTCTCTCTGTGTGCTGGGCCCTTACAAGGAATAGGAGAAACAACACAGACAGAAATACATGATACATAAGGATGATGCTCAGGGGATAGGCAAGGTGATTTTTCAAGTTGGTGTATTAGGGGTGGTGTCAATTTCTCGGCAAACCTTGCTGGTGCTCCTCACTCTTGAGACTAGAATGCTGGGTTCTTGAAGTCCCTCCAGTCTCCTCTGTGACTTCCTCCCCCTCTGCTGGCCCTGTGACAGCATTTGGGACATCTGACTTCTGGGCAAGGAGTCTCTGGCACCTGCCATCTCTAGAGTATTCCATTATTGTTCCTTCTAGCTGAAGCATTTTTGTCTTTAGAACAAATCCCCTCCATGGCTCACCTAGCATGGCTCTCAGTTACACCTTCTCCACATGCCCCACCTCGTATTTGAACATCCCTGTTCACCTTTTGTCTGGAGTGTAATCTCTGTATGTTTATTTGAATTTTCTCATTCATTTTTGTCTCCCCATCGGAATACAAACCCCACAAAACGTGGGAACTTTATCTTGACCATGTTGTCTTGTTTCCAACACCCTAGATGTGGCACAGGGTTTTTCTTGAGATACTGAATTCCTTTTTTTTTTTTTACAGACATGGGAACTGGGACTCAATGAGAGAATATGCTTACCAAGAACTCTCTGCTCTCAGGCTGGGCTGGTCCCTGGGTGATATGCTGGTGAGTATTTAAGATATGACACTCCCTGTTGTGTTTACTGGTTTTTCTGGTGTAAATATTGCCAAAATGGATGTTGCTAAACTATGTGTCTGGTGGGCTCTGAAAGAAAACAGTGTAAGCTCACGCAAAGCTCCTGCCCTATTGGTTAAGAAAGAAAGAAAAAAAAAATCTTCAGGCTGCGTCGTATGTAGTACCGCTGCAAACCACCAGGGGACAGCCTCTCCCCACTGAAGACATACACTCTCTCACCCCTCCACACTTTTGCCAGGCTCCTGTTTGGTTTATGCGTTATTGGCGGTGCCCAGCCCTGGGTGGTTGTCTGCCGAAAGCAAACATTGTCTGCACAAAAGTGAAGTAAACAAAACAGATGGAGGTCTGGTGACCCTTGGAAAGTCAGGGAGTGGGAAACTGAGAAGGATGCCCTCCCCCTAAGAAGTTTTGGCAGGTGGCACTGTCCAGCTTGCTTTAGGCTCTGAGGTCCTGGCCCCTAAAGGCCAGCTCAGTGTCCCTGGCTCATTCTCTTAACCCTGTCCAGTTGGGCCTTGTGGAGGAGACCAGCAGGCTAGAGTTTGACTTGGAACTCTTGAAATTGCCATATCCTCTTCTGGTATCCACTGTAATGGAGAGTGGAGACATTTCTTGGTAAGATTGGACTCTGGGCCTTGCCTGGGTCTTTGCCAAAGTGACTCCTTTACCCCAGTTAAGAAGCATAGGGCCAAATCAGGAGCCTGTGTTTCCCAACAGTAGGTTCTGGCATTCATTTGCTGACAACTAGCCCAAGGTACTGTGTGCTCACTGGGCAGGGATCCCTCCCACCCAGACCTGTGGAACCACCTAGTGGGGTCCCAGGCCTTCTCACTGTTTCTTTTGAGATATAGTCTACCAGAGGCTTCAGAAACCTTCATTCCCTTCCACACATGAAAATGACAAGCCTTAGCATCCACCCTCTCTTCTCAGGAATGTCTAAGGGCCTTGGATTCAAACGCATTCACCACCAGTGAGACCTGCTGGCAAAATCTGAACCACTCTCTAAACAAAGTGGGTATGGGGTCATCCCACCCCCAAGGTGGAGTTCAAACATGAGTTCAGGGCCTAGGTCAGCCACTGAAGCCTGGAGGGGAGACGTTGGGAGTTGGTTTGGTAAAATGTCTCCCAATAGGGAGTAAAGTGGTGATGGGGATACCCAGTCTCTTAGCCAGAGCTTTTGTTCAGCTTTCTTGGCTGGTCAGTGGGGACCAAACAAGACTGTTCCTCTGGTCAGTGAGAGTCGTGTTCAGTCTAAGCAGTATAGCTGCACTTACTTGTAAAAACTGTAATTTTTTTTTTTTTTCAGAAGGGAAGCTGTAGCCATAAGTGTCACCTGGCTTTGTATTAGTCTGTCCTTATGTCAGAGGAGAACTATGGAGCAAGACAAAGAAAGCCTCATCTTCCTACAATACCAACACCATAAAACCTAAGCCTACTACTCACTGTGAGGCAGGAGTTGATGACACTGGTGTTTAAAAATGCAGGCAGCATCTTTAAAGGACAGTGGCTAGTTTTAAAAATGGAATATGAGGATAGTGGCATACAGGAGTCCCTAACCTGGAGCCTGGAGCCTGGCCACTTTCTCATGGCCAGCATGCTGTGTGACAGTCAGTTCCCTGGTGGGTAGGCCCAGCACTGCTCCAGGGTAAGGGGTCATTTGCTTTTCTGCAGCCTCCCTTATTTGTCCAAAAAAAAAAAAAAAACAAAAAAACAAAACTACACAGAAAGACCACACTGGAGGTTAAAACCGATTTTTGTTGTTTGCTTTTCTATTTTCCTCATTTGTCCATTCAGAGAAACTGAGGCAGGTGATGAGAGACTGCCATGTTGGTCTGAGGGTGATGGAGTTTTAGGTCATAGTTCTGTCTGGTAGAATGATAGGTACTCTGTGGCACAACTAGAACCCTCCTGTGCTCTTTGGATCGTCCAGCCATGCCAGAGATCTTCTAACAGAAACACAAGGAGAGGTCTGCCAGGGATGGCTCTACACTCGCCCTCCTTCCAACACTGCAAGCTCCCATCAGGAACAAGTGGCAGAGGGTACCTCACTGCAGAGCTTCCCAGAGGAAGATAGTGGGACAATGGTAGTTGGGGTGGGGATGGAGGGGGGACAACTAGCATACTTGTCATGGGTGTCCCTGCAAACCCTGAGCACTAGGTCCCTCAAGAGGCATTCCAGTGCTCAATCCCCGAACAGGCCTGGGCCTCTGAGATACCTGAGACACCGCCCAGTTGAGGAGAGTCAAGTGCAGAGCAAACACCTGCACAGGTGTTTCCAGGCCCTGTGCTACGCCCACTACCCCTGGATAATGGAGCTCTGAATAAACCTGGGAAACTTAACTCCTGCTTGTCCCCAAGTGAATGGGAATCGGGACTCTACTCACAACTCCTCGGGGGACTGTTGCATTGCAGAGGAAGACATTCCCCAGGACTGGGTACCAGGCAGCTGCCCGGGAGCTCTCATCATGTTCAGATGCACGGGGGATAGTGTCTCAAAGGACCATGGGAAGATTAGAATATTCTCAGCAGTTTATATTTTCTCGGATAAGCTGGTCAACGCTGGCTGCTACAGGCCTTCAAAGCATTTCAACCATGAAGTCACTCGAAGGGGTAAGGCTTCTCATCTGTGTCTTTATGGACCTCCATCACTTCTCTCCCTTGTTTCAAGACTCCGAAGACCCAAGGCATACAGTTTACACCTGAAGTCAGCGCAAGCTTCAGGTCACCTCCTGCCTCCTTGTAAGATCCAGTTCCCACCGTTCTCCCCTTCCTCTCACCCTCCTCCACATCTCAGGGCACTGGCAATTCTCTGGTGCTTTTCTGCAAAGCTATCTGTCTCAGACCTCAGCCCTGGGCATGGGCAGCACCAGACAGCTGGTAAGTGCTCAGTGAGTATCGGTAGCCACTAGGCCAGAAAATCCACCAAGGCAGCTAAGCCACAAGCAGGAAGAGATGGTGGCTTCTTCATCGGTGCTTAGACTACATGTGGTAGAAAGCAAAAGGTTGTTTGGGTTTTTTGTTTGTTTGTTTGTTTGTTTGTTTTTTTCAGAACAGTTCAAAGGTTCACTTAAGACTCGGGATCAAGAACAGAGCAAACCCCATGAGAGGCAGCTGGCTAATCCGCTCTGGTTCTAATCCAAACCGCAGTTCCACACTTGCCTGATCACTGAGCACTCCCAGAAACAGCGTCGTAGCCTCTCTGAGCCCTGTGAAGTGGCATGTTGTCTCAGGAAGCTGGATTGTGGAAATACCACCCAGAAGAGGAAATCGGCCTCCACTTGGCTGGAAGCAGGCAGTCAACAAACATTAGCAGCTACAGGCTCCCTTGAGAAACCTGATCAAACCAGCCAAAGGAGGGCCAAAGGTTGATGCATGCTGAAAATTTCTGTGTGCAGTGGTAATTTTATTTGAGATCCTTGCCTTGGTCTTGGGCCGAGGTTGACTGCAGCTGGTCCAGTTCATACCCTGAAGTCCTGCAGACCCTAGTTCTGACTCTACCACTCCCAGCTCAGTGGTTATAAGCAGGTTGGCCTTGTCCACTTCATCCCTGTGGCACTCCTGTACCCAGAGTGCTATCTGACCTGGGTGCTATTCAACCAGTGTTGCCTGGCTGATTCAAGGTTACTTTATATTATATCACTGAGTCTCCTATCCTGCTCCTACAAAATCAAAGCTAGACTTGAACTTGCCACAGAGGGTTGCTGCGAGGATCGAATGAGATGACACGAGCAAGCATTTGATGCACAGGCCACGAGAAGCTTCCCAAAAGCTCCTCCAGGCATGACACTGTCAGATACCTTCACATTCAGGATACCTGGCAGGACACGCTGACACTCTGGGCTATGGCTTCTCTACAGAGCACAGCCATCTATATCTCAATATAAACCCTGGGAATGAGCTTACTCTTTAAAACAAGATTCATATCCCAGCGCTCAGGAGTTGAGAGGCAGGAGGATGGCACTAAGTTTTAGACAAAAGTGCCTCAAAAACAAAAAGAAAAATTGGGAGGTCTTGTCAGTTTACCCTTCCAAGGATAAGAAAGCAGACAGCAGGGTCTGAGCAAATTCTTAGGCTCTAGTTTGGGATGCAGACCTGAGGCCCCAAGTGCTCACCATCTGCTGTGGCTAGATCGTGAATTCTCCTGCCCATTCAGTCAGGAAAAGCCAGCAAGTCTAGAGCTGCTCCCTCACCGGGATTCAACTACCCTCAGAGAGTTCCCACCGGCTGCTAAACCAAGCGATGGAAAGAAAATTGAGGGTTTATGTATTTTTTAAATAAAGGGATTCTAATTCCAATAAAAAATAATGCCCTTCCATGGACAACTGCCATCTCCTCTGCCGCTTCTTCCCATTTTAATAAAAATTTTTATTGTGTACATTAGGTTAACCAGACGTAAGCGCAGTCTCGCTGTAGCTCAGAGTCACTCAAGGGGAACCACTCTCGTTCATGCCAAGACTGTGAATCAGGCTCTTTGGGAGGGAAGATGAGCCACAGCCACCCTGAAGAGCGGCACAGGCTCGTCATGAGCAGAGACTGGGAGGCGGGAGGGCTTGGCTTTCAAACGACCATATATATGGAAGAAAAAAATGGATATATATATATATATACACACACACATATACATATGTATATATATGCACACACACACACACACACACACACACACACACACACACACTTACATGCTCACATACACTCAAATGGGTGAGCTACACAGCCCAGGCTAGCCCTGAATTCAAGATCCTCCTGTCTGATCCTGAGTGCTAGGATTCCAGGAACGCACCACCACAGTCAGCTTGTCATACTTTAAAAGGATACTGGTTTGAATGGTACGAAAGTCATCTCACTCCTTGTCTCTCACTGTTTCCTAAGTCCTAAAGCCAGGAGGAAGCCCACTAGAGGCTGAGGGATGATACTGCAGTTCCCTGTGCTCTGTGTCTCCATGATGATATCCCTTCTGTTGGGCAGGAACAGAGCTGGATCCTGACACTGACATTTTTTTTTTTTTTTTTTTTTTTTGGTCTGTGTTACCACAGGCAAATTAATTAACTTCTCTGTGTCCTAGTTTCATTTATCTGTCAGACATGGACAACTGATACCAGCCTCACTCGGGTGTGGTTGTGATGCTCAGAGCATGTGAGCATGCAGAAACCCCACCATAAGGACAGGCAAAGCCGATGCTCACTGCGCAGCAACGGATCAATGGAATTCCCCACCATTGTGACATCTGATGAAAGTGACTTAATGAAGAAATGGTTTGTTTTGGCTCTCAACTTAGGAGGCGTCATTTATCATCTATCACAGCAGGGAAGGTATGGTGTCTGGAGTAGGGTAAGAGCTTGTAGCATTTTATATGGCATTTACCAGGAAGCAGAGTGCTCAAGCCAGAAGCCAGGCTACACTTTCCAAGGCCTGTTCCTAGTCACCTACACCAGAAAGCTAGGCTCTATGTCCCAAAGATTCCATAAAACGGGGCTACCAGCTAGAGATCAAGTGTTCAAACACACAAGCCTGTAGAAACATTCAAACTGTAACATGATATAAAATATTGAAGAAGATTTTGCTATGGAAATGATTCTTAAATATTGCCCATATCAAAATCCAAAATTTCCTGTCCTGTATTAAGTGTTAGGTAGGGGACTGGGTAGGCTGAAAAGTGTATAAGTTAGCTGTTGCTGTGTAACAAATATCCTAAAAACTTCGAAGTTTGAGATGTCAATCGCTTCGTATTTGTAGCTCAGGCTGAAGCTTGTCAGATCTTCCTGGCTTGGCCGACTTTGATCATGGTGGGAGTTATTTGCTGGCGCTGATGGGCGTAGACTGCTTTCTCTAGGGCTGCTGTGCTACCAGCCATGGACAAGAAGCAAGCAGAACTGGGAAAGTCCTCCTCAGCTCATGCTGATTCCCATCATGCTTGACTTGACTGTGTGACACAGATGGTCTCTAGATTGGAGGCATGCTGCAAAGTCACACCCAGCAAGCATGGTGCTGGAGGGAAGGGGTGAAGTTAGGGACCACAGATACAGACAGATCCTAAAGGGTTTGCAGGTCCACTGAGATCAAAGGGAAAGCCTGGGAGAGGTAGTCTTCAGGAGTTACCTGTGTAGACCTAGACAATACCTTTAGTGGGGATCTTCCGGGAGTCGTACAGCTTCATGAGACATACCCACAGGCCCCAGGACTGCACAGCAGGATCTTCTGGTACAGAATGTGAGAATACTCAGAGACTCCCTGACTTTAGAGCCTTGTATGGATGACTTCCATTCTGCTGGTTATGCAGGGAAGGAAGATAATATACTTAGAAACTCTCCCACAGGGGTGTGACTCAAGCTGTCTGACCCTGATCACCTCATATAGCCCTGGAGTCAATCTCTTTGCCACCTCTCACCTCTGCCTCACACTGACAGAGGATCTCCCAACCCCCAGTCCAGGGTTTTTCAAGATGGCCGATTGCCCAAGGCCTTGGTCACCAGAGCTCACTGAACCTGGTCCACCTGGCTCAGCTGCTTTTTCCTGCAACAGAGTATCTCTTCCAGGAGTCATAAGAGACACCCCTAACCTCGTTGAGCTCCTGTGACTGTCCTGGTCTCTGTCCATTCACATTCCAACTAAAATGTCTGGTTCATGTCACCTGCAGGTCCTTGAGCCCCCCAGGGACAAATATGATGGTGAATGTGGGGAATAATTGAGAGAAATAACTGTGAAGGGACATGTGGATATGTATACATTCCTCTTCCTCTGTCACTCAGATGATCCTGAGATGTGAGAATCAAAGCTTGAACCCCTGCAGCCATAGTAAGCTAGGCTTAACTACACACACACACACACACACACACACACACACACACACACATCAATCCTATCTTTGAGGTCCTGACATGAAGTTTAGGTTAAAATAGAGGGCAAGAGACATGCATAGCACTTTCAGTCAAGGTGTGGTCCCACCCAGTCATTGTCTTGGCTGTCCCAACATGAAATTTCTTGAGAATTCCATTTTTTTTGGAGTCCGCCATCTCAATAAAGCTGAAGGGAGGTACTCCCATGCTCTCATCAGATATCTTAGCTCTTTTCTGAATGCTACACAGGCTCTAAGCTTCATTGTGCACCTTGAACCTACCACACTCATGTCCTCCATAGGGCCTTTGCCCTGGCTACACCTTGCGTCTGGTGCCCTCTCCCTTTGGTGCAAAACACATCTAGCTCCTTTACTTCTTTCTGTAGAGTCTCCAATCAAATATCACTTCTCAGTGAAGTCTCATCTAAGCTTGGTCCAGCTTTGTTTCACATAGTGTCCCTTGCAGAAAAGATACAGTACATTTATTTATAACTGCTGATTAATGATGATGAGGCATTCATCTTGTTCTCTGATGCTAGGATAATGCTTAGTGCACAGGAGCTGGAGAGTTGCCAAACAGAACTATACCATGATGTTTATACGGTTGTGTGTGTGTGTTTGTAAACGTGTGTGTATGTTTATATGTATGTGTGTGTATGTGTGTATGTATGTTCATGCATGTACACATGTGTGCAAATTCACATGTGTGTATGTGTATATTGAAGACCATAGGTTGACATCAGATAACTTCCTCAATCACTCTCGACCATATTTTTTGACACAGGGTCTTTTACTGAAGCTAATGGA
Organism: Arvicanthis niloticus; assembly: GCF_011762505.2. Classification (NCBI taxonomy): domain Eukaryota; kingdom Metazoa; phylum Chordata; class Mammalia; order Rodentia; family Muridae; genus Arvicanthis; species Arvicanthis niloticus. The sequence goes on along the minus strand of NC_047658.1, from coordinate 98,773,532 downwards.
TTCATTTGGATTGGCTGGGCAGCAGGTACCAGGGATCCTACTGTCTCTGTCTCCCCAGAACTGGTATAGATGGCTTGGCTGTTCTTCTTTCAATACTGGTGTTTGTTTGTTTGTTTACTTGTTTGTTTTTACATGGGTTCTGGAAAATTGAACTTGTGTCCTCATGCTTACATGGTAAGCACTTAATGACTGAGTCATCTCTCCTGCCCCTTGTGAACTTTCTGAAAATCCAAAGATGTTGTCTCATCTAATCTTCACAAAGATTCTCTAATTATTAGCATCTTAGCATTAGATTCTGATATCCCATTTTCTGGGAGGACAGCAGTGCTGCAAGAGCTGAAGAAACTTACCTGGAGCCACATAACTTAGTGGAACCCAGTCTGAGCCTGGAGTCCTGCCTGGTTCCAGTGCCCTTCCCATTGCCTGCCTGCCCATGGAGGAGTGCCAGACGGCTTTGCGATGCACATCTGTCCTCCAGGGAATGGGACATTGCTATGTCTGTGGTAGCCCACTCTCAACCCAGGAAGACTCACAGTGAGAGCAACTGCCATGGATTGTACGCAATCCTCACAGAGAGGCATGAAAAAGTGGGTAGTCAAGGTCACAGGGAGCCGTGTCATTTGCATGCTAATGACAAGGCCAGCTTGGAAGGCTAGAACTGAAGCACAGGTTGGTACCTGACATCAATCATAGGCTTCATCTTTGGGGCATTTTCAGCTTTACAAATCCTAACACTAGAGCATGGCTCTTCTCTAGCTTGGAGCAGATGTTAATTTGCATGCAGAGCCTCCATTTGTCGATGGTTCCCATTATCCCTATAATTGCCCCCACATACAGGGCTCGATAAAGTTATAAAGCTGTCCTTCGGGAGCTCCAAGTCAATAACAGGGTTATTGATCAGGTAGGAAAATGGTCTCCTTGGTCCTCTTACTGCCTAGAAGTCAAAATCCCCTGTGGAATTGTGGCTATAGGCCCCATGTCTCCCTGAACCTGCATGATAGAGGGACTTTTTTTTTTTTTTAAGTGAAGACAATCTGGTGAGACCACTGAGCACCAGGGATCTAGTCCAGGTATCTGGAGGCTCTCAAAAAATGTACTTTGGTAAGCAGGGATGGTGGCACAAACCAATGATCCTAAACACTCAGAAGGCTGAGTCAGGAGGATTGCCATTGCAAATCTGAGGCTACATCACAAGATTGTGTCTATAAATAAATAAATCAATAAATACCAAAAACATCTCTAGGTGACAGTCAAGTGGACACATTCTTGTCATGTGTGGCAAGGGCAGCGTAGAGGGACTTGAGTCTCATCTCTCTCACTCTCTAGGCATGTGACCTTCAACAAGTCAATCTCTCTAAGCCTCAGTGTCTCTTTAGGTGAAATAGAGAATATGCTAATGCCTTTGCCTATCTCCCAAGGGTATTGGAAGGATTAAAGGACACCAGCGTTGTGTTCTTCAAGAAAGCGGCCTCTCCGAGATCACCCATGCTCCAGTGTTTGGTCCTATATTCCTGCACATAAAAAACACACTGACTGGATTCAGTAGACAATGAAAAGACAACATGAAGCTGGGAGGGGCACAGGTGGGGTGTCTAGGAGAAGTTGGAGGGACGGTAGGAAGTAGACATGATCAAACTACATTGTGTATAAGTATGAAATTCTCAAGGGATGTATAAAAGCAATAGATGAGGAACCTTAATTCTGTTAAAAGTAAAGAGAGAGAGAGAGAGAGAGAGAGAGAGAGAGAGAGAGAGAGAGAGAAGAAAACAAAGGATGCTTCTGACATATGGAAACCCCTTGGAAGAACTCCACACTGTAACCTCAGCAGAAGACCTTTGTTTTGTTTTTGTTTGATTTTTTGTTTTTCGAGACAGGGTTTCTCTGTGTAGCCCTGGCTGTCCTGGAACTCACTCTGTAGACCAGGCTGGCCTCGAACTCAGAAATCCGCCTGCCTCTGCCTCCCAAGAGCTGGGATTAAAGGCGTGCGCCACCACTGCCCAGCAGCAGAAGACCTTTGAAGACTTGAGTCACATCAGCATCCATGAACCCATCAACACAGATCTCTCTGTGCCCCGTGGTGTCATAGTAGAGTCTGATTCCTCAGTGACAGTGACAAGACTGGCTAGGAATGACTCTGGGAGAGTCACTGGTCTGTTCTAAGTCTAGCTATTTGTTTCCGCCCCTGTAGCCTCATTTGCAGAGCCGTGACATTTTCCTGACCCAAAAGGTGCACATGACAGAATGACTGGAAATGGCCTAAGCTGAGGCTATTGTCTTGGACCCAGTACTTTTCCCCACAAAGTTTCTGTCATCTGTTTCTGGATTCTGAAGGGTTTTCCTCACGTACCTACGGGTTAGAGATCAAAGTTCAAGGTCCTCCTCCATCTCTGCTCAACTTCTGTGCATGTAGAGTTACTGAGACCGCCCAAGCCACCAGGACTGTCATGTTACTCCTAAGGCTAATGTCATAGGAGTATGGCCAGACAATCCCCAAGCTGGTGAACATGCTCAAAGCCTCCTCCTTTCAGAGTCCTCCTGAGAGATGCCTTTGAAAATAGCTATCAGCAAACAGCCCCTCTCCATGATAACAGGCCAGTATGGGCTTACAGCATGCAGCCAACCAAGCCCCACCCTGTGCCTGCCAAGTTGTCTTTACCTCTCACCCCCACTCCCTCATTCTCCCAGTGCAAGTTTAATAAGCCAATATCAAAACCATCTATGCCCAGAGCTTTCAAAGATTTAAGACTTTTAAATGTGAAGCACCTCATTATATCTGACTATTTTCAATAAAAAAAAAAAAAAAAAGAGTCCGATAAGGCTCTGATATGACACACCAGTTATCAGCAGGATTTGTTTGACGTCGTTTTGAAATGGGCACTGCTCGCTTTGGGGGTAATGGAATCAAACACTTGGCAACTGCACAGTGCAAGTGGATCACTTTTCAGGTGTGGACACAGAGATGGAGAGAGACTGTGTTTAGGGGTTTACCAAAATAAAGCTCCCTTGTACAGTGTGGCACACAGTGCTGGCTCCATGGACAATTGACTTCCTTCCCTATCAACCAGTTACAATGTTTACCTTCTTATTCCAGCCATTTCCAAACCATTAAAACTAAGAGGATTAGCATCATGTGTCAGCCAAGGTGTACTTTTATTTCAGCAAATACTACTTTCACTCTCGGGGGGGATTAAAGGTCTGAAAGAAATGGTTCCTTTATGTAGCACACTGTGTCACACAGGTTAAAGTGTGTGTGTGTGTGTGTGTGTGTGTGTGTGTGTGTGTGTGTGTATTTTTAACCACAAACATATATGTGCAGGGTGGTGTTTAAAAGAATATAATGTCTAGTGAAAACAGATTTCAAAAAGTTAAGTTTCAGGGAAAACAACATAAATGGTGAGAAATTATCCAAAGTCAGAATCAAGGATTCCTGCCCCATGAACGCTTGTAAAGGAATCGGTAAGGAGTCAGGAGAGCAGCGACTACCTCCGCCCTGGGCAGACTTGCTGAACCACATGGTTTGGATGGAGATTTCAAGCACGCATGTATGAGTGCTGAGATCCTGGCATGCAGGCATGCTCGTGTGCATTTACCCATTTGTGTGGGTCCTAAGACTCCACGTTTCGAGACATCACTTTCTCCTATGGCTTGTTGGTTTTGAGACAGAGTCTTCCTACAGTTTGGAGGCTGACCTTGAACTCAAGACATCCTCCTGCTTTAGACCTGCCACCTTTGCCCAAGTGCCATGAACATGTGACATCGCTCCAGCTCACTCACTCACTCTTTGCTCCTCCCTCCCTCCTTCCTTCTCTCTCCCTCCATCTCTCCCTTCACCCCCCCCCTCTTCTTCCTTCCTTCCATTGTTTCTTCCTCTGTTCCTCTTCCTTCAGCTTTGAGAAGAGCAGGCCTCCCAGGGACATAAATCAAACATGGCATAACAAGCTATAATAAGACCAAACACATACTATCACATCAAGGCTGGACAAGGCAACCCACTAGGAGGAAAAGCATCCTTTAAGTAGGCAAAAGAGTCAGGGACAATCCCCTCTCTCATTGCTAGGATTTGTACAAGAACACCAAGCTACTCAGACTTAAAATATGTGCAGAAGACCTAGGTCAGACCCCTACAGGGTCTCTGAAATCTGCAAGTTCCCAGGAGTCCCAGTCAGTTCATTCTATGAGCAGAATTCTGGTTTGTCCCTGACCCTCTGGTTCCACTGATTCCTCCTCCCCTACCTTCACAGGGCTGAGGGCTAATGCTTGGGTGTGGGACTCTGCATTTGCTTCCATCAGTTGCTGGATAGAGTCTCCCTGGTCTCTCTGATGATGATTCTGCTAGGCTCCAGTCCTAGCACACTTTGCAGGCAGGATAATCTGTAGATGGAAGGTTTTGTGACTGGTTTGGTGTCCCAGTCCCTCCACTTGAGGCTTTGCCTGGTTACAGAAGATGCCCAGTTCAGGGCCCCATGTCCTTCAATACTAGGAGGATTTTTTTCCTTTTTTTTTTTACATTTGTCTTTATTCAGTTCACAGTTACCTTAAAAATCTATGCATGTAATTTATAAAATATGGTCTCACAGCCTGAACACTAACCAATAATTCATCAGAACCACAAAATCCCAAGGCCCAAAACTAGAGCTGAATTTTTGAAACTCCAAGGCAAGGTCCAGTGACAGCCTCCCCCAAGCCCAGGTGACTTGGGAGGCTGGGAACAACTGATTCACGGCAAATACCTTTCTATTTTGGGGTTGAATTCCCTACACATTCATATAAACCCCTAACCCCCATTATTAGCAGAGACATATAGAGATAGGACCTTTAAAGAGGTAGCTGGTGTTAAACAAGGGAATGCAGGTTAGAAGCCCCCAGGACTGTTATCCTTATAAGGAAGAGGCACAGGATACCTACACAGAGGAAAAGCCAGGTGAGGACCCAGAGAGAAGATGCTCCTGAAAGCCAAGGAGACCAATCTCAGGAGAGACCATTCCAGACATACATTGTCTCTGGACTTTGCCACCTAAAGGATATATAATAAGATACATGAGCATGAACCTATCAAGTCTAGTACTTTCATAATGGCAGCTTTTATAACACTAAATTCTCCTATCAAAAAAAGGAGACCTAGAGAAAGATGGTAACTTGTCCAAGGTTATGTATCCTATTAGGAACAGGGCTAAAACCACTATACTGAATAGGAAACAAAACTCAGGCATGTCTTATTTCAGTAAGAGAGTAGAGACATGGACACAAAAGAAATTTTAAGAAGGATCAGGGCCAGCAGGATGGCTTACTGAATAATGACGTTTGTTGCTAAGCCTAATAGTACATTCAATCCCTGGAACCCACATGGTGGAAGGAGAGAACTGATTTTTGCAAGTTGTTCTTTATCTACACACACACACACACACACACACACACACACACACACACACACACACACAGTGGTTTGAATAAATGAGAACAGCCTCCATAGAGTCCTATAATTGAATACTTGGTCCCCAGTTGGTGGAACAGCTTGGGAAGGATAGAGAGGTGTGGCCTTGTTGGAGGAGGTAGATCATAAAGATCATCCCAGTCTCTCTCTCTCTCTCTCTCTCTCTCTCTCTCTCTCTCTCTATCTCTCTATCTCTGTCTCTGTGTGTGTGTGCATGTGCATATCTGTGTCTTTCGTTTGGGAACCCAGAACATTGGGGCAGGCAGTGAGGAATGCATGCCGCTGCTACTATAGCTGGGGCAAATTTGAGCAGGATTAACTGGCCTACTGTAGCAAGCCCTAGCTTGAAAGCACTAAGAAAGTAGCATCCTGTGAACTGAACTACCAGAGTCTTGGCCTCTTTGGTATGTTGGACTACTGAAACCATATCATGTAAGCCAATCTAATACCCCCCCCCCACATACCTTATCGACCAAGCATTGCATTTTATGCATGTGGAGTTTTCCTCTCTTTCTCTTCCTCTTATTCCTCCTCTCCTCCCTCTCTGTCTTTGTCTGTCTATTTCTCTATATATCTTGTGTCTTAAACATTTACATGCAATAATAAGAATATTACATATAAGTTAAAAATAATAACATAACATGGCCCAAAGAAGGAAAGGTAGCAGATGAAGGAAGCAGGCATCCTAACCAGCAAAACATCTACAAATGCCCTTATCCTCAATCAAGCTGAATAGACATGTTTTCCCTTTTTACAGAATTTATTTTTTACAATGAAGACTTGTTCTTATCTCAAAGGGAAGATGAAATCCTCCAAACTGCACATCCCTATGAGATAGAAATTTTATAAAGTCTTTCCAATTAGGGAAAACAAAGAAAGTTATAGATTAGAGCACTTTTAAATACATTAGTAGAAACCTCAGGTAAGTAGATTGCATAAAACAGTGAAATAAGTGTTCTGAATCTCAAATGCTGTCTAGTAGTGACATTTGGGGTTGATGGATCATAAAGAGGCAATTTACAAAGAAAAGTTTATTTAAGTTCTTAATTGTGGATACTAAAAGTGCAAGATCTGGAGGCTCTCTGCTAGGGGCCTAATGTGGTTTTTTCTTGTAGAAGAAAGAAAAAAACATGGCAACTAGGAATGTGTGACAGGGACAGAACAAGAGACAGCCACTGTCTTAGTCACTTTTCTATTGACATGAAGATACCATAACCAAGGAAACTTATAAAAGAACAAGTTTATTGGGGCTTACAGATTCAGAGAGTGAGTCCATGAGCATCCCAGTGGGAAGCATGGCAACAGGCAGGCAGGTATGGTACCAGAGCAGTAGCCAAGAACTTACATCTGATCACAAGCACAAGGCAGAGAGGGCAAACATAATGATATGGGCTTTTGAAGTCATGTAGCATACTTCTTACTGGCTCACTCTCTTAGCCATGCCTAGCTAGCTTTCTTAGTACACAGCCCAGATTCATTGCCTAGGGATGGTCTACCCACAGTGGGTTGGAGCTGCCCACATCAATCATCTATCAAAACAATATCTCACATACATGACTACAGACCAATCTGATCTAGGCAATTACTTAACTTGGTTCCTTCTTCCTAGTTGGCACTAGATTGTATCAACCTGACAAAAGCTAACCAGCTCAGAAACTGAGGCTCCATATACATTTCCACTGGAATAAGAATAGTGAATCGATAGCAGAAGACAATTGAGTCATGAGGAAAGAGATTTTATTGATGGAATCAATGTCTTTATAAGAGAAGCCCTAGATGGCTACTCCTTGTCCCTTCTACCATGTGATCATGCAACAAAAGTTACTGTCAATGAATCAAAACTCTCACTAGAACCTAGAATCTTCCAGTCCTTTGATCTTGGACTTCTGAGTCTCTAGAACTGTGAGACATACATTTCTGTTGTGTATAAAGCATTCAGGTTATGGTCTTTTGCTTTAGAAGACCAAACACAGGAAGGCAATCTTTCTTTTTCTAGTCATCCACTCTCATTCCCAGAGGGGCATTGCTCTCCTCTCCTTGTCCAGTTTCATCCTACTCAGTCTGAGCTTCAGCCCAAGGTCTGTGTGGTGATTTGAATATGCTTGGCTCATGGGAAGTGCCACCATTATAAGGTGTAGCCTTACTGGAGGAGATGTAGCCTTGTTAGAGAAAGTGTGTCACTGTGTAGGCAGGCTTTGAGGGTTCCTATACTCAAGCTCTGCTCAGTGTGGAAGAGATCCTCCTCCTGGCCACCTACAGAAGACAGTCTTCGCCTGCCTGCCTTTGGATCAAGATGTAGAACTCTCAGCTCCTCAAGCACCATGTCTGCCTGCCTGCTGCCATGCTTCCTGCCTTGATGATAATGAACTCAACCTCTGAATCTGTATGCGTTTATTAATGTTTGCTTTTATAAGAGTTGTCTTGGTCATGGTATCTCTTCACAGCAATAAAATGCTAAGACAGCTTGCCCCACACAGGCAGTGTGTGTGTGTGTGTGTGTGTGTGTGTGTGTGTGTGTGTATGTGTATGTGATTGATGTACCTAAGACCCATGTGGACAGGCATCACATCCTTCCTGTCTTTTGCTCATGATTATCACACTGAATGACACATAGCAGTTGCTCAATAAATAGCCAGTGAGCTAAAGATGTGCCATGATGAATGTAGAGACCTTGAGGTCATATAGCATGCTGCCTAAACATAAGAGATCATACTGCTGGTTTGGAGGCAATCTGACTCATCTTTGAATTCCCAACCTTGGTGTTTGTAACTAGGTGGTTTAATGCTGGGTGTGCATGTGTCTGTCCTTCCATGAACTTGGAAGTCATGTAGTGCCAGTGCTCAGAGAAGCCCAAAGTGATGGTGTTCTAACTTATTTTCTGTTACCATGATAGAATACCCTGACAAAAAGCAACTTAAGGAAGAAAGGGATTATTTTGTCTTACAGTTTCAAAGAGATAGAGTCCATCATGATGAGGAAGGCACGACAGTAGAAGGAAGCTAGATCAGCATATTTTGCCCTCACATAGTAAGCAGCAGGGGAGGAGAAGGAGGAGTAGGTGGGAAGGAAGAGTAGATGGGGAGGAGGAAGAGAAGAGGGAGAGAACAGGAAGTGGGACAAGACTATAAAACTTCAAGGCCTTCCCCGGTTGACATGTTTCCTCTAACAACGTTCTACCTCCTAAGGTTTTCATACTCTTCCTCAAACATGCCAACAGCTAGGAACCAAGTGTCCAAATACACGAGCTTGTGAGGACATTTCATCAAGGTAACACAGCTCATGAAATCACTGATATCAGAAGCTCTGCTGCAAGTCACTTAGCTATGTGACCACAGGGCAGGTCCTGAACCCTGCCAACACCCAGGCATCAATTGTAAACTCATAAACAACCAGGTTGTTAATGGTCCCAAGAAACCCATCCCTATATCTCCATGTCCCATCTCCACAGTCTCTTTTCTTTAAGGAGTAGCTTCCACATGGTAATGCCACATTGAAACCTTGAACATCTCAAGATGCAAAGGTCATCTCACAGGGAGCCTAGTCCCCGAGATAGGAGAGGCCACTCCAATGCCATAATTCTTAAACCACTCTGGCTGCTGTGAAGCAGGTTGTCCCCATGGCTCCTCTCTGTGGGGCTACTGGCTAGCATTGATCTTTTTCAAGGCACATTTCTCGAAAGTACCAAATTAACTTCTAAACCAGGTATTCCTTCCCACCAAAGCTGAAGAGATGCCCTAGCAACAAGAGGTTCTAGTGTTCTTACCCTGTACCAGAGACACTTACAGGAGAGGACACTGAAACAGACCCTGTAGAGGCCAAGATCCACAAGGACATAGAGGGATTTCATAACAAAAGTGACCTCCAGCTACAGCTGGCAGAGGCTGGAAGGAGGCAACAATAGCAACTCTGTTCCTGGTGTGTGTTCTCATCTCATTTAATTCACCGCTGTCCCAGATTAAATGTGCTGGTTACATCCACCTCAATGAGATGGGAGCAGCATCTCAGAATAGCTGTGCATCTTTACAGAGGATCACACCATCCAGGATGAGAGTCACTGACAGTCTTCAGGTTAAAAGTTACCAGTGGCCTTTCAGTCTGGGCCCGAGCACTAAGCAGATCCTGGGCGGCAGCTCTGCCCCCAATCTCACAGAACCCAGAGAAAGCGGGCTTCCCAGGAGCCCTAACCCAGGCAGTATCTTAGAATACACAGCCTTGGTGTATCTACTCATCAAGCAAGCTGAGCAGACCTGTGTGAACCTCTGATATCCTGGAATTCCAGCTGGATTCAGTGAAGATACAGACTTCAGAGGCTTATCAATTTACTCTTTCCCCACCCTTCTAATATCTCAATGTCTGTAATCAGCCAGAAGAAGTTAATAAAGAGTCAGCGCCCCTATTCCCTGGGCTTGGGGACTGAGGTGGTTAATATTGGGCTATCTTTCTAGGGAAAAGTAGTGGTTTTGGTGGAACAGGGAGGAATAGCTAGGATTTAGTGCATAGCCATAACCTATTGGTAAAAATCTATATAATTGTTATTAAGCTCAAGTTATAATTTTTTAAATGGTACAAAATTTACTTTGATTTCAAATTTAAGGTTTTCATTGGTATGAGTTTCTTATTGATATAAAAATGAGATTAATATTGTTACTCTCATAGGAACTGTGCCTATATAACACATTTAGGAATACAAGGCTTAGACCCAGTCTTTCTTTAACTTTTTTAACTGATTTGAGATGGTTAGCCTGTGAGTTAAGGGCCTATAACAAATTCATGGCTCTGAGTTTATTGTTAGGGTGTTGTCTATATTTTATTTAGAAATAGCTGAGAGGAGTTAACAGACAACAGTCCAGATTGCCTTACATGGATAGTTGGTTTTCAAAACATCAGAAGTCCACAGAATCGACATTACAAACATTTCTGTATTAATGTTCATTTTGATTAGAGACCTGTCTGCTCTTGACAGCTTCCTGTCTTGGATTCTAAGAAGAAATTGAGCATCTTTGGAGTTACTCCAGTTGTGGTGAGACAGCCACTAGGCAAGAATTGCCTCTTTCCATCTACAGACAAATTACTGTCCAGAAAAGGACACACTTGCAGAATAGTCGACTGATTATATCTGCCAAGACAGAGTAATCAGTCCTTAATAATTCTGCATCACTAGGTCTGTCAGACGATCCTGGGCCAGAAGGCTGAAGATCGGATACTCCAACATTTTGTAGTATAGAGACTGTTCAGATGTTCAGTGGCCTCTCTAAATCGGCTAAGTTTTAGAAGCTATGCTTTGTGCTTTCAATAATTTCAGTTAATTCAGTCATTCTGGATTTCTGACAGGGTTGAAGACTTATAGCTAATCCCAGCTATTTACTTTGAGAGAAAAGATTTGAGAGGATGGTTTTCAGCTGGCATTCATTCTAAATCCAAGAAAAAAGCCAGGTTCAGAACTAAGTCTTTTAGTTAGGAGAGATGACAGAGGTTCTGATTAGTCAACAAAATAATGGACTGGGTATTAGGTCTATCTTGTACCTTACTGATACAAATTGGTATAGTTATGCTCTAATTGTATTTTGACAGAAAAGTTTTATTTTAACAGGAAGGGTGATATGTAGGAGGAGCTAAGGTGGGAGGAGTAAGGAGAGGAGGAGGGGCTAGAAAAAGAGAGAGGGAGGAGACATGGAGTCAGGCAGATGTTCACATGTCTTCACCAATCAAAGATAGTTGGTACACCTAAGTTGGGTATTGGGTTACACTTCTGATTGTATGGGTGTCTTGTTATTGAGCATTACCAAACTTATAAAGCCTTTGACTAACATTTAAAAAAAGTTACTAATAAAAAAGTAAAGATGTATATAAATTGAAAAAAAGTTACCAGTGGCAGCCACATGTCAATCATACCTACATTCAGTCACTCATCTTGCTATCAAGAGCTTCCCCATACCATGTTGGAGAGGCAAGTGGGACAAAGCTTGCTCTTGTGTTGGTGAAGTAGTTCAGTGGGAAAGGTGCTTGCTGCCAAGCCTGATGATCTCTGAGACCCATATGATAAAAGCAGAGAACCAGCTTCTGAAAGTTGTCCTCTTACCTCTGCATGTGCTCCGTGGCATGCACATACTTGCACACACATGGACATAAATTAAAATGTAAATTGCAATTTCACTTTTAAAAGTCTGCTGTTATACCTAGTTGGGAACAGAAGTAGCCAATAATCATACATAGAAATGAATAATTATAAACTGTGACATGTAGTAGGGAAGTGGGTAAAAAGCCCTGGATCTATGGCACTGGTAAAATGACTTTAGGGAAAGACCACTGCATAACACCAACAGCTTGCTCAGTTACTACAGGGTGACTTTGATATGGGTCTACCAAGCAGGCAAACAGTCAGTGTTTCTGTCAAAAGTACCAGGGCTCAGGCAAGAGCAGGGGGCACAGAGGGAGGAGAGGGCAGACATGGAAAGAAGAGCAGGTGGGTACACAGAGAGAGGGTTAAGTGGGCAAGTACAGAGAGAGAGAGTGTGAGAGAGAGGGGGAGAAAGACAGAGAGAGACAGAGACAGAGAGAGGCATGGGTTGGTATTTATACACATAGACAGAGACAGGAATGGGTGGGTGTACCCACACACAAACACAGAGACAGAGCAAGGCATGGGTTAGTATTCACATACACAGAGACAGAGACAGAGAGAGGCATGGGTTGATACACACACACACACACACACACACACACACACACACACACAAGATATGGGCAGGTACACAGAAAGGCAGAGCCCAGAGCCTGACAAGCCTCTGATTCTGCCCAAATGATAACTTGCTGAGGGAAATGACCTCGCAGCCTCCAGGCTTTTCATCTAATTGCAAACCAGGCAACCTTAGCCACAGCAAGATCTGCAGATAGCCAACACTGTCATCGCCTCCCCCACCCTCGCTGGCACCTGCCCTGCTCCATACCCTAGAGCAAAGGCGCACGTGTGCCTTCAGAAGGACACCCAGCTGTCCGCTGCACCCTGTGCCTAAAACCTCGTGAATGTCAGAGCTGCTGGGAGCCCAACAGAGAGCATGGGTCTTAACTCAGACCCCAGGGATAGCAACTTAACCGAGGAGCTTTGCTTGAGATCACAAAGCCACTGTGACACCCTCCTGCAAGGTTCTAGGGAAGAGTCCCCAGTGCCCATGTGGAACCCAAGTGTGGGGACCACCGAGGAGAATTTCAGAGAAGTCCAGGAACGTAGTCTGGCATTCGTTGGTGCTAGAAGGCATAGACTGATCTGCATCATTGTGCCACACTGTTTCTCCTGCCTACAAAGATGAGTGTGGATCCCAGGAGCCAGGGGAGATGCTGAGGAGCAGTCTGGGTTCTGAAAACTGGCAGATCCTTGGGTCAAGAGCCATCTTCAACAGTCAAGAGGTGTCCTCCACCTCTGCATGTTCTTTGGTACCCCCTTTGATCCATTACGCAAGATGCATATGTATATGTAGATATTACATAAAATACGGAAGGAGCAAAGAAATAAAGACAGTGGTCCTTACCATTGATCTCAAGGTGATGTGAGAAATCTCTCCAGACCAGGTACACACTTACCCAGACACATGTATCTATTCATAAAATTGGACCCTACTGTACAATGCTTGTGGCTTGGTATAGTGTAGACATTTTACCTCTGTGGAATACCATTTTCTGCAATAGCATTTTCATGGCTGCATATTTATTGTTTGCAATTCACTTGATACACTTCTTGTTGTAAGGTATCTAATTTATTCCCAAATTTGATATCCTACAAGGAGCATTCTTGAAGCTAAGTACACTACACAGCTGGGATGTGGTCCCATGAATAGAATGCTTGCCTAACATGCAAAAGGGTACTGGGATTGACCTTCAGCACTGCATAAACTGGACATGGTAACATGCCTGTAATCTTAGCACTGATGGGAAATGAAGGCAGGAAAATCGGGAATTCTGCTACATAGGAAGCTCAGCACCAGGCTGAGCATGCATGCACATATATGTGCATATACATATATGTACATATATAAACATATGTTTCTATATGCATTCCCCCCCCTCTCTCTCTCTCTCTCTCTCTCTGTGTGTGTGTGTGTGTGTGTGTGTGTGTGTGTGTGTGTGTGCACTCTGAGCTTCTTTTTAGGAACCCAGAAGTTTGGCTGCCAATTGCTTATGAATAATAGCCAGTGAAAAGAGACAGTGTCTATCCCCTTCTTTAGTGTCGTAGTCATGGGTCTGGGTCAGAGCATCAGTGAGGTGCTAGTGGAAAGATGCCTTTATTTTGGAGTTATCATTAACCCTCAAGAGTATTTCAGCAAAGAGCTCTTCAGTTTAGTGCCTCATTCCAGCATTAGTTCAGTAGAATGACCTTTGATTAACAAGTCCACCTCTGTCACATATCTATTCTGTCTCTGGAAAAGAAATGATGCACACATCCTAGTTCAGGCTGATTGGAAGCCTAGAACCCTTCCAACTCTGGTACCCATGAAGTTATGGCTAACAATAGCCTCATTTTTGTTTCTAGAAGGTTCTCCTTGCTCCTTTGATCAGTGGAGTCAAACTTTGGGAAGACTGAGAACTCTGTTTAATTCTTATACCAGTGTCCTAACTTCCCTTTGTGTCCTTGAAGGTGACCTATCTGAGCAGGCTATCCTGGAGCCTGGAAGCCTTCTGAGCCATGAGGTGGAAGGAGTTTACATTTCTAAATGTCAGCTGGAGAGAGAATAACAAGAATGATGTGTACCCAAAGGGAACCAGTGAACTGCACAGAAGTTCTAATACAGGGTCTTGTGGAATTCGGCCCAGCTCAGGCTGTCCTCAAACACTGTTAAACTGCAGGCCTCTGATTTAGCCACTAGGTGAGGCCAAGAGCCCCATCCCTGCAAACAGGGCCTGTTGCTTGGGGTTTATATGGTCCATAGCTCTCTGTGAGAAGTCTCACTTGGCCATCTGACACACCACCACTGTGCTCACAAAATGAGAAAGGATACAGGTAAAAGTCAAATTAGCTAGGAGGAAGGTGGCTGTGCCTCCATGAGCTCCAGCTCCTAGCAGAGTCTCAGATGAGGCAGAATAGAGGAAACTCTCTGCAGATGCTAAGCAGAGACTAGTGCCTTGCTCTTCCAGGTTCCATTGTCTAGAACTATGAAGCAAATAAACATAAGTTACCCAGTCTCAAGTACTTGGTGAAAACACACCAAGACCATCTACTTACGACTCTCCCCTGTCCCTGTCCCTGTCCCTGTCCCTCTCCCTCCTTCTCCCTCTCCTTCCCACATCTTTTTCATGAATGGAGATCCTGTAGACCATGTCACATGTGATGCTGGGTCAGCTTTCTGCCCTGTCTGGCACAAAACAGTTACATTGGAGATACTTAGGTTGTTGAGATGTCTAACTCTTGACACACATGGAATCTCTATCTTCTTAGGCCTTCTGGACTACAGTTTATGAAAATATGTTTGTTCTGAGATGTGTGGGACATATTTAATCTTCAGCAGCCATATTATCAATGCAATAAACAAATGCCCTGGGTTCAAATTTGAGGTTTAAAAGACATTTCTAGAAACTACAAGAACTTTTGATTTGTTTTTTGATGGTGACTGTTTTTTTTTTTTTAACATGTAAACAAATCTGGGGACATTAAATGCAGAACCAGAGAAAGGCCTAAAGGAATCATTAAATTTACACATGATAAACCTATCTTATACCTTTGGCATCAAACTGTCAGGTCACAATTTACCTGACTGAGTTGTCAGCCTCCTGCTGGTTTCTTATGACTTATGCTTTTCTTTGTATAAAATCATTATTACATTGCTATTTTGCAAGAGAGAAGAATACCAGTTTATTGAGTACATTACAACAGGCAGGAGGGTGGACAAGAAGGGGAGCGTGGTCTGTAGCCAGTGCCACCATCTGCATCACAGACAGAGCCTTTGTGTGTGCAGCCATTAAGCTAAGCATTATTGAGACATAATTTGATTCTCCCAAGAACATCCTAAAATAAAAGCCATCACTATTCCTGCTCTAAGGATAAGGAAAGCTATGCAAATTGCCCCCAAGTGATTACACTGGGAGTTGAAACCCAATGCCACAGTCAGGCCTACAACTGTACATCTTCCCAGATGAAATAGAAGCCTGACAGTCCCTAAGTAACAGCCTGGGTTGTTAGCCATCCCAGAAATTGGATAAGACAAAAGAAGAACAAACAAATAGTGAGCATCACCTGTAATCCTTGATTCCTAATTCTCTTCCATCTCCTTTGAGAGAATTCTCTTTAGTGTCCTCATGTTTCTGTGTCTTGGGTCCCTAGTGTCTTTGTTTCAGATTCTTTATTATTTGTGCTGCACATAGCCTTAGAAAGGCAACTTCCAGCTCCACAAGTAAGTTTGTCCTCTTACTGGTACGTTGGTACAATTAGAGAAGGGTGCCAACTTCAGGGCAAAGGTCAGGTGAGCCTGTAGTACACAGTAAAAACTAGAGGTGCCTAAGGTACCCACTCTTCTTTCTCCCCTCATCTGCACAGGGCAATTCAGACCACACTCTACTACCCTGGGGGAATTATGGCTGGGAGATCATGTGCCAACACTGATTACCGTTTTGCTATAAGTAATAAACTATCTTTTTTACCCCAGAGTCACGTGTCTTCTCCCAGCATCTACAAAACTGTAACAGTCCAACTTGTTAATGCACAAGTAGGGTAAAAATCTCAGGCTCCCCACGGTTCTTGAAAATTCCTCCATTTGAAGCAACATTTGTCTTTTGGACAGGAGATCCCAAAAAGTAATCCACAGAATGGTATTGCCTGTGACGATGACAGCTGTGAACTCATCCCTTCCAACCCTCCATCTACCATTAGTTACCCAGAAGGAACACAAGAGAGGGAAAGGAAGTTTCCTGAGATATAGAAGCATAGAAAATGCAGTAAGGGTGGTGACATAATGAGGAAAGAAGTGAGGGGGTGATGTGTGTCAAGTGATGGTGACTTGTCAAGATGATGATAACCAGGCTGAGGGTAGTGATGGCAGTAGGCACGGCGATGTGAAATATGGGAAATACGGAACCTGCACACTGACTTGGCATCCATGGTGCACCGGTGGGGTGCACCGGTGTGCTCCCTTTGGAAATCATTCATCTGTGTTTAGCTGCACAAGACCTGCACAAGGTCAAGCCAGGCAAGAGTCCAGCATGGGTAAGGCGGGGCCTCAGAGGAAGAGGAGCTATTGGCAGTTGATGGCTGCTGAGAAAGGAAGAGTCACTGCCCTGTGTAGATAAATATGTCCACGGCAGGATGCTCAAGCCCCCAGGATGACCCACATCCAAATGCTTATGGGCAGTATAACTGAACTCAGGGTGATAAATAATAATTCAAAGGAAGTTGAAAGGAAGATGGGATGGAGTCACTAAGGGAAGCTGGAGGAAGATAGTGCTAACTGGATATGATCTATAAACATGTGTGACACTTTCAAAGAATAAAACATGTTATTTTTTTAAGTCATCTCTTTCCAATGTTGTCTGCTCTACCCATAATGCCTGCATTGCAGCATGTAGACACCCAGGCCCCCAAATCTGCTGTACTTTCTCACTTTTTCTTACCAACTTCTCCTTGCTGGGGGCTTTGCTGATGTGTTGTATTTACTGCTTCTGTCTGCTTGCTCCAACTGGAACAGGAGCCCTGGAAGGGATGTGTGCTTCCATCACGGGTGTGTCCCACATGGACAAAGAATGCCTGGTCCTGGAGGGTCCTCAGTAAATAGAAGTTCAATAAGTGGATGAATGGACTTGGCTTTGTGCATCTGGGGGATGCTTACAACGTTAGACCTCAGCCATTCAAATAAGAGATTTAGTGGCTTTCTGTGGCTTGACTCATTTCTGAAGTACTGGGGGCTCCATAGATGTGAGAACATTAATCTTCCTCTATGATTACCTGACATAGCCATAATTTTACTTTGTCAACTCTTTCAGCTTAATTTTACTCCTTAATCACTCACTTGTTCATTTAATCAATTAAGAGTTTTCAAGGTCTCCTAGGCCTAGACACTCAGAGCCTTGGGAAGGGTTCTAGAAGATGACAGAACCATGTGCCATCAAAGGCAAAGAAGTTCAAAGAAGCTCTAAATTTCTGACAGAAGAGAGGGGATTTGGGGAAAGAGACCAATACTCTCTGGGTGGCTTTGGTTCTTCACTAGTTAAGAAGTCCACAGAATCTAAAATCCTCTGTGTCTGCAGGGTTGAGGTCCTTGGATACCCAAAGCCTGTGTCCTTGGCTTTCTTTCTGTTCCTGTAATAAATATCATGACCAAAAGCAACTTGAGAGGAGAGGATTTATTTTGTTTGCCTTGCATAACCTGATCAAAGTCTCACAGTGAAAGAAGCTTAGTCAGGAACCTGGAGGCAGGAACCTGGAGGCAGGAACCTGGAGGCAGGAACCTGGAGGCAGGAACCTGGAGGCAGGAACCTGGAGGCAGGAACCTGGAGGCAGGAACCTGGAGGCAGGAGCTGTCTCAGAGGCCTCGGAGGAGTGCTGCTTACTGTCTTGCTCTCTATGGCTTGCTCAACCTGCTTTGCCCAAACAACCTGCCCAGAGATGGCTCCACTCACACATCAATTCCCTACAGATTTACCCACAGGCCAATCTGATGGAGGCAATTCTTCATTTGGGTTCTCTATTTCCAGGTAACTCCAGTTTGTGTCAACTTAACAAAAGCTAACCAGCCCAACCTGGAAGAAAGAGATCCCCACCACCTCCACCCCTGGCCCCAGAGTGGACTCAGAATTTTTTTCCAACCTCCCTTCTTTACACCTCCCTTGAATACACAGATTCATTCTCTCTCTCTCTCTCCCTCTCTCTCAACAAGTCACCACTTCATTTACGTACTAAATGTACACATTTATATCAGAGCAGAGGAGGTAGGAAGACAGAGCTCTAGGTCCATAGGAGAATATTCAATCCAACAGTAAAGTGTGGATAGGAGTCCTATGTACAGGGTGCTGAGCTGACTACTGGAAGATGAAGATAGCTCAAGAAATGGCCTGCAGAAGAGGAGGGCTTATAACTAAACAATGTGGCAGTGTTTGAGCCCATGTATCTTCAAGAGCATGCTTCTCTCAGGGCATCCCAGATGGTATACAGGAAGCTGTTTTGAGGGACAGATGATTTGAAGTTTGCCAAGCAAGGAAGCTTTGGGAGGGTCCACAGAGGTGAAAAGGGGTCAGCCTATGTATCAGTTACTCTTCTGATTGCTATGACAAAATAGCTGGCAGAAATAACTAACGGAAGGAAGGTGTTAATTTGGCTCATAGTTTGAGAACACAATCATTTACTTTCTTTCCTTTATTTGGTCCAGGACCCCAGGCTGTGGAAGGATACCATCCACATATAGGATAAGTCTTCCCAACTCAGTTAAATCAGTCTAGAAATTCATTTAAAGATATCCTCAGAAGTTTGTCTTTTAGGTGATTCTAGACTTGCCAAATTGACAATCAGGATAAACAACCACAGTCTCTATGTGACCTGAAGGGATGTTGGCTTACTGGGTTTGGAAGATGCTCATCTGATGGAGTGTGAGCACATGGTCTTTGAGGAGGAAGGAAGGGGCATAGGCTCCCTAGATAGCAGTTGAATTAACCTGGAGCTCACTTACTGCTTTATCCTTGAAAACTAGCCCAGCATGTAATGGTACTTAGTAAATATTGACCCAACAAGTAAATGGAGAACTAAAATAAGAGACAAGCTTGTCACACAGGAAAGCTGCACAAAGCATGTGGCTCTTCTGCTAAACTCAACCTCCTAGGGACAAAAGCGGGTTTGACCCTCTGCAGGGTACCAATGTCCAGCACCAACCTGGGCCCTGATGACTCTCTTTCCACTGTCTAGCTACAGCTACATGAACTAAGGTTGGCTCTAGGAGACATGTACAGCAAAGAGTGACATTATCGGAGAAGACAAGAAGGAAGCCAAGCTCTTGAATAGGCTATGAGGCCCTGAGAGGAGACAAACAAGTGTGCTGGCCTTGAGTCTGGTTATTTGTGGTACCCTGTTTGAATGAGTTGGACAAGGTTAAGGACCTGTGACAGCTTCTCTATAAGCAGGACACATGATGGGCCTTTTGTCCATACCTTCTATCCATCCTCTTTTCATCCTAAAGCAAAGAGTCCCTACCTAGCCATTAAGGTTAGAAATTAACAAGAGAACCCACATTCTGGCAAGCAGGTCCTATTGCATTCAACTGATCATTGGGCTCTGGTAAACACATCATCACCCTTGAGCAAGAGAGGAGTGGTCACTTAGGGGAAGCAGGGAATCTCTACTCCCTCACAAAGGGTTAGATGCTGGCAGCTGTAGATGGGATTCCCTAACCATTAGTTGGAAATAGGCTAATGCTGTCCCCAAATTATCTTCCCTGAGAAAGGGGAAACAGCAAAAAACTTGGGCTACACTGGCAGGGTTCTAACCCTGCCTGGGCATCAACCTGTGACCCCCTCAAGGGGCTGGATGAGAGTTTGTTGCCGAGAGGTACATGCTCTGCCTCTTAGAGTTGACATCTCCTCCAGATTCAGCACCATCAAATGGGCCTTCGGCAGACACACTGACTGAGGAAGCTAGTCCAAAGGCAGGATGTGTAATGGTAGGAGGCTGGCAGGACAAGACCCCAAAGGCATGGCATCTTTTAAGGACTGAGTTGTTATTTGGGGAACCCTGTTAGGTAGGATTCAGAGCTCTGAGCAGAGTTCCTCTGATGGAATGGGTTAGCAAAGCATGTTTCCAATGCTTAGAAAGCATATGGTGGGAAGGAGGGTCTCTATGAGTCTCTGGACTATCAGGTTGAGTTTGGGTCATGTGCTAAGGACATTATGGTAGTTCCCCATGGGAAGCCACTTGTGATCATTTATCATCTGTGCTGCTGTAATGCATGGCAATTAAAATCTGGGTCTTGATGAAGAACATCTGGGACTGGGAGTAGTAGTCAGTCAGTTGCCTTCCTTGGTGTCCATCTAGAAGGAAAGTAAAAGCCAAAGGCTTGCCAGGATGAGAAGGATCTGAAGACCAAGATGGGTGCAGGGCTTTCTGGGTGGGTGTTGTACAGCACTAACTTGTGAGCAAAGCAAACTCCATCTTCACTAGATTAGTTGTGCCTGTTTGCAAAAGTCTATCATAGTCTGGCTTGTTGGCTATTGACACGCCCTCGTAAAAAAGAAAGAGTGGGAAGGGCCATCGGGCCCTCACCTGAGATTCTAGCCACTCTTCCTAGCCACTCGTATGCAGTTTTCCGTAATTGCGTGTGGCATCAGGGTCTTGGGAGGTGACAGAATGTTTAGACTGGGGGAATAGTTAATTAAAAGGGGACTCTATCTATGTGACTATAGGAAAGCCGTCATCCATACTGGAGGAAGAGCTTCCAGTGAAACTACCTTGGGGCCACCTATACTTCTAGAGGTACCCTTTTGCCCATGCTCTATAAGTAAGCCCTAAAATCATAGTGGCTCATCATGTTAAGCTTTAGTGGAATCATACCTTAGTTTAAATCAGGATCTTAAAAGAAGAGAAGAGTCATTATTTACACCTTCATAAGGAAGAAGTTCCTTCAGTGGTAGGAAAAGCCATCATGCAGTCAAGAGCCTTAACTTGACATTTCCATCCCCTATCTTGTGCCTTTACTTCTCACAGGGCATGCAGAGGACTGTGGACCGAGCCCCACCCCCAGCCCTAGGGTGGGTGCTCCAGTGGATCTTACAGCGGGAACCCCCATCTCCCCTCTGCTCGTTCCCTCTCACTCTCTCAGCTGGACACATATAATTTATGGTCTGTGATATACTGCCCTTCAGAATTGATTTTTGTACTCAACTGTTGTAGAACATTTTTGATGGACTAATGCCTCTGGGTGAGATATTTTTTTGTTATTGATGTATGGGGGTGGGCTTTTGTCCCCACATTGAAAACCCCTGGCCAGGGGTCACTCCCTGGTCCCCTGTAGCAAGAGCACTCAGCCAAGGGCAAGGCAGCCTTTTGAACTAAAGAAAATATTAATTTAAGGCATTGTTTCCACATGAAATTACAGGAGCTTTCAGAAGCCCTCGTTAGTTTGATTCAGGGCTGAGCAGCACAGTGAGTCTTAAGGCTGAGATTGGCCACGACACAGAAAGTTGGCTGGCGGGGAGCTAGCAGAAAGAATTTGGTCAAGGACTCTAGAGCTTCTACTTCTCCACAGTCATTTCCAGTTGATTTGCCTGAGAAATCTAGTGGAGACAGGAAAGCAAAAATACCCTTTGTCTTATCTTTGATACTAGGACCAGAGAGGCAGTTATCAGGTCCATAATTCCTGGAGTTGCAGTTGGGCCGTATGGTCCACCACACTCCAATGCACTTATGGAGCTTGTGGAAGTGATGAATATTGACACTTCCTGAAAGAAATAGGAATCCTGTTGTCATCTTATGTGTGACATTCCAACATAGCTCCCATTTATCAAGTGCCTCAAAAGACACAGACTCGTTTTACAGATTGACAAGTGGTAGCCAAACCAACAAAGCCATTCAATTAGGAAGGGGTTTTACAAAATGAGAGCCTAGAAGTTTCTGATGGCAAAGTTTACATTGTCCCGTTGTAGCAGACTGCACAGTTCTAAGACTCTGAGGTTAGGACAGCCTCCATATACCTCCCTGGACATGTTTATGTGACAAAACTCAACCAAGTTCCAATTCTCTTTGGTCTCTCTGGCTAGTACTGGGTAGAATTTGGTTATTGGAATGCCATTCCAAAGATCGACTGGCAGCCTCTGATGGCTAGTAGCTTCCTATAGAACCAGTGAGTAAAACACATATATTCATGAGGCACAGGGCTCCAGACGCATGCATGTGTACATTGTATATATCTGTATATTTGTGAGCATGCTGGGTGATGTATGCATGTGTGCACACATACACATGCAGATAGATGCTAATGTGGAGACCAGAAGCTGACATTAATATCTTCTTTGATTTCCTCCCACCTTATTTCTTGAAACAGGGTCTACCACTGAACCTGAAGCATACCAACTCCACAAGGCTGTTTTGACTGTCCAGCAAGCAACAGGGTTCTGTGCTTGGCTTTTTACATGGGTACTGGGGATCTGAACTTGAGTCTTTATGGTGATGTTGCAATCACTTTATTAACTGAGCCTTCTCTCTAGCCCCTAAACACATCTTAATGGCCTATGACAATGTTTTCTTTTTCATTTGTATTCTACTTAAAATTAGGAAAAAAATTTAATATATGAATCAATGAACTATGAATTTGTAAGACATCTAGTCAGTTTTATGAAGTGTGTGTATGTATACACACACACACACACACACACACACACACACACACACACACACAAGGAAGAAAGGTCTGTGAAAGCAAAGGTTTCTGGGTCCTTCAGAGGTCCTACTTAAGCAGATTGGTGATGTAGGCTTTCCAGACATTTCTGAAATACTCTGCCACCCCTACTACCTTGACCTTAACCAATCACACCAAGAGGAGAGGTTGACCTTGAGGGCACCAGGAGAGAGGGGTCCTCCAAAGGGTTCCACCTCCAACAGAAGGGACATTACAGTCACCTCGTAACCATCTCCAAGTAACAGCATCTCAGAGCTCTCCCATTCCAACTCCTCATTTATAACTGGTGATGCAGAGGCCCCACAGGGAAAGCAGCCTGGCCACGTGGAGTTATCCATTTATCCCTTGTCCCTAGAGTACCTTCTCCTTTTATATCCCTGCCTACAGATTAGCCCCATGTGCCATGAATCCTTTGGTCACTGCTGCCTGGGCTCACCTGCAGATTCCCTGGCAGACAGCACACAACAAAGCCAGTCCCTGCCTTTCATCCCCTGCCTGCCTTCGGTTCCCTGCCAGGAGGAGCTCTGAGCCCAAATGCCCTTGAGTCTGCATGGGGAACACAGGCTCCGGTGACATAATCAGAGACAAGGCACTTTCTCCACAGGTGCCATTTATTTTCAAGCATCTGCTCCATCCCCGTGGAGGGATGAAAACCACAGTGTCAACTGCCTTCTACTCAGCCCCATCGGAGGAGGCCTGTGGGGTCTTAACATCAAAGCATTCTACATATTTATCATTCCTCCCTCCGCATTAAGCAAAGACATCTGACAGCCACACAAAAGCGCCATAGTCTCCACTTGGACTCTAAAAAGGCATCAGGAAGTTCAAACCCAAGTTGAAAATTCCCTCGAATAGGTATATTTTCTTTCCTGGGAAACTGGGGGGCGGATTATCACTTAGCGTCCTCTCCAGAATCAATTTGCGTCCACTTAGCAGTCACTTCTGTTATAAAATAAAGGCGTTTATGGTTTGCTATGCAGGATTTAGTAAGTGACACCCAGGGAGCGCTGATGAGAACATTTCTGAAGCGGAGGGTGGGATAATAGACAACACGCTTGTCTTTGGTCTTATTCAGCACCCCCTGAAGAGCGATCATGTTTATGCTTTGAAATATAACAGGAACACGTTAAAGTGTGTAGACTCAAGAATGATCTAACAAAGGGAAATATTCAACCCTGGCCATGCTTAGCATCCTTAAGCTCTCTCTGAAAAGAAGACAGAAAGGCAAAGGGAAAGGCATGCATTTGTTCCTGGAAAAAGATCTGAACCAGAGACCCGCTATTGTCCTGAGTGAGCCCATTCTTTCTTCCCTTTCAAATGTCATCTTGGTTACCCGTGTCTGCTTAGCTTTGCCTCCAGGGAAAGGCAAAAACCCTGAGTACTATGGAAGGAGGGTTTTATTTTGATTTTGCTTGCTAGTGCTGGGGAACTCCAGTGGATAAAATCCAGGAGATGGAAACCCTACCCAGGAGCTCACCAACTCCAGCATCCAAGCACTGTGCCCATTCTCTGTTCATGATAGTGATCAAGTCTTCCAAGTGATTGGCACAGCTAAGAGTTGTACACAAGGGACCCAAGTTCTTCGAGAAAGTTGACTTTAAGTTCCTCCTGGCCAAGAGCACAGCCCCGGTGGCTCTTCTAGGTATGATATTGATGGCCAAGTCCAAGTGCAGCCTTTCCCCCTTTACAGAGTGGAAGCAGAGGTGGGGACAGAGAATGACCAATCTGTTTTAGCTCAGCTGACTCTGTACCCAGCCTTGTTTCATAGCCAACCACTAGAGAGCATTCACCTTGGGTAGGCGCCTTTTCACCATCTCTCTGAGACAAGGCGATTGTGTGCTAGACCCCAGAAGAAGGCTTTTCACAAAGACCTTAGTTCAAGGTGGTTGCAGAACTAAGGGCTATTTTTTGTTTCTTTGGTGGGAGCCAATTCATTGAGCTCTGCTCCTCAAAGACATCCAGCAGATGTTTGGCCTTGAACGAGTTGGGCTATGAAAGCACGCAGAAATCACATAGCAGTGTTAAGTTGTCACCCATGCATGCGTGCAAGTGGTGAGTGCTAACTAGGCACTTGGGTGAAGTAGGACAGGATATGCTCAACCTCACAGATGACCAACCAGAGAAGACTAGCACATAACTGAGAGGGATACTGAGGGCTACACAGGAGATAGATAGGTGAGCATGTTCTCCTGGGGTAACCCAGAGAAGAATCTGAGAAATTCTGCACAGGTCTTCGGGAAAGGCTGAGGGTCATTGATAGGGTGGTATGACTAAAGATGAAGGGTCAGAAGCTCAGCCATAGGATGACAAAAAGGACTCCCAGAAATGGCAAGGGCAAAGGGCTTGAGGCAAAGGAGAATCTACCTGCCTAAAGAATAGGCAAAGAAGGTATAATAAGAGTCACAAAAGCTCGAACATGTAGTAATAGAGAAGTCCCCCAAAAGCAGTGGCACAGTTAGAGACATCTTACCCCTTAGTCTTGTGTCACTCGGGTGAATCAAGCGTCTCTCTTTCATCTGAAGCATGCAATGGCCTCCAGGGTTTCTGGGGAGGGAGGCAGTTGTGAGGATGCACCAGCTCTAAACTGCTTGAGCCTGGAAAGTATCATGTGTCACTTTCTCCAGTAGCTCATTGGCCAAGACTTCTGATATAACCTCACTCTAGCTGCAAGAGATGCTTGGGGATATCAGGAGAATCAGCACAGGTATATTTTGTAAGCCTTAACAGATTTCTTTCTCTCCTCTCTCCCTCCACCCCCATGTGTGTGTGTGTGTGTGTGTGTGTGTGTGTGCAGATGTGGCTATGTAAGTGCATGTGTGCATGTGTGTGAGGGGAGGGTGAATGTATACACGTGGGCACATGCTTGTGTGTGAGAGCTGCATATGCATATGGAGGCCAAAGGACAACCTTAGTTGTCAGCCCTAGGTGTCACCGACTTTATTTTTTGAAATAGAGTCTCTCATTGGCTTTTGGGCTCGCCGGATAGGCTAGGCTGGCTGGTCAATCAGTTCCAGGGATCCTATCTCTACCTCTGCAGCACTAGGGTTATAAGAGCATAGCACGCACTAACCTGTTTTATGTGCTTTCTGGTGCTCTAAGTTGGGTCCTCATAATTACAAGTGTTTCTCTAAGCCTCAGAGAAGAAATACCTGACCAAGGTCACCTAGTACACGACCCCAGGCCAAGCTGCCCTTTCTGTTCTGTAACTCCCCAGAGACCCCCAAGTGCTCAGATTAGCCAGTGCAAGGACATCACTCATACCTGCAGGCGTAGTAAAGAAAGTGAAGGTATTTCCCACCTAAAACAAACCCAAACACAGCAGGCAAGTGCCCTGTCTTCCCCCAAAGGAAATGGAGCTCCAGCTTGTTCCAATTTCCCCAGCATGGGCTCACCTCACCTCTTCCCACAGGGGAAACTCAGCCCCTGGAGTCCAGCTGTTCCTTGTCAGACCCCAGCTCTGCCACGGTAGCAGGGTAGCTTTGGGTAAGTTCCGGAACTTCTCTGTATCTCAGCCCCTCATCCATAAACTAGGAAGCATCTTGTCACCTGTCTTCTGAGAGATATCGATATAAGTAGTAGCAATAGCTGCTAATCACAGTGTTCAGTGTGTTGGCTGCTCTGGGAAGGACCTCAGATGCATTATTAAATTTGACCTTCACCTCATACCTGAGGTAGGTACTTCACTAGCTCATTTTGCAGACAAAGAATTGAGGCCTATCAGGAAGGGGGCAGTTGAATTAGGAACTTGAGTCTATGTGGTAGAAAAAGCTACTGTTCTTCCCACAGTGCTCTGAGACCTTGGCACTGTCATGAATAGGTCAGGTTTATCCAGGGACTTGTGTCTCAGCTATGGGACGGTGAGACAGAATCACAAACCCCTGTCTTTCTCTAATACAGAGACCAATGATTCCTTCTCTGAGGGTTGTCTTTCTGTGTCCAGCCCAGAGTGTTTGGACCACTTTCTTCGGGGTCTTACTAAACAGAACTCTCTGGTGACCTTCCCTACACTCCTCATCATCCCCCTACTTTGCTGGGCTTCACTATACCTCTTTAAAATGTGCAATTACCAATAATTCCCTTTGTTGCACCCAAATGCGAACCACCATCTTAAATTATTAAATAGAAGTGTTTCTGAAATATTTTATCTTGACATGTATCTCCGGAGTCAAATGACCCCGGGCAGTGTTCATAATTAATTTCATCAAAAGGGGGTAAAAAGTGCTAGCAAGGGACTCCCTGAATGACCTGTCCTGGAGAAATACAGCTGGCACTTGGCTCTCCTCTTCCCCTCACCTTCCAGCCCATTTCCAGCTGCTGGCAGAACACACCAGTCCTTGGGATCCCAGAATTGCAGGCCTTCTGGGAACCTTGGTGATGGTTTTAACCAACTCTTTCTTCCTATGATGAAGAACACAGGACCTGGGAGGAATGGCGACCTGCCCAAGGTGGCAGAGACTGAAAGCGACCACACTGAGTCTGCTAGAAGCTGAGTCTCCCATCCAGGCCTCCTGGCACCTGCAGGGGCTGAAGCAGCAGGTTCAGCCTCCTTCTGCTCTGTGTCCTTCAGGCCCACATGAGTTCATTTAAAGGAGTAGGAAAGACAAGCCTGCTCCTTAACATAGAAAACGCCCCGAAACAAAGGGCTTTTTGTGCCCCTCCCCCACATGCCAGGGAGAAAGAGAGATTAAGTTTGAGGAGTCACTCCCAATCAGAAAGCCACCATTTAATTACAATGCGCAGGAAATTACAGAGTGAATGGGCAGACGGGTGATAAGGGACTGCCTTAGGATGACAGACCTGAAATCCAAGCACTTCATCACAGAGCTACGTATCACAAGAGGCTGTCTGGAAGGCTGACAATCTGATTGTACTGTCAACTCAATTCATAATTAATATATTTATCAAATTAATTACTGAAAATATCTCCTTGGCGCTCGCCACAAAGAAACAGTGGCTAGCTTCATGGAGGGCTGGCTTCGTTTTCTGCTAATAACCCTTGCTGTCAGTTTAATGAGGGTAGAGCGGCCTCTGTTTTGCCTGCCTGACAGACAAATTGCCCTCTTACGGGGAATGATCCCTAGAATTTAAGAGAAGAAAAGAAATATGGCATTGTTTGGTGACAGCCGCAATCGCAGGCTTGTCTCGGAAACTTTGCATCAATTCTAACATACAAGAAAGGGAGGGTGGGTCTGCTTTTGGCAGCTAGATAAATACTTTATGAATTCCTGACTGATTCCTTCATCAGAGGCTCCGTGGCAGGCTGGTTCCTCTGAGCCACCGCTGGAATCTGCCGGTTGAGGTTTAGATTTAGGGACTTCACAAGAGAGAGATTCTTGCGGGCATTTTGTAAGGAAGAGAAATCCACACTCCAAGGATTTTGATGTGAAACGCAATGCTTTTGATCAGCTCCCTTGACTGTTTGATCTCTGGGTGGAACAGTCATCCCCACCCCTACCCCCTCTTCTTGAGACAAAGATACAGACCATGAGATGCTTCTAGGAGAACATCCCATAGGCTTCTGAGAGCCATCTGGTGAACCCCAGATGCCCTGCCACCACCATCTTGGCTGTGTGCTAGGTATTAATTATGCTGCTCTGGGCATCTGGGCCTGCACCATCCGTGGGGCCAAGCTAGCTATGAGGCTCCACCAGCCCTTACAGAAACACACCTGCCCAGGTGAGGCAAGGCAGACAGCCCAAGTAACATGGTGTCGGGTCAGGGGACTGTGGGAAGCCTGATCCTTGGCTGGCTGCAGTGGGAATCCCAGGGGGCAGTGTTCATCCCTGTAGGACTGAAACCAGGAGTGGAGTCACTATGGGGGACACTGTGGAGACCCTTAAGGAAGAGCATCCTGACACTGCTGGTGGCTTCCTAGAAGAGGCAGCTCTTCAGGAGCAAGTTAACATCTGGAAGGTGACACTTGGAGGGATGTAGACCACAAACCATGCTTCCTGTTGCTCATCTTCCCCCTAGGTACCAAGTGGGCACTGGAGAGAGGGGACTGTTAAGACACAGGCCCAGGCCCCTGCCACTCTCTGACAATGTTTAAAGAGTGTTGTCTACCGAGGCCCAGAGGAAAGGAATGTGTGTTCTGAAGCCTGCTTTCATTCCAGTTCTTTCTACATGTCCTAGAGAGCGATGACGGGAACTGAGAATAGGAGAGAGCACATGCCAAGGCCCCTTGTGCACAGTACAGACATGGCGTGAGCTTTTTCTGAACACTTCTCCTCTTGCTCCCAACCCCCCTCTTCACTTTCTGTTTCTCTGTGTCCTCCCTTCTTCTCTGTTCCCAGGCCTCTCCTTCCCTGTACACACACAACCTTCCTTGACTCCCTTTTTGTCATTACTGGAGGGAGGACCAATATTCATTAAGGAACTGAAAAGAAAGAAAAAGAAAGAAAGAAAGAAAGAAAGAAAGAAAGAAAGAAAGAAAGGAAGAAAGGAAGAAAGGAGGGAGGGAATAAAGGAAAGGAGAGAAAGAAAGAAAGAACGAGAAGGAAGGAGGGGGCACTCTGCAGCTGTTGTAGCAGCTTCTCGCTTGCAGGCCTCGCGTCCTCAGCAGCTGTCCCCTTGTCCACAGCCCAGCCTGGCAGCATTGCCACAGGATGCCTTCTATTGCATCTCATCTCAAGCCTGTGTCTCAGGATAGGTGACTGTGGCCCCAAGTTCATGCCCAGCTGGTTGCAACGCTGCCAGTGTCTCCTTTGAAAGCTGTAGCCAGATGCCTCAGAACTAGGCTCACTCACATGGGGACCTAAGTTCAGAAGCAGAAGATTCCTTGGGCAGGTAAATTTCCTTTCTGTCTAAGTATGCCTACACCCCTCAAGAGAAAAGGAAGCCTGGAGGAAACCAGAGCAGAAGAGAACCTAACTAGCTGGCCAAAGAGTAGCCCTCAAAGTCAGTTTGAGGAGTGTTTTTTTTTTTTTTTTTTTTCTTGTCCTAACCTAGGAAAGGGCATTGGCTTGGTGAGCCCAGCCTGTGGGTCTACCCAGCTTGAGTGATCTCTGCCATTGTGACCCTGGTACTGCTACTGACAGCAAGGCAGCAGCAGTAGGGTATAGGACATTCTGCTACAATACCAAGTCTGGATGGAGGACAGCGATGCAAGTGATGAATACATGAATTAAACAATCACATTAACATGTTGAATCCCTTCAAAAGTTAATTGTTTTTTTAAAATATATATTTTTATGTGTGTGCATGCCTTTGTGTGTGTGTGTGTATATATGTTGTGTGTTGTGGTGTGTGTGTCTGTGTATGTATGTGTGTGTGGGCGTGATGTGGTGTGTGTATGTGGTGTGATGTGTGTGGTGTGTGCTATCAGTACAGATGTTTGAAGAACTCCAAAAATAGTATCTAACCAAATTTGAAGTTGCAAAACTGTAGAAGGCATGTCATCAATGCACAATGTCAAAATATTTCCTGTCCATGGAGTCATTTTTTAAACATGTAACTCAGAGGTTAGCAGGAGAATCCATCTTACTATTGTTATGATTTGGTTTGGTTTTCTGTTTTGAGGGAGGGTCTTACTCTGTAGCCCAGACTAGTTTAGAACTCTCTTTTGTAGCTTTGGCCTCCAATTCATTGTGGCAATCCTTCCTGTTTCAACCTTGCAAGGACTGGGGCTGTAAACTTACTGAAGGCACTCACACTCCACTGACGTTATTACTGAATAGCTTGTTGAAGCCGAGGTGACTCAAGGCCTACCTAGCCTAGCCCTGTCATCAGTGCAAGCCAGTGAACAAGGGAGGGGTCAGCCAGGAAAACTGAGTGGCATGTTCTTGGAAGGCCTTGTAGTGAAAGTGGAGGATAATCTATGCAAGGTTCAAGTAGCTTTTAAACAGCCAGTTTTTCTTGTACAGTGACTGGGTTTCCATAAAATGGAGACGAGGCCTGCACGTTTGGCTTAGTTTAGAGAGGATGGTGCTGTAAAGTTAATGCACTGAGCAATCTATGACACTCTGGCATTAAATTCAACACGGGACATAAAGAATTGGACCTGCTTCTCTAAGCCCTGGCAGTTGGCAGGGAGACTGGGCAATTTCTGCTGATGAAAATTATCCTGGTGAGCAGAAAAGAGCTGGGGTGGGCAGTGGTGAGGGGTAAGGGTCTGGGGCAGGAGGAGAGAGATGGAAAGGGTGGAGGCTACCGTGCTGAAGGATGTGTGTTGTAAGCACCAGTGTGCTAGGGTTTTGGAAAACCAACCCAGGAGGGAGAAAGAAAAGGAAGAAGTGGAAAGAAAACTGAGGCAGTGGCAAAGACTGCTGCATAGAGTGAAGAGAGAAGAGGCTGGTAGACAGTCTCAGAGGGCATGGTGCTCCCTTCACACGCAAGCATTTATAAGCAAGTGAGAAGGAATGGGCTGGGGACCAAAATCTGTACAGCCGGAGACACCTCAGGCCAGTGGCCAGGGGCTTTCCTTGGAAGTCAAGTGGTTGAGTGCGGACAAGGGTCTTTAAGAGAAATGGTCACCCGAGTCATCAGATAGGCGGCCAGGTCCTTCAGGCTTCCTGCCTGCACCCTCTGCCCCTCAAAAGGACCAGTGAATGTGAGCCAAGAGTAGCAACACGTTCAAGGAGATGAAGACTTGAGGAGCCCAACTCAGGGTCAAGTGACAGATAGTTTATGAGCAAGAGGGAGATGTTACCGGCCTTGTCTGCCCTAAGTAGTGGTGTGTTGCTTGCAGGATGGACAGGGTGAGCCCAGGAGGATAAAAGCGCTATTGTAGTTCCTCTTGAGGAAGTCAAGGAATGGCTGATGCTACTCCAAGGATTCCTGTGTAGATGACCTCTTCTTTACCAAGACACAGACTCAACACCAGGAATGACAAAGGGAATCTGAGGATGTGTGAGACAGCAGATGTTGGCCTCAGGTCATTACAGCTATGAGAAATTCATTAATAGACTCTGTCAATTCCTAGCACCACTGTCGCTGCTTGGGACCTTCAGCGATACTGTCTTCCTGCCAAAGAACAGACCCAGGAACAATAGACACATAGAAGTGCTCTTAACATGCTTTTTATGCAAGGACTAAAGCCGAGAAGACTTGGGGGAGACTTTGCGAGCTAGGTAAGACAAAGACTCACTGGATTCTGGGGAGATAGACCACCTGCTTATCCACTCTAAACATGATATGGGAACATTGGCATTGACTTCTCAGAACATAAACAGATTATAGGAAAATGCCAGTCATCAGAACAATGGCAGGGACAAGAAAGCAGAATGTGGCAGGCTCTAGACCTGGTACTGCATGCTGTTCCAGAATACCACCACCCTTCCCTCATGATGTGGAACCTGTCTCCCCTTCCTTGAGCCTGAGCAGGACTTTGAGACTGCCACCATGAATTGATGTGCCAGAAGGAAACCTGTATGATTTCTAAGGTGAACTGGTAAAACTCGACTTTCTGTCCTGGCTCTTCTAAGACATGTACCACTTTAGTACCCTTGAGCTGAAATTAAGAATTCAGAAACTGGAACCCACCACAAACTAGAGGTGATGAAGGATAAAGCACACACAGATGTCTGAAGAACCAGGGCTAATCTACCTCCCATCATGGAGTCTCCCCAGCAACAGAGAGTAGCAACAAAAGTAAGTTTCTAGAGGATTTTAGTCTCCAACTTTCCTTCCAGCCATCCCTGACTTTCTTCAACAGAGCACAAGAGAGCTGGGTCCTACCAAGAGTACAGGTTTCTCTAATGAACGCATCATTCTTATAAGAATCTGGATTGGGAGTGGGGAGGGTCATTGGCATGCAGCTCAATGGCAGAGCCTTTATCTAGCATGCATGAGGCAATAAAATACTGAATAAATATATTTTTAAAGTACTTAGGGGCGTTATCTGAGGAAATACCACAAAAAGTACTAGAAACTTTGATCACAAGTTTAAGAAACATTTCTGAGACCTTTCCTATGGAGGGAAAAAGTCAAGGGCAGGGCACCCATCTACTCTGTTCTTGAGTTCCAGCAAGGAAACCCCACCCATAGTAACAACAGGTGGCTGTGTTGCAAACCCTTAGCCAGAGAACTATGGCCAGTAGACTAAATACAGTTTCTACATTGGATGTAAATAAAGTTTTATTAGAACAAATACTTGTTTATATATTAGCTCTGGCTGCTTTTGGACCTCTCTGGTGAATTTGAATAGCTGGAACGAGAGACTTTATAGCCCCGTTGCCTGGAATACATACTTTCTGTCTCTAACAGGAGTTGGTGACCTGCCTTCAGCTGTCAAAGGTAAAATACTGATACAAGGGTCATGGCTCAGAAAGATCCTTAGGGGCAGAATGCATGCCCCCACATGCCTACATCTTTAGTCACTGGATGTTCGCGGGCCCCTAACTGCACAGCAGACTCCAAGTTCTACCTTGGGAACAAAAGCTGAGCGTGCAATCCCTTTCCATGCGAGACAGTGTGGTATAAAAAAAACTATACAGTCATGATATTGGAGGATAGAACTGTGTGAAGCAACATGGAGGCATGGGGGTTGGGAGTCCTAGAAAGAGGCAACCAGTCCCACCTAGGAGGAGGCAGGGAAGCCTCCTGAGAAATGATGGACTCTGGCCCTCAAAGGGTTCTGAGTACAGGAGCAGCCATGATGGGCGATCAGTGAGGAGTAAAGGCCAGCCTTGTGTTACATGCGGGGACCTCTAGCCTTGCATGCCGCTGTCCTTCTCACATTAGCAGGTTTCATCTTGGATCACCTTTCAGGTGAGGAAAGAAGCAGTTGGAAGACAGAAGACATAAGTGACAGGGCACCAGCACCTGCCTTGTCGTTCTTAGGTGAGCTGCAGGTGACGGATGCTCTGGAAACCTCTGCAAAAAAAAAAATAATAATTGGGTTGCAAAGTCCATCAAACAAGCAGGTCTTTGTCAATGGGGCTGGCACCTGGGCGCAGGAGGGAGCAACCTCTCAGCTATGGCAGGACTTTGAACTTGAGGGCATGCAACCCCCTTTGCCTCTACAGCACACACCTTGTTAAAATTGTACACACACACACCCATTTCCGAAATCAGAAGTATAGAATTTTATTGCTGTTTTTATAATATTGTTGTTAATTATATGTTATTGATGTTATAAATTACATAATATTAGATAATATATGTGATATGTTATATAATAAAGGTATATGTTGTTAATAACAATATAGACATATTTCACAAAACAGCCCAAACTCCAAGTCCTTCTTTTTCTACAGTCCAGTTTATGTTATCAGCCAATTATCATTCATTTATGCCTAAAGGACTAGTTTGAGTCTCTGTTGTAAAAAAGGACATTTTAAGGGGAAATGGGTTAAGGATTGTGGGACTCTGAGCTCTGGGCATCAACCTTGAGCCAGATTCAATTTCCTACTCTTGAAGACCTCTGCACCCCTCTTCCACCCTCTGCTGAGATCCTTGTTTTCCTGTATCAGGTGATGGTGGGCCTGAAGTACAGTTCAATGGGAGATGTGTTCATTGAATGTAGAAGGTCTGGAACATATAGGCACCGGGCCTGCACACACACACACACACACACACACACACACACACACACACACACGGCCAACATACCTAATGGTCACATGACCATTCAATTCCAGATAGCATCCCACTCCACCTTGAGGCCCTTAGTGACATGGTGCAGCAAGGCCCCTAACATAAGAGCATCTCAGTTTCTTCTTTGCAAAAGGGGAAGCTGGACCCCTACCCCTTCTGGAAAGGTCTAAGAAAGATCCTTAAAGAAGATCCTCTGGTCTTCCTTACAATAAACCCTTTTCAATCACCCTCTGAAAAACAAGCCAGAGGACACTGACCAAAGAGTAGAGGCTATTGTAAAAATCTAACAGCAGGTTCCTGGGAGGTGAGTATTAAAGACTTCTGAGAAACCCAGATCCTACAGTTGCTCTGTCAAGCAGTGTGTTATCAGGTCAAGGGTCCATAGATGGTAGTCTCCTGCTAACTTCCAGCTGAGGAATCTACTGTCAATCATCTGTACCCCTTACAAAAAGGAACAAGGGAAGAAAGGTGTCAGAAGTCACAATTCCAAACTCACCTTCAGAAATCACATTAAGTCTCCCAGAGACCCACATGGCCACTCAGAATGTTTGGTCCTGAAAAACAACAGTATTTTTCTAAAGTATTTATTTACAAATTGTGTTCTACCAAAGGAACAATATTTCACATATACATAAAGATAACTTGAGAAAAAAAATGTTGCCTAAATGTTTAATCCATGTAAGCAACTGAGTCATCTTTGAGATTCTTCTCCGACAAGCCCACCCCCATCTGCCTTTCCTCTTCAGGGATGTCTTCCAATGCTGCTCAGCTGTGGAACTCGCAGCAAGAGAATGGGAGATTTTTCCTTGGGGTGATGTCTCCTGATCTTAATATACTCCAGTTTGTCTTTGATGCCCATTCTGGGGAGCCTCATTCACCTGGTTAGCCTTAGACATTCAGAGGTCTATGCCAGACTTTGCCTTTACTGGTCACCAAAGATGCTCTAATTGAAACCAAGAAAGACTGTGTTAATCCATATTTGTCCACAGTGAGTTGGAGCCATTGAAGTGGTCATTGTAGGGTGAAAACGCTTGGTCTGTTTTCAAAGATTTGACTCACATGCCGGGGCAGTGGCAGGTACTGGGGGCAGAAACAGGCACCTGATTGCCTTTATAGAGACATCTAAAGAAGAACAGTCGGCTATTCTCACACAGGGAACAGATGCTATATCAAAGACAGAAGAAGTTGCTTGCAGGCATGAAATAGAGCTGCTGAGATGTCTGTGAGTTAGAGAGCGGAGGGGAGCAGTGAAGGCACTGAGACACGTGGGCTGCTGAGCCGAGTACACAGCAGAAGCATGCGCATACTCCACATTACGATGTCTTAGGAGGTTCAAAAGTGCTCAGATTTGGCAAGGAGAAAAAAAAGCAAGTGTGGACGAAGCCTGGTGTGGGAGGAGAGCGGAGAAGCAGCAGATGGAGTGGGAACAAGACCCCAGACATGATGGTGAGGAGTTGCTATGTCCCGAGCATACCAGCAGCCACTCAGTGTCCTCAATCTGACAAAGGGTGCAATCAGACTGACCATTTAGACAAAGAACCCCTGTCAATAGTGTAGACAAGTGATTAAGCCCAGTAAGAAGTGGAGCAGGGAGACCAGCTGAGGTGAGGGGAGATATAGTCATTGGTGCTGAGGTGCTGAACAGATCCATTGGTTTGAGTTTGGGTTCTTCTGAGATGGAATCTCAGAATTCAGTAGTTGATATGATATGAAAGAGGAGAAAGAAGGCACTTGTCACATGCGCTTACTCAGATAGAGGGCCCTGGGGAAGGAGACACAGCAGAAAGGCAAGCTCTCACACTTGAACTGTCGGTATGCTGTGTCTGGAGTCATCCATGAGGGCTGTGCAGGCAGCAGCTTTATATACAGATTTGATGCTCCGTGGGGAGCACCAATCACAGTCTTGGATAATGCCGTATTGCTTCACTTGGCCATTTTTTACATGGGTACTCGGGATTTGTACTCAGTAAGCTTGCTTAGAAAGTGCCTTACTAACCAAGCTGTCTCCCAGGTCGTAGGATCAAACTTTGATATAAACAGAGATGCTCATGACTAATCAGAACAAGGAGCTTAGAGCCAGAAGGGTAAAGCTGTTGCAGATGTGATGTTGGGGATGTGATGCCCCAATTTAACAAAAGGGTGTAAGCTCAAAACTCACAGGCTTATCACAATTCTGCTAAGGAGTGCTTCAGA
Source organism: Arvicanthis niloticus (assembly GCF_011762505.2). NCBI lineage: Eukaryota > Metazoa > Chordata > Mammalia > Rodentia > Muridae > Arvicanthis > Arvicanthis niloticus. Next base: position 98,737,019 of record NC_047658.1, on the reverse strand, counting down.
GATCTCTAACGACCTGGATGGATCGGAGAGACACGTCTGGAAAAGATAACAGCAACACTGGAGGCCCTTCTAGACCTTAGTATGCAGAGACTTAGAAATCACCAAGAGTTCGCTCCTTTTTCTCTTAGCCCAAATGCCCTGAATAACCAAAGCAATAATTTTACAATCAGCTAGCAATCTTATATCTAGTGAGACTTTCCCCACAGGAAGCATCTATGGTGGAAACTTTGGACAGGCAAACTAAAAGGTATAAAACTCAACCCTGAAAACCAAGTTGATTCTGTAAAGAGAAAATAAACTCAGTCAGTGCGTTAGTTCAATGTTAAAAAGCGACCATAAGACACTTGCATGAAAGACTATGGCCTCTTGTAGTCAGATATGGGGATGTCTGCTCATTGCCTGAGCTGTACCCAAAAGATTCAGTCCAGGACAGTCACTGCCTTCACATCCTCATTATGTGCCCTCGGTGCCTCTATTAGGGACGTTGCAGTGACCAAATAAATATCTTGACAAGAGCAAGCTAAGAGAGGAAGAATCTATTTTGGCTGATGGTGGAAGGCTGACATCCATGGGGGCAGGGAGGGAAATCACGACAGAAGCAGCCCTTGGCTGTGGCTGCAGGACTGTGAGGCTGCTTCCTCACATCTCCACCAAGCAAAACCACATGGGACAGGAAGCGAGGCAAGCTATCCAACTTTAAGGCTCGGCCCCTGATTACCTACTTCCTCTAATTAGACCCTACTTCTTTTTATTTGGTCTCCCCAGGCAGTAAGTAGTACCATCCAGGGACCAAAAATTCACATTCAGACCACAGAAATGCTTCTGCTGGAGCACTCAGCCAAGCACAGTTTATCCTGCCTTAAGTATCCACTCAGTCTATTCTTCTGGTGCATAGGATGGTCCCTACGGACAGAACCATAGTCACTGCCTATTGATGGATTCTTTCCTCTTTACACTGAGCCCTATGACCACTTTTAGTTTCTGAGCATCGTTGTTTAAGCCAAAGCTTGATCTTGAGACTGGGGAGATGGCTCAGTTAGTAAAGGGCTTGCTGCACAACCATGAAGACCTGAGTTCAGATTCCCCCACCCATACACACACACACACACACACACACTTGCTCTCAGGATCTCTCATGGTCAATCTTTCCACTTGGAATGTCTTCAAGACATCATCCCTAAATTAATATTAGGAAAACAAAGACAGCTCAAGCAGGCCACGGATGGAGGAAGAACGCCATCACTCTCAAATCCAGGCCGTACAACAGAGTGGTGATGTGGACAGGAAAGAACATCCCAAGCAGCCGCTGATTTGGGATTCACTGGCTCACATGCTGCTCTTCTGATAAGCTGCAAAATCTAAAACTCCTTATTAAATGTCAGATAAATTGGCTTGCCTGGGGCAAAACCTCTGAACGGATGGCGAGTGCCGCAGTCCGGTTCTCTGTAATTGATGGGCTCTGAATAAGCAGAACCAATCCAGGCTGATTGCGGATGAAATGACTCCAGCCAGCAAAGTTCAAACAAGAAATATGTGAACTTTAAAGTACTTGAACACAAATCAAGACAGTGAGTTTTTATAAAAATCTTTACTAGCTCAAACTGCTGAAACTCAGGATGACCTTTATTCTTTGGGGTGAGAAGCTGGTGGGACAGAGATTGCACTCACCATATATCAGATCGAGCCATGGAAGGAGAGCAGGAAGGGGAACTTGCCACTGTCCCCTCTCCAGACCCTGCCACAGAGTACCTACAGGGACCTGGGAAGTGATAACTCTGTGGAAACAGAACCAACCCCCCATCCCTCCTTTGTTCCACCTGAATGGACCTTGTGCTTTTTGTAGGAAGTTGGATGGAGCTTCCCACATGCTTCTTGGACAATGGACTTGGGACACTGGGGTACATACCCAGCTTCTTGTCTATGCTCAAACATAGTAGTATCTAAGTCATTACCAGTTAAACTCAGGAAACAGACATCAATGGTCCTGGCAAACACAGGACAATGGCCAATGGCACACGTAGATCTATCTCTTGTGACTTCCTCCATCAGTCCTGAGAGGAAATATTCCCTATATCCTTTCGCCATATGAGGAAATGGAAGGTTCTAGAAGCCTGTGGCTATGGAAGGATAGAGGTGGGTTGTTATGTCATCTGATGGACTCTGATCGCCTGTACATTCTTCCACCCCAAGTGTGTCCCTTTATGACAGCCAGGTGAGCATCATGTACAGTCTTATTCTACATGGGGGGGTCTTCCTTACTAGATTTAACTGTCGCTGCCAGGTGACAGAGCTAAAGAAAATGATCCAAACCAACCATGGAGCCATTTGTCTTCAGTGCTCAAACATCTACCCATTGTACAAGTGCTACCTCTGTCTGAGGAATGAGGAGAGGCAGGGATACTGAACTAAGGCAGAGTGTCCTGAAATTGATGGGATTTGTGTTGGGAAGACCTGGTAGTGCTGCTGTGCTGGAGCCTGTGGTACAAAAACGTCAAACACAGGATGTAAAGAAGGTAGCACACTGAGCCAGAGATCACCTAATCATTCATTCTTCATCCATTCACTCACCCATCTAATCTTCAAACATTGCTGTAGTTCAGTGGATTCCAATAGGCATTAGACATTGCCACGAACCAGTGTTTTCAGTGCATGGGTTGGGCATAAACCTAAGTCAAGTAGGATAACTTTCTAGCATTGTCTAGATAATCGATTCCCATCTCCCATTTATGGCTGCCAACGGTCATTGAGATCAATGCCCAAATGACATATGTCAAAGTCTGGATTCCAACCAGGCATGGCATAAAGTACGTCCGTACTCCTAGCACTTGGGAGACTGAGGCAGGAGGATTTTGAGTTTGGAGCCAGCTTGGGCTACCCATTGGGATCCCATTTCAAAAGAATAAAAAGTGGAAAAGTTTAAGCAGGAACAGAGGGATGGAAGAGAGGAGGAGGAGGAGAGGGGAGAGTCAACTAAAGTTACATGTGTATAAAACGGCCAGAAAAAAAAATCCTGCTACTTGGTAAGCTAATTAAGATAATAAAAATCACATGATAAAATTAAAAAGTAGTACCATCAAAATCTAAATTTAAATACTACTTGGCTTTCAAATAAGAAACAGATCATTTCTTTAGTACAAATTGTATTCCAAATGATGGAATAGACATTCTTATACTGGTATTTTTTTCTTTGCATAACTGAGTGTCAAGTCAAACAAGGCATCTTGTATTTTTATTTGAAAACAACAAAAAAATTCCACTTTAAACCTGAGTGATCTTTTTACTGTCAACTGTTTTACAGAAGAGCCTACAAAAGAGCCATGGGAAGGTCACCCACAGCCACCCACATAGCAAGAGAGCTACTGAGAGGCCAACAGCCAAGTCTCCAGGGAACAGCCCAAAGCTTTTTCTGCCCCACAGGGATACCTTCTGTGAGCCGAGTGGAAGGGGTCTGGACCCAGGGATAAGCTCACAAACAATCAGACCATTTGGTTTCCTATTTGCAATAGATAAATTAAAACATGGCGGCCTCACAAGCAACACACCATCCTTAATCCTGGTGGGAAAATGAATTTTGACAGTGAAATTCCCCAGGATTCAAAGCTACACTGGCCCTAGAATCAAGGCCATAGCCATGATAGGAAGTAGGTAAGCCCCAGGACTCTCCCCACCCCACCCCCAGCGCACAATCATAGCAGGTGTGTGGCAGCATTTGGTGAAATGCTTCACAGAAAATCAAAAAGTAATATCGCCACAGCTTAGGGGAAATCCCATTTCCTTTGCAGAGCAGCCTCTTGGGAGATGGTAGCTTGTGTCAAGGTGCCTTTATCTCAATACATTCCATTGGGGAAAGAGCAGGAAGAAGGCCCAGCCTCCTCAGGTAACTCAATCAGGTTCTTTGGCATTCACAGGGATATCTGTTACCATGAGCCTCTCAGGGCAGCAAGGGGATTAGCGAAAGGATCACCTGCCACTTACTGAGTGTCACCTAGAAAGAAATGGCCTGCAGACCAGCCCTGCTCAATCGGGTCCTAGTGGGCTGCTCCTCAAAGGAAGAGTGACAGCAGAGGTCCTAAGCATGTCTTAAACTGTCCCTCATATCAGGGACAGAGACTTAGCACAGAGAGACAGTAATGTCAACAGTGGCCACTGGAGGAATCTCTGACAAGTGGCTCTTTGTTAAATGACCAGTGGGTGCTGGGCATTGACAGGGAGGCTCCAGGCCTTGTTAAATGGCAACTGAATCCCAAGTCCTCAGACTTAGGATGAGACACAAGACAGAGCTCTTGTCTAGCATGAGACGCTCTGCATTCAACTGCCAGAACTGTAAACTTTTCTTTTAAATTAAATTAAGATGCCCAGCTCTGTCAGGAGGTGGTGGCACACGTCTTTAATCCCAGAACTCAGGAAACAAAGGCAGCCAGATTTCTGTGAGTTCAAGTCCAATCTGATCCATAGCATGAGTTCCAGGATAGCCAGGGCTACACAGTGAAACCTTATTTCAAAAAAAAAAAAAAAAAAAAGTAAAGAAAAGAAGTCCAGCTTTCATGATTTGCATATTCCAGTTTTTCATCACCTTTGGCAATAGGAGAAACCAAAATCAGGCCACCTTCTAAACCTGGGCAGCCATGCCAGATCCATACTTTCCTCGAAAATGGCACAGCCTTTGTGGGAGCCAAGAAGCTAGTGATGTCATGGATCTTGCAAGAGAACCTACAACTGCCCCTTAAGTGACCCAGCACAGTCTGTAATTACATTCTAAACAGGCATCGTTATACCCACGGATAAGTGTGGTTCTCACCCCTCAGCAAGGAAACTTCTCTTTGCAATAAATGGTGACCATTACAAACAAACACAACCATAGAGCCTAGACCCAATAGATATACCCACAATACAACTCTTGCACCCAAGGTTCAAGGATCATTTTGGAAGGGGGTCTGAGAGATTTTAAGAGCCAGAGAAATAAGAAGTTTGATATGAGATTGTGTCTCCTAGAAATGTCAGAAGCCTACACCCATATCTCATCAACATGGTGGACTAAACATGACCTGAACAAACAACACCAATACTAATAAGGATGGGGGAAAGCCCACAGACTCAACCCTAGACATAAAACTATAGGAGGCTAAGGAAGCTGAGAGCAAGTAGTCTTCCCCAGAAATAGTCTTCCCCAGGCCAGGGAAGCCACAGATTTCACAGAGTCATGCTTCCACTATTCCCCAGTGGGTCTGGGTAGGTATGGGAAGGGTGAAGACACTAAATTACAGAGACTCTATCCACAGGGCCCTGGGATCAACCAACTGCCTATAGACCAGGTTAGTGGGCACCCCAAAAGTGACTCTGTCCCTATGGCTTAGACAGTGCCACAAAAATTTAGACACTCAGTGGTTACAGCCAAGAAGAAAAGCCGTCAAGGGTGACAGTGACTTCACAGTATATGGGAGCCATGGTGAAATTCAGCATATACTTTGTGAATAACTATTACTGTAGTCCAGGAGAAAGGACTGCTTCCAGGGTGTCATATAAACAAAGAGGATACAGGTTCCCAGGACATTTTCAGCCAAAAGACATTTTCTGAGTACCTACTATATACCAGGCACTGAGGGGAAGAAATAAGCAATAGACACGTTAGTCATGATCCCTTGACAGACCCAGAAAAATGTGATCCTAGAGGTCAGCAAGATTAGCAGAACCTTCACACTCTTTTCTAGCCTCTCGGATAGGATGTGTGACCCTGCAGCTGCCAAAGATCATCTGAGAACAGGAGAGGCATAAAGATAACTTGGCAACTTGTCTGATTGCTTGCCCAGCTGGAGTCCACTATGCTAGTTAGTTTTACGTTACTATGACAAAATGCCAGAAACTTAAAAGGAAAAAAGGTTTATTTGGGCTCCTGGTTTCAGAGGTTTTCATCCAAGGTCACTTGGCTCTGTTATTTAGGGCCTATAGTTGTGCAGAAGATGTCAGGAATACATGGCAGAAGAGGCTTGTTTACCCTTTAGGAACCAGGGAGTAGAAAGAGAAACAGCAAGGGTCAGAGTCACAGTGGCCCCCTCAATGGCACATCCTAACCTCACTTCCCTCTGCTAGGCTGTACTTTCTAAAGGTGCCATCATCTCATAAAATAGTGTCATTGGTTAGAGACCAAGACTTAGCATATGAGCCTTGAGGGACATTTCTGATCCAAATCATAGTACCCAACCCACTGTGTGCATGTGCACATGCACAAGTGAGCACACACACACACACACACCACCCCTTCCTTTGGTGGCCACCTCTCTTCTCATATTGGAAGTTTCAGAGAAAACTGAGCCTGAAAATGCCAAGGCACGGGGGTCACTGGGAGAGCCTTACAGTCTGATGCCATGGACAAGAAGCACATGCACAAGGCTGCACCTGAGGTAAACCCAAATCTCAGAATATCCCAGCACCTTGACTAGCTTCCCTGAGGTCTGAGACAGCTATTGAGAAGCCCAGCAGCCATATCGTCCAAACGACACAGGTGTTAGGCTGGTGTCCAGTAAGGACTCTAACTTGTTTCCTGGATGAAACTGCCTGAAGTGATGGGAAAGTATTGTCTTAGATCATTAGTGGTAACCCTGGCACTCCCCGGCCAGCGCACCCTCTTAGTGGCCTGTGGACTGAAATGAGGCTCGGTGACTCAGAGCCCCCAGGCACTCACCCCTTTCACTTTCTTGCTGGCCTTTGACTGGGATGGTTACCTTGTTGAAAGGAGTGGCTGGTTTGAGGGGTTAGCCAAAACCTTCCATGGATATCACCATTACTACTAACTATGAGGCCTACTCAGGACAGAGCACGTTCAAACAGCCCTAGGGTCTCCCAAGCCTGGCCCTCTTGGTAAACGAACTCCTGGCCTCACCCCCACTGCCACTGAGAGCATCTCCTCTTGCTCTAGACACTACCCCCATTCTCATCTTCCCTCTGGAGAGATAACCGTGGAGCCTGGTCTGTGCTGAATATGAGAAGACCTTTGCTTTATCTTTAATGGGAAATCCTGTCAAAATATGTGTTGCCCAAATTAAGGTTGAGCCTAGAACCTGACTTCATAGGGTGTCATCTGCTTGGAGGTGCTGATCAGGAAAGCCCTGGCACCCTGATTTCTCTCCCATTGCCTGTCAAGTCTCTCACTGATGGCCTTGTCTCAGACATGAACATCAACTTAGGTGTAAGCTGTTAACTATACTGACTTACAAATGGTGGAACCAGAAGCGTTGGAATTCTCTGGCTTTCCATGAAGTCCGTGTCTCAAGGTATTGAAATCCCTCTTTCTCAGTAGCCTCAGACCCTAAAGCTCTGGGGTGTCCTGTGACCAGATTAAAGCCAGTCATAGTTCTGCTCAGGACTGTGCTCTAAATGGTTCACTGACTTTTCCAGCCCCGTTCGATTCTGTGCTCAGGAAGTCTGAGATAGGGCGTCTTCTAAAGGACATTTTACAGACTGACTACCCACCATGAGAGAAAGATGCTTTCTACTCCCAAGCCTTGGTATGTCCAACAAAAAGAGTTTCTGGGTGCTAGTGGTCCCTGCTGGGTACACCAAATCGTCATAGCTTAGCCCCATCTGGAAAAGTTTTTAATGACAGGTGTCCAAATCCATCAGATTCACTAGGCCTCGGTACACACAGCCAAGGCCACTTCATAACTCTTAACATCTGGAGCTACCTCTCTCTCCTCCCTGCCCTTCAAGCCAGTCATTCAGCCAAGCATGCAGTTTTACCTGTTGCCAGGAAAGCAACAGGAAGCAGAAAATACCCAACTTTCTTTATCGGTTGCTTCTCATTCCCTTCTCTCCCATTGGTTCCACTGCCAACCTCTGTCTTTAACAGGAATGATCACGGCCTTCTCAACTCCACTGATGACTCCAGGCTCTTCCCTCTCAAGCCCTCCTCTTCTTCCTCTTTCTTTTCCCTCCTTCATTTCTCTCAAGTTTTCCTTTCTCTCTCTTTTTTTTTCCTACCTTGTGCAGGTAATTGTGAGCCGGAGAGAAAGCCCTGGAGTATTCAGTTCCAAGCACTCCGCAGCAGTTCTCAGGAGGGCACAAAGGATCGAGGTGAATGTCACATTGAGTAGGCTCCAGCTGCACCTGCTGGCTGCCCCGGCCCCTCCGGTTCATCGGGGGGTCACCAGGCGCTCGCAGATTCTCGGATGGCAAGGAGCGCTACTATGTTTTCAGTTCACAGTGAGATTAAATCTACAACGTTTGACCCGTCTAATTTATTTTGTGGCTGACAGAGCAAGGAGAGCCCAGAAGCAGCCCTGGATTCATTCTCCCCTCAAACAAAACACCATGGAATCTGAAAGAAGCCGTCGTCGCAGCTGGGTGCTTCATTCTGGGCCCAGACATGCAAACGGATGTGTAAGAATCATCAGAAAACAGGGCACAGGCCACTGGCCAGCAGCCCTGGGTTTGGTGTCCAACCCCTTGAACCATAGACTTGAGTTGATCCCCAAGGGTAGCATCAAGGCCCGTTCAGGCTTGAGTATTGACTCAGTCCACTGACTTCAGCAAAGTCAGACTGATGTTCGTTCTAATGTGGGTGACTACTGTTCTTTCTCTTCCCTACATCCTCCACCTACCTTGTGGCCAGTCCACCTCGTCATCAGCCAAAGCTAGCTTGCCTCCTCTTTCCCATCCTGCGCTATAACTGCCCCTCCCTCCCAGTTAAGAAACTGCTTTGAAAAGCGGTCCCACTTAATTTTTGAAATTCAGTTGCACTTCATTCTTGTCAACTGAACAGCTCCAAGAGGCACAAGGTCAGTCCTGAGATCACAAATCAGACCTCAACAAATAGGTACTGACCAAGTGTACAGGCTGGGCTGGGGCCTGGATGTAGGGGCTGGGAACCCTTATGCATCCTGAAACTCACCGTGAGATCAGAATAAGGCTTTGGTAGAGCAGGGAGACCAAAGTGTCAGGGACTGGAAGGTGGTGTATAGCAGAACCTTTAGGTCAAGCAGGGTTTGTGCGTCCTGAGATAGCTACATAGATATGTGGAACATGAATGTGTTCAGACAGCTGCAGAGCCCTCCACAGGCAGCAGAAAGGCAGAAGGAATAGCCATCTTGAGTCACATAGAGAAGGACAGTGAAGGAGCCATGTCTAGTTTTAAAGGTCACCTGTGAGTCCCTTCAGCAATTGTGATGTAACAAGAGTCATGGTGAGAAATATGACCCAGCAGGGCTGGTGGGCCATGCACACTGACCCTCCAACAGGAAGCTGGGGAGGAGCTCCTGCCTGAGGAGGGGGACGAATTGATGTTGGGTGAGGTGTGGAAGGAAGAGGAGGCCAGCCACAATGTGGTAATGGATGTGAATCACTTGGGGGATACGCCTCAGTTCCTGTGGGCAGAGGTCAAGGCGGCTCAAGACAAAATAGAAAGGGTGGGGGCTTCAGTGGAGTCTAGGAAGTGCAGGCCAGTATGTGTCATTAGAAGAAGAGGGTCAGAGAGTAGCCACTGAGAACTCCTAGGCTTTGCTGAAAATCAGCAGAGCCACTTTATGTTGATTTATTCAATCCCGAGGGCAACCAGATGAGGCAGCATCACTTTGTCCTGCATATCACAGAATAGAAGGCTAAAAGAGATGAAAGAATTTGCTCAGGGTAACATAGTAAAACTATGGGGCCCTTGGATTGGGCATGGTGGTGTGGCTTATCCCAGTATCCAAGAGCCAAAAGCTGGAGGATCATAGGCTCAAGGCAAGCCTGGGCTACAAAGTAAGAAAGAAAAATCAACTGAGTAGTTAATCTTTATAAAGCAATGGAGGTAAATTCTATATTAATTCCTAATTCTAGGCCCTAGGTTCTCAGATACCACCAGACCATATAGGTAGATATTCCCAGGCATGAATTCAGAATTGGGAATTTAGATCCGTGGTATCCTTACCCTGTGCACTGAGACCCCCAGGAGCAGACCGCTCAGGCATAGAAGTGGCTGAATCAGACCCTTCTCAGCCCTGGCCTCAGGGTTCCAGGCTCATGCACAGACACTCTGAGAACACTGGATACCACGAGCTACAGCCCATGAACTGGCGCTCTGCTGAGATGCATGTGCCCCCTGAGACCCACACGTGAATCTCAGCCCAGGCTGGGCAGCACCATGTATTAATTATAGCACATGATTATGACATTCCACTCAGGGGCAGCCTGGAAATGAAGGCCACCACATTCTGTCCCCAAGGCCATTCCCCAGGCTCATATTTTTTACCTGAAGTCGTGTCTAAGGTATGAAATTAAAGGCAGATCATCCTATGCACTGGTTGGCATTCAGCAGCAGAGAGGCCCTGCTATTACTGGCCCATCTTTAAAATGCTGATCTGTGAACTAGAGGATGGAACAAGAGCCCAGAAACATCCACATCCAACCCAGGGATGTCCTTGGAACTGCATGCTCTAAAGAGGGCCTGATCACACACAGACATGCACACAAAATACACACAGACTTATCCACATACACACAGACACAAATACACACACACACACACACACAAATATAAACACACAGAAACATACACAGACACACACATACCAGAACATCTTCACAAAGGATTTACACAGATATTCATTAGATCAATTATTCCTAGTTAGTCAAAGAGTAAGAACAACCCAGACTGCTCATCAACCGATGAGCAGATAATCAAAATGGGGAAGGTATCAATAATCTACGATGAATGGTCACTTGGCAACAGACATGCACAATGTGGCAACCTGACAGACTGAGAGTGAACTGTAGAAACATTATTCTCTGTGGAAGCAGCCAGAAACCCAAGACAGCACATCATGGAATTTCATTCATATGGAATATAGAAAGTGAACAAATCCATAGGACAGGAAGGGTTTAAATTTTGTTTACCAAGGACTGGAAAGGAAAAAATCCAAAGTATCCAGAAAAATAGAAAGGTTTCTTTTGGGCTGACAGAAATGTTCTAAAATAATCTTTTTAAAATTTTCAGAATTGTATACTTTTAAATAATCAAACCTGGGCTGGGCCTTAGCCCTAATAGATGGCCTTTCAGATGTCATTGGTTAGGCCTGTCCCTGTCTTTTCATGTTCTGAGGCTTCTGGATCCTTTTAGGTCAATCAGAATTTGTGCCTGGGCTTTGCCCAGAGAGGAGGGCACCGGAAACAAATTTAGGACTGGATTAGAAGGAGGGACTGTGCCTGTTTGGGTGACACCTAACAGTGCCTGGAAACCATGGCAATTGTGAAAATGCTCATCCCCAGGGCTTGTCCACAATCTGCTGCTTGGATGCAGAGGCCAGCTAAGAGCTTCCAGGAGGGCATGCGACCACCTGCCATAACCCAGCAGACACTGCTGGCTAGAGGTCCTCAGACCACATAGTGAAACAATGTTCTGTGGGATTTGGAAGGACCTCGGGCTCTTCTGTAAGCCTCAACTTTAAAGAAATCCAGCTTTTCCCCATGTCTCTAATTCCCCAAAGAGGGAGGAAGGAGGGGACCAAGAAAGGTAGGAAAGGAGGAAGGAAGACAGGGAAGAGGAAGGGAGAAAAGGAGGGAGAAGAGCCTAAGAGAAAGGATGACAGCTCAGGAAGAGTAAGACCTTCCTGCCACTTCTCCCATTCCCACAGGCACCCAAATACATCTCCCTACAAAGCAGCTGTCACCCGGACCACTTCAGAGCGGTGGAGGCTAGGACTATGAATGTGAGCAACTGCTCTGAAGCCATCTGAAGTACAAGTCCAGGAAATAAGACCCAGGAGTTCAAGGATCCAGGACTGTAGCCCCATACCTTCCCCTTTTATCAGATGCACTGGCCAAGAGGCCAGCGAAGCAGGGTCAGGACCAACACACTGAACTTCTGAATTAGCGGAGTCTAAGAGGCTCAGTAAGTGATGGTTTTCTAGTAAAGAGAGTTCAAGATCCTAACTAGAAGAGAAAAGAAAGGATGATCGCTCATTTCTCCTGTTTTCAAGTTATGAACTGACACACTATGGCCTTCTTTGCTTTGATGGTGTGTTTTCTCAGCACTTGGCTTTGATGTCATTAGAAAGATGAATGGAACACAGTCACTTACCTTGTATTCATGATAAAATGACAAACCTGTAGAATGCACAAGGTCCATTTGCCCAGAGCTTCATGCTCCCAGTTATGTGCTGTAGACCTGTGAATGGGCAGAATTAAGGGGAGAGCTTATATTGATGGCCACAGAAACAGCCCAAGCACACTCTACACGGGTCATAATGGCAGTCACCTGGGAAATGTCCTTGCTTTGAATCTTCTCACTCACCTTTCCACCAAAAGAGAATTCTTCCCTTCCCATGTCTTACCATGTCTCTTCTGTGCAGCTCAAACCTCTTTAGGACCAGTGTTAGGAGAAATCAATATCAATCAATCTTTTTTCTCTCTTCTTCAATGATGCTCTCATGTAGCTCAGGCTGCTCTTGAGCTCCCAACTCCCTATGTAGCTGGAGGTGACCTTGAACTCCTGATTCTCAAGCTTCCATTCTTTGGGTGCTGGATTGACAGGTGTGTGCCATCATATTTCAAAAACACTAGAACTGTTTCAGGGGTGGGGTGGATTCATAAATCCTCACAAAGTCATGTGAAGGATACTGATGTGTTTTTTTCTAAGTCTATCCCATTCACAGCCCCAGATCCGTAAAGTCTCAGCCAGCTAGACCCTCTCTCTGGCCATGAGCAAATCAAGATAGAAGGCTGTGTGTGGATGAATGCAGACATTTTGACTTCTTAAAAGAAACCTTCAGCCTAGGCTGGAACGTTGAAGCCCAAAGAGGAGCTGTGAAGGGCAAGTTCTGAGCACTGAGCTAAGTGTTACTTTTGTCAGTGGGACAAAATGCCTGATATGAGACTTATACAGTTTATCGAAGCTCATGTTTTCAGAGGTGCCAGTCCATGATCACTTGACCACATGGCTCATAGCATCTGTCCAGGTAGAACATCATGGCAGGACATTGACAGTGAAGCAGAGCCGCTCACCCTACAGAGGACAGGATGCAGAGAGAGAATATGCCCCCTTCAAAGGCATACCTCAATGACTACTTCCTCTGGGCTTCTACCACCTCTCAATAATGCCACCATCATATTATGAATCTGTCAAGAGATGAATCCACTGATGTTAACAGCCTCATGATCCAACAGCACCAGCTCGGCTGGAGTCCAAACTCTCAACAGGGAACCCTTTTGGGGAACGCTTTCTTCCCAAGTCACAACCATAACAAGGTGTAACTCCTGTAAATCTGCCTGAGTTCCTGGTAAACAAGCTGGTGGAGGACACAGGCGGTGTGGAGGATGGGCAGTTCATGATTGTAAAATGGAACAAAATGACTCTGCGGCAGGCTGAAAATCACAGAGCCTCAGGTAAAGTTAAGAGGCTGTCTATGGAAGAAAGGCAGTGGGTCTGAATGTAGAAAGCTGTCCTGTGAGAGCCAGGCGGGGAGAAGAGAAAACCTTCACACAAAGACACTGTGAGCTAAGTACCACTTAGGAGCCTTAAAACAGAAACTGCCCTGGGAAAACCATCTGAGCATGGGGATGTCTCATCCCATCGAGTGAAATAAATGACTAGTTCTCATCTGGGGGTGACAGTGAAGATGGGGGGTGGGGCTGAACAATGTGGTCCCTGTCACATTCCATGTCACATGGTAAGATGGCGTATTCCCTGAAACAGACCTCAGGACTCATGGAAGGCACTGCCCCACATTACCCTGATGGATGCCAAGTCCATAGTGCCAGGACCTGCTCTAAGTATGTCATCTGTACCTTCTCATTCACTGTGGCCCAAGGAGGATTTTACTGTTATCACTTCCATTTTGCACATGGAGAAATAAAAGTCAGAGAGGAGAGTTAACCAGGTCCAGGTGATACCACCCACAAATGGTAGAGCCAAGATCCAAACTCAAAGGGCCCAATGCTGACCTCCTCTTAGCAAGCAGTTGAATCAATACTTATCGGTGTGATGGTTAACCAATGATCCTGTTTTTTCCTCTATTGATCCAAAAGCTCTTCATTAGGGTGTGACCTCCAGGGTGACCCCTTGCTGACAACGCTAAATGAAGCAGGTACTCATTCAAGGGGAAACCTAGGGCCCATTCTATCCAGCATCTCAGGTTGTCACTTGAAAAACACAAGGTAGTCTTTTCATCTACATCTTTGCACCTCCAATGGGGAAGTATTCAGTTGTAGCAGCACCCTGTGCAAAACAATGCTGAAATATTGGGAGACACTGCACCTTGGACATACGCAAACCATGCCCAAATGACACTCCTTGCTTTGCATTCTGCCGTTAAACTGTCACGGGAAGAAATAAATAAAAGTCCCAGTGTGCTGTTTGGCAATTAGCAATTATCTCTCAGGCTCTTTGGTAGCCACACATGGCTCTATAATTGTGAGATTAAAAAGCTATAATTCACATGGTTGGCTATAAGTGTGTGGATATCTCGCTATGACAAAGCAATTACCCAAGAGTCATTAGCCTCATAAAGTAATCTGCAATTGTATGTAAATAATGATTATGTGGCTGACAAATGCTATATTATTGACCCTTAAAACAAATATCAAGATTTATCTTTTCATATTACCATAAAATATATACAGGGCCTCTTGGGTGGGGTTGCTGTAAGTTAATAGGGCATGGTGTAGATTTGCATGGAACTCTGGAATCTGCAAACTGTACCAAAGTGGTTTTCCTAACTGCCCTACACAGTTATGGTCTAAAGAAACAAAATTCTCCATGTTTTACAAGGGAGGAGTTTAAAGTTCAGAAAGGTTAAGTGACTTTTATAAGCACATGTGACATTCCTTCCTCATTAGTCCTTAAATATGGGACAGCTGCAGGCCTATCCTCACCCACACCTACCAAAGGCTCTAAGGCGGAGTCCCTGGACTTAGCAGTCTTTACAGCAGTGATTCTCAACCTTCCCAATGCTGCGGCCCTTAAGTGCAGTTCCTCATGTTGTGGTGACCCCAACCATAAAATTATTTCATTGCTACTTCATAACTGCAGTTTTGCTACTATTATGAATTGTAATATAAATATTTGATATGCAGAATATCTAATATGTGACCCTGTGAAAGAATTGTTTGATCCCCCCCCAACAAGGAGTCATGACTCACAAGTCGAGAACCCCCGTTCTAATGACTGCTGGACTCTAGTCATGCCAATGATACAGCTAAACCATTCTGTAATGATGAGCTCATTCCCCAAACTGAAAGTTACTGGAGACTTCAACTATGTTTCATTGCCTTGTTTAGTAAAGTTGGCCAGAGGTCATAATTCTTTCATTGTGTCTGTCTATACAGAGCCAAATGGTTGTTTGAAAATGTGAAGACTGCTCAGATGCCTTGCTTCACCATCTACAAAAGAGGAGGAGATTGCTTGCCTCAGTTTGGCTGATAAATACTATCACAACTACAGAGCTGTGATTAAGGAGCTCCCCAAATTTTGACCCGTAGAGGCAGATTTCCTGTCTGAGCTGCTCATGACTGTGTTTGCAGAGTCCTTGGATAGAAACAAGGTGGGCTCTTCCTGCCATGTATGGTTCTAGAATCCACTGAGAGCCTGGCTTTTCTTGACTTTTTTTTCCTCATTTACAAAAAAAAAAAAAAAAAAAAAAAAAAAAAAAAAAAAAAAAGCATGCAGCATGCAGGAGTATGCTTTGAGTAAACCGTGGCCCTGGGAGTCCTGGGATTGAGAAAGTTATGACCTTGGATCTCTTATTTGTAAGCAGGCTGCAGCCTGGACCTTCAGCACTGGCCAGAAAGCTGCACTCCTCTCCTTAGAGCTAGGCATCAAGTCCACTTGAGGTGAGCTGCGGTCTCAAGAAGAGGTAATGCTGTGCTTTGGATGTGAAACATCCCCACTGCATCACATGGTGGTTGCTGCCATTGCTTAGGGAGATTGAGCAAATCCTTAATAGCTAGGTGTCTGGGGGAGTAAGAATATTATGGGCTATAGTTAGGCCCATTTCTGATGGAGCTACTCTGCTTCCTGGTTCACCAAAGTGCAGGTAATCCCTGTACACTCCCTCACCATACTGTCACCCAGTGCTACCACGATGGACCGCAATCTCTTTAACTAGGAGCCAAACCAAATCTTTCTTCCCTCCTGTTGCTTCTTGTCAAGTATTCCATCCTAGGGACAACAGAAGGAACTAATGCAGGTGATGATCCACTTTGATAAAAGGCTCAAATTTTGTTCACATTCTAAATTTCTTCAAGTACAGGGGTGCATACCTACAACCCCAGCATGCAGGAGGCTGAAGCAGGGAGCTCAAGAGTACCATTCGAGGTGAGCTATCTAGCAAGACTCTGTTTCAAAAATTCAAAACATGACTGATTAGATGGCTCAGTGTGTAAAGGTAGTTGCCACCAAGCTTGACAATTTGAGTTTGAATCCCAGGATCCAAATGGTAAAAGAAAGAGAGAAATAAGTAAGTAAACAAATAAATAAATAAATATCCCCCATAGGTCATGCTCGGACATACACATACATACCATGGCACATCCACATAAAATAAAGAATAATTTTAAAACAAATGTCAGAACAAACAAAATTCCAGTGTCTCACTAAGTTCTGTTAGTTTCTGAATATTCTATTTTAGCATTTTTTAAAAAAGATTTCAAGTCCTATACTTTCTCCATTAAAATCAACACAATCTCTCTCTCTCTCTCTCTCTCTCTCTCTCTCTCTCTCTCTCTCTCTCTCTCACACACACACACACACACACACACACACACACACACACACAATGCTCTAATCAGTATGTAGATAAATAGGTTGCCCTAGGGAAGCCATGTCCCAAGTGGACCAGCCTCTGAATGGCATTTTGGCCACATGAATTTGGTCTTGTAAGCACAAAATTATCTCTACTTGGCAACTTCTACACATGCATTCATTCACACATACTGGGGGAAGGACACCCGGGACAATTACTAGATTTCTTTTCCTTGATGTAAAGCAAAGAAAGTTTTGTAGCTTCCTTCCAGGGTCTTCCCTCAAGACCATACCTTATTCACTCTTTCTACATCTCCCAAGTTTATCCCAAGACCCCAAGTACCAAGAGCTTTCTGGGTAATAGAAGGATTCTGGTAGGGGCGGGGTATGGTAGTCACTACTAGAAGGTCTCTATGTGAATCAACTGTGTCCCTTGTAGATTTTTTCCAATCCAGTCGTCTGAATTGATCACCAAAGGAAGGTATTGATGAAGATTTTAGAGTCTTCCATTCCTGGAGATAATGAGAGAGAGAGAGAGAGAGAGAGAGAGAGAGAGAGAGAGAGAGAGAGAGAGAGAGAATGAGATTGACACCAGGACTGACTAGAGCCATCAAAATATTTGTTTAACATCTGCTTCAGTCAGGACGTCTGGAGCCGGCCACAATTGGTGGCATTGTTCCCAAGCTAATCTTGTGGACTTGCCCCTTTCTGTACTTTTAATTGACTTGCCCTACAGGTAAATACATGGGGCCTTTTCAGTGCAGACACCCTGTGCGAGGGTATTCCTCCACGCCCCGGATTCTTTGTGTGTCAAACGAAAGCTACTCCAGACCCCTGGAGTCCAAAGTAGTTAATTAACGGAAATCAAAGGCGCCTTTGTGCCTCCCCAAACCTTCCTCTCTTCTCCAGATGGGGACAGATTCACTGATTTAGTTCCATTTCTGAGAATGGTTTCTCAGGTTTCCGTTGTCGGTGACTAGAAAGGGCCAGGTGCCATCAAGGACCCTGCTCCTGGGATTCTGCCAAAGGCCAAATCAAAGGAGACAGACAGAACCTCACTTCAGTAGCCTGGGATCTGGCCAGCAGAATGAGCCTTTTGGTTAGGGAAAATGTTGGGGCGATGTTTCAGAGGCATAACCAGCAGAAAACAGTGCTGGGATATAGAGTTGGGGCTTGCTAGATGACCTCAAAAGGTGCTGACCACAGGAGAAAACAGAACACAAGCTCTCACCCATGCACCAGAGACACACACCAAGCCAGCACGGTCTGCAGGCACTGCACTGAAGTTTTTTCTGATGACTTCACTAGCAGATTGGGTCAGGGTGGGTGGGGGCTTTAAGAAATCTAAAATAGAAGCTACATGAAGGTTCATCCTTATGGAATCAGACAAGGCCAAAAGAAGTAAAAGCCATTCTTTCTGTTAGTACACTGTATACATGAAACCCTGGGATCAGTTCCTAGCAGCACATAAAACCAGGCGTGATGGTGCATGCCCATGACAGGAGAACTAGAAGTTTAAGGTCATGTTTGGCTACATAGTTCAAGAGTTGGCACCACCCTCTTAGATTCCCAGCACTAGAAGCAGGAGGCTCCCAATTAGATTGCTAGCCTAGACTGTATAGTCTCTCTCTCTCTCTCTCTCTCTCTCTCTCTCTCTCTCTCTCTCTCTCTCTCTCTCTCACACACACACACACACACACACACACACACAGACACACACACACACACACACACACACACACACACACACACACACACGACAAGTACTGAGTAATAGAAGGCAGGTCCCAGTTTCTAAGCAACATAACACATGTCAAGGAACACTGGTGGACACTACAGCCAGGACCCAGGAGATCCTCACACACAGGGAGGATCTAAATGAATGACCGAGTCCCTGCCTGATAGATATTTTTCAGTGGAAGAACTGATTCCAGTGCACCAAGGGGAAGAGAAGAATAGTCATTACTTGGCTCAGTACCACCCAGATGGGATTAAACCCAAGCCTCTAGAACATGCAATTTCCCTAAGGAATCACGTGGCTCCTTACAAAAAGCTGGGAAGCGGCCTTTGGAGCTTGAAGGAGACAGTTTTAAAAATGAAAGGTGGTTCTGCTTCATACAGTGCGTAATGAGGTGCCAGGGTTTATTTTAATGCTGAGAACCGAGCATAAGCTGAAATAGATTCGAGAATATTTTTGAAAGCAGTGGAGGTTTAGCGAGTGCTCACAGACGGTCTGAAGCAATGTATGGAGGAGGGGAAAGGACAAGGCAGCATTGTGGGGAAACTGAGGACAGGAATGGTAGCAGGGCCTTCTCTCCTGTCTCCTGCTGCCAGTCCACAGCATACTGTATAGCCACAGTATCTATACATCTGTCGATCAATGTAGATAGGCTTTGAAGTATCTTAAAAGTTCACTACTTAAAAATGCTTAAAAGTCACAGTTTTGATGAATCACATCTGGCACCTCAGTCCAGGCTTTATACAGACTGTGCAAAAAAAATAAAGAGTTCAAAGGCCAATCTGAAGGCTCAGTGGGTCCAGTATGCGCTTTGCACTGGTTCCCTGGTACATGTATGTCTGCCGTCAATATATTCACAGTAATAATGATTAAAAAGAAGACTATAAGAAGCTTATGGCTGACTGGATCTTTCTGCTTCCAACCGAGCAAGAGCCAGTGGGTATTCTGTCCCCATAGTACCAGGGATGAGGGTGGCTCTCTTCTCTGCAGGAGCCCAGGTATCAGCCAAGACTCCTGAGGGACAGCACTGGACATTATTTTTGCTTTTCTGCTGGACTAAGTGGAACCCTCCCACTGAGGAATGCCACAGACCACAGGAGGACACCATTGCTGGTGTCAATCTTGTTCCTCATCTTCTCATAGGTGATCTGGGATCCCTTAAACCCCCAACTTCAATATGATGGGAATCCTGACCCTCTTTTAAGGACTCACAGTAAGAGAGGTGTTGCTGTCCCTCCAGATCCTCTAGGCTGCCTATGGGGATTTGGAGGTAGTTCAAGGCCTCAGCATGCCCACCCCATGTGAGAACATGGAGTCTGCCCACCAGGCAGAGACAAGGAGAGAGAAGCTCTGCAGTTTTATCAGTGCTTGCGGCATAGGCACGAGCTCTCCTTTGTTAGTTCTAAATCCAGCCACTTGGCACAGACAAATAAGATTTTCTGAAATATAATTCTCAGTGAGCTGGAAGTATGAACCAAGAGTAAATGAGCAAGAAATGCATTGAACTGAAGCCAACCAAAGAGGACAGAGAAACTTCACATAACATCATTTCAAATAGAATTTATGGAGAATTTATAAAACACAGCAAAGGACACCTACTGTCCACCAGAGCTGCTGTACTGCCCTGAGCTACTGGGTCCTACCTCTCATCTTGGCTCACAGAGATGACATCTGCCACTGTGTTGAAGACCTGGTGCCAGGCACAAGTCTTCATTGACTAAGCCCCACCTTCGCCCCATCCTCCTCCAAACTGGGTCCCATTCAGCATCCTCCAGTCCTTTTTCTCTGTGCCACTTCATTCCTGTCCCCTCTTCCCTTCTTCTAAACCCACCTTCCATCTATCTCTGCCCTGTGGAACTCCTAAGAACTCATCTGTTGTCCCAGCATCCTTCAGAGTGCCATCCCTGGAGACTTATCCAGCATCCAGAGGAGGAGGTACCCACGGATGCTTCCAGTAATAACTATCTTGAGGTCACCTTATCCTGTCTGCCCTCTGTATGTCAGTTGCCCTTTTAAGCTGCTAACCACCTGAAAGCTGAGGCTGGTCCTTATCACATCCCTGGTCCTCAGTAAAGACGTACTTGAAAAGCCAGTTAGGCAGTCCAGCCTCTAGCAGGAAAGACAGACTCACTGGCCAACATTTGTCCCCTCTCCTTACTCAGGAAGAAGTGGAACTCCCCCTATTATCATAGAATTTCTTTCTGAGTCCACAAATAGAGGAAAGGGTATTATATTAACTTTCTAGAAAGTCCTGGTCTTGTCCTATATTTTTGTCTTTGCCTCTGTCTCACAGGAGTTGCTTGGCTTATAATAGGATAGTGCAGTGGCTATGCCCCCTCCACTCGGACTTCTCTGCAACCACGAGGGCATAACCACATTGAGCCTATAGCTGGGAGACATTTATCATAGACTTATGGCCCCAGGACCTCCATCTCCATAGCTGTGACGTGATGGCTGTATATTTCACGCCTCTCAGTTTCCCAGCTGGGATTCAGAGATTTAAAGACACGGGGGATGTGTTTTTAAATTTATGAGAGGGCCATTGACTTAATTAATTGTGCCCAAAGAGCACAACCAATTGCAATAAGAATTCTTAAAGGAGAAGGGAACCAAGGGAGGGAGGCCTCTATGGCTTGTGACTGTCAGAGCTGTTTCTTTATAAGGACAGCAGTGCTGGGGGTCTGGCTGGAAGAGATGCTTTCAGAAGGTGAGTACCCACACAAGGATGTACCCAAGAGCACCCACATCAGGGCTCCCCAAAAGATCTCCAAGGAACATGATCCTTTCCAAAGGATAAAACCAAGAACCCATCTACCAGAAACTCTCCTATCATGTCAGCCGTCTGCCTCCTGATCCCTGCTGGCTGGCCAGTGCTGGGTAGTTCTCCATCCCCCTACTCTTGGAAGCAGGTTTTCCCCAGAGGCCACACTAGGAAAAAGTCATGGGTCCAAAACATCTGTCCTACACAGTCTGACCTTATTTCACAGATGGGGAAACTGAGTCCTGGATGCTTTTCCAGGAGAGACACAAGACAGACTCCCAGTCTCCCAACCCCACTCAAGGTTCCTTCCTCTGAGGTGCTTTCTTGTAGCTGCAATGGCCTCTGCTATCCTTGCAATGACCAATTTCTTATTTTTAAACTTTCACTTTGTATAGGAAAAAAAGTGAATAAACATGTCTTTTTCTTCAGAATCACATCCTGGATTTTTTTTTTTTTTACATACTTAACTGTAGTATCAAAATCATATTGTTAATATCTTAAACCCTTCTGTTGAGCCTTAGTGGAGACTTTGAGTCAGGTGTGGTGGCCTGAATTTATAATCTCAGGAAATAGAGGCAAGAGGATTACTTCGAAATCAAGACTACCCTCAGCTACAGAGTGAGTCCCTGACTCAGAAGGGCAAATAACACTAGACAACATCAGTAACCTGGGTGTGGTGGCACACAGCTGTGGCCACTGCACTTGGGAGGTAGTAGCAGGAAGAACAGGAGTTTAAGACTGGCTACAGAGCAAATCTAAGGTAGCCTGGGATGCAAAAAACCCTGTCGAAAAACAATCAGAA
Source organism: Arvicanthis niloticus (assembly GCF_011762505.2). Lineage (NCBI taxonomy): Eukaryota > Metazoa > Chordata > Mammalia > Rodentia > Muridae > Arvicanthis > Arvicanthis niloticus. The sequence goes on along the minus strand of NC_047658.1, from coordinate 98,715,010 downwards.
GTGACAACAAATAAGCAATCAAATAAATAAATAGGAAAACAAAAAATAAATAGAAGAGAAAGAGTAAGTGGAAGGGAGGAGGAATGGAAGAGGAGTTGAAGGGAGGAGAGAAGGAAAGGGGGAAGAGGGAGAGAGGGGAGAAACCATGTACACTGGTGTAGCTTAATCTACTAGGAAAGCACTTAGCATAAAACAAGTTCAGCGCACACCATGGCTTGAAAGAATGAGTAACCCGATCACCTGGACTCCTTGCTCGTTCTTTAAGATTGTTTTAACTTTTCATTTTATTTTTATTATCATTAATGTTCATTTGTTGTCAAAATATAAGATCCATGAGGATAAAGATGTGCTCTGTTTGAAAACTCAGAGTGTCTCCATTTTTGGCATTCAGCAGGTTCCCACCCCCCAAATCTCATTTGTTTGAATGCATGTGTGTAATGATTTTCTAGAAGGTTCTAAGACTCAACAGGCCAAGCAATAAGGTCCGTGCACTTATTAAGTTACTGCTTTGGCCAAACTGTTCTTCAGAGCAGCCATGAGGCTTGATGTATTGATGCTGTCTGAGGGAACCCACCTTCCTAAAGCCATTCTACAAGAATGATCTCATTGTCCTTTTGCGGGGCAAATCGATGAATGATTGGTATACAGGACCTACAACCATCTGGGCACCCGCAAAAAACAACTGTTCTCTGTGCATTTGAGCTCAAGACTCCCTACTGAAGCAAACAGATGCTCTTACAAGGCCTAGAACAGTGAGTAAGGTTGCCTGGGGTACCTGTGCCAGCCACCTGTCACCTGAGAGCCCCAGGATCCCAGATACACTGGTCCTTCTCTGACTGATCCCTATAGCCAATAAACTGGTTCTATATAATGTTGATCTATATGATGACTCTAAGTCTTCCTGGTTTCATGCTTGATAGTTACCATTATACCCAGAACCAATAAGCAGACTACAACCATGGAGTCTTCCATTATGTCAATGAGACCTTACATTGGGTGCGTGATAGGGATGGCAGTATACAGAAGCTCAAATGTGCCCACATGTTGGACCTGAAGGACATCATGGATGAGCACACATTATAATCAAAACCCACTACCCACTCTAAGATTAGAGAGCAGGGGAGATGAGCAAGAAGAATCCTACCTGGACCAGACACCAAAGGTTAGACAGAATGATGTCTATCTGGGACAGGAACCCAAATGAAATGCTGATGACTGTGCTTGAGGCAGGAGCCTAGATTATTGCAGCCTGTTCAGAGCATGGCCTTTCTTCCCTCTCCTCCTATCTTCCTCTTTCTCCTTCCCTTTTCACTTTTCTCCAAGCGGTCTAGATAAGGGTTTTGCATTTCTGACTCAGGGCTGAGAAGTCAATGAATGGCAGACCCAGGGACTGCCCCATTCTGAGAGAGGACAGAGGGGCTTCCTTGTACCGTCAAAGCCAAGACTAGAGATAGAAGGAGTGGCAGAGTTGGGGCCTAGTTGAATGGGCCTCTACAATCCATCCTTTTTGTCTGGGAGCACAGCCAGAAAGGATTTACCCGTTACAAGGTGGGTGTCAAGATTCTGAGACTATTTTGGTGATGGTTAATAAGGAGATGGAAGAAAGCACGAAAATCTTGAGTGTTTGGGGGTATCCATTTAGGCTTCCTCTTAGGCATTACTTTTTACAGTCTTAGGAACAGAGGAAGGAAATCACCTGATGCAGCCTAGGCACAGAAGGGAGAAAGCCCACTGCTTAGTGCTCAGATGCTGCAGTCTCGGGGCTCCCTGGAAGGTAAAGCTGAAGGCTTTCTGCTTTCTCTTGCCTTCTCCGCCCCCCTGGTCAGCCTTTGTACTCTTGGAATCGTCCTATCCTTCACTCTCTCTCATTTAGTTGATAAAGGAGAACACTGAGGTCTAAGGAGATCAGGTGAGAAATCAGATGACCTTGAATGTGGCCCAGGAACCCACCCCAATACCCTGCACTCTTTGCAAATTATAAGAAAGCAATAAGGGTCAACCTGAACCACTTAGTTCTGCTTTCCCAAAGACATGCAAACTTCCTGTTCCATGTCCCATGTCTGTACCCCTCCCCCGTGAAATCCTACAGGGTTTTATGCAAATGGCCTTTAGAATCTAAAAGAGGTGTTTGTTTGCCCTTCATTCAAAGATTCCAGATGGGTTTTATCTGTTGGGCTTGGCTAGGCACGGTTATCAGATGGCCATGCAAATGTCTCCGCCCCAAATGTCTGGCAGAGAAAGGCCCTGTTTCCACACACACAGACATTTGCCTGAGCATTTTCCTAGCTCATTTCCCTTTTCCCTACCAAGTAGCTGGAGCATCACAGCTTCTCACCTTCGTGAAGTTCTGACAATGGGCAGATAGCACCCTGGGCCTAGAAGTTTGATTACCTTGGATCCTGGCTGTAAGAGTGTTTCTCCCAAGTTTCAAGATCACCCCAGTGGGGACAATTGAGACTTGCGCCACACGCACAAAGCATAGGCCTCCTGTCCTGGAAGGGCAGATCCAGGACTCTCATTTTAGTGGCCACAAACAGTCTCATTTGGAATCCAGCATACGCCAGTCCCAGAAAGTCACCTCTGCTAGCAGAAATAAGATGAAACAAATGTCAGATAAACCAAGTGTTCTACTTTTGGACCTTAAAAAAACCTGCACATGGGTACTCACCACAGATTTGGCCATGTATGTGGCAATGAACCAGAAGTTGGCTGTGTTCAAGCAGGGAGCCCTAGAATGAATCTGATAGCTGAAATCCAGATGCATTTCAGTTCATGCTGATGAAAGTGGCCAGGGTACAGGTAGGGGGCTCTGTACAAGGGTGATGAGGGGAGACAGCTGTCCCCACAGTTGTGCAGGTGGTCAAACGCATATATGTTCCGTGTTTCATTAGACTGAACCTGAAAGAAGCAAGCTGTATGTTAGAACTTGGCAACAGTGACTTTTCCTAAAGAGAAATGTCCTAGCAGTGGAGACCATTTGTGTTTAGAGAACAGTCTTCTTGGAGGTGGGAGGGGGGGGAAGGGGAAGTGTTTTCACTTTCTACATAAAAAGTGGTGTTTAAAACACAGATCAGCAAAGACACTCCTGCATGGGAAGAATTCCCCCTCTGCTCGGGCCCCACAATCAGCCCTCAATTCTATCCGAAGGTGAGAGCAGAGACTTCAAAGACTCTTTTTCACGCTCAGTTCTGCCACTTACCAGCTGGGTGACCTTGGGAAAGAAAGCCAAATTTTCTTATCTAGGGTACAGTGATAGAAACAGTATTTCCCAGCCTGTTGAGACAGATGGCTCCACTCGGTAGGTAAAACACTTGCACGCAGGGTGGGGATAGACAGGGAAAAGTGGAATGGGTACAGTTTTAGAAGGGTGTGAAGAGTATGTTTGGGCTCTGGTAGAAATGATGGTTGTTGACTAGGTACATTAAATACCACTAAATTGTTCATTTTTAACTGGCTAGTTTGGGCTGGGGAGATGAATTAATCGATAAGGTGCCAGCTGCCCAAGTGTGAGGACTTGTATTTGGATCCCTAGAATCCATGTAAAACAATCCAAATGTGGTGGCTAGCTACTCTAACCTCATGCAGAAGACAGGGGCCAGAGACACAAGGATTCGAGACACTCCCTGGCCAGCCAGTCTAGCTAATGGTGAGAGTCAAGTTCATTGAGAAATGCTGTATCAAAAGATAAGGTAGAACCAGATAATAGAAGACACACAATATCAATCAATGTCTGGCCTGTACTTGCACACACAGGTAACACATACATGCACATACTCAAGTCAATTAGAAACAAAATTAATTTCAAATCAATTTTTAAACTGTACACAGTTCCTCCTTTTTTGATTCAAGAATCAAGGTTGAAGGGCAGGGTGGACCTTGAAGGAACTGACCACTGTGGTGAAACCAGAATTACCCATGGGGCTTTTCTTTCAGAGCCTCTGGACTACTGTAACATTGAGGTTGCCTCCTCTAGACAAGGAGACAGCATATCCTGGAGCAACAGAGATAACAGGCTATCCTGCCAACCCAGGGTTGGCCTCCTGACCTGCCTTGACTGCCCCGGACAGCATCCCTCCCTTGATTCAGCTCAGACTGGAAGATGAGCCACTTAGGGAAGTGACACTCCTTGTGTCATGGGCCCAGCCCTGGCTCCAAGGCCTGATATTTGATCTTTGTCCTGTGACCCTGGCTGTGACCCATGCCTAATCCTGTAGCCATGCAGCTCAGACCTGTCGGGAAGCAGCTTTCCCAAGGAGGCCCAAACAAGCCTTCATTCCTAGCGGCTTTTCCCTTTTGAAGTTGCCTGTGAGACCTGGGATACAGAGGCTTGACCCTCAGAGATGGTTAATAGGCTCAAGGAGTGGCAGTTAGAACCTGGTCAGGGTCTTAGTGTGTTAAAGAGATAAATGGCCCATCCCTGTTAGAACTTTTTAAAAGAATGGTACCCAAAGTCAATATCTACGTTTTCCCCAAGTCTCATGTTTGCCCCTATTTGTGAGGGGTCTTCCTACCTGCTGTGTCCCTCTGGATTAGAAACTGTCCCCAGCCCTCTGGATCACTTAACCCTCCAAGTCCCAGGACTCTTGGTGTTAAGGAATGGATCCGTTGTCCTATCCCAGCATCTGAGCAGGTTTCTCTGTGTGTTCTGAGGCAACACACAGCTTTCCCAGGATCTCTGGCACTAGGAAGCAGGATCCAGGCCAAAGAGACATGAGGTTATCTCTTGCTTATGGAGGATTAAGAAAGTTATGCCTACCCCAGAACAGCACAGAGCAGCCTCTCCGAGGTCCGACAGAGAGTGCTACCCAGCTCCAGAGTCTTCTGATTTGGTGGGACTAAAAAACACACTCAAACCTCAGTTCCAACAAGTACTCAGATGGTGCTGATACTGGGGACCAGATTTTGAGAGCCAGTGTGTTCAGGGAGGCATGAGGGGCATGGGACAGAAAGAGCCACCAAGTTCAGAAACATCCTTGAAGGCCAAAGAAGTGGTCCCTGAGGGAGCACACATAGCAAAAGAGAGACAGAAAAGGATCAATGTGTCCACCATGAGCAGGTGGAGTGTCAAATCAGAAAAGGGTGAAATGTCACAGTCAGGCCCAAGGGGACCAGTGTAAGAGAGCAGCCAGTGAGACTCGGGCTAGAGGCAACTAACGGAGAGAAGGAGGAAGATAAGGGAAACACAGGCAGGCTGCTCGCTCTGCGAACGGAAGACATCTTCAGCTAGGCATTGTGGCACATCCTTGGGGTCCCAGCATCTGAAAGAAACTAGAGAATCTTAAGTTCAAGGGCTAGCCTGTGCTACAAAGCAAGACTCTGTGTCAACTTTTTTTTTTTACAGGGAGGGGAGTGAAAGGAGTAGAGAGAAGGGAGGGAAGGAGAGGTGTCTTAGTTGGGTTTCTATTGCTCCAATAAAGCACCATAACCAAAAAGCAAGTTGGGATGGAAAAGGTTTTTTGACTTATACTTCTACCTCACTGCTCATCGTCAAAGAAAATCATGAGGGAAACTTAAGGCAGGGAACTGGAGGCAGGAGCTGATGCAGAGCCATGGAGGAGTGCTGCTTACTGGCTTGCTCAGATGGTTTTCTTATAGAACCCAGGACAGCCAGCCCAGGGGTGACCCCACCCACAATGGGCAGGGCCCTCCCACATCAATCACAGGCCTGCAGCCTGATCTTACAGAGGCATTATCTCAATGGAGGCTCCCTCCTCTCTGATGACTCTAGTTTGTGTAAAGTTGATTTAAAACTAGCCAGGCCAGGAGGGGAGGGGAGGGAAAGGAGGGGGAGAAAAAGGGAGGGGAGGGGAGGGAGACCCTGATACAACTAACTTCTTTCTGATCCATGTGGCCTCTGTAGGACATGAGCATGCTAGCTTGACCTCCAGAAAAGCCAAGCAATGGTGTAGTCCACAGAAGAAAATTTGTAGACTGAATGAAGAAAGGTGCAATCTTCTCAGGGTACACAGTAGTCAGAGGCAGTCCATCCCTACCCAGTAATCCCAAGGACTCTCAGTGATGTCCCCATCTCCTGTTCATGTTCTTCAGAAGGGATCTAACCTCAGGCTTCTTCTCTGCTCTATGAAATGAGGCTATGGCTGTTCACAGAGTATGAAATCAGCTCCCACAGCTAAGCTACTCTGCATGAGGGCTGCACCCCACCCGACTTTTCAGACTTTACTAACAGACTTTAATAAGTGTTCGTGGGAGCAAGACAGCCATGATTAAGGGTAAACATGCGGGCTGAGAACTGTAACACAGGGGTGGGGGATACAGGGCACATGGGGAGGGGAGTCATAGCTCAGCCTGGGGGTGTAGGGTGGAGATGCTATGTGGGAGTTTCCTTCAGAGTTGGGCCAGGCAGAACTTGGGGGAAGGATGTTACAGGAGGCCTGGGTGAAGAGGATGGATGGTAGACTGGGAAGGGCAGGAAGCTGAGAATCAGTCAAGTGATGTTGGTCAGCTCAACAGGCACAACTTTCCCTGCAGACTCGCAGGCACCAGGGAGCCTAAGAGGTCACTGGCCTGGGATCCAGGGAGCCAGATGTTATCAGGGCTTGGCCAGTGAAACTTGAGCCTGGATGGCGCTGGCCCCTCTTACTATAGATGACATCCTGCACTAGACACCAGGGCTGGGATGCTAAAACTGCTAGCTGTAGAGATTGGCTATCACCAACTCCTTCTCCTCCCCTCTGCCTCCTGGTCCACTGCAGAGCCAAGTACATGACACAGAAGGGAAGTGGGCTAGTATAACAACCTGAGTTAGCATCAGTACTGGCTGGGATGTATGTTAAAGATGCAAGGACAAGACAGCGAGGCTCAGTCTCAACAAAGCTGCCCACCTGGTTCCACACACCCAGACTCACAAGGCTTCGCTTTGGTGTGCCTGCCTCTAGCCTTCTATGTGAGACATCAAGCACTTTCTTCTAAAGAGGTTCCCTTGACCTCCTTGAAAAGGACAGGTGATCTGCTAGATCTTGGTCTTATGGACTTATGTCTGCAATGGCCTTCTTAACATTCAACTCCTCACCTCTGTGTAAGCATTGACACAGGGGCATAGATGCTATGGCATGGTTCTGCAGCAGACACAGCGGTGCCAGATGCCCCAGAGAGTGAATAAAATCAATCCACTTCACATTGGGAACCAAAACCACATATATCATATGAACAGGACCTTTGTTTCCCATGGTCTTCATCATCTGACTTGGTTTTACTTGCTGCCCAGGTAAGTAGTTTGATTGATCATTAAAGAATTTCTCCTGAAGTCAGACTTTTCAGAGAGTTTGTATCCGAAGTCACCTCAAATCCCTCATCTCAAAAATCTCCTACTGCTTCTACCAACCCTGGATAGTTATACCACAATTCTTGTCTGATCTTAACCCAGCTTCCTATTTCTCCCAGATTGGAAGATCCTCTCTCAAAGAAAACTTCAGTTCTCAATGAATCTAGCTTTTCCCCCACTTCAAGGCATCTTAGACATGCTACAGGGATAATGGGCTCCCTTCTAGGGAGCCAACAAAACAACAGAGGCTCTCAATAGGTGTAGGTGGATGGTGAGCAGGTGGATGGATGGATGGATGGATGGATGGATGGATGGATGGATGGATGGATGGATGGCTATATGGATAAGGTAGGACAACTAATAGTTGGCTATGTGGATAGATAAATACATGGAAGGGGAGATGAACAGATAAATGCATGCAGGTATGAATGAACATGCTGGGGGTGATACTGAAGAGAAAATATAGGAGAACCCATCCTGTTGTCTCTAAGAACAGGAAGTCCATCTGATCAGAGAGTGGGTAGCCTGACTGCCAGGAAGCCCCATTGAAACAATAAAAGGAAAAAGCCTTAAACAGTAAATCAAGAGAAATTTTTGGTTGAAATTTGCAACTCAAAAGCCTAGTTTGAAAGCAGCCTTGGAGAGTAGAGCTGCCCACCCAGACCTGATAGGATGGATGCATGTAGATCACTGTCACATTAAATCTCCCTATTGAGCCTTCTCTGTGGTGGCACAATGAGATGCCAGAGGTGGTGCCGTCCCATCTTTCTCTTGGCGATACCCTTTTCAGCCTAAATTATACAGAAGCAAATAATTACCAGGGCTTTCTATTTACCCTTCTTAGAAGATTTAATTTATCCCAATAAACATGGCACGGCAATCCTTTTGGGGTTTGAAATGACATATAATTTACTTCTCACAAATGCATTCGGTCCAGGAGAAAGGCCATTCATCAGGCGATCTGAATCCCAGGCCGCTTACCAAAAGGGCCTTTTGTCTCTTTGTTTTCCATTGCAGACAGCACGTGGAGAGGAGATTTAAGCAATATTTTCAAACACTGTGAGCTCTGTAATGACTGTCCTCTGCAAACCTGGCTATAATGTGGACCTCACAATAGTCACTTATTTGCCCTTCCCCCTTCCCTGTGGCCCAGCCCAAGTATCATGTGGTCAAGGAGGCATTTAATAGGGCTCAATTCAAAACCTCAGATTTAAATAATATTAAAAAGGTGACCCAGGCCCAGCAAAACCCAGGATGTCCAAAGACACCTGGGTGCTGTCCTTGAGGTCTGGGGCTCAGTGGTGGGTGCTGGGATGACTGGGCTGTTACTCTGTCTACTCTGGCCCACAACTGGTCAGCCTGGTTTGTAATTCTCTCCTTTTCTTTTCCTCTCTCCATCCCTCTTTCCATCCCTTCCTCTTCCTCTTTCTCTCCTTCCCTTCTTTTTTTTTCTGTTGTTCTTTCTTCTCCCCTTCCCTCAGCCTCCCATCTTTCTCTCTCAGCTGCAGCAGGGCCCCAGTGCTCTCTGTAGTGGATCTAGCTCCATTCTTACCTCTGTAACTTTATCTCCGCCTATGCTTGGTACATGGACTAAGTGGATGCTACATGGACATATCCAAAATTCAGCTGTATAACTCCCCCTTTCCAACCTTGTTTGGAGTCCACTTCTCAGTATGTCCACCTACTCACAGACACCCCAACCAGGGTGTAGCCACAGTCTGTCCCCACAGATTGTATACCTATTAGTTTGCAGACCCTGATGTTTCTCGCATCTCAGTATTTCCCAGGTCTCCTCTCTCGTGCCCACTGGGCGGGTGCTACTCCCTAGGACAGGCATCCTTTCCCTCTGTGTCACCACAAAACCCCCTTCATTCTTTTCAAGATGGTACATATAAATGGTAACTCTCAACTCACATCCTTGGAATATTTGGGTTTCAGCCTTAACAGCTAGAAGGTGTCATTTCTCAACAGCTCACAACTTTCTGTTATCATCAGGGCCAAGTTCAAGTGGATTATCCTTGCCGTCTCCCTCAAGGGTCTCCAGTCACACCAGCTCTCCCTACATGTCACAACCAAAGACTCAAAGTCAAGAATATTAAAGCCAGGTCAGGCTATACTGAGAGAGGCTGGGGCCATGTTCATCTCACATTTCTCCCGTCCCAATCAGCCCTTGAGTTTGCACATGGAAGAATGGGTTGGAAGCTGTGAGACCTCAGGTAAGAGGAGAAGGCCACCTACTCTGCCTCTCCACCAAATTCTGCTGCCCTCCTAAGATCACAGGTAGAAGGGAAATATCAGATTAAATTCACTGGGTATGGGTCTCCATAGCTGGCTTCCTTAAGTTCTCAGCTTGGTTCATGGGCTGCCAGTCACCTGCAATTTCCATGAGTTAAACCTTACCCTCCCTCTGCCCTTCTCACACCTACCTTATCTCGATAGCTCTTTCTGGACATATTTTTTCTTTCCTTCCTTACCCAGTCTTTCCATTTTTCGTTTCTGTTTCTTTTTTCTTTGTTTTAAGATTTACTTGTTAAATATGTGAGTGTGTGTGTTTCCCTTTGTGTGGATTTGTGCATGAGAGTGTAGAAGAGGGTGCTGAATCTCATGGGGCTGGAGTTGTAGGCAGTTGTGAACCATCCAACATGGTGCTAGAAACAGAACTTGGGTTCTTTGTAAGAGCAGCACGCACTCTTAACTGCTGAGCTATTTATCCAAGACCCCTTTTCCCCATTTTGTTTACTGAGACATAGTCTCACTATGTAGCCCAGGCTAGCCTTGAAATTTAAATTTTCTTATTTCAATCTCTGAGTACTGGAAATACAGGTGTGTGCCCCCATGGCTGGAGATATTTTTAAAATTCAAGTCTGGGTCACCGACCTGCTCTGCCGCCTGTTCTATGAGCTTTATAATTACAGTGCTGTATATGTACAGGCTGTTCCTCAGTGTGTCCTGGGCATCTGGTACATGTCCTTGCTTGGGAAAGTTTGTCTGCCCAGCTGACTGAATACAAGCCTCTTTCTCTCTGGAACAAGAAGCATTGTCTCTGTAGATAGTTAGCCTTCCACTGTCTGTCTGTCTGTCTGTCTGTCTACCTAGTCTTTGTATCAATCTCTATCTCTCTGCTTATCAGAAATCCTAGCTGATTTTTATTTTGTGCTGTGATTCTTCACTTCATTTTTTAAAATATTTCACCTGCACAAATTGCTGTGGTATTAAACACAGACATGAGCAGTGGCTTGGAACAGTCACAGTTTCTGCTGCTTTTCCTAGTCTCAGGCACAGGACAGTCTCCATGAGCTCTTCCTGGATATCATCCACTAGAGTTCCTGGAATATGCTGGATGTCCTCTTGCAATGCAGTGCAGGGTACCTCCTGGGATCTCAGCATGTGGAAAATGAGTTGGGGCTGAGAGGACACACCAGGTCCAGTAGCTTCATGGTCAGCCACACCAACACTGAGTGTCCATCTGACCATGTCCACCCAGAAGGCCAGAATGAGCTCCTCCAAGCAGTTGGTCACTGGGTATTTAGAGCCTCACCTGGCCCACAGGTCCTTCCTCTGAAGAGCCTAGTAACATGGGTACTGCAGGGAGGGAAGCCAAGGGATGAGGTGGTGAGGTGACCTACTCAAGGCTGCTACGATGGTTACTGTGACTGTCAACTTGACAGGATCCACAATCACCTAGGTGACTAGCATTCAGGTGTGCTTGTGAGGAAGTTTCTAGATTAGGTTAATAGATAAAACCGAGATGGAAGGACCCATCCTAATTGCCAGACTAGTTCAACAGCAGAAATGGAAAGAGTGCCAGCATTCCTTACTCTCTGTTTACAGACTGTGGATGCAGGGTGAACTGCTGTCCTCAAGTCCCTGTCCCCACCATAATAGAATATAGCTTCCTTCACTACTTCCCTCTTTCCTCCTTGCTCCCTCTATCCATTACTCCTTCCTTCCTTCTTTCCTTCCTTCCTTCCTTTCTTTCTTTCTTCTTTCCTGCCTTCCTTTCTGCTTTCTTTCTTTCTTTCTTTCTTTCTTTCTTTCTTTCTTTCTTTCTTTCCTTCTTTCTTTCCTTCCTTCCCCTTGTTTGCTTCCTTTTTCCTTCTTTCTTTTCTGCCATTCTTCTTCCCTTCCTCTTTTCCTCCCTTTCTCCTCCCTCCCTCCCTCCTTCCTTCCAGATTGCTTTTGCCAGACACTTTGTAACACAGTGAGAAAATCCACTACTGTAGTCATCTTGATGGGATGACAGAAGCTGGTACTCCACTGCCCTCAGCAGATGTTGCTTATTCCTAGCCACAGCCACACATGTGAGGTCACCTCAAACCACTTCCCTGGGATTCCACATAGCTTGAGCCATTTCTTTGGGTCTGTATGAAAATAAACATATTAAAAGGCCTGACTCAGGACACATCACCCTAACCCACCCTCTCTGTGCACACACCAGGGATCCTTTATTTGGCCTGCATTTGCTAAGCACCACTGTATACAACAGCTTCCCTACAGGCTAGACTGGTCAGCAGACAGGACAAACACTGGTTTCCTTCTGGTCCTGCTCTTCTACTTGAAAGCATGGTGACTTTGAAAGAAAGGGGAAGGGATTGGGGGAGGGAAAAATAGAAAGGGCAGTGTGTGTCAAAGGCTGGACAGTTTCACAGTTGCCTACTGGCAGATTCTCTAAAGCAAGCCTGTATAATTCCTTGAGATGCTGGCAGCTGGGCTAGGAGAGGTGTACCTAGCCATTTGACCTTCTCAACCTTTGGGGGAAGTGTGCTCACAGGAGCTTCTTTACTTTATGAATGAAAATTATTTGGGTCCTAGGCTCTTAGAACAGAAGGAAATGGAACTTCCATCTCAGCTAATACCAGTTCCCTTACATAAACTCATTTCTCAGATACATCCAATATCCTCCTCATAAGATCAACTTGATTACTCCAAGGTGGAGGGACTCCACTACCCACAGGGCAACCCCTGCCATGGTAGGCATCATTTTTGCAAACTCTATTGTGTGTGTGTCATAGATGAGTCTACATCCCCATGCCCACAGTAGCCTCTGAAATTAAGGGGCTTCTGTGGTTTCTTCTCAGCATTAAAAGGTCAGGAGAGGGTTAGGCAGCCAACAAGAAGTTAAAAATCTAAGCCCTCGCACTGCAGATTTAGTTGGCATGTTTTAATAAGGGTCTGATTTATGATGACATGCATGCCTCCTGGTGACAGTAGTTTTCTTCCTGCCAGCTTATCGGATGGATTGCATGCACCCCCCACCCCTTTATGTTTTTCTGCATACTGGCCTCCTTCCAGGAAAAGATCACTTCCCCAAATAAATAACAGCAAATCACAAATAAAATAACAGCAGCGTCCTTCCTATCCTGGAGTTACAGATGAATTACTAGGAGTGAAATTCACAACCACAGCTTCTGGGCAAGGGGGCCAGGGAGTGAGTGTGGGGACTGCCACATTGTCTGAATCCCAGCTATGTGCCTCCAAGGGAAGGGTTTAGTTTCTCTTCTCCCAGAGCAGAGAATCAACAGAGAAATAACGTCGGCATGCAGCAAAGGGAAAGAGGTGAATAAATATGCCCTTCATGAGCTGGATTCAAACATTTATTTTACATGAAAAGGGGCTAATGACATTTAATAGGATAGAGGAAATCAAAAACTCATAGCCAGAAGCCACTCTTTTAAACCAGATTTGGCGCACAACCCCCCAAGGGCTGTTTGCACCAATTCTCCAATAAATCACACACTGACTTTTAGAAGAGACAGATATTTAATTCGTGCATTAGAACCACAGGGCCATAACCACAGGCTGCAGCCCAGGCGTCCCACCCTCTTCCTCCACAGACCCTTAAACCATAAGGCTATAAAAGGAGACATTAATTGGGTTATTAAGCATGAAGCACCAAGCAGGCTGCAGGATGAGCGCTGCTGGCTGACCTTTGGGGAGGGATCAAAGTTCATGGGTCAAAGGAGAGGTTGCATTTGGAACCCACTGCTTCCTCTCCTCCTTTCAGCAGTTAAATGATCATTAACTATTTAAACTGTGGCTCTGTCTAGAGGTTTAAACACTATGATGAGGTGCTGGAGTAGCTGAGAGTGGCTAATAACTCACTCCTCCCCATTGTCCAGGTCCATGTCGGCTGTCTACTTTGGGTCTTGGAAAGCAGATGGCAGAGGAAGGGAACTATGGAAGCCGACCTCCAGGTGGCGATGCAGCTGCTCATCTCTGAGTGGAACTGAGTGGGTCTCTCTCTCTCTCTCTGTCTCTTTCTCTCTCTTTCTCTCTCATGCGCACACTCACTTCCCATCCTACCCCTGCAAACACACACTCCACTTACCTGTTCACACCACACCCTGTTCTTTCCACCCTGTTGAGTACAAAGTAAAGAAAGGAGGCTCCCAGTGAGCCCCATACACCAGCAAATGTAGGCAGAGGAAAGTCTACAAAGTCTACACTCCCCAGATCGCTGACATGAGCTTCCAGGGGAAGTGGCTACTGGCTAAACTCCCTGGGAGTTGTAGGGATGGTGTCAGAGATGAAGGAGTGGGGACAATCAGTCCTATATGCCCTGACAGGAGACATGGGAGCTTCCCAAGGGACTGAGGATTAGAGAGTTAATGGACATGGCCAGGCTGACCTATGAACACTGAAAAGGGGTCCAAAGCACATCCCTCTCCAACCCTGGTATGTAGCCCTACTTGCCCTGTGTCACTAGTAAGGCACTGTAGGGTGCCATAGGCTTGGGTGTGTATCCTGGTGAGGTCATCCCTTCTGTCCTATTTGTACTGAAGGATAATGGCTGATGCCAAAGCCTTAGCATGGAGAACCTGGAAGGGGCTTTGTTGTCCACCCAATCCTGGACACAGCCTGGTAAGTCAGAGGTGAGGCACTATGAACCATCAACATCTTAGTCTACCCACCTCTGCTTTGCTGGCCCACTCCCATACCCTCTGGTTCAGTCCTGGCCTAGGGTAGGGATGAGGGTGTGAAATGGGGGTTCCCACAGCCCACTATGGCACCTTCCTATGATGTATAGAACCCAAACTATGTCCATGTTCTGACTGCTACCAAGCTGAGGCCTCTGCCTTTGTTTGTGTTTGTTGTGTTTTAATTTGTTTTACAATTACTTTGCTGTGAATTGAAGACAGAACCTTGCTCGTATTAGCCCAGCACTCAACCACTGAGCTACATCCCCAGCCCTTTCTTCATTTTTTATTTTGAGACACAATTTCGATAAATTGTTGAGGCTGGCTTTGAACTTGGGATTCTCCTACCTCAGCCTCCCAAAGAGCTATGATTAAAGGTTTGTACCACCAGTCACTTTTGTAGCCTCAACCTTCAATACAAAATCTAGAGAAGCATGTTAGCAGTATTTACCTAAAGAGATAGTCCTGTCCCACACCTGCCAGCACCAGCTACTGATGCTCCATGGCTATCAGCTACAGGAATCACTACATGTTAGCAAACAGATTGCTGGCTCATTCGAGCAAGTTGTGAATATCCACATCCTGACTAGCTTAGTCTCTACAGAGTCAGACTGCCATGCCCTAGAGCTGAGGTGGCAAAGAAAAGGCAGCCTTCCACTATGGCCTTGGCCACCTTGTCAGGAAACGTTTGTCCAGTACAACTGAAAATTCCCCTAAGTTGGCATCCTGATGCAAGAGGCGATACAGGGTCCTCAACCCTGGGAAAGACCAATTTCCCCAGGACACAAATGAGGACACACAGAGAGAAGCTTTGAAAATCTACAATGCCTCACACCTCTGAGGTTCTCTCTGTGGCCACATTGACTTGGACAGGTTGTTATGTCCCTGCATACCCTAAACCATGGTTCCCAGCTCCTGAGATGACAAGAAGCCAAAGCTACTGTCATTGATGTCCCCAAAAATGCTATTGATGAAAGTGTCCTTCACCTAGTATGTAGACAGCTACAATTTCCATCTGAAGGCTGCTAGTTGAATCACTGCTCCCATTAAAACAAAAGCCTCACTCCTAGAAACAATTTGACTCGCATGTACTTTGAAGGGTTCTGACCAGCTGCTCCAGCTGTCAACACACACACACACACACACACACACACACACACACTTTCCATAGAATACAACAAACTATTTGCGCATAGGCAAAAAGACATGTCCTCATGAACTTCACATTCTTGACATTTTATCTCTAACGTTAGCAGAAGCATGCCAGGAGAAACACCAAGAGTCAACTATTCAGAAATCGTGTTCTTCATTCATCAGCTTGTTCTTTCTCCCTATGGGGACTGAGTCCTACCTATGGGGCCAGACACTGGATACTGGTTTCAAAACAGTATAGCCAAACAACTTGTCATGGAGCACATCTACTAGGGCTTTAGAGGAAACCCACAGGCTGTGAAAGACACTAAGATTTTGGCTGTGGGAGGCCTACAGTGCAGAGAATGGCTGGCCTGCATGCTCTGAAAAACAGTAACATAGAGTTTCTATGTAGGGTGGGCAAGATAGCTCAGTGGGTAAAGAGCTTGCCTGGGAAGCCTTGAGACCTGAGCACGGTCCTCCAAGTCCACATAGAGGTAGAAGAAAAGAACCAACTTTACAAAGTTGTCTTTTGACCTTCTCATGAGACCATACACACTTATAATAATTTTTTTTTAAAAAGACATTTATCTTATAAAATAAACAGCAGCAACAACAGCAGCCAGAAACCCATTCAGAACCCCTGGATCCATTGGAACTAAATACAGAATTCAGAGTTGTGGGCATGCTGACTGCACTTGAATGGAGTGAGTATCCCAAAGCCTGTGCGATCTCAAAAGTCAAACTCAAGAGTTTCGACACAACATGAAGAGGAAGGCTTGTCTGCACAACACTGGGGAGCCCTTGGAGATGAGAAAGCCTGCCCTGAGCTCACTCTGTCTGGGATACTCCTCTGACTGCTTATCTTGAGCCCTCTTAACAGTCTGCATGAGATGTTCTCATTATAAAAACTCTTGGTCTCCCAAAGTAAAAAGAAGCAGAAACTAGAATCTTCTAAGTCTCTACCAGGCTCAAAGCCTGCTTGACACTGATCCATCTATAGGACAAAAGCTAGGGCCAGCAGCACTGCACTTGAATTCCTGAATTTGCAGGATGAAGAGTAATTTAAACGATTAAAGGGAGAAAAAAGGAAAGAAATGAAGGGAAAGAGGAAGAGTGGGTAGAAAGTGGGGACAAAAGGAGGGAGGGAAGGAGGTATAGAGGGAGAGAGGGAGAGGAGGAGAGAGGGAGAGGAGGAGAGAGGGAGAAAGGAAGGATTGAAGGAAGAGAAAAGGAGGAAGGAAAAAGAAAAACGAGAGGAAGAAAAAGAGTTGTCCACAGACTAGCTGACTTTCTGACACATAGTAGGTCTTTAATAAGGCCTTTTTTTTTACATGAAATAGATGAAGTCAATAGATGTGACCAAAGTTAATCTCAACCCACTGTAAAGTTCCTTACACTACAGTGCAGACTGCAGACTCGTAGATGAGCTGATATTATTCCATGAGAGCAAGTAATTGCTGATGGCAGGCTGGCAGGTGATGGAGGAATGTCAGGAGCCAGAGCTGCCAGCTTTAGGTTCTGAAGCAGCTGTGTCCTTAATTACGTAGCTTGATTTATACTCTATTAAATCTGTATATAAGTAACCCATTTCTCTGGAAGCATTTAAACCTCTTCTATTCCACCAAACACACTGCTTTTATTTCAAATAAATGTAGCCAGCTCTTTGGGGAACATATGGTATATTTCTCTCTTATTAATAATTCAGTTCAAATGAGCAAAAATTAGTTGGTGCAGTTACGGCTGATTTTGTCCTGAAAAGATCTGCATTAATTTTAGACGTTTTGTAAATTGGGCTATTAAATAAAAGCATTATATGTGAATTACCCTTTAAATTTTAAGCAACTTGGTAGTTTAATGGTATTTTCTAGTCAGATTCATTTTCAATCTTTAAAAAATTAGAGTCATTATGGTAAGACAAATTTTTGAAACCTGCTTCTTCTATCCAATTACACATTGTGCTAATAAGTAAACTAGAAAACTTTTATGTTCTCATTTCAGTGGGTTCAGTAGGCTACCCTGTCCTGCCCCATTTTTTGAGGGGGAGGGGGCATCTGTCTCCTGAGATGGTCTACAGAGAGAGGTTGATCCTACCTGAGCAGGTCCCACCAACAAAGGACCAGGCTTCAAGGGGAGAGAGAGGGGTTCAGAAAGGGGACTTGATAACAAGCTCTTGAGTTTGTCTCCTGGAACTCTCTGTGGATTGAATCTTCTCACTCAGAGTTTAGAGCTCTGAGAGGAAGAGCTGACAAAACTCCAGGATGGCAGTGTCACCAGGAAGGCCAATGAAGAAGAATGGAATGAGCTTCTTGGAGGATACACAGACACAGATATCTGTTCCCAAGCTAGGATTCAGCCTAATGACCATGCCAGGAGGGGTGTAGAACTAGCTCCACTCCTTGCAATCTTTGACCATGGATTAGCTAGCCATGTGACCTTGAATTTGACCCTACCCTGTGTTTCAGTTCCTCTGTATGCCAAATGAAGGTAGTATCTGCAATGTGACCCTGGCGACACAGGTCAGACGATAAAATGAATGTCTTATTTATTTACTACAGCACACAGCTTGCGTTGGTATTTAGTGATTGGTCATTGTTAAGACACAAAGAACTGAATAAATGGGTCATAAGGTATCCCTTGTAGTTAAAGAGTCAAAATTCACCGAGGGGATCACTTTATTAGTAGAAAATAGGGTTGTTCAAGAGAATACTCTTGTGCCAAGATAACTAACTGCCCAACGCAGGTGAGGTCTCCTCACTCTTCAGCAAACAGAGGGTACTAGTTGAAATTAAAAGAAAAAATACAAAAGGAACAAAAGGAAACAGAAACATACTGTGTTATAACCTGTGGAATTCTGGCCCCTGACCATTGTTTATGTGCATGGCTTAAAGAAATTGGATACATCAAACAGTCAGGAGTTTTGACCACTCTGGTCATTTCTGTCATCAGCCAGTGGTCAGGAGGCTTCTAAGAGTCCTTCCCAGTGCTGAACCACTGGCAGCAATGACTACAGTGACAGTCTCCCACATCATGTCTACCACTACCTGTCAGAGGAAGACCCTAGAGGTGAGGCCAGGGCCTGCCTCCAGAAGGAAAAGGACTCTTGGTGGGTGGGCTGAGAGCAGATACTAGCCAGGAGTAGGCGGATCATTCCCTTGGACACAGCAGAACTGGGCATTGTTGATATCTCTGTGACGTTGTTGGTGATGAGAATTCTGACAAGAGATAGATAACATGGCAGTGAAAGTAAGCATCACTAATCTGCCCCTTAAGATAGGAGGAAAGGCGGAGAGATGAGTAAGTGAGAAAGATCCAAAGTCCTTTGCTTGGCTAAAGCAACCCACTAAAGGAAGACTAACTTTGTCCTGAGTGGGAGGGGAGATAGGTATAGATTCCTTCCATGCTTTGTTTAGTCTTCCAACTTGAGTCTGAGGTCATAGTGTCAGACAAGCAAGTAACACAAGTCCTGTGCGGGGTTTAGGGATTTAGTCGCACGGAATGGAGCATTGATGTAAACAAAGAACTAACTGGGGTTTAATAAATCTATTCATCGTGTCTATGTGCTTAGTGTGGCTTGTGCTGGAGCAATGTTAGATTAAACTCTCAAATCTCAGTGATTTCATCCAGGGAGAATATTTTTCCAGTTCAGATGAAGTTTCATGGGGTGTTTGGAGGCAGGAGGAAATTGCCTCTTTACCAGTTGGGTCAGGAAAGGCACTGGATCTTGCAGATGCATGTTTTGATGGACCCAACATAGAAGTAAGGCATAGACCAGTGATTCTCAGTCTGTAGGTCTGACACATTTGGTGGTCAAACAACCTTTCACAGGAGTCGCCTAAGACCATCCAAAAACATAGGTATTTATATTACAATTGGTAACAGTAGCAAACTTATAGTTATGAAGTAGCAACAAACATAATTTTATGGTTGGGGGTCATGACAACATGAAGGACTGTATTAAAGGGTCACAGCATTAGGAAGATTGAGAACCACAGGCACAGACCTATTTTTCCAGTCAAAACTCAACCATAGGTCCATAGCTAACATCAAAGAAGTCTGGGAGATGTAGTCCAAGACTGTGTCCGATAATAAGAGGAGAGAAAAGACATGTGTGAATGTGAGCAGTCTTTGCTAAGTGCTTAAACACTCCAAGAATGCAACTTTTAAAACACTACAAACTGCCAGTAAGTAGTTTGAAACAGCTTTATTATTATTATTGATGTTCTTATTGTTGTTATTGTCATTATTATTATTATCATTATTATTATTATTCTTTCTAATTCCTCCCTCAGCTTAGTTACTAGCTATCTCCTCTCTTCCTTAAAGTTACCCAGCCATGTCCCCCACACCTCTGAAGCTGAAAGAGGCTATGACTCAATCAATTCTATTATAAAATCTGATGCAAAGAAAGTGTTCCCAGAAGGTGTGGGCTGAAGTGGTCAGACTCTCTCCATCAAATATCTGGCTCTTCATCCATGCCCTTCATCCACCCGAGGTAGCTATGGAAGAATTTATGCAAATTGCCCCAAATCTTTATGTGGTTGTAGAGATTGGATAGATTCTGCCAATTTCCAAAGTCTGATTGATTACTCCAACCCAAAGATCCACTGACTAAAGCAATAAATTCTTCTGCCTTGTATTGAGAAGGACCTCACACAGCTTCCTGGCTGGGTCATGAGGGCTCAAATGCACAGGAGACCAGAGCTCCAGCTGGGCCCGACTACCAAGTGCTTGCCAGGCAAACAGATGATACGGGCAGCCATGTCTCTGACCTCTCCATTTCTCACACAGTGGGAGTGACCTCATAATTTCTCTATCATGGCTTCTTGGGGTCTGCTTAGATGAAGACACATTACCAAGCGCTAAGCAATGAACAGCTGGCGGGGTGTGGGGCCAAAGCCTGGTTGATCATGGCTAATCATTATTAGCCAATTCCTCAGTGATGAGAGACTTACCAATGAATTATACAAAAATTAGCCACTAGCCAGGATAGCTTATCCCAGACCCCTTCTGTTCATATTTCAGAGAGAAAGCCCAGGGTACCACTCTCAACCCTGGTGAGGAAGGCTGTGGACTCTAAAGAGAGCTCAATTCCCATTCCACGTAAGAGCACCCAAACCTATAGGGCAATGGAGATTTTCCCCCTTCTCCTTAGCTGAAGTTATTATCACAACTGCCGGGGAATTTGTGAGATTGGGAGACAAGGATCATAACGATTCTTTGGAGACCCGTCAATCACTGCAAACTGCTACCAGAATCGAAATTACATCTGCATTTGAATTAGCAGCATTACTCGCCAATTTAGATCAGAGTGAACATTTTTCCATTGAAGATGGAATTAAATTAGAAAATGAGTGAGTCTTTAATTTCCAGATTATAAATCACCGAAAATAATTCAACTCCTGTACCTTAAGGCCAATTACATTATCCTAAGCGACATTTTATCTCCCAACCTTCGGAGTGATTTGGTGACGGGAGCCTTCACACAAATCAGCCTTGCTATAGTAGCAAGAAATATATCTGCCTGCCGAGTCACACACATAAAACACCAGCAACCGTTTTAATGCCGAAGCTTATTTTACATGAAATTTGATTGTCTGTTTGATGGTGTATTTTTGTGTTCTAATGAACTGATGCATCAGCTGCGTGTGAGGTGTGAATTACACTCAGTTTGACTTGGTCCAGGCTGGGGCATCTTCATTCCTTGGTTTGACAAAAGACAAAGATGCTGGGTGTGGTTTCAAGTCGAAGCATTCTGCCCCTCATCTTTCTCTGCTCATAGCATTTCATCTCTCTTGCTTCCATTACTTCTGTCTTGGGCCATGTTCTGATACTGATGTCTGTCATTGCTTGTGGATGGAAACTCCTCTAAGCTCACTCATGTTCTCTCTCTGGTTCTGACACTCATATCTGTCCTTCCAATGCAGTACCTGGTGCAGAGTAAATATTCAGTGTCTGGTGTAAAAAGATGGAAGGAGCGGGTACCATTGAATTAGCCTGTGGTAGTCTGTGTTCTCTAAAGCAACAAGACTGGTATATATGAAATATGAACAATATATATCTTTTATATATTACATAAATAAATGTCATATATATTTCATATTATATAATACATATATTATTCATGTATTATATATACTATATATATTATATATAATTATATATATAATGCTGTTTATTAGTAGAGTGATTTACAGTCTGGTTGTCTCCTGATGGAAAGGCCAGGAATCCCATAGTTGTTCATGAGACTGAATGTTTCAGTAGTCCCAATCTAGTGCTGAAGTACCAGGGAATTCCTAGAGAGTTGCTGGTCTTCAGTCTATGTTTGAATCCCAAAGAAGTAGGTTCTAAAAGTAGCAGAGGAATGCCTCAGCAACAGAATAGATAAACTTGCCAGCAAGAGTGAAGGCAAGTAGGTAAAATGCAAAAGCTTCCTTTTTTCTATAACCAGAAGGTATGTCCCAGATTTAGGGTGGGTCTTCCCACCTCAAATGATCTGATCAAGAAAATCCTTCACAGGCATGCCCAGCCACTTGAATTTTAGTTGATTCTAGGTGTAGGCGAGTTAACAATCATTATTAGCTATCACATACCCCACCTGGCACAACAGAGTCCACACAAGGCAAACAGAGCAGCAGCCACGAAGAACACAGAAGTCACTGACATCCCTACCTGGTCCACAGTCATAGTTAGACTGGAAGCTACCCAGGCTGCCTCCACTACTGGAAAAAAATGCCCAGACTGCCCAGTGTGCTTTCATAGGCAGGATGGCTCTTACTGCTGGGCATCACTGAGCAGGGCTTATGTATCCCTTTGCAACCTCCATGACACTGGTGCAGTCCCTGAGATGCCGGTGCCTTGTGTTTGTGGAATCATGGAGGAGTGAGAAGGATGGGTGGCAGACCTTGAGGATCTAACCATCACACACTTTCCCACAGAGTGCAGATGCAGCCCAGCTTCCTCTTCAGCACTACCATCCCCATCATCAAAGAAAGAAATTCAGGGCATTGGAGCCATGCCTGGTCTGTACTTGGCCACAAGTGACTGGGATGGTGGAAATGGGCCATTGAGAAGTCGGGTGGCATGGTAAGCCGGAAACGGGGAGAGGTCTGTCGAGTCCTTTCCTGGAACATCTCCCAACTCTGAGAACTCAAGTAAATACACTCCACTAGTCCCCAGGTCTCTCCTTGGTGGTGCCGAATAGTGACATCTTTAGGGGATATTCCCTCAGTATAATAGCTGCATGAAGCATTCTGGCCCCATCTCTGTGTGACTCTTTTTACTCAGAGCTCTGGGTCCAATGCTGAGAGACACTCAAGCACAGGGAGATCACAAAGCTTCTGTCCCAGATGCATGTTGGGCCAGGGAGTTTTCTAGAATTAGAGTCCAGGATCTCAGGCTGCACTGCCAAAGGCGCCAACGGAGTAGCTTCATGGCGGAGGGTGAGAACAGCATGTAGAGAAAGTTGTTGACCTATGTTCATCACACACAAGGGTCTCTAAAAGTTCGCCAACACTACTGGGGGCCTTTCCTGGTTCCAAGAGGTGCTATGAAGCTGTGACCTCAGGAGCCATAAACCCATACCCTGAGAGATGAGGGAAACTCTCTACTCCCCACAAAGACATGAGGCCTCTGGTTCTTCACCAAGAACGTTCCCATATCAACACCTCTGCAGTATCAATAGAAATGAGGGGCAGGCAGCAGCCCCTCTAGGCTGAGCTGGGCGCAGGTGGCCAGCAGCAGGGCTAGGTGAGACCTCTCTCCCCACCCCATGTACCACTCCACCTTAACCTCTTGCATACAAAAGCACTCATGAACATGTGCACATATGTGCATACATGGGTAGGCCTACATGCACACTTACCTGGCCCTTGCTCTCTTCCTGTTAGTGAGCCCACTGCTCACCTTGATCCAAGGGACACATCTTTTTTCTTGGTTCCCTTTACTGTAACCTGATGAGAAATTCATCTCTCCTGTCTCCCGTCCCAGCTTCATCATTGCATGGACCTTGGGAAACTAACTGGGTGGTTGTAACCAGCACTCTGTCATGTCTAGTGATCTTGAAGCATTAAGAGGGAGGATTTCCTATCTTTTTTCCAGACACTGAATGAATGATACATAGCAATGCTTAAACTGATTGTACCTTACAATCCCTGGCGTGAAAGGGACATTGGAGAAGAGCCTGCTCTCTCAAGGGCACTGCCTGCTTGGCTGTCTCTATAGGTCTATAGGTCCTCTTTCCCTCCCTCATTTCTTCCTATCCATTCATCCTTCCTTTGCTTCCTTCCACCCTCCATCCCTCCCTTTTCTCCCTGTGTCTTTCTCTGTTTATGTCTCTGGGCCTTCCCTCCTCATCCCTTCCTTCCCTCGCTCCTTCTCCACTCACTCTGTCTCCTCTGTCTTTCTAGGACTCTCTCTCTCTCTCTCTCTCTCTCTCTCTCTCTCTCTCTCTCTCTCTCTCTCTCTCTCTCTCTCTCTCTCTCTCGTCTTTCTTCTTAACTCTCCTCCATGACCCCTGTCCCCTTCCTGACTCTGAATCATACCCCAGTAATATCATGGGTCTCCAGCTGAGCAGGATTTTCTCAGACATCCTGGCCCCTCTTTCTACTGGAGTTGACAAGCACATTCAACGTTCAAGTATCAAAACTGCTCTGACCCTAGGCCACAGGAAACACATCTCTCTAGTCTCTGTGTACTCACCCTGTCTACACTGCCTGGCAACCTATAAGTAGTGTGGCTCTCTAGGCAAAGATGGGCCTTTTGTCGGTCTGACCATGTCTTCTTGACTCCCTGCAGGAAGCCTCTTCCCACTGAAGGGGCAGCCTAGCTCACAGCTTATACTTGTTTATGGTTGCAGGGGTGGGAGGTGCCTCCAGCAGAAAGACCATTCTGAGGAGGCAGGTGTGGTAGGATGTGTTCAGAAAACAAGAATGGTCTATTCAATTAGATTTGGAAAGACTATGTCTGCCAAGGACCTCCAGTTGGAGCCTGGGCGTCATGAGTAGCTCAACAGGAAGAAGAAGGGAATGCAGGCCTCATATACTAAAAGCAACTCTAATGGCCTTAGAGCTGGAACCTGCACTGTGCCCAGTACTTGCCTGACTGTGACTCTGACCTCTCATGCAACCCCAGGATCACTCACTCAGTGGCAGGACTCCCTGTTCCTCCACATTCCCCTCTAGGAAAGCCCACTACATGCCTCTCCGGACTCATAAGGCTCCAGGAGCCCTTCCTAGCCCAGCCACAAGAGTCAAGCACCCTCCTTCATGCAGGGCTGCCATGATGCCAGTACAGTTATACTCCAGACACTGGCCTGAGCCTTGCCCCTCCTAGCATTATTGTGGCTTCCAGGCTCAGCCAGAGGGTACATTCTTGCTCAGTGCACACAGCCTCCACTTTAGAGAAATTACAAGTTCGTAAAACAACAGAGAAGGTTTCAAGGATCCCTGAAGAATCTCACTGGCTATAGAAGCCAACATTGGAGGCTCATGCAGCTACCTCACCAGGGGCCCCCAAGAAATGAACAAGTACATGGGTCAGTGAGATGACTCAACTCTCTCACTGGTGGGTGAAGGTGAAGGTACCTGCCACCAAGCCTATCAACGTAAGTCTGATCCCCAAGATCCACGTGGTAAAAGGAGAGAACCAACTTCCACAAGTTGTCCTCTGACCTCTATAAACTTTCCATAGCCCAAGCGTGAACGC
This sequence comes from Arvicanthis niloticus, assembly GCF_011762505.2. Classification (NCBI taxonomy): domain Eukaryota; kingdom Metazoa; phylum Chordata; class Mammalia; order Rodentia; family Muridae; genus Arvicanthis; species Arvicanthis niloticus. The sequence continues at coordinate 98,689,975 of NC_047658.1, read as the reverse complement.
ACACACAAAGGAAAAAAATAAAATAGAAAAATAAATAAATAAATAAATAACTGCAATTTTAAATTAAGAAAAGGAAAAGAAATGGGTGTAAGCTAGTGGACCACTAGAAAAGGTAACAAGAGGTGAGAACAGTTATTCCCGCTGGCTTTGGAGATTCAAAGCAGATTTAGTGCCTGAATGGTTAACCTCTGTTGACTATGTCTCTTTGATGGCTCCTGTGCTCTGAGAGACATGGGAAAAGACAACCTGGGACTAGCTAGAAGGTACACTCTGTTAAGGTGTACATTCCAGGGTGCTCTGATTCTGGGCTCCCCACTGAGGCCAGAACAGCTCCCAGATTACTGGCTGTGGCCTCTTGGTTGTGGTGACACCCATATTGTGGCCCCAGAGCTTCACACTATAGCCAAGTCCTAGCTGCAAACAATTGAGGGGCCTGTGATACCGGGAAAACTTCCCTGTTCCTCCACATACCCCTCCCTTCCCCCACCCTCAGCCTCTGTCACAGACATTAAATATTTATGAGTTCTTAAAAAAAAGAAAAAAGAAAAGAAGAAGAAAAAACCCCACAAAGCTCAAATAATGCAAGTTGTCTAGCAGGCATGGAGATTGCAAGCCGATAAGCAGTGTTTAGAGTCGCCATGATACGCTTCATATTGTGATCTGATTGGGGACCATATTAAAACTCGCAGAGGCTATTATACCTAATTTTTGTTTCAATTCAGGCAATATTGCCACTGCTTACTGTGATTTCTATTTGCTCTTTCCTATTGTCCGTGTTTTATTGGGGTTGTGTCCGTTTTATCAAGCGGATCTCCCCTGAAAGGGAGGTCACGCTGTGTTTGGACCTCAGGGTTTTTTTGTTTTGCCTTTTTTTTTTTTGCATTTTTCTTTTAAGGGGGTTTCTGCTTGGTCTGAATTCACTCAAACCCCCCTCCATGCTAATATAACTCTTTCTTTACTCTTGTTCAATTATAATATTTCTGCACAAAGCCTGACAACTTGATATTTAAAAGCTGTATAAACTCTCATCATCCAGTTTTATGTTCCCGTTTTTCTATGGTACCATTGGATTTGGGTGAGTGCTACATAAAATGTGTGCATTGGAGGGTTTCAAATCAAGTTATCTCCTCCATCTATAAAAATTGAATTTTAAAGGTTATTTTAATTATAAGTTTAAACCCAGGCGCTAGTAATGATAGGGGCTGCTTCTTCACCTTCCTGGGGTTGGGCCAATCTGGGAAATCCTGTTATTTCCTGAATGAAATGCAATTTTGTAAAACAGGATATTATTTTTTAAAGTATGATACACTTTGCATAACTCTCTCTTCCTGGTCTGGCTCAGGGAGGCAGGGAAGGAATTACTGAAAACAGTGTTTGCCAAATATACCCTCCAGCCTTGCAGGACTCTTCCTGCAGAGAATACAGGGGGAAAGATTATCTCAATTTCCCAGCTCCTCAAAACCACATATGACTGGCTGGGGTACAAGCAAGGGATGTCACTTCACCAAAGAGTGAGCAGAGCGAAAAATAACAAAGCAAAATCCAAATTTCAACACCCCCCCTTTGAGATTGCAATCTAAACTCCTTTGGTTTAAGGGGGTGGAAGAAATCAGTGGTATGTGGGCTTCTTGCACCACAAGTTTCTAAACCTGTTATCGAAGCCATGATTGAAATCTGACAAAAACAGGCCACGCTTTATAATAATGTCCCGCAGCCAAAGTATGGCACCAATAACTAAACAATACTTTATCACCTTCGCTACTTTCAACAGCTCCCATTAATATTGAGATCAGAGTGCTGGGCCCTCTATTCCCCAGCTGACTGCCTTAGTGACAGCACTGGCTAAGGCAGTGACATTGAAAAATATTTGCCATGACATGGCCACAAATCACAGCCAGACAAGTTTAAAACTCAATATTCACTCAACTTGCATCTGCTATTTTCTTGTTCCAATTTCTAAAACACAATTATTATGGTGTTCTCTTCTCCAAAACGGCACAACATAAATGGGTCTATGCTAAGCACAGAGTTGGGGGATGGGGCAGGATAAAAAATTAACTCCTTAGGAATGGCCAGTAGTGTCACTTCAGAAACTGGGAAGTGGAACAGTGGAGGCAGTGGAGAATTCAGACTCTGCACTGGGGACAGTGGCTGCTGCTGGGACTGTCTGGGACAATCACAGTAGCCCAGACTCAGACTGCAATTATTTGTGGCTCAGGGTTTACTCGACAGCCTAATTTTACACATATTGATTTTGATTTCCAGCTCTCTCAAGACGCTGAAGCAGATGTTAGTTCACTTGGCAACTGCCCTAGGTCACTGAGACAGTGGTCAACGTCACAGAGTGTGTCCCACCTACTCAAGCCAGACTGTGCATGGCAAACCTTCATTGGACCATACCAGCCAGCCACACCTGTGTCCTAGCCAGACTCAGGCCCCCTTGAGGACTTGAGAGTGGCACCATGCACACTGGTCCCTCGTGCAGAAGACTGGACGAGGCCAAGCCTCCGCAAGGCTGGGAGCACAGCAGTTCTTCTCTGAGAGTGGCATTGACAAGGACTAAACACTGTCCTAGGCACAGAACATAGATCCTCCCTGTGGTTATACGTCTGGACTAATACCTGGTACACTGCTGATACCCAGCTGTAAAGCTGAAGGGAGAGTGTCCAGGACAACAGGTGACTACAAGAGCCAGAGAGGCCCTGACTCTGCCATGACATCACCACAGGACCATGACCAAGTACCTATTCTTCCTAAATCCTTGGATCTCTTTGGGTAGTTTAGGGTGCCAGGGACAGTTCCAGAACTCAAGTCCCATTTAGTGAGAAAATCAATATGGTGGTCCTAGATCTGACATGTAAAATAAGCTCATTATAGTAACCTTTCTATTTTGGAAGAAATGGCTACAGTCTTCCAAGCCTGAACACTGAGAACTCTCTGGGTTTTACTATGTAGATAACCTGGTACCAATTATACCCTGGGGATAGATGTCTTCTGCATGATTTTTTTTAAATAAAAAGATGACTTGCTGACCCATTGGTTATGGATATTAGCCATAATATCCATATGTATGGATATTATGTATGACACTAAATTCAAATAAGATAAAGATTGGGTGTTTCCCATTGTATTAAATAACCCACAAGTCATTGGTGATGCTTTACAAAGCTATTTTAGAGCACATCACCGAAGAAAATGTGACATAGACTTTGTACTTTAAATTCACATTGGACAAGGTTACCAGATCAGCACAGGAGACCCGAAGGTGACCCTCTTATTACGTTGCATTTATCTGCATGGTCACAGGAGTGGGAGCATTCGTGGCATGGCATGCTCAGCTTTGCCCCATGAGTACCACAGTCTGTCACAGTTACCAAATCTTGGGCTCCCTATAGACTATTGTGCAAGTCTTTTGGACCAACATGACTCTGTTGGGAGAAGCTCCAGCCAGAGCCTCATTAATAAGAATAAAAGAGTTGAACCCTAGCCAGAGACTAGCGCAGAACAGGAGGAGACATTTGAGGGGGGAAGTGGGTATCGTTTTGGCCTTTGCCAGGCTTATGAATTTCTGCAGGCAGAAAGGAGGCTGTAGTAATGACATTTCCAAAGCAAGAATATGCTCCCTCCTAAGTGATCTTTTGCAAGTATTTTTCCATGCCCTCTTCATTAGTGCCCATCTGGATCCAGGCAGGTCTTCTAAATGAAACATGGGGCAGGGGAATGCTGTGAGACTTTGGAGTGGTCAGAAAATGTCTTTGTTGGTTGGGTTGTTTTCTCTTAGAGCCCAGCCACCATACTGCAGTTGGGTGGCCAGTCACAGAGAGCAGTCTAATGTGTCTAGGTGACACTTCAGAACTCATAGCCATGGGAGTGAGATCACTCTGGACATCGGCCTTTCTAGCCAACACTACAAAAAGCAGAAGGTTTGTCTGGTCAACCAGTTGAAGGCTTTGTGACAGAAGCACTCTCTCTTGTTTCTCTGGCTGGTGGTCACCCAACCTAAGCAGACAAAGCCCTAGAGGTTTAAATAAGGAAAGACAAGCAGAAAGAGAACCAGGCTCCCCATGCTTGCCTCCAGAGATATAGGAAACAGACACAGTGCCAAAGAGTGTTAGATAACTCTGTGAGAAGTAGACCCCACACACACCTCGGGAGCCTTCATGGAGGGGAGTCACCAAGGCCAAGGGGAGTCAGTCAGACGAAGGCCTCCACAACCTCTTTAGCTTTCTTGGTTCCAGTTTGCACAAAGATGCTCTGAGTACAGTGAGGGTCCGCCAGGATAGTCCTCCATGGAAGCTGAGAGGAGTGGGAGGAACAGCTGCAGAAGAAGGACACAGCGGAGGGGCTGGCAAAACAGCAGAAAAAGAGACAAGTGTATCTGTCAGTCCAGGCAGCTGAGACAAACTAAAACCTGCTCATAGATCTGGGGGACGGAAAGCTGATGTCTGGCAAGGGCTTGTTTCTTGGTTTGCAGGTGACTGCCTTCTCCCTGTGTCCTCAGATTTTGTGTGTGTGTGTGTGTGTGTGTGTGTGTGTGTGTATGTGTGTGTGTGTGTGTGTGTGTGTATGTGAGAGAGAGAGAGAGAGAGAGAGAGTCTGAGTGTGTATAAGTGTCTGCATGTGAGAGTGTGTGAGAGAATGTGTCTATGACTGTGTGTCTATGAGAGTGTGTTTGTGAGACTGAGTGTATCTGTGTGTTTCTGTATATGAATGTGTGTGAGTGTGTGTAAGAGTGTCTGCATGTGAGTGTGAATGTATCTGTGACTCTGAAAGAGGGAGGGAGGGAGGGAGAGAGAGAGAGAGAGAGAGAGAGAGAGAGAGAGAGAGAACTCCAGTTAGCTACCTTTCCTCTCCAGTCCCCTCTTATAAGAGGCTAACACCACGGAGAACATTCCCCATCAGGAGCCACCTACCTCTCAAAAGTCCTTCTCCGAGCCCTATGCACTGAGGTTAGACTTCAGCAGATGAGTTCTAAAGGGACACCATCCGTCCACAGTGCATGCACACCAACATACACATGCTGCGATCACTCCCTTCCTGTCTGTAAGGAACCAGACAGGCAGTTTCATTTCTTGAAGCCTCCATGACTGCTTTGAAAACCAGGAGCCCATGAGTTCCTCACATGTGCTCTGGGACAGCTAAAACTGGTACATGGATCCCTGGTCACCAGCTTTCTAGCCACTCAGCGCCTAGCAGCATCACACTCCCCAGAATGAGCTGAAGGCCAGGCAGGCTGTGGGGAAATCCCCAGGAGACTTACGTGGAACTCAGGCCCTCATCAGGGCCAACCTCCTGCTTCAGCTCAAACATTTCCCTTGGAGGACTTCCTTTGTCCAGTTCACTGCAACATACTTTGTTCATCTACAAAGATGAGGACACACACACACAGGCAAAGAAACACACACGCGTGCACACGTGCGCGCAAGCACACACACACACACACACACACACACAGAGAGAGAGAGAGAGAGAGAGAGAGAGAGAGAGAGAGAGAGAATAGCAAGCAGTAATTTCTGATTTAACGTTCTATTTCTGCTACCCAGGAGCCCAGGGAAGTGCCTGCTGAGGATGCTACTGTGCCCAGAAATGTCCATCTGGAGCTGCAGGAGCCACCTGGGAAGTTCCTGGGCCAGAGGTGGTCTTACATCTCCAAGAGAACTAGAGGGACTTAGGGAAAGGCTCCTCTTCCCAACTCAACTAAGGGGAAAGCACTCAGAATCCCTGATCAGCTGAGAAGGAGACAGACGACTCATTTCAGAAGGGAGCTTGAACACAATTGTCTCGATTATGGAAAGAACCCTCTCGTGTGAGACAGGCCTTTATGAATAAACTAAATACGGCCAGTATTAAAGGCAATGGTGCAAATGATTGACTAGCTTGCTGCTCCCACCCTCCCAGTGGCCTTACGCCAAGATGAGGGCTGGATAACGACATCTCTGAATGAAAAAGAAAAAGAAAAAAAAAAAAAAGCAATCTCAAGTTTTTCTCTCAGCAGCTGCTATTGGGAGCACACAATCTATGTCACCTTCCAAAGGTCTCTAGCTGGATGGGCCCAGACCATGAATTGCAAAATCAGGAAGGCACACAAATTGGAGACTCCATCCTTTTTTTGGCAATTAGGTTTCCTCTTACTATGGTCTACTCATAGAGCATTATGGGCCTTTTCTTTGCCCTCTGGGTCGGTGATATGTCTGTTTGTGTGGGAATATGACCCCAAGATAAGAAGAGAAGCCAGCGTGAGCACTCAAGAGGCATCAGGTGACTTGGGGGGGGGAGGGTGTATGCACCCACAAAGCAATGCAAGACAGGGGTCCAGAGGCTCTGCTCATTCTGTTCATATGGCTACTGCATGGCTCTTGGTCAACCATCCACAGAGAAAACCCCCGAGGACCATCCAAACCAGCAGCAGGAAGTCACAACGGAAAACCAGGCATCACATTTAGCATTGTCCTGGTCACTCCCTAGCTGAAAGAAACTGGCCCTCTTTGGATACGTGATCTGGGATGGGACCCACCAAGAGTTGCCTGTTCAGTGATCCAGTTCTACCTGTGGAACAGAGCCTGGTTCCTGGGGCTGGACTAGTCTGACCTGACCCAAAGGCAGGACCTCCCCAGAGATACAAAGTTAGCTTTGTAGTTCCCACTTCCTGTTCTAGGGAAAAGGGGAATCGGAGCTTGAAATTCTCAGAGGCAATCCATCTCTGTTATTTTTCTCATTGCAACAAAAATACGTGGGAAAAAAAGCACTTATGAATGGAAAAGTTTCTTTTGGCTTACAGTGTGAGGGTATCATGACAGAGACAGCAGACAGGAGGTTGATACGACGATGTGCATATTTTTAGCATGCTACTGGTGCTGTCTTGAGTGAGCCTGATCTACCTGAAGCTACCTATGACTAAAAGTTCTGGAAAATTAAAGCATCAGTTTATGAACTACCTGTATGCACAGCTTAGGAGCAATAAGTCCCAGGAACAAAGCATGCTCCTCAAAGGGAGTGAATTCCAAGGTTCATTTAGATCTCTATGAAATGATATTGTTATTTCTGATATGTAAATAGCCCAACACTCTTTATCTTTGGTGTCCACAACCACAAATTCAACCAAACTGGTAGGAAATATTCAGAAAAAGTTTCATCTGTACCGATTCTGAGCAGCCATGTTTATCTTGTCATTACCCCCTAAGCAATATGGTGTGATCGCTCTTTACACAGCTTCACACCGCATTAGAGCATTAGCTAGACTGATCTAAAAAGGGTCTTAGACGTGTGCGCAGTGAGTATAGTTATATGTAAGTTCTATGCTATTGTATTTTAAAATATTTACTTTTTTATTTTATGTACATAAATGTTTGCCTGCATGTATGTATGTAAGCCATGTGTGTGCAGGGCCCATGGAGGTCAGAAGAGGGCATCAGACTCCCTGGAACTAAAATTGCAGGCAGTTGTGAGCCACCATGTAGGTTGTGGGAACTGAACCAAGTGTCTTTAACTGCTGAGCCATCTCTCCAGCCCCTACTATGCTATTTTTTATTGGGGTTGTGGGAAGGAGTGGGAGAAGCCCTGGAATTCTTTAAGACAACTAGATCTACTTGTTTTTTCCTTCCTTTCTTTTCAAGACAGGGTCTGATGTAGTTCCAGCTGGTGTTGAGCTTCATATGTAGCTGACAATGACCTTGAACTTCTGATCTTCCTCTCTCTCCGTCCTGACTGCTGGAATTACAGACATGCATCTGTAATGTGTATGAGACATACAGCGCTGGGCATGGAATGCAGGATTTTGTGCATGCAAAGTAAGCTCAACCAGCTTAGCTACGAGCTCAGTAGATTTCCTGCTCTATTCAAACACTCTACAAGAATGTCTTTCCTTTGGGGGTGCTCTTTAAGGTTTTCATGATTTTAAGGGCTTTTAAAACACACACAGCATATTTAGTGACATCAAAAAAGATAAAGATTAACCTTCCATGGAGCCAGAGACCTCCATCTGTCCTGTCACCATAGCACCAGACCCCACAGGCCCTGACATGTATGAGCATGGGCTCCAAAGGAGGCAAACAAATGAAACTTTGAAAACTCCAAAATGTAAAACAATTCAAAAGAGCTGACTTTCACTCATCCACTACATTTTAATGAATAAGAAGACAAAGGAAAGACGGAGAAAGTTTCTAATATTATATCTGTAAAAATCAAACTGGTATTGATCCAAAACCATCAACATCAGAATGAAAAAGAAAAGGCTGAATAAATTTTAAATTATGCCGTTTAGCAAGTGTGTGCCAAACATTGTTCTAAGTACTGTGTGTTCTAAGTACATGTGTATGTGTGTGTATATATATATATATATACATATGTGTGTGTGTATACATATATACATATATATGAGTCTATATATATGAGTATATATATATATATATATATATATATATATATATATATATATATGGAGAGAGAGAGAGAGAGAGAGAGAGAGAGAGAGAGAGAGAGATTCCTCGGCAGCCCCATAAAGTAGCTCACTCAGTCCTCCTAGTAAAGCTACACTTTATCTGGGTATTGTTATCCTCATTTTGGTGATGAAGAAGAAACCATAACACAAAGAAACTTAGTCCTCAGTCTAGGTCAAAAGAGTAAACAGAGGAGCTGGATTTTACAGCCCAGAGGCCTGTGCCAGGCCTGGGCCCCAGCCTCTGCACTCTAGGCTGCACTGGACCAGAGCCGCCTGATCACAGAAAGGTCTTCCTGGAGCCAGAGCAGTTGCTCAGTTTGTATTCAAGGAATATCACAGAGGCGATTCAGGCAGTCCCCGTGAAGGGGAAGGTTTGAATGAATTGACTTTTACGGTCTCTTTCAACCCAGAGATCCAGGATGCTAAGAAGTATGGTGTCTGATTTCTCTGACATATTGTATCTAAATTCACTTTTTCCTTCAGTGCATCCAATATGCTTGGGTTTACATGAGTGAGCTCATATAACTGGCTAATACATCCAGGAGGGGAAAAAAATCAAAAAGGAAATTGATTCTCTCAGACGAATACCTACAGATAGCAAAATGGACCAGATAGCTGCTAAATTCCAAATGAACCAAGACCCCAGAGGTCAAGCCAGGACACCCCAAGAGGTTATGAACCCAAGCAGTGGGGTCACTTCTGATGATTCGCAATACCTTCCAGGAACCCTCCTAGGTAGGGGCTTCGGAAACCAACTTTCCCGAACAGAACAAATTTTCCCAGGCCACATATTGGATCCAGGTGTTCGTGGATATGTTTCCCCAGGTTCCTTGGCCCAACCATAAAACTTTGCAAGCTGCGTTTGCGTTAAACCGTTCCTGATATGCTCCGTAAGTGTACTTTCGACACATTGTTAACATAAGGCCAGATCTGTAATACAGCACGGACAATTAAGTGCACAATTTTTGTATAAATGCAAAATCCCTCACTGTGAATTATTTAATTAATGTTCTCCAGTTCATTTAATAGAGCTCTTTCAGAGGCCATTTCACTCACAGAAAACTAATTTCATTCTCCGGGTTGATTTAATTAGATCATATGATATATGGTATTGCTAATTCAGCGGCTCCGGACGCAGGCTGGGCCCGTTGCTCCTATTGTCGGCAATCTGTCAGCCCCATTTTTAACAGTATTGAAAAATTCAAGCTTTATTATTGCTCGCTCACTCTTTCTCTCCCATCAGGAGGAAAGTAATGAGCTTTTCTTCTTACGAGAGCCGGCAGAGAGCGCGGTACCCTCAGTGCTTCAGGCATGAGGCAGTATTAACAGGGCTGATTCATGAGTTAAGTTTCCAACTGCTCATGGCTATTAGCACTGAGTCCTTCGGCTGTCATTTAGTTAAAAAGACTCTTCGGTTAATTCACTCTTTTAATGAGACTGTGCTATTCAACTAATGTATTTTACTGTATGAAAGGTCACACCAGGAACCAAAACAGATTGGAGGGAATGTAGCAAGAAGCCTGGCTGTCAAGAAACAATTCAAGCCTCCAAGGCATTTAGCAGCCCCTGCGTCTGTAATAAGCTACGGAGCTGATGGGCCGGCATTCACCTCCAGAGTTGAGCGCCATAAATCAAGGCTAAAGAGAAGGCAGATTAATCAGAAGCTCAGACAAAAAGAGCACGTGTTTCATTACCCATATAATCACTAACATGATTGCCAGACAAGCTAAGGAACTGGATGCAGGACTGGAAAAATATAGTTCAAGAGAGCGCTGGAACTCAGCTCTGTTTAGCTGCAAGCGCCGAGTCTTTTCAGTAAGACCCGTTGCTGCTATTTTCTGAGTTTCTGGGGGAGAGGGGAGAAGGGAATCATCCCAGGGTAGAGGTCTGAGCAGGCTTGTAGGCTGGAGGAGCTGAGTCAGGCATGCTCAGTGGGTGATAGGCAGGCAGATTTTACAGCCTCCACATAGAACTAGGATGCTGGCTAGCAAGGAGATCCAGGCACCAGGCTCATTCTCCTGCTCCTCTAGGTTCGTGGAGGAAGACAGCAGGAGCAGATTCATGGCTGTCATTCTGCCTTCCTTTCACGTGCATACATGTGTATATATGTGTGTGCGCACACACAGATATGGATACACGCATATACACAGGCACAAATGTTTGTGGTACTGTGTATAAAGGAGTCTGCTTTCTGACATCAACTGCTTGCCAGCCTGTGTTAGCAAAAAGACTATAGGGTGTTGTTTTGTCCCAAGTTGTAAAGGTCTACTTTCCTTGAAGGCCCCCAGAAGGCTCTACTTTCTGGGAACCTTGTCTCTGGGCATGGTATTTTCTGGTGGCCCTATCTTCTGGAGACCGTATCTTTGATGGTCATCTGAGAGCCCTGTCCTTCAGGGACCCTAACCGTATTTTTAGGGATTCTACCTTCTGGAGGCTTCACCTTCTAGGGATTTATCATCTGAGGGTCTTCTACTGGAGGCCTTACCTCCTGGGAGTCTTTACCGTCATCAGCTGGTATCCAGCAAGCATGTTTTGATTTCCACAGTGGGATTATCACATAATCTTCCCTCACTTGGCACCAATTGTCTTCCTCCTCCCCAGCTCCTTCTAGGTGCTCCCTTCTCCCTGCTTCTACCAGGAAGCTAAGGCACCCACACCTGAGCACTATGTAAGAATACTTTGAGAGCTCTAGTCTCTTTAGCTGAACACATCATGGCAGGTTGAAATTCCTCCAGCCCTCCCAAACAGGGAAACCGTATGCTTAATTACTAAGCATCTGTTGCCGAGAACACCCCCTCGCTTTTGCGGCTCCAATCTCGCGGTATGAATTTTAAAATCTGTCAGCAAGGGATCACAAAAGCTCTGGGAGCAAAGAGCTGTTCACGTTAACCTCTGAACCAGATAATCTAACAGTAATCCATTCAGAACTAATCAAACATTTACAGAACCGCACCGGCACCCGGCAAACAATTCGTCATCTTCATACGCTCATTACCCCTCCAACATCTCAATCTACGTATGCAAATGAAGCAAGGGAGCTGACATCCGGACCATGTACAGAAATTATAAACAAATATTCATCCATTATACTGCTGGAATTTAACAGCTGAAGGACTAACAGTAGATGAACTTCAAGCCCTGAGTATCAATTATTTATGAACCTAAAACTGACAGGACTGTGTAGGTGAATTAGCTGCGTATGTCAAGCTTTGTTATAAATTCCAACCTACTGTAAAACTCATTTTCATAGCATGTATGCACTAGGCTGACAATATATCAACAGCGAGGCATTAATAATTTAGAGGAATAAGACCATACGGGAACACCTTGGAAACTGCTCTGCTCCGTAGTTGATATTACAAATAAAAAAGTCAAATAAAATGAATTTCCCATAAACAGAGAATCAAATAAAGCATTTTCTCCGTAATTTTATTTTCAATTTTCAGAAACATAGCGGTTGATATGTCCACGTTTAGGTAAGTTAAACAATGCCCTGCACTGTCTTAATTTCCTCCTTTTTCTTTTCCTTTCTAAGCAAATGGCAGGAAAGGCTTTTGACCCGATGATAAACGGAAGGTTTCCCTCTTTCCTGTAGTTTTATGACAGCAGAGGAGAGAGATGGAAAAGGAGCCCACGCATGCGGAATGCTGTTTGCCGAACTGAAACTGCTTGCTGCGGTTTGTCAGTGGAGCTGTATAATAAAACGCAGCATTATGTGATAATAAAGGCAGCTAATTGAGACAGTGGTTCTCAAGTTAGGGTTTCCAATCAGTCTGTTCTGAGATGCAGAACCTCAACCAGTCCCACAACTGGCTTGCTTTGCAGCGCCCAGATGTTCTCCCTTGTGCACCAAAAGGAGTCCATGCCAACAGAAGAGCCGCTTCCCCGGGATGGAGAGGCTGGGTGTAGGGAGGAGAGCTGGCCACATCCACCTCTGCCACCTCAGCCAGATCGGTTTTCCCCCATCCCTGCCTCTCATCACACTCTCCCCAGTCCTCTTACTTGCTGTCAGCCTTAACCCTAGCGATCATTTCTGAGGCAAGTGACGTTCGGCTGCTGCGGAGACTCTCTGTCACTGCTAATGACTTCTCCCTGCCCATCTTCTCCCTGCTTGGGATATTTATGGCTCTCTGGCCACATTTGTCTTCCGGAGCCAGTGAGAAGGCATCTGGCCGGGAGAGCTGGGATTCACCTTGTGTTCTGGGTGCTGATCCCACGCCAGGTCCCTCTGTGAATGAAAAGATTCAGCCACATTGGGACAGTCGCCTCATCTCTTCTCTGTCTTTCATTCTTCATTCATAGAATGGCCCGATTCTGCCACCTTTCCACATTTTTTCATCTCCGCTGTTAGGGGCTGTCCTTATCTTCCAAAGGTAAGTTCCCCTATAAGACCCAAGAGCCCTGGATGAGCCACGGCAGCTCAACTCAGCAAATCTTCATCTAACAACAGGTCCTCATGGGCAATCTATTCCAGTCCCTGGCCTCATTCCCACCCAGAGATCCAACAAATTACAAAGAGCAGCCCGAGGCCCATAGTGCCTCATCTCTCTCATCTGCGTGGGGCTGAATAAAACTTAAATGTCTACTAACTTGCAAGCTATGTTTTAAAATCTTGCAGCAGGAGCTGGAGAGATGTCTCAGTGAGTAAAGCCCTTGCAAAGTGAGCATGAGGACCTGAATCTGAACGGCCAGCACCCACCTAAAAAGCTATGCATGCCTCTAACCCCAGCAATGGGCACACACAAGCATACACAAGGAGCTTGCTGGGCAGTTAGCCTAGCAGAAAACAGAGTTTTCCATTTCGTGTGAGAAGAAGACAGCCAACATCATCCTCTGACTTCTACATGGTGCACAAGACCCCACATTCATGTGCACATCTCCCACACAAGGAAAGGGGGTGGTGGTAAGGTGGCAATTGAAGAAGGTCCCTCACCACCTCTGCTCTCCATGCACACACACAATCTGGCAGAAGGTCTCCTCTTAGTCAGACTGTACGGAGAAACTGGACGTATGCCACCACTACAGAGGTTTCTGTGAGGGACACACAGCACCCTGAGAAGTCTAGAGATCTTCTTAGAATTTCCCACCAAGTCCCCATCCTCCCCATGTTTGCTGTTGCTCGTATGTTTTCTGAAACCTTTCAGGGCAACCTTAAGCTTTCTGAGTTCTTCCAAATGACCTCTGGTAGAGGGAGGCTGATAAGACTTCACTTCTCTCCTCTCTTTCTTTCCTCCTCTTCCTCCTCTTCCTCCTCTTCTTCCTTCTCCATCTCCTCCTCCCCTTCCTCCTCCTCCTCCTCCTCCTCCTCCTCCTCCTCCTCCTCCTCCTCCTCCTCCTCCTCCTCCTCCTCCTCCTCCTCTTCTTCTTCTTCTTCTTCTTCTTCTTCTTCTTCTTCTTCTTCTTCTTCTTCTTCTTCTTCTTCTTCTTCTTCTTCTTCTTCCTCTGTTAATGCTATGTGAAATTACACTCTGTAAAATACCTGTTTAGACAACCTGCTTTGGGCCATGGAAATTCTCATTTGCTAATGTGCCTCACTGTGCCTGGGAAGACAGCAGTCTATTCTTTCTGTTCAAGGCTGATGCCAGTGACTCAGGGACTGCTCTGCTTCCAACCTGGACCCAACAGGGCACAAACACAGTCTGCTTCCTAGGCCACTGCTTTAACCCATGCACAAACACACTCAATGTATTGTGTCCCTAATAAAGAAGTCTCCTGTTCCCTTCACAACTCAATTTCCTGTGGCCAGTGTGACAGAAAGAAGAGCTGGTGAGGTGAGTCTGGAGTTAGATTGTTCTGCTGCCTGGAAAAATTTTTCCTGAGACATTGAAAGATGGGGATGTGTAGAAAATGCTTGCTGTTGTTTGAAATAACTGGGAAAGTAGCCCTGAGAATTCCAGCTTTATGAAATGCTAATATATATATATATATATATATATATATATATATATATATATATATCTTCAATGGGGGATAGCATTTGGATCCGTTTGAAAAGAGGAAGAATTAAGAAAGCTAAGAGAAATAAGGCTCACACAGGTGACAGGAATGTAAAGGAGGCTCTGTGCAGAGTGCACAGAAGGAGTCTGGACCCATGTGTACACAGCTGCATAAAGAAACCAGCCTCCAGATTCAGGGAATAATAGCACCCAGCTCTCAGGACCAGGGAGGCTCAGTTCTATCTGTACTCCTGGGAGGTTAAATAGCTATCAGTGTTCTTTTCTAGGACCATTTCTCTCTTTTCTATTTGTGATTCCCAATGGACAGTGCCTCTCTCCTGCCCACACTTTGTGCAGCAGAAAGGAAGGAGAGTTACTTGCTTCTTCCCCAGCATAGCTGAAAGCAGCATAGGACTTATGGGCACTCTGCTCAACGAAGGAGAAAAATAGATATTTAGGTCTTGAAAGTTATTGGTTCAATTACCGAGTGATTTCTTAAGCAGCCTCTGAGTGGGTTTTTAAGAGGTGGGTTTGAGAGAGGCCAACCGAGACCCCTTCCTGGCATGTTGGAATTTAAGCATGTCACAGTGACAGTGTAGTACTCTTTGTATGTAAGCCCTGCACAGGAGGTTGCCAGGTCAAGCTAGCATGTCCTCTGTGAATAGCACTGGACTTTTGGGGGGTATACTAAATGACATAAAGAGATGTGTGCA
Source organism: Arvicanthis niloticus (assembly GCF_011762505.2). Classification (NCBI taxonomy): domain Eukaryota; kingdom Metazoa; phylum Chordata; class Mammalia; order Rodentia; family Muridae; genus Arvicanthis; species Arvicanthis niloticus. The sequence continues at coordinate 98,674,889 of NC_047658.1, read as the reverse complement.
CAGCAGCTCTTCATAAGAGACAAGAGGCAGAAATAACCCGAATGACCATCACCTCATATGGAGATTTAGAAAATGTGATAAACCCACGTAAGGGACTATCATGTACCCATTAAAAATAACACAGTCTTGACACAGGTGGATAAGTCTTGAAAACACGGTGTTAAGCAAAAGAAGCCAGACAATGACTGTATGTTGTACAGTTTCACTTTTGTGTGTATCCAAGACTGGCAAATCCGTAGATATTGAAACCAGATTGAAGCTGGGGTGGAGGCATCAGATTCTTTGGGGGGAAAGGGAAAACTGGAAAGTTCTGGTTTGATGGATGTGATGGTTCATCTTCATTGTCAACTTGACTGGATTTAGGGTCACCATGAAATACTGCTCTGGGGATATCATTGAAGAAGTTTCCAGAAGGGTTTAACTGAAGGCAGAAAACCCACCCTGACTGTATGGGCACCATCCCATGGGCTTAGGCCCTGCATTCATCTCTCTGCATCTTGAATACAAATTTAGTGTGACTCACTGCCTCAAGCCCTTGTCGCTCCCCGATGGTGGACTGTATCCCCACTTTCTTCCCTAAGCTGCTTTGGTTACAGCAAAAAGAAATATATAATCAATACAATGGATATGGTATTGTATTTCGAGGTGAGGAAAACATTTTGGATGTAGGTAGAGACGTGGTTGTGGGTCATTACAGAGGAACTGAAACACTCCTGGAGTTTCAGATTCACTTTATGTTGTTTGAGTTTCATTTCAAAATCTGTGTGAATTACCATTGATTGTGGTTAAACAGAAGAGGAGATTGGGTTTATGGCCGAGTCTTCTTGGTAACCATTCAAAGGGCACACTCTCCAGATATAAAACTGTACTAGGGTAGATTGAGAACCAGGAGCTGGCAAGACTGCTAAGAGGTTAAGAGACCTTTCTTCTGCCCCCAGGAGCCTTTGCCAATGGCACTGCTACACCACGACTTCCTGTGTGCCTTTGCTGGTGTGGTGCTTTTTTTTTTTTTTAAGTTAACTTTTTTACTACAATAAACAATTTAAGATAGAAGCCACTCTCTAGGATTTTTTCAAATTTCCTTTTAAAATATATGTATGTGTCTATGTGTAGGTATGTGCATGTGAGTGAAAGTATCCATGAGGCCCAGAAGAGAAACTGAATCCCCAGAGGCTAGAGTTATAGGCATGTGTGAACTACATGATATGGCTTCTGGGAACTAAAATCTAGATGCTTTGCAAGAGCAATACATGCTCTTAACCACTGAGCCACCTCTCTGGCCCCTTCTCTGGTTTTCAAGTGTACCTACCGTGTAGTATTGTTAACTGTTTGCACAGTGCTGGGTGGCTGGTTTTGTGCTTTCTCATCTTCATAACTAAAACTTCAGGCCTATCAACTAGGAATTTTCCATGCCCTATACCCTCCAGTACCTGTTCACCACCATTCCATCATATTCTTGAGTGATTCCTCTTGGTTAGACTGAGAAACACCTAGCAGATTAATAAATCATGCTTCTGCGTGCTTCTGTGAGATGCTTGCTGAGTTGATTATCTGAGGAATAAAGACCCACCCTAAATGTGGGTGTCTCCATCCCTTCTCTGGGACCCTAAGAGAATAAAAAGAAAAGAAAAAGCCAGTTAATTCAGGCACACCCTCCCTGCCATGATGGACTGTGTCCTCCCAAACTATGTACAAAATAAATTTTCCTTTCCTGAGCTATTTTATATGCTTGTCCCAAGGTAAGGAAGCTAAGAGGTTTCCTAAGCACTGGATCCCTCCTACGGTGTATTACTTCTGTGACTGCCTTACTTGGCTTACAGGAGTAGCCAAGTGTCATTTGCTTTGTCATGTATCACAAAGCTTCGTTCCTCTTCAAGGCTGAATAGCACTCCTTTAGGGTATATGCTACGTGCTCTTTATCTATACATAGTTGTGGGCATTTGTATCACTTCTACATCTGGCTGCAGTCAGCATTGGGGTATTAATACATCTTCAAGACCCTGCTTTCAGTTCTTTTTATAAAGTGGATTGCCGGGTCATATGACAATCCTATTTTTATGTTTTTAAAGAGCCTCCGTACTGCTTTATTTTTGCTTTCCCACCAGAAATGCACAGGGGCCCAAATCTCCCCACTGCCTTACCAATCCCCATATCTAAAGTTGGCTTAGCTCTTTAGATGTCAAGGAACAGATGCTACGAGGTAGCCTTAAGAGACGTGGACTAAGATAGGCCTGGCTGACAACAACCATAGCACAGCCAACATCATGCAAGTGCCCGTACCCCGGGAACAAAAAGTCATTTGGGATATCTCAAGTTTGGCTTGATCACTCAGCTGATCCCACCTACTCTGACTCTCAGATTCTGTCATCCCAACAGCCCTGATATCCTCTCCTGTGCTCTTCCTCTCCTGCAAAACCTTATCTTTCCCAGGTCCCTTCCCGCTCCCTGCACCTCCCTCCATGGCTCCAGCTCACTGCCTTCTCTGCATCTCTGATTCTGTTCTTTAAAATAAACTGTGACCATTATCCTCTGCACATCTTGAATTCTAGCTCCTGTCCAAGTCAGAACTCAGCCCCTTGTCCTTCAGGAGCCACACAGAGAATGTTCTAGTTCTTGGATGCCACAAGATAGGATCAGGTATTTATACATCCTGATAAAAATGTAAAGCATGACTCTTGGCTCACAGCAGGCAGATATGACCCACAATCTGTCATGTAGAGACCTGTGCTTGAGGTCTCTGTTGCCCCCCCCCCAAAGTTGCCACAATAAAAGGCAATTGCAACAATGACCATAAAATGTCACAGACTGGGAAATTTATAAAGATGAAAGGTTTGTTCCATGCTATTCTGGAGATTCAGTACATGGTCTAGGGACTGGCATCTTCTTCCTATATCATGCAATACATGTAGGGGACAAGGGGGCAGGCTCATAAGAGAGTGCAAGAGAGTCAAACTAACTTTTGTAACTAGTCTACTCTGGTGACATTAAAGCCTTTCTCACAGGAACAATCTTCATGCACTTACGAGGGTGAGGGCCCGCCTCTCTACACCATTAGAAATCAAGTTGCCAGCATGTGACTTTGGGAATATGTATTCAAACCACAACCGTAGAGCCTTGATTTCTTCAGCTGTAAAATAGCGCTGCTAGTCTGGACTAACAGTAGCTGTGGGTCCCTCCTCTTTTCCCTTTCTCCTTCCTGTGGTTGAGTTTATCTGGGACTCAGTGTCTTCTGGCCAATAACCCTTGATCCAGGAACTAAAGACTACCTGGCTTGTTAGAGTACAAGTGCCCTTGATTTCCCAATGTCTGAGAAAACCAGGCATTTGGCAGCCTGTTCACAAGCCTGGACCAAAGATGCCCATCTTCCTCAGTGTGTGGCTCCTACCGATCCCTATGCTCCTTAGGGTGCCTTTTGTGTCTATGGAAAGCCATTAAAATTATTTGATATTAAAGGGAGCTCCCGCCTTGCCCACCACCATGATTTACCTCGTTGTCCTGACTATCACTTGCAAGCCATCAAATTTACGAACCATTTAAGGTCTTGTCCAGCTAATAGCCCAGACAGGATGCTTTATAAAAACTCATTCTCTCTAGCCTTCTGACACAGTTCATCAGAGAGGAAGGCAAGTTTGCCACGCTGATTTGGAATGACAGATCCTTTAGCCCAGCCACACAGGGAGGAAACTGATGGTCAAGAGTGTCTGGAGGCTGCCCTGAACAATTATCCTCCCCCTTCCAGGAACAGTGCGGGGCTTTACAACTGGAATAGGGAAAAACTGGAAAGAGTTGAGAGGCTGGAGGAGGTGGAGAGGCTAGAGAATATGAAGAAGCTGGAGAAGATGGGACAGAGAAGGTAGAGAGGCTGGAGAATATAGAGAAGCTGAAAAGAGTAGAGAGGCTGGAGAGGGTTAGAGACTGGAGAATGCAGAGCAGCTGGAGAGTATGGAGATGCTGGAGAAAGTGGAGAAGCTGGAGAGTGTGGAGAGACTGGAGAGTGTGAGAGGCTGAAGAGTATGAAGAAGGTGAAGAGAGTAGAGAGGCTGGAGAGTGTGAGAGGCTGGAGAGTTTGAGAGGCTGGAGAAGCTTGGAGAGAGTAAAGATAACAGAGCCCCTGGGATGGAGAGGGTGGAGAGGAAGAGATGATGAGAGGTTGTGATGGGATGCAGAGCAAGTTCCTATCATCAGCACTATCTTGTGTCAGAACTGGGGCATACCACTCATCTCACGGGGAACAGGGAGGTTGGCCCTGTTAGGGAAGTTGTTGAGGAGCTGCCTCACTCCAACCCCACACCCACCCCCGCACACATGCACATGGCTCAGTGGGATTGAGTTGAGGACTCACATCAGGAAATTGGAGGGAAGGGGACAAGAGGGGGAGGGGAAGGGAAGGGAGAGAAGCAGAGATTTATTATTGCAGTGCTAAGAATCAAATATGGCGCCAGGCACATACAAGGCAAGCATTCTTGTCTACATCCTCAGCTCTGACACAGTTTTGTTGTTTTGTTCAGTTTTCATTTTTTGAGACAGGGTCTCCCTGCATAGCCCTTAGCGAGCATGCAGTTCATTATATAAATCAGGTTGATCTTGAACTTGCATCTGTTCCAACAACCTCTACCTCTTGAATGTTGAGATCACATGTATGAACAACATGCTTTTAACGTTTTTCTCTAGATAGTCTAAAAATTCACTTAGACACATTTAAAATCAGTCAGTATCCCAAGCCATTTGTATCCCATACAATTTGGAATTCATACCGTTTCCTCACAAATAATCTAATTTTCAAAAGCGAGAGAAGCAAGCCTCAGACAGACCAAAATAAATAAATAAATTAGCATGTCATTAGGAAGCTAAGAAAACGGTGGCATGGAAATATCTACTTTTAGAAAGGCAACAAAAGATAATGGAACTACAGAAGCCAGGCGCTGTCCTGTTGCCATGGTGAACACAAGGCTGCCATGATTCTAGGTGATCTGATGGCAGGGACAGTGGTGGCCAGTGACACATCAGCCTGCTGTCAACTCTGACTTGGTCTGACCTACTTGATTTTGAAAGTCAAGAGCTCTTCTTAGCAAAGATAGGGAATGTTTGCAGGGATGTAGGCACTGGACCAGTAGCCATGAGTTACCAGAAGGGGAAGGTGGAGACAGGATGCTTCTCTGAGTCACAGGGACGCTCACCAACCCTGAGGAAGACCTATATCAGCACCTTGGCGTTATTATTCATTAGGGAGTGAACTCATCTTAGGCACAGGGTAAGATACCCATTTACTGGTCTTTAGACCCCCTAGTTCAAGCCAGCAGGGGCAGCAGAGACAGGAAGAAATGCACAAGATGGAACAAGCCAAAATTGGTGGACTCTTATCCTTCTCACAAGTTTATCTCCGAATGCATCTGGCCAACAACCTACCTGTACTCAGTGCTGTTCGTGTTACTACATGCCTATTACACAGTCAGAACCCCGTTAGCTATTAAGGATAGAGAACGCCATGCAGACACTGATCCTGCTTACAGGGACCTTAGTCTTCTTACACTGCTGTATGCCTAACCCATCTACTAAAGCAGAGTGGATTTAAATAACAGCTACAATTCTTTTGACTCTCAAAAGACTTACAATGCATGAGGGCCTTCAAGAGGCACCTAAGACACTGGGTCATAAAAACTCAGTTTGATGGTCTCCACTCCTGGGTGGAGGCGAGGATAATGAGGAGCCACTTCTATGTCTGACCCCACCACCATCTTTCTAGAGGTTCCAGGTACTCTACTTTAATCTGAACCCTCACTAGCTGTCTCCATCTTCGAGACCATCTCCACCTTAGAGAAAGTTCCCCTCCATCTTAGAGGTCACCTCCATTTTAGAGTTTCCTTCATCTTAGAGTTTGCCCCTGACATTTTATCTTTAAACCCAATTTGAACTTGCTGCCTTTTGAAAAATGCTGTATTTTTAGGACCTTTTGCCTGCATTCCAAGCTAAGAAAATCTGATTTTTTTTCCCACTCAAACCACTTCAGATTTCACTTAGCAGACAAAGGTGGCAGCGGAGACCTATTGGTCCCTAATCTAACTGCCTTTTGGTTTTGTTGTTTGAGTCCTCCTGAAGGGAATAGTCCATAAGCACACGGCTGAATTTTATATTAAGAGCCTCAGAAAAGCTCAGACCTTCTGACTTTAGAACTTCCTTTGTGAGCTTATTCCAGAGACGTGATCCTAAATTCTGTGACAAATGCTTTGGCCTGGAGATGCTGAAGGCAGTATCTCTTATTTGGAATAATTTGCATCTGCTTACACAGCCACAAGACTTAAATTAAATAAATTACAGGTAGTCTATACATTAAGACACTGTCAATCATGATCATGGTGTTTGTACAGAACATGCTTTAATAACTGGTGAAATGCTTTTGCAGTGATGGGCTGAGGAAACAGAAAGATCAGAATCCACAGTGATGGATGGAATTTGGGCTCAATTATTAATTGCTTGCACATGAAGGAGGATGCAAACTAAACAGTTAATAGTTATATCTAAAAGTAGGGCCATGTGTGAAGTCTTGTCTTCTCTGCTGTTCCTTTCTATAGTTAATGACCTTTTCACAATGGAGATGAGTTAATTTTATAACCAGGGGAATAACATATGAAAATGAAATGATAAATCCAGCAGACTAGCCTGGTCCTCAGGAATCTGTGGGTAGGGGTCTGTCAAGCCAGGCACAGACATTCAGATGTGGGCAAGAGACAAAATTTAAAAAAAACATCCTTTAAACCATCAACTACATTTCGTAGGCACAATTGTTTCCTCTAAATTGGCTATTTATTCTGTTAATGACTGTTTTTGTTCCTTGTGAACCACTGTTTACAAATAAGGCAGATCCTGGAATCTGCTAGCAATTAGGGCATTGTTCTGGCTTCCTAATGAAAAATAAACACCATTAATAATACTTGTCTCGGCTTATGCTCGTGTTGGTTTTGTGCCATTTACTTTGAGAACAGATAATAATAATCTCTAAAGGATGCACTGAGCCTATAGTGTGACCCTCTGCATTCCTTGCTAATCTGATGGCAACCAAAGAAGATGAGATGAAGGACCAAGGGGAGGTTTCCCTCCTTTTTCATGCAGGCTTTCATAAGTGTCTCATGGAAATCCTCATCTCTCTTTTTTTTTTGTTCTCCAACTTCTGGGTAGCCAGCTAATTCATGCAAGGTGTTAACGGTCTTCTCCGTTGGATTGTATCCATCCATTACAGTCCGTTGCACTTAGGAGACTCACAAGCTCAGGAGTGCTCAGGAATTGATCAACAGCACACTCAAGGAAAATATTGAGCTTAAATGAAATGACCATCTTCAAGCTTGGTTCTGCCTGGTTTTAGTGTTTATTCTAGTGAGCCTTCCACCCAGCTCTGACCCTCCTCCTGGATTAATGTCACTGAACTTGAAATCAAGATGAAACTCAGTGTGACTAAGCTGAAGGAAGACCTCACAGGCTCCAAGATAACTCTGGATACCCAAAGAATTGAAGGTCAAAAGGAGAGATAAGGTAACAGGCAGGAAAAAAAATGCATTTTTTTTTCCTTCTGGTAACATCAGAAAGGAAGTAGGTGGTCACTTGTAGACCTGCCTCTCTTGATCCCTTGCCAAAGACAGCTGTGACACAGGGTCTGCCCGGACACCCTGAGGAAGGGACACTTGGGTGAGGCAGAGCTGACCAGATACTGCTGATGACCTTCAAACCCCACAGGTATGGTATATGAGGACCCAATGAGAAACTAAAGAGGGTAGCACATACCTGTTGAGTGGTGGGAGAATCTGTTTTTTAGAAAGGTTATCCTGAAATTCTTGCTATATAGAGATCTACCTGAGTTATGGTACTGTGTTTAAAAATATTTCTTGTTCATTAAATACCTTAATGTAACTTTGAGATAAAAGCATTTTTCAGTGATTCTGACATTCACAGTAATACGGAGTGATGGATACAATCTCTCTTGGGTTATGCTGCAAAACACTGCCAGGGTAGTCCACACAAGCATGCACACATGATCACGTGTGCACCAGGAGGGGGGTCGCTTAGGAAGGTCTGGCATCAGTGGTGGTTCTCGGGAATAGGTGCATGGAGTGGGTGGGTAGGACATCACGTCAGTGAACCAAGACCCACCCTGAGTAGAAGCAGAACACCTCACATGCTGGTTGACGAAAGAGCTGCGGTGACAGGTTCTGAACAGAGCCACTTTGTAAAAACTAAAATAGCAAAGGAAATTCTCCTATGGTAAAACTCCCATAAGAGAATATAAAAGTTAGGACCATGTATCCTTTAGATGGCCCATCCTTTATCACATGGCTGGTTCCCTCTCCCCACTGTCTGTCAGTCTCCCTGGAAGCTAGAGCGTAGGCTTACATTTTTCAAAACCTACTTTTAACATGGGTTCTTAAATGCTTTAACCTCCCTGCTAGCCCATCACCACCAGAGGTAGTGGAAAGAAAGGTTATTAGGATACGGGGAAGTGGACCTGTTTAGAAATTGGTTTTTGGAGTAAATCCAATGTTTGTTGTCAGGAATTCAGCAATTCAGTTCACAGGAAACAGCAGCGGCAGCTTGATCCATTTGCAAACACTTCATGAATATACCAGCAGTCCAGTTCAGTAGTGTCAGAATAGCAAATACATAGCAGCAGCGGTATGACCTAGCAGAGACAGCCAGGCCTCCAACACATCAGCACGTGTTGGGAGCCGACTTTAGCAGAAAGCGGCTAGATCAACTTTGCAGCCATCTGGAACCATATACCCTGACGAAAGATTCGGTTTTCAATAGCCTACAACAGCTGAAGCACACTCTGATATCCCACATATTTTGTGTTGCTGTTTACTGCCCCCAGCTGCAAGGTGCACTTGGTGGCCACGCCTGCAAGGCGTGCAGTTCACGTGCTGTCCACGTGCTATCTACACCATACATGCTTATAAGGCGCATGTGCTATCCACGCCTGCAAGGCATTGCGGTGCACGTGCTGTCCACGCTATAGACGCCTGTAAGGCTTACGTCATATCAACACCTGCAAGGCACGTGGTATCCACGTGCCTACAAGGCACGTGGCAAAAGCCTATAAATAGCTCAGAATTCCCTTCAATAAATGAGGCTTGATCAGAATCTCTGTCTTGTCTCCATTCTTCGCGTCTCTTGCCCCAAGAGCCACACTCTCTCTTGACCAGAGCACTTAGCCCCAAAAGTGTTGAGGAAAAGTGTTGAGGCAAGCACGAGTCTGCAGAATCAACCAGATATACCAGGGATGCCAGGAGAAGTTCTCGGCTGTGCTTCTCTCAGTGGAAGATGTGAGACCAACAAAGTGTCGCAAAGCCAGCTTTGTAAACCCCTTTTGTCAGTGTCCATTGAGTCCTACTTATACTACCTCCAAACGTCACATGTCCACCACATGTCCACCACATGTCCACCACATGTCCACCACATGTCCACCACATGTCCACCACATGTCCACCACATGTCCACCACATGTCCACCACATGTCTTGCTTAGGCACATGAGTCTGTATCAGCTGACATCACTCTCCCAATCGGCACAATTCCACAGAAGCAGCAAGAAGCTGCCAGAACACCTCCAGAAGTTTTCTTTTTGTGCGTTTCTCTCTATAGAGTCTCTTCAGATGGAGCTCAACTACGCAATGTAAGGTAAATACATTCATGTTGTTAGCAAAGAATCCTTCATATGTATCCTTTCCTGTGCTTGCTTTGGCAAGATATTCTCTTACCTGTGTCCACTTCTGGAAAACACTCCTCCCTGTGTTTGCCCCAGCAAAACACCATCCAACACGACTGATTTTCCAAAGAACCCATAAGTTTCTACTCTAGTAGAGTCAGACAAAACCATTCATCCATCTTGCTTCCAGGAGCAAGATTTAGATTACCGATTCAAAGTTCTACATGGTACAAAAAGATTCTTCAGGGGAGCCTTCTCTTTCCTTCCTCCTCTCCCTACCCCTCCACTGATGTTCTTTTACATTTATTTACTTTATATTTATTTATTGATTTATTATTCTTAATTGTGTGTATATGCGCACATCTGTATGTATTTATGTAGGTGTGACTGTAGGTTCTCACAGAGGCCAAAAGAGGGCATCAGATCCTCCAGAGCTGGAGTTACAGGCTGTTGTGAGCTACCCAGTGTGGGTGCTGGGACTCAGGCCCTCTAGAAGAGCATTGAGTGCTCTCAACTGCTGAACCACTTCTCTGCCTGTGCCCTACATCCCCCTTCACAGTACTGAGACTGGAACTAGGGTTCAGCAATGTTGGACACCTTTTCTGCCACTGAGATATGCTTCCAGCCCTGTACCCAAATTCTTGTAAAAAGTAAGTTGACCTAATATTTGTATAGCACAATTTACCACCTTAAATTTGATTTTTTTTGTCATGAATACACCCAAGACAAAAAAGCATAGTGTGTTTGCAGAGAACAAAGACCACTTACCTTCAACTTTGTGATATGCAAACCTTCTAATTATAAAGTCGTGTTTCTCAACCCTTTACATCTCCCAGGGGTGTCTGGTCCAGCTGTTCATCAAAACCATCTGGGAGGCTTAGTGAAAAGCATAGACTCCTAGACCCCAAGCAGGGCCTTCTGGACTCAGTCTGCAAGAATGGGGCTCAAAAACACATATCCCAGAACTGTCACTGGATGACCCAGATGCAGCAACATGACACTGGTTCAATGACCAGTAGTTCAGTGACCATAGAAAACACCATGAGAATCAAGAACTGTTCTGGAGTAGCTGCCCTAGGAGAGGGCTTCTGCCCCACCGGCCCAGCTAGATAGGCAAGAATAATGCACCAGGGAGTCGGGGGGCGGGGGGGGGGGAGGTTGAAAGGGAGGAAATGCTATCCAATGCCCAAATGGCCAGTTTTGTTTCCGCTCCTATCTGGGGAAGTCAAACATCATTTACACATTTCATTTTCCTCAGAAACTGCCCCAAAAACTCAGTGCAGACACAGCACCTGCTCCTAAATCACCTGCCCTCAATTGCATAGGGACATTGTCCCCTCTCCTGCTTTGCCCCAGCTCTCCCCTGAGCACACAGACATGGCTCTCCCAAAGCTGCTGAGGCTTGTTGAGGTTAGGTGAGGAGCATTGAGCTTTATTTTAGATCTCTTCTATTCTCCCTCTTGCCTCAAAATAAAAATTGATCTCTAAGGAGCTTAACTCGTTCTGAATTACTCTAATCTCCAGTGACTTTTTGTCACTCCTCATTTCACAGGAAGCAAGTAACACACCTATTATCCTGTTATCTCCTCTCAGAAAAGAACATTCTAATGGGAACGCGCTGTTCTGCCTGGCCGGCACCCACAGCAGCCTGCCCTCAGCGCCCCTGCCAGGAACTTTGTGGGAACTGGAGGTTTCAGCCTCCCTTGTTCTCACACAAGTAAGGGGGTGGGAGGACTAGGTTTCTCACCAACATGGAAGTAGCCAAGTTCATCTTGCTGAAGAGAGGGAGCCTTGTTTTTAGAGTCAGGGAGACCTGAGTTCAAATCCCAATCTTGCTACTAAGTCACATGTGCAGTTCATGTATTTCATCTGCCTAAGGCTTCTGGCTGGTGGGATGCCCATGGAGAGATGATGGTTTTGAAAACAGCATAGCTGTACACTCAAAAGCTCATAATGCATGTTGAATTTTAATTAGGGTAACTATACAAAGCCAAGGTAACTGGTTACATTTCAGTTTTAAGTAAGCGTCATGAAAATGACTCAGCAGGTAAGGGCACTTGCTGTTGAGTCCACTTGAGTTCTAGCCCTGGAAGCCACGTAACAGAAAAGAGAAGTGACCCGTGTATGTGGGTTTCTGACCTCCACCCACATGCCAAGCCTACTGCACAGTGGTAGTTGATCTTGTCAAGGTGACAGCATTAAGAATCACCTAGGAGGGACACCTCTGGGCATGACATGAGGATGTGTCCAGGCAGGTTAAACTGAGAAATAGATGCCTACCATACTGATAAGCAGGACAGGTGAAAGTTTGAGACTGAAAAAAAAAAAAAGAAGGAAGAAGACATTAGAGTACCTGCATTCTCCCTTGTGTGCTTGCTCATAAAACAAAATTTTTGTTTTTATTTTAAGATTAGATCATGCAATATTTGGCAAAAACTGATAACAAGCTGTCCCTTGATTGTTGGGAATTAATATTTAACTGGACTTTTGGGGCTGTGACTCATCAGACACAAGAGGTGAGCCAACCACTTTGGAGAAGAAGAGTGGATGAGTGGACTAGTGGGGTCTTGGTTGCTACTGATTTGGAAGCAGAATTCTTATGAGTGATGTCATATTCTTAGCAGCCTCCTGGAGAAGCCACCCGAGTCTTGACCATTTTATAGCTATGGAGACTCTGTTCCTGAAAGGATACGTGAGGACTAGATTGATGAGTTTGTTTTGTTTCTTTCCAGGCCTCTCCTACCAGAGAAGACAAATGTGAGCTAAACTGGGTCTGCAGTAGCAGATAGAAAGAAGAGGAGGCAGTGATCGCTGGAGGACCCATAACTGAGACACTGGGTTCTTGCCGCCAGCAAGGTGAGTTACACAATGGTTAGGAGCTAAGTTGATAGTTGATAGCTAAGTTGTCAAGTTGATACTTGTAATCACCCAGGAGATACAACTGTGGGTGTGTCTCCAAGGATGCTTAATTGAGGAAGGAATGCCTGCTATAAAGATAAGCAGCATCATTGTGGGTTAAGGTCCCATGCTAAATAAAAAAGAAAACAGGAAGTCCGCTGAGTGGTGGAACTCGTTTCTCTGCTTCCTGGTTGGTACCAGAGCAAGCTACTCTCACTGTTCCTTCCTCGCCATGTTGGACTATAGTCCTCTGAACTGTGAGCCAGAGTATACCTTCCCTCCATTTAAGAAGAAATTGTTACACTTTATTAACTGTGCATGTGCACATGTGTGTATGTCTGCACATGCGCACACATGCACATGCACATGCACAAATGTGCATGCCACAATGCACTTGTGAAGGTCGGAGAACAACTTGTAGAAGTCAGTTCTCTCCTTCCCTTCTGTGGGTCCCAGATATTGAACTGGGACTTCAGGTTTGGTGGCAATCTCCTTTCTCCAAGTCACCATCTTTCAGCCCACTTCCTCCTTTAGGTTGCTGTCTTGTCAAGTATGTGGTCACAGGGACAAGCAAAGAAACCACTGCAGCCCTGTTGTGAATGGAGCCTCAGCAGAGTCCAAAGTGTCAGCATCTAGAAGAAAGGCTAGCACAAAGGCTTCCTGGGTAAAATATTCTCAACTAAGAACTATAAAATCCCTACCAATAAAGCACATATATGTAGGACCTTATGATAAAAGGCCATCAAGATACAAAGAAACAAGTAACCATTGTGTAAAGCTTGCAGCCATACCAAGCGATAAAGTTAGGCTGTCAATAACTCAGAAATTAGAATTATTATACAGATAGCATAAAATGTAAACCACCCAGTGATGTGTGCCTATGAAGCTAGCACTCAGGAAGTAGAGTCAAGATAATCAGAAGTTCAAAGTTGGCCTTGGTTACATAATTCAGGACCAGCCTGAGATGAGACCCAGTCAAAATAAAAGTAATACCAAACACTTTTGTTAACTGTATTAGGTATTCAAGGACATTGTGATTGAAATACAAACATAAGTAAACCAAAAACAGAAGAAAATCATCAGAATAGCCAAGGATATTTGAAAAACCCACAGAACTTTTAGGAAGTAAATTATTATGGAAAGAAGAAATAAAATAAAAAGATTAAACAACAGCTTGGCACAATTAAAGAGCCATTAATGAATAAAAAGATGGAGATGAAAAATATACACTGATTAGCACTACAACGAGATGGGAGAGCAAGCTAGGTCAGAGGACTAGAGAACAGGAGAGTTTGGCACTGATAGCGCTCTGAGTGGAAAGGCTATTATGGAGTCTGCGGAACAGTAAGCTGACCACAGTGAGGGACTGGCTTTGAACATATCTCAGGCTGGAACCCTGTAGGCAGAAGAAACATCAGGCAAATGTGCTCTGAGGCAGGGGATTGCTCCACATGACTGGGAATTGGGGAACAGTGCAGCTTGAAATAGAAGGGTGGGAGAAAATGGCTGGAGAGATGATGGTGGGGGGTGTTCATGATCTACAAGACTTAATTTACAAAGTGACTGAGCTACAGCACAGAGCCCATCACTGCCGGTGACAATGTTTACTGTGGAAGCCACCATACCACCCACCTCTAGAGATCTCAAAGAATCCCAAGAGCATTCACAATGGCGCCCAGGAAAAAAGCAAGATGGGCAGGTGAGTGTTTGGGGACTGGATTTTTTTTTAATAATGTAGGGTTCTTGGCCATTTTGGGTGTTATCTAGATGTTTGGTCCTGCCCTGGGGTAGTTTGGGACAAGGACTACTGCTATAGTTTGTGGTGGAGGATGTGAGAAGTTCTCCAAATCTGTTAGGGACCTAGAAACAGAGCAAACCCAAGATTCAAGGCTTTGATGCAGAGAAGAATTGAGGGACTAGCTACTAGAAGGCAGACTTGGTATTGTTTTAAAAATGAGAGAGAGAGAGAGAGAGAGAGAGAGAGAGAGAGAGAGAGAGAGAGAGCAGGCAGGCAGGCAAGCAGCAAGGGGCTAGTAGACAGGAAGACAGCAGGGGCCCTGAACTGTGTGAGCAGGCGGTAGGCAGTTGCCTCAGGGCAAAAATGAACTGTAGCACAAGGCTCAGCCTGAAGAATCAGGTTTGGGTTAGGAATGTGGCTCTAAGCCCAAGCACAGGCGACTAAGATCCTCAGGCTAGAGTATCTGGTCCACTCTGAGGAAGTCTGAGATCCCAGAACCAGCGCTTACTGTTGACTCAACAGCAGATCTCTCAGGACCAGGCTACAAACTGTGTGCTTCCCTGTACGATGCCTTCTCATCCCCTGCCGGTTCCTGGGGCCAGTGCATTCACCTCCACACAGGGAAACTAAAGCCAGAGAGCTAGACACTGTGCCTGAGACCACATGGCATCACGGTGGTGTGCCACCGAGGCTCCACAGCACCCAGTCGATGCTGAGACATTCATTCAGCCTCTGGTGTGACTCCTCTCAGCATGGCCCATTTGAAACTTCTAACCCAGGGTCACAGACGCGAAGAATGGAGCAGGAGAACTTTCTCAAATAGTACTTCATCAGGTCCACCCAGGACCATGGGGGAAACAGCTCAGGAGCCAGCAGATGTCCCTGTTGTCTGGGTTGTAAATAGAGTTTTAGTGGGACCCCAGAGTGGCCAGCTGTTGACACACTGACAGCTGTCACCCTTGACAAGCCAGACCTGAATATTACAGGAGACCCAGTGGCCTGCAGAGCTTCAGACCCACCTGAGTCTTCCCAAGGAGGTCCTGCAACCTCTGACACCTCTGATAATAAAATGACTTTTTAGGAAACAAAGTAGCAGCTGATGATCTTTAAATATCCCTCCCTTTTTGGCTTTGATACAAATTATTTAATTGCTTAGCCTCTATGATTTAATTTTTAATAATGGCTATGTTTTTTTTAAAGCAGCTGGCAAAATGTCTGAAAGTTTAGCAGTTAGCTTCTGCAAGCTGCTAAGTACCCACTCTGGGTACCACTGAATTTCATCTGCTCTCTTTCCTTGATTTGAGGTTGCCCCTGGGATGGGGGAGGGAGAAAGGAGAGAGAAGGAAGGGAAGGGCCTTCTGCCTGAATGTTGGGAAAATGTCTCCCGCTTGTGCAAAGCCCCAAGTTCAATAAGAGCATCTTGGACTTAAAAAAAAAAAAAAAAAAAAAAAAAAAAAAAAAAAAAAAAAAAAGGCCCAGGGCAAGAAGAATGAAAGGCAGCTAACCTATTTGAAGTGGTTGAGGGATGAATGGAGAGTGATCAGGCGGAGAACAAACCTCAAGAAGGGCCCTTCACACTGCAATCAGACCTAATTCACACAGCAAGCCCTGAGATGGACACTCCACAAAAGGTCTGTGTCCACTTCAGAGGAAGGGCCTGTGGGTCCCATTATCGATAGGAATGAAAATTTAATTAATAGACACTGTTTTGCCCCCAAGCTGAATGCAGAAAACTTGAAGTCAGTTCCTTAGAAGCAGAGGATGTGGAGGCGGCTGGAGGCCTGTGTGAGGCACTTAGCACGGTTTCTTCCTTGGGACTCTTGAAGCCTAATAGAAATCATTTGGAGTGAAAGACCACATGGGTAAGAAATGGGGGGTGATCAGAATCTGGATGCCCACACTCAAGCAGCAGATAGCACACGTGCGTGTTATCACACACACCCACACACGTGCTCACACAATGCATGTATGTGTTAATATTAATTCACTTCACCCCCACTCACCCTCAGTTACAGTGACTTCTGAGAACTCTCACAATCTTATGTCCCTCTCCATCTGACTTGACACAGTGCAAGACACACAGGTCAGAAGCTCGGATATGCAGTCAAACCATGAACAGAGCCAGGATCTTTGAGCAGAGGGCTGGAGGCCCTTACAGAGTACTGAACACACCCAACACGATCTATCCTTCTATCTATCCTTCTCTATGGCAGTGCAAGGTGACTTCATTGGCCTAGCCCAGTCAAATAGAACTGAGAGAAAGAATCTCTGAACACTGCCCTCCTCTCTCTCTCTCTCTCTCTCTCTCTCTCTCTCTCTCTCTCTCTCTCTTTCTCTCTCTCTCTCTCCCCTCTCTCTCACACACACACCACTGACACACACTTGCACACACTCACACATATACACAAACCACTAACACACACATACTTACACAAACACACATACACACACTCACACACGCACACCACTGACACACACATTCACACACACTACTGACACACACATACTCATACATTTACATACACACACATACCACTGACACACACACAGACACACATACTTGCACACACTCACACATACACACAAACCACTGACACACACACAAACAGAGGATGAGAGGGCTGTTTCTTCATTCTTTAGCACAGTTTTCCTTGCATTGCTATCTCCTGTTCCTATCAGACAGACCCACGGCTTTAGGTTTCACCCATCTTTATAGGCCTGCACTGCCCCTTGAGTAGAACCCCCGAGACTGCTATTGCCCACACAAAATGTCGATTGCCTTCCCCTCAGGAGCTGCCGTATGCCAAGGTAGCCTGGTGTTCAGGGATCACTTAGCTGCTATCCTGCCACCCAACTGCTCTCACAGGTACAACAGAGCAAACACAGGCAGAGGGTGACTTCACTTCCCAGGTCCCAGACCACAGTTTCATCATCAGACTCCTGTGTCTAAGGAAGCCATGGAGACCATGAACTGGAGTTCTCTGAGGAAGCCATGTCTACACTGAAGACCCTGGATGGACTGCCCAGAACTTGTAGTTGTAGAAGGACGGCATCTTGGGCTATCTTTAGTCTCCTAGTACTAGCCATTTTCTGCCCACCTATGTGTCTGACCTAATATATTTGCATTAAGTAAATATTAATATTTACTTATTAAATATTAAGTAAAACTTGTGGGACACATCATGAAACTTTGGAGACCACTAACTTAGCAAGAGCATTGTAAGACAATGTCTAGGACCCATGGCAGAGACATCCTGCCATGCTCTAAGAGTCTTGCCTAATGCCTCCACCAGCATATTTGATTCACAATGTATAGTTTTCTTCTGTTGGATGACTTTAAATATTGGCGCAACCTTTTTGAGACAGCCTGAGTCTACATCCCTGGTCTGGGTCACTCAAAGTCGATCATAACAAACTATTGCAACTGGGAGTAGTGGCAAATGCCTTTGATCCTGATACTTGAGAAATAGAGGCAGGTAGACCTCTGTGAGTTTGAACCCGGCCTCATCTACATAGTGAGTTCCAAGCCAGCCAGGGTGATGGTGAATCCCAGTCTCAAGCCAAGTTTCTTGCACTCTTTAAAGGAAGAGCTGTATTTTGCATTGGCATCGTGTTTCTACAAACTTACAAAGAAAGAAAGAAGAGCTGACCCAAGGTCCCTCTGTTGGGTAGACTAAAGCTATACCACCAACCATTTGGGTCCCTGTCTGCCCAGCTTCACAAGGACTAAGTCAAACTAGGTACTAGAATAAAACAGCTGCCTCTATCTAATTTCATCTGGTTCATCAACAATGGGGGTTCTGACTAACTTCAAAGCAGGGTTCTGCCCTTAAGGAGCTGGGAGAGAAGGAAATAAAAACTTTGTACATGATAATTTTTGATATCAAGTGAGAAATGCTGGTGATGAGCAGAGGCCAGAGTGTGACACATTTAATTTAAGCCATGGCAGCAAAGGGCAGCTTCCACTGAAGCCATAATAAATTACACACAAGTGCCACCAAACAATAACAAAAAAACCGTGGGCCATCTATTTCAGTCCCATTTACAAGAAATCAATATCAATACTTAATGCAACTCTGGTGAGAAATGAGCAGAGATACAGAAAGCATAATAAACCGGGGATGGAGGCTAGCCGTGATTCACTATGGGAAAAAAAAAAACTGTCTATATTCTCCTGTTGAAGGATATTTCACTGAACTGCGTGTTGGAGGCATAAGGGGTTCAGACATAAGCTTAGAATAACCTCTTTGTTAAATGGAGAAAGTTCCTGAAACTGTGGCTTCTGGACAGTGAAAGTGCACACGCATAGAAAGGCGTTTTGTCTCTCCCAGTGCATGGGGCATCCATCCTTCCCTGGCTTTTTGGTCATGTCATGCATAGCCTTTGTCTCACTGTATGCATTTTTACAGAGTTTGGGTTGCAATTAACAGCTTTGCCTTGTGTATGGGACAGGGAGGAGAATCATTTCTACCCTCCTTGGTGTCAACGCAGATGAGATTAGACAGGGAAGCTACGCTACAATCATAACAACAGCTGTATGCAAGAAAACACAGCCCAGATTTCAACTCAGGCACGATGCCTTCCCTGAACGCGACATACAGACAGCCACCATCTTCTAAGTTGTTGGAAGCCATTCAGCTCGACCATCAGAGTCCAGGATGTTCACTATACTCTGTTTCATTTATAATCTTCCACGTTAATTTTTTAGATTTATTTTATTTTAAATTATGTGTGTGATGGGGTTTGGTTTGTGCATGTGAGAACAGTTGCTCAAGAAGACCAGAAGAGGACATGGATCCCTTGGAACTGGAGTTACAGGCAATTGTGAGCTATTGGACACGGGTGCCAGGAACTGAGCCTGGATTGTCTTGTTTTGTCTTGCTTTGCTTTTTTGAGACAGGTTTGCCCACTAGGACCAAGGCCTCATTGATAAGGCATGGCTTCTCATGCTTGCTGTAGTGGGCTAGCTTATAGATTTGAGTTTTAACACTTTTTTTTTTTTTTTTTTTTTTTTTTTTTTTTTTTTTTTTTTTGAGACAGGGTTTCTCTGTGTAGCCCTGGCTGTCCTGGAACTCACTCTGTAGACCAGGCTGGCCTCGAACTCAGAAATCCGCCTGTCTCTGCCTCCCAAGTGCTGGGATTAAAGGCGTGCGCCACCACCGCCCGGCCCGAGTTTTAATATCTAAAACAGAATAAAGCTAATAAAGGCCTCAGGGGTGCCCCTAAACACACATTGTTTTAACTGGTCCAAAGGCACCTCTTTAGATTGCCCCTCCCCTAAGACAGGAAATAAAGGACTGTGAATCTCAGAAGCACATGAAACGGATCCATCTGGGCTGTAATAGAATACACTTGGGTAGGTCCTATAAGAGGCTGTCGTATCAACCCACGTCTAGGGAGAGGGTGGCTGGGCTTTGAGGAGGCTAGATTATTATAGCGCTGCTCACAACCAGAGTGCTCCAGCCTGTACACAGAAAAACCATGGACATCGGAACACTTTGCAATAGGTTGCAGAGACCTGGGAAATGTTCCTTGGTGGTGCCCAGGGTCATCCAGTCCCATTTTTATCTGTCTTTGCTTAATGTGATGATGCCCTGGAATCTTGACAGAACTGCCAGGGAGAGAAGTGTATCCCACTGCAGCTGGAGGGGGATTCCTGCCAGCTGGGAGAAATTTGGTATAAAATATGAGAAATGAGGCATTTTTTGCATCTCAGGTCACAGATAGATTCTTACATGAAAAAGTTTACCCCTTCTGTGATGTTTACTTGTCATTGTTAATGTGACTAGGTTTAAAATCTTCTTGAAGACAAAACTCTAGGCATAAAAAAGGTGTTTCCAAAGAGGTTAGACAGAGGTCAGAAAAGATCCACCCCAGATGTGAGCAGTGTCTCAGGCTGAATAAAAACCAGGGAAAGCGAATTGAGCCCCAGCATACATTTCTTTCTGCTTCCTAACTGCAGAGGCAATGTGACCAGCTGCTGCTTCATGCTCCTGTCGCCATGACTACCCACCAAGATGGACTGGGAGCCAAAACAAACCCTTCCTTTGTTAAGTTGTTCTTGTCACAGCAAAAAAAGAAAAACAATAATTCTCCACACTACTCCCATGTCTTACAAGAGAACACAGAATGCACATATCGTACATGAGAACATACCAATCCCACGTTGTACACTAAAATACACAATGCCCATATCACACATGATAACACAAAACATCCATGTTGTGCATGAGAACACACAAATCCCATGTTGTACACGAGAACTCACAACACCCATATCATACATGAAAACACAAAACGCCCATGTCATACCTGAGAGCACACAATGCCCATGTCATACTCAAGAACACATAACTACCATGTTACACATGAGAACATATAACTCCCGTTTTATCAATGAGAGGATGAGGCTTGGGAGAGAGGAAGAGCTTCTCTCACCAAGTTCATTGTGCTTGCATATACTAGAGTCCATAGAAGAGCAAGTTTTTCTAACCACACAGAATGCACTTTTTAAAGCCCCTTGTGAGGTGGAAGACTCAAATCAGCACAAAGCTTTAATAAGCAGCAGGAGTCCAGGTTAGCCTCTTCAGTAATGTTAGAGACAGAGTGCTTCTCTCTGGAACCATCTTCCCAGAGACAGAGTGACCCCAGGGTTTCTTCTAGACCTAGGGACAGATGTTCTTAACTCTCTGGAATTATGGTGCCCAACCCTGGAAATGGAGATGGTGAGAAAGGATCTGTCCCCTTTACAATGGCTAGAAAGTTCTAGAAGAAAATGGGTATGAAAACATTTACATATTGAAAGTGCCTGTGATAGATGGAACAGTGTCCCCAAAGATGTCCATACCTTGCTCCCTGGGAGCAGGGGTTGCCTTAAACGGCATTTTACAAAAAAGCATGTGTGTTGGGAGGCAGGGAGATCTTTCCCAGTGAGCTCTGATTGAGCTGACGATCTATCCTGCAGCAGAGATGGTCTTAGAAGACTGGCAGCTTGTGCCATCAGAAGGACTCTTACCTGGGGAAGACAGGAGATTTTATGCACAGCTACACTGGGAAGGGTAAGTGCTGAGGTAGAGACAGAGTGACTGAGTAACTTAGCCACTAGCCACAGGCTTCCTGAAGCAGGAAGGGACAAGGAATGGATTCCCCTCGAAGCCTCCAGAGGGGCTCAGAATATGTTATTATTCTTTAAACCGCCAGGTTTATGGCCATTTGTTGTAGCAGCCCTAAGAAACAAAAATAGTGCTTTATCCCACCCCCAAGACACATGCCCCCAAGAAAAGTTCCCATGGATGTTCAGAGGTGAGTGCATGGAAACTGGAGGCTGTGGCAGCATGCTATGGAAGGACTAAGTTGGAAAACTGAAAACTCCCCAGATGTAAATTTCACATCTCTGGATAACTATCTGAATGTACATTCTCTTTCCTAAAATATCTCTATGAGAACCAGGCCAAGGTCTAATAGAGCACCTGTGCCTGCATAGTGTCTATAGTGTCCATGAGACTCTGGGTTTGATCAAAGAAAAGGAGGGAGAAGGGAGAAGAGGAAAAGGTGAGAAAAGAGAGGAGGAAAGGAAGGAGGGGGAAATAAAATAAATAAACCTATGTTTATTCTCATACATCAATTACCCAAGCTATAAATTAGCACAAACTCTTGACCAGGAAATTTGGCAAAATTTAGCATTCACCCCTTGAGCAAGTATTATGGCACAGTAACTGACATTATAATGCACCTCTGCAAATACCTCTGGATGAATATCTGTGGCATATCCACATAGGAGGGTTAGAATGTGTGCATATACATACAGGTTATACACAGATACAATATATTGACGCCCCATAAAAATACATAAGACTTACAAACCAACCCACCCCAAATGGCCTATCTATAGGAAGTCAGTAGCAATGGGAAAGAGGGAGACAAGATCGAGTGGGAGTTGAGTATTCTTTTCTACAGACTCTGACTTTGGCCTGTGTTGTATGTATTTAAAACTATCATGACAACAAGGACAAAGAAAGAAAAGAAGAGAGAAAGGAAAGAAAGGAAGGAAGGAAGACAGACAGATCCTAATATAGATGAAACGGTAACACTCGATTCTTGATGCACACCAATGACTTTTGAACTCGGTACCCTTCTCTACAATCTAAGTGAGATATACTCAAAGGACAGGACAACCACAGAATCTGCACTTCACACCCGTGGGCTGGAGATGCTGCTGTTCTTGGGACACTGGAGCTGACGGCATTCTGGTGCTTTAAGGATGGAATCTATCATAGCAACCAGGAAGGTGTTAGAGAAAAGCACAGTTGCCACTTAGCAAAGGGATGCACAACAAACAACTGAGAAGTCCTCTCCATGCACATGGGAGCCGTGCAAACGTGCAAACGCAGCTTCTTCTCAGCTCCTCCCTGTGTGCCTTCCCTTTGCCTGGTGACTTTGCAGTTTCTCCCACAACAGAACTGGCATATCCCTCCATGTCCTTGACTAGGGGATAACTATGTGACTTCTTTTGACCAACAGTCTCAGTGCACCCTCGTAGTACCAAAAGCTTATAAGTTTCTCCTGTAGTTTGAGTTTGCTCTGTGGGGGCATCACCATCAGAACATGACTGAGCTAATCCACTTGTCCCAGGAGGATGAGGAGAGATTAGCAATCCTCAGGTTCCACTAACAGTCGAGACCACTAACAGATGCCCAGATCCACAGACATAGCAGTGTGAGCCCGTCTTAAACTATACCAAGATCCATGAGAAAAAAATAATTGTCCCCTTGAGCCACCGAGTTTAGGGTAACTTTTGTGATGCTGAGACCACAGTGTCTTACAGAAATGACAAAAGAGAAGAGGCTTGTCTTGATCCAAAGTTTTAGTTCACCATGGTGGATGGAGAGCAGCTCAGCTCATGGATAGGAGTGTATAATGACGGCCAAATCATAGCAAACCTGAAAACAAGGCACATGAGAGAGGAACTGAGCGATGGGGATGGTTTTCAAAGGCTCACTCCTATTGACCTACTTCCACCAATGAGGCCCTGCCTTCTAAAGGTCCCACCGGCTTTGAGCTCAGGGGTTGTTTGTTTGTTTTCTTTTTTTAGATTCACATCATGAACTTTATATGAATGCATTCTTTTTTATTAAATAAAATCATCACTATTGTAATAAACTCTCAAATAAAAACATCAAACAGCTGGTTTAAGGAAGTCACTCAAATTCTTACCAAGTCCAAAATCTACACATCTCAGTAAACTTGTATGCAATTAGAATGGCCATGCTGAGGCCATGGAGCACTGGGTAGGGTCTTACGCTTTCACTATGAATACAGTTTCCATGCTGAGAACATGGAGCACTGGGTAGGGTCTTACGCTTCACTATGAATACAGTTTCCTTCATTTGCTTACCACAAAATAAAAGAAGAAGATACTATTGAAGAGTCGAAACTAGAAAATAAATCACTTTCCTTCCTCTTTCATGACCCATATGTGTCTTTGCCTGCATCCCATCCTTCCGTATCACCTAATACAGCCCTCTCTTGGTTTCTTTTGTAATTGTTATACCCACACTCATACATTTTAGCCCATGGATATATCACAGGCTGGGGGCCACACATGAGAAAGCACATGCAGTTAGGTCTTTTCTTTCTGAATTTGGTTCGCCTTGCTTAATAGTGCACTTGCAAGCCCATGAATTTTCCTACAAAGTTCATGATTTTTTTTTCTTCATAGCTAAATAATATTCCATTTGTACCAGCCACCAAACTGATATCCACAATGGTTGTATTAATTTGAACTCGCACCAGCCATGACTAAGGCTCCTCTTTCCCCACATCCTCTCCAGCCTGATGTCAGGCTTCTCTCCAGTAGACATCCTTACTGGAGTCGGATGGTATTTCCAAGCAGTTTTAATTTTCGTTTCCACAATAAATAATGATGTGGAACAGTTTTAAAAGACGTATTGGCCACCCGTGTTTCTTCTTTTGAAAATTGTTGGTTTCATGAGTCTATTGGTTGGTTGAAAGTTTTGTTTCCTTGGTGCTTAATTTTTGCAGTTCTTTGTAAATGAATGTCACATTTCATAGTTCTAGAATTGATATGGAGTCACTAAGGACCACAAATAGCCAAAGGCATCCTAATGAGTAAGCACCCAAGTGGGGGATCATAATGCGTACCTCATATTAGACTACAGAAACCCAATGACAAAGACAGCCTGACACTGGCCTAAAGACAGACAGGCCAAGGGGGCAAATTAGAGGACCCAGAAACAAAGCAACAAAGCCATGACCACCTAACTTTTTACAAAGGCAGAAAAACATGTGGTGGGGGAAAAAGTATTTAATAAATAGTGCTGGCAAAACCGGGCATCCCCCTGCAGAAGGATAGACTTAGATCCATATCTTTTACCTTGCATAGAAATCTTTTTGAAGTGGACCAAAGACCTTAATTTAAACCCAAAATGCTAAAACTTCTAGAGGAAAACATGCAGAGTACTTTACAAGACATTGAGGCAGGAAAAAACTTTCTGAGCAAAACATCAATAGCACAGGAACTCACCCCAAGTATTCTAAATGGGATTATGTGAAATTAGAATTTTCTGCACAATAGTCGACTGATTATATCTGCCTAGACAGAGTAATCAGCCCTTAATAATTCTGCATCACTAAGGTATGTCAGATGATCCTGGGCCAGAAAGCTGAATATCAGATGTTCCAATGTTTTGTAGTATCGGGACTGTCCAGTGTTCAGTGGTCTCTATAAATTGGCTAAGTTTTAGAAGCTATGCTTTGTGCTTCTCTCAATTACAGTTAACTCAGTCATTCTGGATTTCTGACGGGGTTGAAAACTTATAGCCTCATAGCCAATCCTGGCTATACCTTGAGAGAAAAGATTTGAGTGGATGACATTCATTCAAAAGCCAAGGGAAAAGCCAGGTTCAGAACTAAGTGTTTTAGTTAGGATAGATGACAGAGGTTCTGGTTAGTCAAAAAAAAAAAAAAAAAAAAATGATGGACTGGGTATTAGGACTATCTTGTACCTCACTGGTACAAATTGGCATAATTATGCTCTAAATGTATTTTGAGAGAAAAGTTTTATTTTAACAGGAAGGGTGATGTGTAGGAGGAGCTAAGGTGGGAGGAGTACTGAGAGGAAGAGAAGGAGTAAGGAGAGGAGGAGAAGAAGGAGAGGAGAAGCTAGGTGATGAGAGAAAGAGGGGGGAGACAGGGAGGCAGATGTTCATGTATCTCCACCAATCAAAGATAGTTGATATATCTAGGTTGGGTTGTGGGTTACACCTCTGATTGAGCATTACTAAACTTATAAAGCCTTTTATTAACATTTTTTAAAAAAATGTATAAGTGCAAAAAGGAAAAGGGGGCATGGAATAGGGGTTTTCTAAGGGGGGATGGGGAAAGGGGATGGCATCTGAAGTGTAAATAAAATATCCAATAAAAATGAAAAAAAAAGAAATTTTCTGCACAAGAAACTATCAGCAAAATGCCTAGATGACCCACAGGATGGGAGAAGAGCTTTACCAGCAATATGAACAGGGGAGCTAACAGCCAGAATTTACAAACAACTACAAAAACAGCAGAATTATTTGTGACACAAGTTGAATAATGCAACCAAAGGGTTAGTAGGGCAGAACAAGAGAAATAAAGAAAGTCAGATTTGCCAAGCCTGATGGCACAAACCTGCAATCACAGTTACAAAAGAGGCTGGCATAGAACCACAAGTTCAAAGCCAGTTCAGGCCACCGAGTGAATAAAAAGCCAGCTAGGTTACTATGTTTTGACCCTGTCTTGAAAATAAAAATTTAAAAAAAGAAAATAAACAAAGGTCTGGAGATGTACCTTAATGGTAAGACCTTTGCCTACCACACATGGGGCCTGAGTTCAATCAACAGTACTGTTGGCTGAGTGGGTGGACAGCCAGCCTGGGCAAGCCATGATGCTGGATAAGGGCATCGTGGGGGACCGAACTCCTTTGTCCACCCTTTGACACGTAGCTGAAATAGTTGAGAACTATGGGCTTCAAAGGGGAGAACCTTGCTGACTGTGGGCTCCAAAACTTGACTCCATGCACAGCCTGAGCTAAAAACACAGAGAAGACAAGACAGTAGAAGTTATCACAGAGCCAGGACAGAATGTGAGTTTCCTCCCAGCCCACTAGGCCACTTCCTGGAGACTCTGACCCTTCTTAACCATAAAGGACACTGTGTGTGTGTGTGTGTGTGTGTGTGTGTGTGTGTGTGTGTGTGTGTGTGTGTGTGTTTGTTTGTAAAAGGTACCTCAGCTGTCATTCCTCAGGTTCCTTGGATTTTTTTTTTAATGATTATTATTTTAGTTTTTGAAATTACAGTATAATAACATTATTTTCTTCCTTCTCTTTCCTCTCTCTAACCCCTCCCACATACTCCCTTACTCTCTTGCAAATTCATGGCTCAGGGTTGATGTCAGGAATCCTCTTAGATGACTTTCCCATGTTATTCTTTGAGGCAGGTCTTCTCAATCAATCTCAGAGCTCATCAATAAAGCAGGTCTCTCTAGTGCCGCTTGCTCTGAGATCTCCTATCTCTGTCTTCCTGGACGAGAAGCACAGGAAAACTACCATATTCACCAGGCAGTTACCTGGTTATAGAGATTTAAATGCCAGGCCTTTTGCTTGAAGAAAGTACTTTAATTGTAAACCATCTCCCCCATTCCCTGAGCAAGTCTTTTAGAGACACACAACTCTACCCAGAAATTCACACAACTTCATGATCAGATCTCCCAAACACATCTTCCCTTCTGCTGACCTACTCTTCCTGCCTGCCTTCCAACCCATCTGTAATCTATTCCTTCAGCCTCTTATATAGATTCCATGTCAAACATTATCTGCTCCACTAAGTCTCTGGAACAACCAGACTCTGTCCACTTCCCAGTCAAAACTGCAACTCCCTGAAGACAGGATCTGTCCTCTTCACTCATCTTGCAGTCTGCCAACCCTGGGGCCAAGCAGGTGCTCAACATACTCAACATTGAGTTCATGAATGGTCCACTCAAGTAAGAGTACTACACACCAGGCCTGCAGGACACAAAGATGCCAACTCAGGAGAGCTAGTGTCTCTGTACAGGGGAGATAGCGGAGGAGAAAAACAATAACAACAGCAACAAAAGCCACATCTAAAGAAGCGCTGGGTCACAGGGAGGGAGCCCAGCCTAGGCAAGCACTGGGGGGCAAGACAGACTTTCGGGCTCTAGTCGCCAGTGAGAGCCATCCTTGTTCAAACTCAATGGCCAGAGCAAAGTTGTTAGTTGTCTAAAAGATGGCATTTCTTCACATCCCACCACCACCACCTCAAAGAAAAGAAAATTCAGACTCAATCGGCTTTGTTATGGCTATAGGAGATACCTGGCTATGTTTGCATCTGATTCTACTCCCTCAGCCCCAGGAAGTCACTGCCTTGGTCATACTTTGGGTCCCAAACCCTGGGACTTTAAAAAATAGGTCTCTGGAATCACATAGCAAATGCCCTCGAGGAGATGGGCAGGAAAGCTCACAGGGAGAGCGCCTTGCCTGATGTCCAGGATCCTTCATCTTCCAACACAGCATCAGGGAAGCCCACAGTGCTACCTGGCTGCTGCAGAACACTCACAGTGCATGGAGTCGTCTTGTCATTCCTCCCCTCGAGGCTGGCTTCTAGTGTTACTCTGCTGTGATTCAGTTTTTGTCACTTCCTGAGCGTAACTAATCCAATTTGTCCCTTGCCCGGGACACACACACACAGAGTCCTTCCCGCTCTGCTCCACACCACAGGAATGACCCATTGTGCTGAAAGAAATCCATGCTGATCAATGTGGGGCAGGCTGCATATAGAAGGCAAATTACACACATATGAATTACAGATAACTATGATTAATCCTTCGGCCAGACAGAGCCCCGATTCCCATTGTGCCCTTGGGCAGCACAGGTGACAGGGCTAAGGACAGCACTTGGAATGGCCACCTCACCCAGCCATTCATTACCATGATGTCCCCATCACTGAACCTACTGATGAGATTATTGATCCCAGGAAATAATTATATGAAGTGTACCGTGTAAGCTCCGGCTATTGTCTTTGTAAGTGCCTAATGCAGGGGGATGTGAGCTTTGGTCATTTTTAGAATGGTCTCCCTTTTATGAATTAACTAGCAGTAACTTCTCTGAGTAACTTCACTGGGAGAAAGCGAGATGATGGGGAAAGGGAACACAGAAAAGAAAAGGGAAAAAAAAAATCTACCTGGGAAAAGCCGCTGGGAAAGATGGAGAGTCTAGTACCCAGTAGATGGTGCTGTGATCAAATTCTAAAGCTGTCACACCAGCTGCTCAGAAACTGATAGAGAAGGCGAGGAGAAATGACAAGCTCATCAGTGCTAAAGGCATACAGTTAAATGGCTTCAGCCATTTCCCTCACTTTAGATAAAGATTAATCAGGATGACAACGACAGCGGCGATGAAGAAAGAGGAGGAGAAAGCAATGCTTCCTGCTAGAAACCGTGGGCTGCCGTGGTCAGCATGAGGCAAGGCTGAGTGGTCAGGGTCACACAGAGCCAAACAAATTTGTCTCCCCACAACTTCTGGGCCCTGCAATCCCCGTGGAAATCCCTGGAGAATCAGACAAGGGAAAAAAAGAAGCTTCGACACTGGACACTAACCAACACCCAGGGCACCTATAATCTCATCTGTACATTTTTCCACATTAAAAAAAAAAATCTGCCAGAAAAGCTGTTTACATTTTTTGTTCTTGTTGTTTTGTTTTTTGATTTTTTAAAAAAACAAATAACAAGGGTGGAGCCCAGTATGGAAATGATTGCTAATTTTTCTGATGTTCACTCTTGGCTTCCTCCAATATCCTTCAAGGTGTGGGTCACTCACTCGGGAGAAGGATGGGCAGTCTTGGTGAAGCTGGCATTCTGGGGGCAGCTGGGAAAGCAGGCACTGACCCTGCTGAGGGAGATGGAGCTGTGAAAGATAGTGGGAAGTACAGTGTGCTAAGATTTGCTGTGACCCCATAGTCAGCTGCCTTCTCGGGAGACCTCAAGAGTGCAAACCATCTCACACAGATACACAGAGCTAGCCTAGGCTCATTAACAAAGGGCCAGTGCATTGAAGACAGCATGTGCACAGTGCCCAGTATTCAGCTAGGAAGAATTGTTAGGGCAAAGGTCAAGGCCAGATGAGTACTGTTGACAGGCAGCTGACTGCTAGAGGCAGTGATGGGCTGGAAATAACGGATGGAGGTCCATGGTTCCACTACCAAGGAGGGTAAAGGGAGGCAGCCAGATCTCTACTCCTGGCATCTCCAAGCTCCACATTTACAGGTCAACCAACTGCTGATATGCAGACGATTTCCTTGTCTTTGTCCTTGTCCCCTAAATATCACAGCATAATGTCTGTCTACTTGGCACTGGCCACGTGTTAAACTATTACCAAAGCATCTAAAGATGAATTAAAGTACATGAGTGGGTAAGGGTGTATTCTATGAAAATGTCTCACCTAGCCATGAGTGAGTCAAGCGTCACTGGGTTTTGCTGTCCTTACAATACTGAGGGACAGCTACATGTTTTTATGCAGAAGGTGCTCAGCATTTGGAGCTTCCCACCTGGGAGTGGTCTGTTGACCTTGGTCCCATCCCAAGGATAAAACTGGGCAAGAGTACATAGAGCAGTAATGGAATAGGAAGAAAGTAGACCTAGTGCTTTACCCTGAAATCTCAGCATGCAACTGAGAAGAAGGGAGGAGGAGGAAGAAGATTGGGCAGTAGTCAGGAGGTAGGCATCAAAAGATCTGGCATGGGAGGAGCAGCTCTGAGAGGCAGCTGACTGAGACAGATGCAGATACTCACACCCAACTGTTGGAATGAAGTTGGGACCCCTGTGGTTGAATTAGGGAAAGGCTGGAAGAAGCTGAGGAGGGCAACACCATAGGACGATCGGCAGTCTCAACTGACCCAGATCCCTGAGATCTCTCAGACACTGAACCACCATCAAGGCAGCACGCACAAACTGGTCCGAGACACACATACAGCAGAGGACTGCCTGGTCCGGACTCAGTGGAAGAAGATGCACCTAACCCTTGAGGCCCCAGGGAGTGGGGAGGCCTGGCAAGGTGAGGGTGGGGTGGGGCCAGCCTCTTGGAGACCAAGGGAGGAAGAATGGGATGAGGAGCTGTGGGAGGGTGGACCAGGAGGGGGGCAATGACCAGACTGTAAAAAAATAAAGGTAATAAAAAAATTTTAAGAAAAGAGGTTGACAGAGGAGTAAAAGTCCAGGGCAGAGACCCTTCCTCACAACTAAGATCCTCAAGAGAATCTACTGGGTCCCCATGGTACCCCATGGCAAGCATGTGAGTTCAGCAGGTGTAATCCCAACTTTACTTACCAAAATTTCATCTCATCAACACTGTTCTAAGGAAAAAAGAAAAGAGAATCAGATGTTCAAACCAGAGTAGGGCTCATGGAGAGAGAGCAGTTTACGTGTGTGTTGTGTGTCTGTCTGTGTCTCTGTGCGCATGCGTGCGTGCGTGCGTGCGTGTGTGTGTGTGTGTGTGTGTGTGTGTGTGTGTGTGTAGGGGGCATTTGGTTTGTTTGTTTTGTTACAGGGTATGCTACATTTCCCAGGCTAGCCTTCACTACCAGGCCTAGTTCCTGCAATGTAGCTGAGCAGTCCAACACTGATGCCGCCCTGGGTTGGAAGAGGCACCAAGCTCAATGCAGGATTCTGGGCCTCTGGGTCTCTCTTCTAACAGGCATCAGCTGGCCTTTGGCATCTTTCTCACCTCAGGTCTCAGCAGACATTCCAATGAGAGGGATAAATAGAGACAGAGGCCCACGGAAATCTTCACTGCAGCCCAACTCGAAGGCACTACGGCCCCCTCAGCACCCTTTGCCTCCTCCTATGTGTTATGGCCACCCCTTCTTATCAGGTATGCATTTATACTTGTCTAAATGTTTTGGCATTTCTGGACTGGTGAGAAACACAGCAAAGTCAGGACACTTTTTTCATAAATCACGTTTGCCTGTGTAACACGTCTCTTGTTCCTCCACCACTGTGCTTTGGATGTGCTTCCCTGGGCTATAGAATTTCATCTAACCCACAGCAGGTTTCCACTAATAAGGGGTGTCAGCACCCTGATGCTTTCAGTATTGCAGTCCCTTCTAACATAACCCTAGTGCCGCAAGCAGGGCAGGTGCCGCCCACATCACAACCATGCACTCTCACGTGCAGACTCTATGTTCATTCTCAACACTGACCTGTTATGAGTCTGCCATTTAGAAGAGTCTCCCAGATCTGCCTGGTGGTTAGTGCAGTCACAAATTTTGGTTTTGCTACCATGTTCCTTCAAACACAAGTGCAGGGACGTGGCCTGGGTCAGTATCATACACTGGATATAGGTTGACTCTGCTACTGTTTCACCTGCAAAGGTCTCAGCCTTGTCTTTGAACCATTGC
Organism: Arvicanthis niloticus; assembly: GCF_011762505.2. Lineage (NCBI taxonomy): Eukaryota > Metazoa > Chordata > Mammalia > Rodentia > Muridae > Arvicanthis > Arvicanthis niloticus. The sequence continues at coordinate 98,643,104 of NC_047658.1, read as the reverse complement.
CTTCCTCTGTGTCTCACACAGTGTTGCTGAAATACCATGTGGATAGATCCACATCTGAGCAGAGGGAAAGTAATTTGTAATCGGCTAAGGACTTTACCACAAAGGAGTAATAATGAGCCGTTGCTCCGTATTGATCACCACCTAGTGTTCCATCCTCCCAAGCAATGGTGCAGCTTTGCAAATAATGAAAACCGTGAATTTACTCCCACCCAGATCCAAGCAGGATACCACCCCCTCCCTGGGTCTATACTGTGGGGGACGGAGGGGTGGGGATTTCAAGAAAGGAGCTGTGAAGAGGAAGGCACAGTTCTCGGCTGCATGGAATTTAGCCTGGCAGGGACCCAGAACTGTAAACAAGTAATTACACAGATGAGCATTTAATTACACATGCAATAGATGCCTAGAAGGAATGGGGAGTTGGGTGGGGGATCCTGCAAGCAATGGGACTGCCCGGCCTCATCAGGGAGCAGGTGTCCCTAAGACAGTGTCCCTGCAACGGAGACCTAAAGCAACCAGAACTTCAAGAAGGAAAGAAAAAGCAAGAAACTGAGGGAGGCTGGTTGAGAACCTGATTACGCGTACTTCCTCCAGACAGCTCCTGCCTTTCAACCTCTGTGGCTGACAGCAACAAAATGACAGCAACAGCCTCTGTGGCCCTTGGCAGAGATGAAGGATTGCCCTGGATCTTCAATGGGTGTCAAGTACCAAGCCTTATCTACTACAGCCTGCTCAGGTCCACAGAGCCCTGGGGCTATTTTTCCCAGAATTCCTTTCCCTGTGTGTTTTGGGATAGGGCCAACTAATCCTGCTATGCAAGATCCCATCAGTGAAAGTGAGAGTTGGACCTTGACTCTAGGGGTAGGTAGCTACACAAAGGTGCATGTACCCCACTATCAGGTCTGCAGACTGAGGCCAGCTCACCCTCCTTGGAGCTGAAGGTGGGTGAGGTTAGCAGAGCTGTCCTCCATGACCCCAAGTTTGCAGAGGTCAGGATAGGCGGTGTCAAAAGGAGACTCGATCTCCTGCTAAGTCACTGCTTGTCTGCCTACCCTTCTCGATGCTCTGTAAACCCTCATCTCTGTAACGAGGTCCATCTTCTAAACCCGGAGACCCAGCCCGAAAGAAAGAGCCCTGCTGAAATAGCTCACACTAAGGTGACAGCATTTGGTGCATCTTCTCTGTGGGTCTTCAAAGCCACTGTTTGAGAACCCAAATAGACATGTGGTTGTGGGAGTGGTAACATCTGCAGGCACCCGTCATGGAAGTCACCCTTTGCAGGTGAGCAGGTCCTGTAGTGGCATATGGTGACACTACAGGATGGCAGTCATAGTCCAGGATGGAAACATATGTATTTTTCTGGTGCCAGTAAGACTCTTCTTGGCCCTGGGGAGGAAAAGGAAAGTCCGGACTAATTAATCTCCCTACATTTACATATTGATCAAAAAAAGCTACAGGTACAGAAACTAGGTACAGAAAATGTTCAAAGACACTTGTCACTTTTCAAGGCTGAGAAGTGCTTCCCCCACCCCTCTGCCTACCGAAAGTTTCCTGAGGTAAGGAAGGTCTTCTCCAGTATGCAGTCTTCCCAGGCTGCTGCTGACAGGGACTGGGCTCATCTCTGTGGAATCCAGCATAGAAGGGAAGGGTAGAAGAATTGGAATTGTTCTAAAGATAAGAAGAAGAGGAAGGATGGGGGAGAATGGAGGGGAGTTGTGGAGAGGGGAGGAGAGTGGAGGGGAGTTGTGGAGAGGGGAGGAGAAAGAAGAGGCTCTTCCTTGTTTTTTTTTCTACCATCACTTCCTATCTTTTTCCTTAAATTTGGAGTTGAATAAATTTTGAGAACACGAGGCCAAAAAGCTAAAATTTCTTACTCCAGATCTCACAAAGGAAGCTCAAAGCCAATCTAAGGTAACAAATTTGCTTCATCTTAATTTCTTTTCTGGAGTTAATTTTCTAGAGTTTAGTCTGTATCTGTATATGAATTTATATTGTAGCATTTATAGATTGGGGCTGACCTTAAAAATATAAATAGGCTGAGCAGCTAGCTCTGCGGGTGAGGGTGCTTGCTGGCAAGCTTGATGACCTGAGTTCAAGTCCTGGGTTCTACATGTAAAAGGAGAGAAGAGACTCTTACAAGATGCGCTCTGTGCCATGGCGAGAGCACATCTACTCCCACACATACACACCTGCAGCTCACACACACACGCAGACCCTACACACATATAAATATGATTAATATGTTATAAATACCACAAATAATATAGAAATAAAAAGACAAATAGAATAGAACAAGAGGCCAGGCAGGGTATATAGTTGTACAGGTGGCTCAGCAGTTAAAATTATGCATTGCTTCTGCAGAAGACCCACATGTTAGTTCACATTCACATTTCCGACACTCATATCGGGGTACTCAAACTGTCCGGAACTCCAGTTTCAGGGGATCTGATCCATTTTCTGGCCGCCACAGGCATCTGTACACATATGCATAGGGCTATACACAGACAGACAGACAGACAGACAGACAGACACACACACACACACACACACACACACACACAATTAAAAATAAAATATTCTTTAAAATAGAGAGAAAGAGAGAGCGAGAGAGCCAGAGACAGAGAGAGCGACAGAGAGACAGCACAGGTCAATAGAATCATAGAATCCAGCCTTAGCATGATACAAGGACACAAATATGAATCAGGGGTGAAACCATCTCAGCCCGTGAACAGGGAGCTTGCTGGCCATTGGTGGCGCTGGACTCTCATTTCAAATAGGTACCATTTGAGAAATGTCCTGCTCTGAAACATGGGAAAATGAGGAATTATAGAGCCTATCTAACAAATCAAAAATAAATGAAGTAACAACATAAAGGTAGATTTACCGTTATTTATAATTTAGCATTTTTACCTTGTTTTCAATTGTCTCTCGTCCTCTTCATTTGAGCAGCCCATTACATTTTATTATGCTAAACCCTATCTTCTGTCACATAAATTACAGTTAAAGATCTTAATATTAAAGCCTCTTAGCTCAGAGACCATATTTCAAGCTTTGTTCAAACCAGACGTTAATGCTGGAATTGAACACAGAACGCTCTGTCTTCATTACCTACCATCTCAGAAGCATAATACAATTTTTGCTATATATGGCACAAAAATGCCTCTTGGTATAACACTGAATTATGGAGATATATTGATTTCTGCAGTATTTTGACAAAACAATAAAACTAAACCTGTTAGCTGCTAAACAGACACCCGGACATCAGCCCAGCCATGATAGCAGCAGTCATGAAGATAAAGACTTCATCTAGCCCAGTTACAACAGGAACTATTCAAACCCTCGCCTGCCCTGCTAGTTCCTGGTGCACACACTGCTGTCAATTTTATGGTCTTTTCTTCCCAAAGAGTGAAGAGAAAGTTTTCTCATTGGCGTGAATTGGAATCTTAAGCCTCACTTACTAGTTGGGGGACCTTGAGCTCTCGGTGATTGGGTCTCTTCGTGAGTCAAATGTACAACATGAATCCGGCTCCTGAAACAGTGCTACACAGGTAGCGTGAGGCACTCTAGGGCCCCGAGATGCAAGATCACAGTGTACCCTTCTTTGGTCTCTCTCTTTCCCCATTGTCCGAGGCCCATTTTGCCTGTTTTCTGTCTCCATTTGCTCATGAAGGAAGGGAGGCAATATCCAGATCTGGCCAACCCCAGAGGGTTATTTGAGGACAAAGTGCAATAAGAAATATAACTGTGCTTTGCAAAGGAAAAACGCTACGCACGCATGAAGGATTATTACCACAAATCAGACTTACAAGCACCCTCGGAGTGCTGTGCCGTTTCGAGTCAGGCATTTGGCCAGCACAGAGAAAGGACTTCTCAAAGATAAATCAGTGTGTCCTTTTCCCCCCAGTAATGGTGACAGTAACTGCAGCAGACCATACACGTAACTTTTCCCCCAAGTAATGAGGCAGCATTGCCACCACCTTGGTTCACAGGTATTAGGTTCCTACAAGGAGCCAAGCCTGGAATACTGTCACCTGGCATAGTGGTCTCGTTTCATCCTGTGACTATTGGGAATGTGGACACCAGTATAATGTGTGTATGTTTTGACAGTGAAGATTCTCAGAGTGAGGGCCCACAGTCTTACCCAAGCATCATGGCTGCTGAGTGGTGGTAGAACAGGATGAGATGCAGCTGCCTGTTCCATGCCCAATCTATAAATGCTAAGAGATTAATTCATATTACTCTACACCGGCCTCTGAGATGGCTCCTGACCTGGTAGGTCTTCAGGTGGGTGCAAAACAACTGAGAATCTCTAAGGTTTTCAGTTTTTACAACCGGTGGTGGTTTAGTCCAAGTCACCTGAGCCAGTTGTCAAAATAGCTGAACTGAGCCAAGGCTTGAACAGTACTCCTGATGCTAGGTCACATTTGAGGAAGAGAGGAGATTTTGAAGCAAGAAGATTAGGGTTTGAGTCTTGGCATCACTATTGCCAAAGCAGAGTGATTCTGAGCAAGACCCTTAGCAGCATCTCCAAGCAAGAGACCCACCTTCTTTAATCCTTAGTTTTCTTCTTTCTGTTTTTTGTTTGTTTCTTCTTCTTCTTCTTCTTCTTCTTCTTCTTCTTCTTCTTCTTCTTCTTCTTCTTCTTCTTCTTCTTCTTCTTCTTCCTTTTCTTCTTTTTCTTATTCTTGTTTTTGTTTTTGACAGCATCTTACCATGTAGTGCTGGCTTGACTGGACTTCACTATGTAGACAAGGCTGGCCATAAATTCAGTCACCTGCCTCCCTGAAGGCTGGTATTAAAGACATGTGTCACTACCCCCAGCCAACCTAGCTTCTAAATGGTGGATTATAACCACATATGGGGGGTGACATTAGTAAATCTGGGGATCACAAAAATCTTGGCAACAGTAAAGGCTTTCTAAACATGTACTGACCAAAAATTAATTCAAAATCAAACACATACATGAAGGAGGTGTTTCTGACAACCTGCCCATGTGCATTGCATGGCTTCACTTCAATCCTGACTGTGAACACACAACACACACACACACACACACACTTTGTACAGCACATGACATCACCCCATGCGTAGACCAGAGGATGCTGTTCAGACACCTGGGTTCAGACTTGAGACTGTTGGAGGTTATGAATTACAGTGTTTGCACCATCCATATCAAGTTTTCTTATCTTTAGTGGCTTACACACAGAAAATAGTCTTTTCTAACTTCCTAACAATATTCCTCTATGTATAAGTAACACATTAACTGAAATTAATGTTTGAAATGTTTGACTTTTAAAACTGCTCCTTGAGTTTCTGGCTTAAATTTTATTTTTTAAATATTTTTTAAATTAAATTAATCTTGGAATTAGGACAAATTTTCAATAACTTATGTAATGGCCCTACATATACTACCACCATTTCATATACATATTTATGCAAAACAGTGTTCTCAGCACTGACATAAAATCCAAAGATTGATAAACTCTGAAAACCACTGAGGAGGCTCTACATCCTGAAGTAGCAAATATTCAGCCAAGATACTGTGCATGTCTGTCTGTCTGTCTGTCTGTGTATGTGTCTGTGTGTCCATCTTATTAGTATGCAAGTTTGCTTTCATCTTTAACAGATAAAGTTATATGCATACCAGAAACTCTTTTGAAATAAATTTCTGTAGAATTTATTATCAGTCAGTGTTTTATTTGTATGTATATTTTATATATTGTGTACCCATGGTCACGTGAAAATTTCTAGGGCAAAGGGAGTCATGATTAAAAAGATTTTAAGAAGCATAAGGCTGCCAAAATGGCTCAGTGGGTAAAGACAGTTGTCACCGTCTATCCTGGTCTTCACACTGGAAACAACAAAGTGGAAGAAGAGAACAGGTTCCACAGAACTTCCCTCTAGTCTCTAAATGCACACTGTGCCACTCCTGTGTTCACACTCTCCTCAACTGCGCATGTGCTTGTGTGCACACGCGCGCGCGCGCGCGCGCGCGCGCGCGCGCACACACACACACACACACAGAGGCACACAATAAATGTAAATTTAAAAGCTTAAAAATAAGCCCCAATTTTCAACAAAATGCTATTCTCTCACAAGCCTGGAGGTGAGATCAAGGTGTCAGCTGGGTGGAGTGCCCTCTTTCCTCCCTCCCCCCCAACCCCCCAAAGGCTAAAAGAAGAAATTCTTACTGTGACTTCTTACTCAACCTAGGAAGGTCTTACCTTAAAGTCACCATCGCAGGTTCTGAGGCTTAAGGCATAGATACATCTTTTTGGAGACCACCTTTTTCAGCCAACCACGCTGAAATACAGACATTCTTCCTGGCGCTCTGTTACTGCACTACAATACACAGTGTTCTTTGTCAACTTGACACCAGCTTGGATTATCTGGAAGAGGAACCTGCAACTGTTGTCATTAATTTTATAATGCTTTCATCAGACTGACCTATGGAAAAACCTGTGGGACATTTTTAAATTACTGATTGTCGTGGGAGGGCCCAACCCATTGTGGGTTATGCTACTCCTGGGCAGGTGGTCTTAAGTTATATAAGCAAGCAGGCTCTGTAAAGCCATGAGAGAAGGCCAGTAAGCAGCACTCCTCCATGGCTTCTCCTTCAGTTCCTGCCTCCAGGTTACTGCTTGAGCTCCTGCCCTGACTTCCATGATGAACTGTAAAGTATAAACTAAATTAAACATTTTCCTTCCCAGGTTGCTTTAGATCATGGCCTGTGTGGTGGTTTGATTGAGGATGGCCTCATAGACTCATATATGTCGATGTTTGTTTCCCAGTTGGTGATCTGTTTGTGATCAATTAGGAGGTGTGGTCTCGATGGAGGTGTGTCACTGTGGGTGGACTTTGCAGTTTCAAAACCTCTTACCAGACCTAGTCTTTCTCTTCTTCCTTCTTATGGATCAGATGTGAGCTCTCAGTGACTGTTACAGAGCAAAGCCTATTGTTACCACCATGCTCCCCACTATAATGGCCACAGACTAACCCTCTGAGATGTAAGCAAGCCCCAATTAAATTCTTTCGTGTAAAGGTTGCCTTGTAGCAATACAAAAGTAACTAAGACAGCATTTATCACAGCAATAGAGAGCAGACTAAAGCAACACCCCTGGCAGGACACCCCTTACATCCAGATAGGGAAACATTTTCCAGCTCCAGCATCCCTGGGTCCTCACCTGCAAAGCTGAACTAATCACAGAAGCAGTCCTCAGGGTCTGTTGGTTACAAAAAGCTTACCCTTGTTCTGAAAACCTAGTAAGCACTCAATAAAAATTATTTCATTTCCCCTCTCAGGACAGATTACAGAGACATGCTCTTCCTCTGAAAAGCTGAAGGTGCCAAGACAGAGTAGCAAAAGGAAACATTTGCACATTGTCAGAAAGCCTTGAAAAGAAAAGGACCCACCCCCACCTCCCATTCCACCCCCACCCCTATCATTCATCCCCCACCCCACCCACCCCTGCTGCTGGGTCCAGACAAAGGGACTGGCAGTTCCAGGAGAGCTTCAATTCTCACACCTGTGCTGCCCTCACCTATGGACGCACCAGGAAAGCAAATTGGGTTTACGTTGCAAATAGAAAATGATGACGCTAATTATCTTACATTGTAGCGCCCAGGATGGTTCTCGGCAGCACTTTGCCTCGCATTATCTTGTTTGATCACACTATGAAAGAAGAGACTTCCATCTCAGGTGTTCAGGGCTCTGTGCAGAGTTCCAGGCAGCTTCCCCCACTTCCCCAGGAGTGGGGGCTGGAGACTTCCATCTCAAGTGTTCAGGACTCTGTGGGGAGTTCCAGGCAGCCTCCCTCCTCCCCAGGATGGGGAGTGCATCTTGAGGCTATTTGTTGCTATTTTGTTTCAGTAAAGGGGAAGACTCGATCAAAGGCATTGCTTCCTCACAGCTAAGTCTTCCCAAGCAGCAATGGAAAGATAGGCCTGCTTCTAAGTTTGGAGCTCAGGGAACTAGCCTTCAGGTGAAGTCATCTGGAAGTCACTGTGTTCCTGTAATGTCACAAGATAGGACAGAGTTGCTGGTGTCAATTGATGTTTTGACTTCCCACAGGACAAGCAGAGCCTCTCTAACCACCAGCTCCTATGACCAGATGGTCAGTCTCTTGGAACCCCTACCACCATGAATATACCGGAATTACTGACATCTATGGAGAAATAACTTCAGTGGAGCCTTCTAATGATCACCCCAACCTGGCGCACAACTGTTTCTGCACCAAGAAGATAGAGTGTTCTGTTGGGGTCTGTTAGCAGCAGAGAAATCACTCCTTCAAAATACCCAAGTTTGGGGCTGGGGGAGATGATCCACAACCTCAATTTCATTTTGGTTTTTGAGAATCCCTCTGTATTAGGAAAGAGATTTTCTTTATAAAGGTTTTTCATTTTCTTACATCTTTTTTCCCATTATCGCTGAAAAGAGAAGTGGTTGGGCCATACTGAAAAAGGGGTAAACATCGCGTACTGCAGGTGGAAGCATCTGCCTCCCATTTTGTAGAATCCCCTTGGGTAAAATCTCACCCAGAATCGGCTCGTTTTATGTATATGTCTGAAAAGAGAGAAGGACGAAGGCCCATTCCCATTTAAAAGCTACAACTATTCCTGGGCATGCAGGACCAAGCCCATCAGAGGAATGCTTAGAGGAGGGCCCTCCAACTACCTGGTCCTCAACCTTCCCCTTTTGCTATTGGGAGAATAAAATATTTGCTAATAAATGAATCATTTTTCCCAGGGAGCACCCTTCTCTCAGGATAACATATTCTTTAACTACAAAGAATCTCAAATGGCAGGCTTCTTATCCCCCCACCCTGCCTCCCCTATCTTGGTCCCATCTCTCCCTCTCTTATTTCCAACGATCAGATGGAGCTCTGAGAGCCGGTCTTCTGGAGACATCTCCTGGAAGGCTCTCAGCCCAGCGAAGCCTGCCCACCCCGTTTGCCTCACTCATGCTAAATGATGCCGTTTTGTTTCGTTCATTTATAGGGCTACTCTTTCATTAGAGGCATGTTTATTAACTGGTAGCTGTTAATTATATAAGAAGATAATTTCATGTAAATGTTGGATTTAAAAGCAGTCTATCTGGCGTGCTTGCTGTTTAACAAGAAGGCTTTGGGATTTGGTTTTTGTTGCTCCTATGTGAGCGAAGCAACTAATTGATTCAGGTGATTGAATGAAAAACGCATCGTAATTGCTTTACCCCATCAAGCAGCTACTAGAACTATTTAATGCTGGCAGGGGGACAACAGCCTCTATGATACACTGCCTCTCGGTGTATTGCCCTAATAAGACACCCTTTGGGCCCTTGGTTAACAAAGGGATGTTTAGATGGGGTCCTGGTGGTCCTTTATCTAAGAGCAGAAAGAGCAGCCCTGGGGATTGCATTATTCAGGATTTTTTAAAAATTCAAAAAGGAAAGAGGGGGGGAAAGTCCACTTTTGTCTCAATTATCTAGATAATTGCCCACCCACTCCCAGCCTCTAAGGCTTTGTGATTGCCTAGAGACCACTTCAGGGGAACACGATGTTCTCTACACAGCGGTAAGACACAGGGACTCTCCAGATTGTCTTCTGGAAGATTTCCAAGTAGAGAGAAAGAAATATTGGAAGGAGAGATGAGGACAATCTCACCTATACCCACTTATGAAAACAAGGGCCACATGTCCCAGGAGTGATATTGGCCATCAAACAGGTTTGGCTTGGAACGGAGTAAACAAAACCCACCAGCTCAGACTGCTTGGTGCCACAGCTGAGGGTAGGCTACATGCTGGTGCTAGACCCAGGCCCTAAGGCCAAGCATTCCAAGATTGCGCCCTGACCCTCACTGGAAATGAAACTCAGCCCTGTGGGTACATTCAGAGGGCTGGGTTCCGTGTCCACTGCTCTGTAAAGAATGGTTTCGGTGTACAGGTAACATCCTCAGACGATTTCACCACTGCCACCCCATTTTCAGAAAGAGAGACTAAGGCCACTGAACACGTTGGTAGGAAGCATCAGAGGTGACATTTGAAGCTGGATCTCCTTGATTTGGTGTACTTTGGTTTAAATCATAGAAACTTCAAGTGCTCAGTACAGCTTTGGCCATATGGAAGGTGACCTTGGTATTGGTTGTTATTGTCCTATTGTGGCGGACTAACTGCTTCTGGTAAACCTTTCATCTGAGATGTGCCTGGCTAACCATGAGTTGTCCATGCTCCATGGAAGACTATGGGTTTCCAGGTAGCCCCAGTGGTTACCCTTGTCTTGGTTATCCTTTGTGACAGGCCTTCAAGTCAACCAAATCAGTCTTACTCTTAAAGCAATGTCCCTGCTCTCCTGGGGCCACCCAACTGGAACCTTCTCACCTACAGTGATCATTCTAGCCCCTCTAGCAAGAAACATTCAAACTGGATTGCCATGCTGAGCTTCATACATGTACATGCATGCATTCTATGTTACATTAAGTAATGCTGACTTACAACTTAAAAGAGAGAAACACTACACTGTGCATCATGAAGCTTTCCCAATTTGAACCCAACCACACCCAAGTCAAAGAGACCCACCCACTTCTCACATGCAAGAGAACAAAAGCCAAAGCTGGCTCTCCGTTTCATCATAACCTCTTCCATTACACCAAACACCACCAACAGCAGGACAAAAAGAGGCAAAATTAACAGGAATTAACACAGATTAACCTTGAAACGTGTTCTCATCCACCAGTGTGATTTATTTAGCATTTCTAAAGGAGGGAGTATTTCCAGTGGCTGTGGTAATAATCGTCCAGATGAACGCCTATCACAGTGGAAGACATTTGGTTAACTGGGTATCACAATAATGGCCATGAGTTACTTAGGCCCTCCTCTCCTGGTGACCAATATAATACTTATTGGAATTAAATAGCATCTAATTTTAACATTCTTTTGTTAATTAAGAGCCCCAACCCTCATGAGACCCCCTGCAGACATGGCTGTCTATGCATCCTGGCTTATGTTTTTCTGTTATTGTCAAAGAGATACGAGTGCTTTGTTCAGAGACACCTTGCCAATGAGACCCCTCTTTCCACACACTGGCAAAAATAAGATGAGAAGTGATAGAAGAACACAGTATGGGCCCATTTCTAGATCATGTCTTTGTGACTTTGGTGGTCCTGAGTGTCAGCCATATGCAGTGACATGAACCACATCACCAGTGTATGGTATTCGTGAGCTATATCACTATTGTGTAGCACCAGTGAGCTGCATCTCTACTGTACCGGGTTGGTGGGCTGTATCATTGTTGGGCAGCACTGGTGAGCTGTATCACTGTGGTGCAGCACTGGAGAGCTGCATCACTACTGTATAGTGTTGGTGAGCTGCATCCCTATTGGGCAGTGCTAGTGATTGTATCTCTATTGTGCAGTGCTGGTGAGTTGTATCACTATTGTGCAGTGCTGGTGAGCTGCTTTACTGTTTAATACTGGAGAGCTGCATCACTATTGTGCAGTGCTGGCAAGTTCCATCACTGTTGTGCAGTGCTGGTGAGCTGCATCACTACTGTGGAGTGTTGGTAAAACGTAAGGGCTTTCATCAATAAGTGGCTGAGGAGTGCCCATGTTTGGCTGGCTGGATGATGGTTTGGTCCTTCCCACACTAATGTACTAGAATCTGGGAAGCACCACGTTTGTCCCAATTGAAGACACCTTGTGAAGTTGCTCAACTAACAAACTTATGCTTTGTAGAAAGGGCTCTCAATGTGATGGGCATGACTTCTTGGTTCTGGGTTGATCACAGCCTTCCAGGAACTACATCAGGAATAAAGAGAACTCATTGGGCCATAAGGAATTCTGGGATAGACCATAATTAAAGATGAGGTGAAGTGTTCACACTTGGGTGAATCTGCAGCCCAGCTGTGTTAGAGTACAATTTGAGAATAAAGGAACTTGCTCGGCTTCTCTGTGCATGTTCCTTCACCTCCATCTCTGCTTCTCCTTCAAACCTCTTCCCATCCATCCAATTGGCCCATGCTCACCTGGCACTCTTTGGTCCTTACTACCTGTTCTGGCTTCTCTATCTCTCCTACTGATAATTCTTTCCCCCAGAGGGAAAACAAGGGTCTTGTATGCCCTAGCTGAACCATACTTATGTGATTATGGGCTGGACCCAGAGGCATTAGACCTGTAGGTCCAGGGCTAGGATTCATCAGTGTGACTAGAACTGAGTAAAGCTACTATATCATATATTTGCTTGTGTGGCCAGGAGGTACAGCACACTGAGGCTTGAACCCCATTCTGACACCATTTAAAAGGATCCTGGATGCAACAATGTATTGTTACTAGAAAAGGGAGAGGGGAGAAGGTCACCAGGACATACAATCAAAAGCCCCTCAGATGGCTCCAAGTAGAAAACATTCAGCCTTGAAGACTGTTCTCTCATCACTTGCCTCTGTTTCAAGCCAGATAGCAAATGTCTTAAATTTGTACAAATCATACCAAGCAAAGAATTCTGTTGTTGAGCTGTGAATGGCATCTCTGAGTTCACTATGATGTAATGTGGATTAAATAGCCCAACCCATTGATCAGTCATTAGTCTAAGCACAGGACTCGTTCTTTAGACTTCTCCATTGGTGAATGTTTTTGTTGAGGGACAGGAAGATTTATGATCAAATTATCCATTCAATGACACAGCACAGGACCCTGGAAATCACCAAAGTCGTTCGTGTCACTTTGGATGATGATTCAACACTCAGTTATTGATCTTCCTGAGGTTTGGGGATTTTGTCCATACCATGACAGAACAGCTAGTTTAAAAGTTAAAAAAAAAAAAAAAAAAAAAAAAAAAAAATCAGGTTGATCGAAGAAAGCACTACATTCCAAGTACCAGTGTACTGTGACCTAAGGTTTTCTTTGCCATGGTTATTTGAAATCTGAGGTCTAAGGAGCCACAGCCTCTAAAAGAAAGGCAAAGACATCCCATGGGAAAGTGGAGCCTCACTTCTGTAAGTGGGAGAATATAACTTATTCACTCTGGATTTCTCATTATTCTTGGAAGGAAGTGGACTCTGGGCCTCATGATATCTTGCTAGATTACCTACTTCCTATATAGTTAAACAGCCTTCCCCAAAATGGAAGCTAACACCATGAACCAGAGACTTTAAGCAACAGGGGCAGTAGTAGACTACTGCTACTACTCTTAGCCAGACTGGATGAAGCCCTTGCTGGTTACTGACAGGAGGACCCCAGTGCCACATACCCACCACTGGCACTGTTTCTCCAGAAGACTCTTCAAGAAGCCAAACTGAGAAGCTACTAGAGAGATTTCTAAGGGTGACAGGAATGTGGTGTTTTTTGAGAACAGAGACCAAAAAAGATCCAAGGTTCAGAGAGGACATTGTCATCCCTTCCCCAGACAGGTCTTACCCAGGCATAAAGGGTGTAGGGATGCCGAGGATGCCCAAAGGTGTCAAGTAAAAACTAGTACAGTGAGTTTGAAGAAAGGCAAGCTCACCTTGACACCTTAATTCCATCAAGAAGCAGTTGTTTCTATCAAGACCAAGATGGTGGAAAAAAAGAAGCTTATCCTTGGCTTGATTCTTGGTTGCATCAAGGTCCCTCCTACCTCAAGGCCCCTCACCTTCAGTTTTCTCTACCTGGGACAAGTCTCCCCTCTTCTCAGCCACAACCTTCAGATTCCAGTTCGTGTTTCACTCCATTTGGGAAGCCTTACTAGATTCCTCCACTACCCACCCAGTGACCCATCGCCACCAAGCTCCCTAGGTCTTCCCTCACAATGTTGTATTTAATTGTCTCTCATCTGAGTCTGCTTTATGGAAGGGTAAGCCACTGCATTTCTGTTCATTCTTGTGTCCCAGGATCTTCACTTGCCTCACCTATAGTGGGCACCCAATATTTCCTATGTGAATAAAACAGATGAACTGAGAAGCACACTGACCAGCCTGGATTGGCCAAGCTGGTGGTGCTTTGACACACTCTTCCTTTTGCTTTGGAGTATGGATTATAGTTTTCTGGTCCTTTTATAAAGTCCCTCTGCAGTCTCTATGACTGAGTGTGCTGAGCTCAGAGCAATCTCTAGAAGAGACAAGCTGGAAGAAAATGAGAAAACACCAACTCCAAAGTCCTTACTTCCCAGCATGTAGATGGCAGACATGATAGAGGAGAGCATCAAAAGTTAGGTGGGAGCATTACTATGGTGACACCCTGGGCCTCTGACATCACAGATTTCCCAGAGGCCTGTTCATGAGCTGGATCTTTACTAAATATAAACTGCAGCCTATACAATGTTTCTGGTGTTAGGAATTCAGCTGTAAGGAAGCCAGACAGAAAGCCTGTCCTTGAGTGGCTAACATGCTAGGGGAACGGCAGGCAAGAAACAAGTAGGGGGGACATTTGGTACCTAGGTGCCATGAAAAGTCATTGGGATGAGGTGAAGGGTGGGGAGGGCTGCTGGTGGGAACTGGTGCACAGGAAACCCTCTGCATGAAACTGACATCTAAGAAAGAGCAGAAGGAGCACAGGCCCAAGCCTTCCAGGCAACAGAGACCCAGAGAAGTGGCTTCTGCATTTGACTTGGGAACGCTTGAAGAATGAAGCATACAACAGTTAAGAGTGTTTGCTGCTCCTCCAAGGGAAGAGCTCAGTTCCTAGCACCCACATCATGTGCCTCACAACAACTTGTAACTTTCAAGTCCAGGGAGTCCGATGCCCTCCTTTTCCTTCTATAGACACACACACACAAACACACACACACACGGTATACACTCATGGTATATACAGAGACACATGCACATATGCACATAAATAAAAATAAATCTTTAAAAAATGGAGTACAATGGCCGGCTGGTAATCAAATAAATATCTCTTTGGAAACTGACTGGCTTCTTCTTAGAGCCCAGCCATTAGGAGAGGTTCAAAGAGTGGGATGGCTATGTCTGGCAAGAGTCCAGAGGACATGTGAGCCTAGAATCGTGGGCTATGGCTGTTCAATGAGGTCTTTGACAAGTAAGCAGACGAGGAAGTAGCAGGAACAACACCTGATGTTGTGGACTGTATCTTGACTATCTCCCAAAGGCTCACATGTTATGGGTTGGGTCCCCAGACAACGGTACAATTCGTGGACCTAAAAGAAGAGCTTCCTTTCCCTGGAGCATGTCTTAGAAGGGGACTGTGGGACCCAAGTCTCTTCTGTCTCTCTTGCTTCCTGACCAGGAGAAAAGCAATGAGGTCAATGGGTCACTCACTAAGGCTGCCACAAGCATGAGCCCAAATCATCCCCCACGTCTTTGTTACAGTGACAGAAAGCTGCCTGCCACACCCAGGCATCTGCTTCTGCAGTTTTCCTCTCTCACCAGGCTCAGCATCTCCCAAAAGGCACGTGGCCCAGCAAATGCTGCAGCAGACAGAGAGACAAACAGCAAACATTTTCAAAACCTCTAGAACCACAAATGGATGGCATTAGCCCCCACTAAGCCAGCCTCTCCTGCCTCCAGGAGAGCCCTAGGGAGCTGCTGAGTCACACGCCCTCCCTCCCTCCCACCTCTGAGTGCAGAGCCTTCCAGGTTCATGAACTTTCTAATTGGGAGCCAAGTAACAAGCCATTTCTCAGTGGAACAGAACAGTTTGTGACTTGGTCGCTGTTTTGTATGCTAAAGCATCCAATCCTCAGAGACATCAATAGAAAGCTTCACTCCTTCCCTTTATCCAGATCTGTGAACACTGCAGCCAGCAAGTCTATTTACAGATGAATCTCTCTGGCAGTGCTGATTCATTTTTTTTAGTTCTGTGTTTAAGATAGGGTCTATGAAGCCTAGGTTAGCCTAGAGCTAAGAAGGAGTGACCTTAAACTCTTGATTGTCCTGCCTTCACCACACTCAGTTCTGTAAAGTGTCATAACTTTGTGCATGTTAGGATAATTCTCGACCAACCCAGCTACACCTTCAACCGCATCAGTGCTAATTCTGTTTGGCTGCAAAAGCTGCTGTTGTCACTAGAGCCAGGGTCTGTCCACTCCAAGAAAGGCTGAGTCTCTATTGTAAGAGCTCTGTCCATAGGTTTTCTGCAGGGATGTAGAAGTGAGCACTTTAATTCAACTCCCTCTGGCTCCCAACACTAGGAACGTCTTCTGATCCTTAGTTTCTTCTCTCTGCCATGAGGGTCACAGACAGACTAAATAATGTCATAGAGACCAGTGTTTCATTCTCTAACACTCACCTACTAGTTACCCCTGCCAATGCCTCTTTATCTTGCCCTTGGGCTCACTACCCACCCTGTCTTTGAAGCTCTGTGTGAATTCTATGGTCCTGTAAAGACTTCTGAGCTGAAGACATGACCATTCCAGATTTACTCAGTACTTGGACTCTGGGCCCAGCCTTGCTTAACATCCTACCAAGTGGTACCCAAGATCTATTCCCAAATTATGTGTACAGAAGCCTTCTTGTCTGCATATTCTCCCAAGACTCAAGTATATATCTTTCTCAGTAGCCATCTCTACACCTTCTGTCGTGCGTGTCCCCCTCTTCTTCTACCCCAAAGAATTGTTACCAAGTAGAACTGCCAACAGCCACTAAAGCAGAAGCCCAAACTCCAAACATGAATGTTGTTCATGGTTTTCACTTTGCTTTCTTTTTTGAAAAAAAAACGTTTAAGCTTTGAAGAGATATTAATTTCTTTTTTTCACTGACTTCCTGGAAATGCATAGGAAAGCCTTTTACCCTACAGTGTCATGGGGAAATGATCATTTATTTAAGATCCTAAGTCTATCCACATTGTTAATTGACTTAATATAATTTTAAAAGTTTAGATCTTTTAGTAAGGACCAAGAATGCCTCTGGAAGCCAGAGACTTCTAGCCCAGAGATAGCCAGCCTTGGTGCATCACAAATAATGCCCATCTATCACCACCCTCCTCTCCTCCTCTTGCAAGACCTGACACATAGGACGCAAATGACAGTGACAACCATGCGGAGCATGGATGAGCCTCACTTGACCAACAGCTCTAGTGCATGCTCTTCACCAGAATGAGGATGTTTTTAGGTTGTACTTTAAAGTTAAAACAAATCTTTCCCAATAAGGAGCTGAGGGAAAAAAAAATGGCTTGACTGTCTTATTTCAATTTTGAGACCCACATGAAGGCCACATTGGAAAACCATAGCATATACTAAGACAAATCACAATGAAGATGATCGTGCCTAACAGTAGGGCAATTCTAAGAGCGACAAGAATAACACAGAGGAGGAGGTGCTGAACAGATCTCTGTGGGTGAAGGGAAAATGAGTTTCTAAACAGTAATCTGATAACATTGCTCATTTGTCTGTACCGTGTCCGTCACACTGTCCATTGTGATCACCAGCATCCAAGAGATAAGGAGATTTGCTAAAAGACAAACTACTGAAGTAGAAGAGTCCTGGGTGTCTGTTACCATTGATGCTGTGGTTGCTGGGTTCACTGAGCTTATATCAAGGCAAGTCCCTGCCCAGATCCTGAAGAGTGCTGGACCTCTCATAACCAGAGAGAATGAGAAGGACATACCTGCCGATATGAACACAGCCTAACACTTCACTGCCTCAAGGGAAACTTCATACACTGTTTCATTAAAATCCCCTTCACAACCAAATAAAACCCCAAATGCCAGGAAGAGGTCACATCTTTTACAGCTGTTGGCCAAAGGGGCCTTTAGACCCTCCCAAACATTATAGGCTATTATCGATGTATTACTTGATTAATTAATACATTATATTATATAATTGATTATATTATTAATTAATATGTTGATTAATTAATATGTAATTATGTGTCAATTAATTAATTAAGTTATCCTCTACAACTTAACAGTAAGATCCTAGTGCTGAAGACATCACATACTGGTGTCACTGAACATGGGGAAATCAAGATGGTGTTCAAGTAGAATTTTCATCTCTGCTGACTATCATTCATAGTGCTAGCAGATACTATACACGTGACTAGAGAAGAAAGACAATCATCAGTATCCCCAAGCTATGAATTCTTCAAGCTACAACAGTGACTTGCCTGCAAGATATAATGTTATGGGACTAATGAACCACCTTTTAGGAGTTAAGGCCTGCTGTGTGAGATGACTCTATTAATGAGACCAAGAACCTGAGGTTAGACAAGTCATGGATCCTAAGGGAAAAATCTATGACTATTATTCTAAGTGAACATGGCAATAAACTACTCTTACTGCTGTACCCATAGGTCAGTGCATGACTCAACCCTCACTGAAGACGTTTTTTCTTGCAGTAGATGCTGATTAACATAGATATTCACAGTTGCAAAATGTACAAAGAGTGAGATACTTTGGAGCAACTTAGCCCGAAATTCGATGTCCTTATCAAACTCCCCCCTCAAAGCTCAGGGATCAATGCAGAAGAGGGGGTGGAAAGGTTGAAAGCCAGAGGTAAATTCAAGGAAACTGTTTTCCAGATACAACAGGGCTGATGTACATATGAACTAACAGAGACCATGACAGCGTGTGTAAGACCTACACAAGTTTGAGCCAGATAAAATTTCAGAACTGAGAAGAGGAAGTGGCACAAAGCCCAACCCATAACTAAGAAGTATTTGCAATTGATAGCTGTTGGGAAAAAGGAAATCAGTTTTTGTCAATAGAGTGATACTGGGTATCCAGGACAGGTCCCATGCTCAGGAGTAACTGGCCAACAGAACTTGGACTAGTGTTTTATAAGCCTTGTATTGTGTTTTTGGGTTTGTGTTGGGTTTTTTTTTTTTTTTAAGAAAGCATAAAAAGTTGAAGGACAGATCTGGGAGGAGTTAGGGGAAGAAAATCAATATGATCAAAAGGCATTGTATAAAAAAAAGCTTTAAATAAAATAAAAAAAACATTAAAATATCAACCAATCAATAGGATTTTTGAGAACTAGAGAGACTGCTCAGTGCATAGAGCATATACTGATCTTGAGGACCTGAGTTCAGTTCCCAGCACCCACTTCAAGCATCTCACAACCACTCATAACTTAAGTTCCAGAGTATCTAATATCGCCAGCCTCTGTGGGTATGACATTCATGTGCCCCAAATCTCACACAGATATATGCATTCACGGAATTTTGTGGGAAGCGGCTCCACTCTCACCATTACAAAGTGGCAGTTGGCATAGGCATTGCTTGAGAGAAAAGACAACTCCATATATGGAGTTGTATGTGCTGAGAGGTGTGGCTACCCGATCTCCCCACCTCGCATCATTGAGAGTGGCCAATTAGCAGTGACTAGCAGCTGCTGATAGGATCAAGGCAATGCTTATAAGGGGCTGCGGGAGCTGGGGAGAGGGACAAGAGGAGACAAGAGAGGAGAGAGAGAGAAGAAACTCGCTGTACAGGATAGCTGAATAAACTACTTGAAGAAGAACATGGTTGCCGTTGCCTTATTCTGCAGGTCGGACGTGGGTAGCGACATAATTTAAAAATTAAAAGTTAAATATTTGAAAAGGAAAAGATGGGTTATCCTTGCTATTTGATGGTATAACTTATCTGGTTAACTCAGCCCATGCCACGGAAATCATGCTGGGCCCGTTCTGGGACAATTCAGAAAGCAGCTGGAGGTCTACGTGCTCCTGGACTGAATTACAGGTAAGTGCCCAGGAAAGGCAGTGAGGAAAAAGCCAAAGGCACGAAGAGGAGATGGTGAGGTAGGAGAGGACACCATCAGTTGGCCACCTCGGGATGGACCTGAGCAGGATCCGGTGGTGTGGCCATCCATTCACATGAACACTAATCACCCAGGGTCTCCCTTGCTGGGAGGGCCAGCTCCAGGGGCCCAGCCCTCACCTCCACAGTCAGGGACTTCTTGGCACTGTGTATCTCAGAACCCAACAATTGGTTGGCAAATAGCTGGGACTCCGCACAGCAAGGGCCTCTGCCTTAGTCCCTCTGTTCCTAGCTATCTCATAGTTCCAGGCCAAAGCGGAAGCTCCAAAACCCAAAAGGCCATTGAGCCTGACGTTCAGCCTTCCTGGGAATGATCAGACACTGTTTCTCTTGCTTCCGCTAACAGATGCAGATGTCCCTCCTTACTGGACTTTCTACCAGCTTTCAGAAAAGGTGAAGAGGGCCCTGGGGTCGCTCAGTCCCCCAACATTCAGTCAGCCCTGACCCCCGACTCCTTGTCTCTGCTCTACTCTGTGACAAATCATCCATCTCAAGGCGGAGATCTGCTCAGCTGTATGTTTCCAACCAACCAGAGCACAGCTTTCCCGAAGCCACCGATCCCCGCCTGTTACTCTTCATCTTGTTAGCATAATGTGCAGCTTCATTAACCAGCCAGATGAATCATTTAGTAATGGGAGCTAATGAATTTAATTTTCTACTTTCTATTTTTTTTATAATAAAACATAGTCATACAGTCCATTTGGAAGGCTCCAGGTTGCCTTCTAATGTTCAGAGTCAATGTTAGAGGGAAAAAAAAAAAGGCAGGGGGAGGGGCTTTTCCTTTCCCTCACCACCTCATATTCCAGGAGTAAGAGTAAGGCCAGAAGAAGAATTCATTTCTCTTTTCACTGTAAGGTGTAGCCATGATGGCGGGCATCCTAACAGGTCAGCGAACTGGCATGGCTCACAGGAAATACACGGAGGATAAAGTTATTAAAGTTATTAAGAAAGCATAATGGTATCAATAAGGGGGGGGGGTGTTTCTCCCAAGTATCCAAATCCTTTCAAGTCAAGTAAGCTGTGCCTTGCCCTCACTATCCCACTAGAAGATGGAACCCTGTTAGGCCGCGGGCTACTTAACCAGTCCTCCTGCCCCACAGCCCAGATGAACAGAAAGGACCATCTTGTAGCTTGACCGCCTCATAGATCCTGGCTGCAAACTCAGACACCGTTCATTTATTGTGAGTTTTCTTAGGTATATAAAAGGGAGGACGCGATGACTCGCCCCTTCTGGCTTGAGACACATTTCATTCAGGACTCTGAGCAGATTCCTCGCAGATTAAGCTTGTTAATTTCCCTCACGGCCAACATTCTTCTCCACATCGCTGAAGCAAAAGCCACCAGCTCTTGTCTGAAATGGAAGGGATGAAAAGGGCTGGATTGTCCCCTCCCCACCCCCTACCCCTCCCACCCCCAGACAACAGTTACATTAACCACTTTGTCCTTTTAATTCATCTAATTACATGCAAGGAGAAAGCAGGCAGCCTTAGCAGGCTCTGCTCCTGCCAGAGCCCGGCTGCTGGGCCATTGCTCTGGGCTTTTTGTTGCCTTATTAGGGGTGCTTTTGTTCAGGGGGATGGTTAAAGCCATTTTCAGCAGCTAGCGAGATGAAGCCGCTTCAATAAGGACACAATGTACTTGTTTAAATTACCTTTCAAAATGCTCAAAACCATTAAGGGGGAGGTGCTGCAAATAAAAGTTGGACTTTTTGTTATAATGTTTTACCCTAATAACAGCTTTTATTTTATTATAATCCATTAGTTGACAATATTATTCTATAGATTATTAGGCAGCAATTTTGTTATTTTATCACACTTGCGGCACTCACTCACCGGGGCCAGAATCCACAAATCTCTGGATAATATGCTTTCAATTCTGTTAAAATCTCTATTTAACTGGTTTGGCTGCGGAACATCTTGGCAAATGTGTTTTTAATTTCATTCTAATTAACTTGACAGTTGACAGAACTCGATGGTGGCATGATGGTGTCCCCTTTTCAGGGTCCCTGAAGCTCCATCCCTAGGAGTATTCTCTCTCTCTCTCTCTCTCTCTCTCTCTCTCTCTCTCTCTCTCTGTGTGTGTGTGTGTGTGTGTCTGTCTGTCTGTCTGTCTGTCTGTCTGTCTCTCTCTCTCTCTGTGTCTGTCTCTATCTCTCTCTCTGTCTCTCTCTCTCTGTCTCTGTGTGTGTGTGTGTCTGTCTGTCTGTCTCTATCTCTCTCTATCTCTCTCTCTGTCTCTCTCTGTGTGTGTCTGTCTGGCTGTCTCTATCTCTCTGTGTCTCTGTCTCTGTCTCTGTCTCTGTCTCTCTCTCTCTCTCTCTCTCTCTCTCTCTCTCTCTCTCTCTCCCTCTCTCTCTCTCTCTCCCTCTCTCTCTCTCTCTGGTCCTGACAAGCAGGATGTCAGAGCCAACATGTAGGAAAAGGTCTTTCATCTCTGTCAAAAGTACATGCAATTTTTAAAAAACCAATTTTTAAAAATCTGGCTTTCTTTCTTGTCTCTCTTTTTTTCTTTTTCTTTTTTTTTTTTTTTTAAAGTCATCAGTTCTATTGGGGTTCTAACAAAATGGTTTGTCCCTTAAAAATGAAAGCCTAAGATGTGAATCCTAAAAGATGAGATGAAGACAAGGGAAACAGAAGTCAGGGAAGGAAGCCATTAAATCCAGCTCTGTCCCAAGCAGCTGTGCAGAAAAGGAGCTTTTCCCTTTATATTTCACAAGTCCTCGGTGGGCTCTAGCCTGACACTTAGCTTTGGGGACTCAGTACTGAAGGGAACAGATCTGTCTTGTCCAGGAATTTTATTCTGTAGTCTTCAATATATCCTCTGCTTCTCTGCCACCTCCCAGACTCCACACCTGTCCACCTACCCCACTCCCTGACCCTGAGTGCACAAGGCCACTAGTGTGCTGGACCACAAAACCATGAGATATTGTTTGTTTTCTTTTGAAAAGTGGCCTGTCTTGATATGAAGATTAAATGAATCTCTGTAAAAAACAGCCCAGCCTTCCCTCTGACTTTCTTTATGCAAACAGATAGGCCTCTATGAGATCTCCGGACACCTTCAGTGACTCTGGGTACCAGTTTCTCCCATCTGCATCTTCTGTATACCATTTGTTTCCTCCACCTTCCTCTCTCTCCCCTTCTTCCCTCCCTCCTTCCCTTTCTCTGATGTTGTGAGTTTTGCCCATAACTGGAGATTCTCTGTCTCCACATTTGTACTGTTCATTTTGCCTCTGTTCAAAACTATTAAGACTGTCAGTCCTGTCAGGAGCCTCAGAGACGAACCACTGTCAGTCCTGTCAGGAGCCTCAGAGACGAACCACTGTCAGTCTTGTCAGGAGCCTCAGAGATGAACCACTGAACATCACCCACACTCAGTGACAAAGGCTTACAGCTCAAGACTTGGACACTTACCAAGATACTAGCCAGCCAGATGCAAACTGACCACACAGCCATCTTGCCTGGTGCAGGCTCTTTCCCAAAAGTTCTTCTTTGAAAAAGCTCCAGGTTCTTACAAAATAAATAAATAAATAAATAAATAAATAAATAAATAAATAAATCATAAGGGTCTCTTTATTAGTTAAGTCCGAATCCTGAATTTTTACTTATAGCCATATAATAGTTTGTTGTAAAGTAAGACAAAAATGTGCATACTTATTTTAAAATGGTCTATATTTTCAACCTGAGCAAACAAAATACAGATAATATAATTATCTGAGTCAGTGATTTTTAAATGACATAAATACTGCTTCCTGAAGATGATCTTGGTTGTCAAGGCGTGTGCTACTGGGCTCTTGCGGGTAGAGGCCAGAGGCATAGGAGTACGCTCTAGCAGTGTGGACACTTCCCTGACTCCACTACCACAATATGTACACACACACAACCGGAAAGATCAACAGTGCCAAAATTGGCAGGTCACACCCTCCTCTTACCCAGGAGCTTCTACCTACCTAACCCAGGAGGAGGAGGAGAGGCTGACTTATTTGAAGGGGGGCCCACAACAAGCCACAGATGACCTAACATCCTGATGGAAACAAAATTTGAGTTCATATGATAATATCTCTCTCTCTCTCTCTCTCTCTCTCTCTCTCTCTCTCTCTCTCTGCCTAGAGTTCAATTCTGCCCTATTTCTGCTTCAGCCTGGTGAATGGGCCTCCATGCTTTGTTTGCTTTTCTTGCCAATGGAGTACGCTGAAGTCCAAGGAGCTACTCTATGGAAAGTTCCTCTCTAGCACCTGCAGCACAGGAGGCGTCCCCTTGCTGTGGGTATAGTGACAAGCCTGAGAGAATGCTATAATGACACTTTCAAAGCTCAGGGGAGGTACATGAACCTCATGCTATAATACACACACACACACACACACACACACACACACACACTTTAGGAATTTCACTATTACAGTTTAAATACAAAATATCCCCCACAGGGTCATGTGTGTGAATACTAGTCCTCAGCTGATGGTGCTGTTTGGGGAGATGTTCTGAACCATTTAGAATACTAGACCTAATGGGTCACTGGGGTAGATCTGTCCTTTAGGTTCATAGCCCAGCCTTACCCGCTGTCCTCCCTAGAGGTCCTGTTCTGCTAAGATGGGTAGAAATGAAGAATCCCAACACCAGCTCTGGCATTGTCTTCCCCCAAAACCCCTCCCCATTATGGTGGATGGCATGCCCTACTCCTAAGCCCCTCCTCATCATGGTAGATGGCATGCCCTACCCTGAAACCCCTCACCATCATGGTAGATGGCATGTCCTACCCCTCAGCCCCTCCCCATCATAGCAGATAGCACACCTACAGATCTTCCCTCATTGAGTTGCTTCTTGTCATTTTACTTGGCTTCAGCTACAGGAAGAATGATTAATACACTCATCCAGTTTATCCACACAGGAGAAAGTTAATACATCAATGAAAACTTGGTAGGGAAAGATGTAGAAGAGGCACATGCAGAGAAGAACAAGAGGTAATATAGAGTACCTGCCTTTTATCCTCAAGGGATATACTCCCAGACCCCTAGTGGGTACCAGAAACCTCAGATAGTACAGAATCCTACATGTGCAATGCTTTTTCCATATATGTATGGTAGTTTAATTTCAGAATGAATCACATCAAGAGATTAATAATTATATCCCCAAAACAGAATACAAGTAACAATACACTGTTGAAGGAGTTACTGAAAAAATTATGAACTGCTTGTTTCTAGAATTTTCCACTTAATATCTTTATACTAATGTCAAAATATTTCTCAGGTCATTAGGAGCACAGGATGAAAAACCACAACAACAAGAGACTTCTACAGAGAATCAGGTGTCCCTGTGTCCCACAGTTGGAACAAAAAAAGTACGTGAAACCTACTTTCTGTAGCATGAAGTGGCCCTTGGATGTGTTCAGGGTCTTCCCATTCCTGTTCTTATGTGTGTGGATTCTGGGTGTTCCACATGGGGAAGGCTACATGTGTAAGAACAATCTTAGGGAGATGAACAGTTCATTTATTAACAAATACATCTTTGTCAAATTAATTGACAAAGAGAAGTAAACTGTTCTGTCATAGAACTCTTCTCAGGCTTGTGTACACCTGTCAAGAATATATATTTCCAGGGCTCAACTGCTCCAAATGTAACACTATGCCCAGTTAAGCTGCTGGAGTATACACAAGGAGTCTAACTAGAATAGAAGGGGGTGTGGCTCACCCTCACTTCATCTTGATACCCTGTCATTGTAGGTACGTGTCACACGCACCCCAAACCCAAGAAACCTCCCAAGCCACCCCTTCCACAAATTGTCCCCGTGACCCTATTCTCCCAGGACTCCATTTTTTTTGCTAGGCTAAAATTAAGTTTTAGCAGGACATTGTAGCCAGGCATATGTTTGACCATTGAGAACCCTGTGTGGCCATTAGAAAGAAAAGAAAAATCAATAGGGCTTCATTAAAGCAGCAGGCAGGCAGGGCCCAGCCCAGCCTTAATTACGGTTTCAGTAGCATTTGCTTTAATTGGAAAGAATAAAAGAAGTGAAGTGGAGTGAATGAAGAAATTAGCATATCCATCACTGTTGCCACAGCAGACCCTGCCCTTAAAGCAATGCTCACTCTTTTGCTCTGAAGCTGCTCAGAATTGGGGATATGGGAGGGTGTCGATCAGCCTCCCGCATTCGAATTAAAATCTTTCATAATCTCGGGAAGAAGGTTTTGTTTGTTTGTTTGTAATTTTTTTTAATCTGCTGGCTACACTAAATACACTTTGCACCCTATCAGTCAAATACAACTTGTGGTGCCGTGGCGGAGAGCCCAGAGAGCTGGCCTTAGCAGTGAGTGGCATGGCTCTCAGCTCCCACAGTCCTGTATTTAGAGTAGTTCTGAGAATTCTCCCTGTGCTCTCCCTCTCAGAGAATGAGCCCCAAGCACAGCCTCTGGTGAGTGGCTCTACTAAGGGACTTCCAGGCAGGCAGACAGACAGAGAGAGAGAGAGAGAGAGAGAGAGAGAGAGAGAGAGAAGATAGGATTGATAGGCCCCAGCTGCTCTAAGCCCCTACTCCCATTTTACAAACAGAACCTGAGTCTCAGGGTCACCCAGTCAGGTGAGATGGAACTTTCTTCTCAGGCCCAGTCTTCTCTCTGCTGTCCTGCAATATGTCACCTGCCAGTAGCTCAGGAAACGCTCATACAGGCATGAATCTTATTCACCAACACTCAGACTCCATCACACATTACCCTTTCAACACCTTCCCTGGTCCTGCCCAGCCTACAGCCCTTCCTTTGGAGATAATGAAGGGGTTAAAGTCAATCTATCGGGTTTGGATAGGACACCATGGACAATGGCAGGCATCCTTGTATTTTGAGGGAAGAACAGTGAACACCGGAAGCAGACTGACCTTCCCACTGGCTTGGATTCCGAACAGAAATGTCAAATGCTTATTAATTCTGTGGCTCTTTCCAAGGTCACAAGAGGAGGCAGCTTCTCTTTCCCTCATCCAGGCTCCTCGGGTCCCACTTTAGAGAGTCCAAGAATGAAGTTACAGAATTGGAACAATGGCTCAGTCAGGCAAGTCCTTGTCATGCAAGTGTGAGGCCCTGAGTTCAGAGTCCAGTACCCCCAAAATCAGAGGTGTGTGCCTAGAATCCCAGTGCTGGGTCAGCGACAGGAGGATCCCAGGGGCTAGCTAGCCAGCTACTCAAGAAAATTAGTGAACTCTAGGCTCAATGGGAGATTCTATTTATAATAATAATGTGAATGGCAACTGAAGAAGACATTTGATGTCAAACTCTGGCCTTCACAAACACACAAACATATATATATACTCTACATCCTATATACAGACACATACACACACATACATGTGTGTGTGCGTGTGTATGAATTCATAAACACTTTATATACAGAATGTTAGATTGCTTAATCAAGGCGCAGTAAGACACAAGGTGGGATTAAATCAACTTGGTTCTGAAGGGATTCCTCCCTCTATTATGTGGCTCTCCCTAGGTAAAAGATTTATTCTGAGATATAAACAGAGACCCGAGTCCCAGGATCTAGGAGCTGGATTCCCAGCCAACACCTAGTTAAGACAGAAATCCTCACAGCCTTGCCCGTAAGCTCCAAGCCAAGCAGAGCCTTCTGAAAATGTATCCAGTATCCAAACCGGATGCTTCTTCCTGGAGCAAGGGACAAGTCCCCTGGACATTGGTTCATTGTGCAGGTCATAAGAAGCCACAGTGTCAGGGTGTAAGGCCGCCTCTGAGGTCAGGTGGAAGTGGCCAGGGAGGACAGAGAGACTGCCATGCAGAAAATTACAGGGAGGCAACAATTCATTGTCCCTTCACAAAGTGGTTATCAGGAAGCCTATGATTGGCTTCTCAATAGAGCGTGACCCGGTTCTGTCCTGAGTAAACCCTGAGGGCCACTGTGCATCAAGCCAGAGACTTTGGGAGAAATCAGCAGGCCTTCACAGATTATAATGAGGTCCCACTGCTGAACAGCTCTCTGTTCTTCTGTGCCCCTCTTCCTAGGGAGGAGTAGAGAGCTTCTCACACCCAACTTCTGAAACAGCCTAGAATAAAGGGTGGCTGGGGGGAATCAGGAAGCCATCCAATACAAGATGACAGGGCTGGTAGGTCATTCCAGGGAGTGCAGAGAGAAATTAACTCCTACCCTGCCTCCAGAATCACCCTTGGGAGGAGCAGGGTCATTACTGACACTCCCACAATGGGAGAGCCACTAACCTCCAGACCTATAAAACCCCAATGGCCTTGAAGTTGAATGTCCTGGTGAGTTCTTTCAGTACAGTCATGAAGGCCACAGAAATGTCACATATAACCCTGGACTCCTGGGAAGATCTCAGCCTACAAGAGATGAGAGGCCCACAGCAGCTGTGTGTGGCAGGGCAAAGGAGGCAGGGAGCCTCACAGGAGTCTGCAGTACTGCAAGTACTTACCCCTCAGTCTCTTCTAGTTTGCACAACTCTCAAAAATGGGGATGGAGGCCTGGTTCCAGCTTCCCATGGCCTTGAGAAAACCATCTCTACCCTGGGCCTCAGTTTCCTTGCTTCAATAATGTGCTGCTCTCTCAACATCCCAAGTAAGACATCCTCTGTCCTGGGGACTGAAACAAATGTTAACTGTATAACCTCAGACCAGTGGGCCTCAAACAAGGAAGGAAAGACCCAACATCAATCAAGACATGGAAGGACAATTTAGGATATAGTGGGCACTCAGAGGCAGGCCCATGCCTGGGGTCTAGTTCAGTGTTAGTGTATTTACCTAACATGAATGAGGCCTCAAATTCAAATGAAAGTTCGGGAGGGAGAAAGATGAAGGAGGAAAAGAAGAAAGATGGAAAGAAAGAAAGGGAAACAGAAGGGAGAGGAAAGGGAAGGAAAGAGAAGGGAAGGAAGGGGGGAGGAGCAGTGGAGAGGGGAGGGGAAGGCAGGGAAGGAGAAAGGAGGGACCCACTAGAGTCAGGAGTGGTCAGATAGTCAATGTTATATTGATATAGTCTCTGGATGTAATATTTCCCATGCAGGCTAATGTCTTTGAACCCTTGGTCCCCAAGGGTTGAGAAGTTGTGGATGGACATTTAGACATGGGGCCTTGCTGTCTGGTCGGTTGATGTAGGCCCCTAGAATGGGTCTTGAAGGTTTTCTAGCCCAGCCTTATCTCCAGCCAGAGCTCTCCACCTCCTGATCCCCTAAGACATGAACAAAATGCACCATGAGCTCCCTCTGCAGTGGACTGCACCACTCCAGCCACTCCAGTTAGCTCAGTCTCACCACCATGGTGGCTGGGAGTGCCACCAGACACAGAGATACCTAAGCAGTGCTGCCTCTGTACCTCCATGGTCAGTTCCCAGGCAGTTTTTCTGAGAACCAAGACAACAACGGCCTATTCTGGAAAAGCAGTGTGGCCAATGGTTATACCACAGGCTTCAGATTCTGTCAGAGCCCACACTCAAATCCCAGCCTCACAGTCTCCAGAATCACAGGCAAAGGAGTCCACTGTCTCATCTGCAAGGTGGGCTAGCAATAGGCTCTTGTTATCGGTTAGCTGCAGAATTCACTGAGAATGTGTGGTGGGTACACTGCAGGCATGAATGTGGGCCTTGGGCACCTGGGACTGCACTGATAATCTGGGATGGGAGAAGATTCCAACCTGGTGCAAAAGACATGTGAGTGGGTGAAGGCGATAGCTCTGTCAGTGATGGGTCCTGCAAGCATAAGGACGTGTTTGACACCCATGACTCACATTTTAAAAAGCTGAAGAAGAAAAGAAAAAGAATGAATATGAATGTGACCAGGCAAGCCCCCTTCTCTGGACCCCAGCTTAGGCATCACTGAAAGGTAAGATGTGGGCAATGCGGGCAAAAGGCAGAATGTCTCTCCCACACCTAAAACTCTCCTTTATGCTTAGCAAGCCACCAGAGCTAGCCTCAGGCACAGGGAAAGGTCCTCCAAGTTCAGCAGTGTCACCTGCTTTTAAAGTGATGGTGCCTGCCTCTTGGAGCTGCATCATGCCCTTTTGGATGAGTGTTAGAGGGTCCTGGAAAACGGACCCATCTCCATGCAGCTGAAATGCACCATTAGCTAGAACCAGCACACCCTCCCCTCTGTGTAGCTCAGCCAGGGCACGCATCACCCAGGCAGTAATTAGATGGGGGAGGACTATCCTTCAGGCAGCTTAGCTGCAGAAAAGCATTTCCATTGAAAATATACATTTGTAATTGTAAATGGAAAGATTACCTGTAATAGCGGTAACAGAGCCATTTCCTAATAAGATGAACACTATAGCTGATGAACGAGGCATCTGTATAGAGCTACGTACACCATTTCTGTACCGCAGGCTGCCAATTTGTTTCCGTGGTGAAAAGCGTGATTTAGTGTTTGTAGCATTACCATCTGTTGTCGTTATTACAGAAATTATATATAAACCAGTTAGTAAACACTTTGCCGCATTGTCTGTTGTTTTGATAATCACCCATAATAACATCTAGCATCAATATGGTCTTTAAACCCGATTTGGGAGTTAATGGAATAAGAGGAGGCAGTCTGTATATGCACCGGGGTAATGTCATTAGGAATGTTTGTGAAGAACAAATTAAATCAGTTGTAAATTGTGCTCTCAAGTCAGCCAGAAAACCAGTCTTGTTCAGGAGAAGGGATTTATATTTTAACCTTGTGCAGAAAATGCACTTACGCAGATTAAAATAAAATAGGGACTTCGCCGATGGATGGAAGTGGTAATTGCCAGGGCCTTAATGGTTTCCTGTTGGCTGTGTCATGCAGTGGGCACAGCTATTTTAAAAAGTTAACCGGCACTCGGGGTCATACTTTCACTGATTCAATCATTAAACCAGGCTAGACATGTCACTAAATGGCTGATTATTCAAACGACGAGCCTGCTCCATGGTTTCCTGGTGTTGTCTTTTGAACATGAGGATTTTCAGGGATGATTCTCATAAAATCAAGATGAGTTGAATTCAAGTATGAGTCAATGGTAGCACTGGGCTAGGGCCTGGCCCATCTGGGACAGCTGCAGGAGGCCCCGCCCGCTTTCTCAGAGAGATGAGAACGGGTGGGCAGCTGCGGTGGTAAATCTTGGGCTTGCACACCTGCAGGGGCCTGGAACAGTAGCCATCTTGAAGGTACGTCCAAAGGGGACCCAGGCTTAGACAAAGAGTTCACTTGGGGAAGGAAGCAGAAAAGGTGTCTGGGAACCCACTGTATCGAGGCTCTCAGGCTCTCGTTCTCATTATCATTTGCCTTAATTATATAGCCAGGGGATGATGAAGAGGCAGGGGCCCAGGCTTCTTGTGTCCAGAGACTCTGCCCCTGGTAGAGGACATTGTCAAGGCCTTCTCTTCTATAACCTCATGATAACCCTAATAGCATTAATTAGAGCCCCCATTTTGCAGGTGATTATGCTAAACCTTGAAACAGTCTGTGTGTGAGGCCTACCCTGGCAGGAGGCCCACCTGAAGTCCGAACACAGTCTCCTCAACAGGGCTGCAAATCTTCCCACAAATACTAAGCCCCCCGGGCAGCTGGATAAACAGCAGCCATTGACTGACCAATGTACTCCAAAGTCAAAAAGGCACTGTACAGGTTGGCAGGGTGGTGCTGGGGAAAACAGGAAGGCCAGATCAAGAGACAGCCTGGTGAACAGGGAACTGAGCAATTACAGAAGCTGGCTTTGGGGAGAGCTTGGAACAGAGCAAAGGAAATCTCACAAAGGCTGCTTCTGCACCCTACAGGTGGTATTAAAAGTGGTACCCAAGGCCTTGAAGAGCTGGGTATCTACTGACCTACCTCACATCAAGCCTCTGGCCTTTTCCTACCTACAAGCCTCTTTCCTACCTACAGTTAGGTAGGAAAATAAGTCTAGTCAGTGTATTGTTTTGGGGAGAACAGACTTAGCATCATTCAGATGGTTTCCAAGGGCACAACTGAGAATTCATTTTTCTTTTATTTTAATGTTTACATGTAAAAATATAATTAGCCCATCAAATCCTCAGTTAAAAAAAAAATCATTCGGCTTAAAGGAAATATTTTTAAAAGAAACCTAACTAGGGGGCTGAGAGATTGTTCAGCAGTTAAGAGGGCATCCTGTTCTTGAACTGGACCCAAGTTTCCAAATAACCATATTATCAGGAAGCTCACAACTGCCTACAATCCCAGGTCAAGAGAATCCAACTCCCTCTTCTGGCCTCCTCAGGCATCTGTTCTCTCTCTCTCTCTCTCTCTCTCTCTCTCTCTCTCTCTCACACACACACACACACACACACACACACACACACACGTGTATTTTTTTTTTTTTTTGAGGTTGTAGTTCAGTTGGTAGAGTGCTTGCTTCTTATGTGTGAGACCAAGGGTCCAATCTCACACTGTATAAAACTGGGCATGATGACTCTCCTCTGTAATCCTAGCACTTGGGAGGCAGAGGTTGGAGAATCAAGAGTCCAAGATCACCCTTGGTTACATAATAAATTGAAAGACAGCCTGAGAGCCCATCTCAAAAAATAACTAAACTTAGCCAGATTGTTTTAACAATATTAAGTGGACAATGACCTAGAGGTGTATACACATAGGCTAAATCATAAAGAGGGTGGCTACTTTGGGGTGAAGGACACCTCGCTTCAAATCACCAAGTGTTGTTGGGTCCACCTCAACATTTCCCAAAATTCCCTTGTGTGCTACAAGAGGTTCATGCACCCTCTTGAACAGGACTAGTGAGGACAGTAAATGACTACTAGGTCCCTGGAGCTCTGATGATGCTCAACAAAGGGACCTGGTACCCAACACAAAAGTCCCACCCAGCTCACTACTTCCTGGAGCAGCCAGAAGATGTCAACTCATGACTTGTTATCCTGTGATCAGGATATACTCAACAGTCACCCATGGCAATGCAGAAGAGCACGGGGCCCACCATCCTAATTCCAGGATAATAATGCCCCTTGGGTTAAGGTTACCTTTTGCAAAAATATCACAGCTAGAGCTTAAGGCAAGTGACATTATTATCAGCCACAGTAAGGTCAGTCACTTACCCATCCTTGCTCAGCTAGACAGCTGCAAGAGCCAGAAGGGAAAGCCATGAGGGTTGAAAACCATAGTCCTCCAACTATGACCTCAGGGCCAAATCCAGCTTGTTGCCGAGTTTTGTTAATGGCTGGTGAATTGAAAGTAGTGTTTATTTTTGTAGATGTTTGCAGGGACTAGGGGTTGGTAGGTGAGAGTAGAACATTTTGTGACTGTAAAACATACATTAAAATAAAATGTTTATGTCCGTAAATAAAGTTTTATTAGAATGTAACAGCTCTCGTTCATTTGTACACAGCCCAGGGCTGCTTTCGTCAGAGTTGATTGGGAGACTACAGGCATTTTCACATGCTCCATACAAAACACAGAAGGCAGAAAGGACCCTCTGTCTGTGGCGTTGCCCAGAAGAAGAAAAGGAGAAGGTGCAGAGAAAGAAAACTGGAGAGAGAGAAAAAAAACAAGAAAGAAAATATAGACCCACACTGACCAGTAGGCTTCCTGGTACTGAATGTGTAAGGAGCAGAGTGTGTGTGTGGGGGGGTGAGGGGGTGTCTGTCTTCCTCCTGAGTGATAACCATGAGGAAGTAAATCCATCCCCAAGTAACAACCAGAAAAGGTGCTCTCTGAGATTGAGAACCTGTAGAAATAGTTCAGGTGTTTGAGTGTTTTTTCATAAAGCCATGTAATTATTTTAATTAAAAATCTTTAAAATATTAATGGGAGGGCTTCAAAGCAGAGTTAATCATAGCCTATCAGTTCTCCATTCAGAAATGCTGTTTTCTTGGGAGGAGGGGTGGTGTAATTCAACCAAATAAATTGGTCATGGCCTGGAATTTGACATGCAAATTTACAGGGCAGGAATTTATAATTTAGTTGATTTGGATATTTCAGGCCTATACATGGAGGAGGAAATTCCTGTTGTACTATTCAAGAAAAGTTAGTTGAAGACACCTGGTCATTGTCCCCCCCCTCAATAAAGACCCCCACTGTCTGTTGTAACAGTTCAAAAACAGACCTAGATGTAGCTTGTACCTGAAGGTTCTAAACACCTTACTTAGCTCTTAAATTCCTCCCTAAGTTCTCTCTCAAATGAGCCTCATTAATCTGGAAATGCAAGGTTTTTGCCTGTTCCCATGAATGTGTTTCAAATAAGCCTTTTCATTTTGGTTGCTTCGATATACAACCAGCGGCAATCACAGACTTACCTTCCCTGGCTGAAACCTGATCATTAAACCAACTTCACTATTAGGGGAATATCTGGCTGGAAAAAAATGCATTTTATCTCCGAAGAATATGCCATATTAGTGAGAAAATTACTCTAAATGGGAACAAAGCTGACAACTGCTGCTTGCAGACTAATGGCCTAGTGTATATATCGTACCCAAAAAGCATGTCATCTCCGGCTGTTGAGCAGATCACAGGCGTCAGGTTCTGGTTGGCACAAATGGGACATTAGGGATGTCAGAAAGGTTTTAGGGATTTGGATGGATTATCCTTCCCTCTCCCTCTTTTACTTAAAGGCACTGGACGCAGGCCCAGCAACACCCAAAAGTCCAAGCGACTTTGACGCTGCACTGTGCCGACATGGCCGCCAGCAGTTTCTTATTCTCCCCTCCTGCTTCTATGTGGGATTATTCAGCAGCCATTTAATGCAAAATTGCATCCTGTGAGCAGCAGAGTATTTTCTCACCCACTGCAGAGTTGTTCAACTCAACCTATTTAGGGACTTGGAGGGTGCCCCTGAGCCCCCCAGACAACAAGAGATGTTAGGGCAATGACTCCTTTGGAAGAGAGAAAAATTGTATTATTGCGCTGCACGGCAGAAGCAGTGTCTGGAAGCAGGGAAGACGGGAGAATAGGCCCTAAGAAGTCCTTGAGATCAAAATGCGAACGCTGAAATAAGAGCGGAAAAATTGCGTTTGTTTCATTCCCAGCCCTTGATACTGTCTTCTTCAGGCGAACAGATTCAAATTTGTGGCCATTTTCTGCTCTTATTAAGGAGAAAGTGGCATCAATTTTAATAACATTGAACACGCGTTAATAGAATGCATTTTCCAGCCACCTACAAACAGAGTGGAGTCATGTCTATGACTCAGAACACTGTAATAAAAGGGCCCGCTCGCTCCGCCGCCCAGTGCAGGACCTGGAAAGGGTGGGGCAGGAACTATAGCAACCATTAGAATTGTATTCTTCTCCTCATGAGCTTCCTCAGACCTCCTAATTCAGATATTATTTTCCATCAGTTTTTTTTTATTAACACATAATTCACTTACTGAGACTGCTTCTTTTGAAACATTTGGTGACAGAATGACTCTTACTGAAAATGCATGGCTAAGAACATAGAAATGGGTTGGTGACGCCTGGGAACCTTAGTGCAGTCTTCACAGGCTGAAACACCTACATGGTGAATTCAAAAGGCAGATAAATACACTGGAACAAAATGCCATGGAACAGAGACCATGGGCCTCACTGAAGCAGGAGGGTATGTGTGTAAGACAGAAAGAAACAGAGACAGGCAGGCAGGCAGGCAGGCAGGCAGGCAGACAGACAGACAGACAGACAGACAGAGACAGCTTCTACCTAACTTGTGATCATGTAGAGCCTCAAGCAGAACTAGCCAGTGCATTCAAGAATGAGGCACTTCTGTCCTTCCCTCTCTTACACAGTTATTGGTACCAGAAACCAGAATTTTGCCTGTGTCTGCTCTGAAAATAGACTAATGTCAGGCACTCTAAGATCAGAGCTGCATGTCCTTCCTGGGCATAAGGGGAATGGGGCTTTTACATGGTTTGCCCTGGTTGTTTGCTTGTTTGGGTGTGTGTGTGTGTGTGTGTGTGTGTGTGTGTGTGTGTGTGTGTGTTTCAGTCAGGGTCTCATGTAGCCCATGTTGGCCTGGAATTTACCTTGTAGCAGAGGATGATTTTGAATTTCTGATTCTCCTGCTTCTAGATCCCAAATACTGGGATTACAGATGTGCACCACTGTCATGGTTAATCTTGGTTGTTAACTTGATGGCACTGGGAAGAGGGATCTTCAACTGAAGGACTGTCTCCATTAGATTATAGGCTGATTTTGTTTTGTTTTGTTCTTGCTAACTGGTGTAGAATGGCTTAGCCCACTGTGGGCAGCACCATCCCTAAGCCATAGGCCTGAACTGTAAAAGTAATACACCTGAGAACAAGCCAGTGGCTCCTCTGTGGTTTCTGTTTCAAACTCTTTCTGCCTAAGTTGCTGCCTTGATGTCCCTCAATGGCTGAATATAACCTGTAAGCTAAAACAAACCCTTTCCTCCCAGGGTTGCTTTGGGTCATGTTGTTTACCACAGCAGCATCCAGTTTAACACCTACTAGAGCAACCACCACATCTGGTTTATGTGGTGCTGGGGAATGAACCCCAGGTCTTCAGGTATGCTGGCTAACATTTTATCAACTGAACAACATCCCCAGCCCATAGTTTTCAGTTTTAAAGAATAAGTTTCAGGGCTGTAAATATGACTCGGTGGTTAAGAGTACTTACTCTTACTATACAAACATAATGAGCAAAGTTCAACTCCAGCCCGCCACTAGTTAAAAAGACCTGCATGGCTCCTCATACTTCTGTAAGGCCAGCAATGAGGTGAGTGAGACACAAGAAGCAAGCTGGGGCTCGATGGCCACCAGTATAGCCAGAGAAAAAGAGAGAGAGAGAGAGAGAGACAGAGAGAGAGAGAGAGAGAGAGAGAGACAGAGAGAGACAGAGAGAGAAGAGTGTTACAGGTTGAGCAAGGGACTCTGTCTTCAAGAAACAAGGCAGACAGTGATAAAAGAGACCCCCAACATTTTTCTGGCCCCTAGGTAATCACAGGTTTGTATACCACACACATATGTACATATACCACATGTATGTAAACACACAGTACACATGGCAGAGGGCAGAAGCTTCATTTATCTTGAGAAGTCTTTAAACAAGAAACATATGCAGGACTATGAAGTATTGAAGCAGAAAGAAGTACATAGTAATTACTCAAGTCACATTCTGGAAGCCACTCTGTGAGCAAATGCTGTTCTGGGCTCAGCGGGGGCTCAAGAAGGATCCCTCAGGGGCTGGGTCCATCTAATGAAAAATGATACAACCCAGATGAGAAATTAGACCCATGGAAGTAAAGTGTCTGGCCTTGTTTATAGCCTAATCAGAGACATGGCAGGGTCATTGACCATACAACATATTTATGATGGTATCTAGCTAAAGACCTACACAGTTATTACTGTATGTTATACATTGCATTTCAGGTTTCACATAAACACTTTAAAATTTTTTTATTTATTTATTTTATGTATATAAGTATACTGTAGCTGTCTTCACACACACCAGAAGAGGGCATTGGATCCCATTATAGATAGTTGTGATCCACCATGTGGTTGCTGGGAATTGAACTCAGGGCATCTGGAAAAGCAGTCAACGCTGAGCTACCTCTCTCTCTAGCTCCACACAGACACTTTTGAAACAACCCTGCAAAGTTGGAAATGTTCTTCTCAGAGGCAAAAACAAAAACAAAAAACAAACAAACAACAACAACAAAAAAAAAACCCTGGAACTCAGAGGGGTCAGGTCATTTGCTCAGGGCCACACTCAGTAATAGCGCCCCTCCTCCTAGAATTTAAACCCAGCTCCATCTGTTTCCAAATCTAGATCCTCCTCCATGTGGTTAAGAAACCCCAAATCTTTTTTTTTTTTCTTTTTTTTTTTTTTTTTTTTTTTTTTTTTGGTTTTTCGAGACAGGGTTTCTCTGTGTAGTCCTGGCTGTCCTGGAACTCACTCTGTAGACCAGGCTGGCCTTGAACTCAGAAATCTGCCTGCCTCTGCCTCCCAAGTGCTGGGATTAAAGGCGTGCACCACCACCGCCCTGCCCCAATTCATTCTTAATCTATGTCATCCACCTCTCTGGTTGCCTCAATTTGGTGGCTAAGTTGGTATCTCTGTGTATTCACAAGGCCCCATCACCAGAGTAAATTATCTGCATCTCAAAGCCTAGCCTTCATTAAGTCCCCTGACAATATCAGGTGACTGAGTGCATGATCATCAATCCCGAACTTTGATACCATTCTCTCCTGGTGGCGCTGGTCAGCTTCAATCTCCCACTAATGCTTGTCCAGCACACACACATAAGAAGAGTCCAAAGAGTGTCTAAGGATCTAAGGATGCCTGTGGTTTGTGGTTCCTGCCAGACTTCCAGCAGCATGAGTTGGGAGAAGCTCTTCTGTTACCTTCCACTCACAACTCAGTTTTTCAGGAGGCATAAAGCACAGGACATTGCATTTCATCTCTCCAGTCCACCTCTGTGTATGGTCACTAGAAATTCAGCACCCCATGTCATTTCCTTCCCCTTCCTTCCACTTTCCCATACAACCAGCTATTGAGCCCTCAGTCCTTCCCACATGGGTGTCCATCCCAGAGGGGCAGTAGAGGTCAATCAGGAAAAGGGTTCTTTGGAGCCTGTAGCTGGACATCTACAACAGGCAGGCTTGAACTATTGGGTTGGTCTTGGAGCATGCGTCCTAAGCTTAGCGATCCTCTTTTTCTGTCTCTAGGATCATTACTAAATGACCCTTTGCAATGCTGACTTGGAAGTGGGGGGGGGAGCACATGCCCAGGAGTTCCCAAGCAGTATTTGTTGGTTGAATGTATGTTGGAAGGATTACCTTACAAGTGGAAAATACCATCTTTGAATGGTATAACAATGAAAACCAACTAGCTATAAAGGCAACTTAATGGCACAATTTTGGGCTGTTGAGCTATTAAAAGGGGAAGAGTTAAGAAAAATAATCTCTTCTTGGTTTTCAAGAAAACCATGTTGTAACTATCTATAATGATCATACTATCTTGTGAAAATTCCAGTTGGAGTAAAGATTGAAATACCTGTTTTTATTAGAGATGGGGAAATTGAAGAATCTTGACAATATAAAATCCTAACATCAGTGTCCCACCAATCTGGATAAAATTCAATAATAAAGATATTTATATTGAAACTCCAAAGGTACAAATGACTCTTTTTTTTTCTGTTCTCAATAAAATTAATCATCTCTGGGAATAGAAAAATGGCTCATCAGTTGAGAGCACTGGCATCTCTTGCAGATGACCCAGGTTTAGCTCTCAGCACCCACACGGCACTTCACAGCTACCTCTTTTGGCCTCTGTAGGTACTGTACATATGTGCTACACATGTATACACACACAGGCTGTGGTGGTTTGGATATGCTTGGCCCGTGGAAAGTGGCACTATTAGGAGTTGTTGCCTTATTAGTGGAGGTGTAACTTTGTGAGATGAAGCGTATCATTGTGGAGGCGGGGCTTTGAGGTTTCATATCTATGATCAAATCTGGTCAGTGTGATCCAGAGACTCCTCCTGGCTGTCTGTGAAAGACAGTCTCCTTCTGGCTGCCTTCAGATCAAGATGTAGAACTCTTATCTCCTTCTATAACACCATGGCTTCATACATGTTGCCATGCTTCCTGGCATGATGATAAAGACTGAACCTATGAAACTGTCACAATTAAGC
Source organism: Arvicanthis niloticus (assembly GCF_011762505.2). Taxonomy (NCBI): domain Eukaryota; kingdom Metazoa; phylum Chordata; class Mammalia; order Rodentia; family Muridae; genus Arvicanthis; species Arvicanthis niloticus. Next base: position 98,603,900 of record NC_047658.1, on the reverse strand, counting down.
TGTCCTTTATAAGAGTTGCCTTGGTCATGGTGTCTCTTCACACCAATAAAACCCAAACTAAGACACTGGCATAAACACATAAAATAAAAATAAACAAATAAATCAAAAAATATTTAAATTTAATCATTCCTCTCAATCATCACTATTACTAATGATTTTGAATATGGATATTTTTAACCTCATACTTACTAAATGCCAACACATACCAGCATTGGTTTTTATCATGTAAATGAACATGATTTGATTTAGTCACCCAAAGCCTGGAGTTAATCCATCTATACCTAGCACTATATCTAAAAGCCTTCAGGATGTCTATCTTTTAAAATACTGTTCTCTTTGATGTCTCCAGTCCAAAAAAATAATCAGAAACTTTAAGATACTCTATTTGTGAAATTGTGCAGTCAAAGGCTATTTATAGCAATAACAATATATGCACATAAATCATAAAACAAAACCATAGTAACTGGGCTGGAAAGATGGCTAAGCAGTTAAGAGTACTGACTGCTCATCCAAAGGTCCTGAGTTCAATTCCCAGCAATCACATGGTGGCTCACAACCATCTGTAATGAGATCTGATGACCTCTTTTGGTGTGTCTGAAGACAGCTAAAATGTACTCATATAAATAAAATAAATAAATCTCTTTTAAAAAAACATAATAACTGAGAAATCATTAGGCAATCTACAGTATATACACTTAAAAAATAGCTCATGACTTTTACAGTATCATGAAAACTGATACTGTAAAAAAATGTGTAGTTCACTATTTTAAAAGATTAAATGTATGTATAAGAAACACAGATTTAAAAAAAGAATAAAAAGAAATACATTAAAATCTTAACTTACTTTTCCCAAATCATTCCTGTAGGCTTAAAGTTTTCCAAACTCTAATAAGGGTTCTTAAACTCTTTGACCTCCCTTCTAGCTCACCAATCAAAGTTAGAGAGAAAGGTGGTTAGTGGGACACAGGGGTTGTGAGCCTGTTTAAAAGTAGTTCTTTGGGGTGATACCAATCTTTGCTGTCAGGATATCAGCAGTCCAGTCCAAAATACTAAACACAAATCAGTAGCAGCACTCCAGTCCAATTTGCAAAGAATAAACATGAATCAATAGCAGCTGCTCAATCCAGAAACCATGAGGCTCATAGAATTGTCACAAGTCTGTGGAATCGGCAAGAAGCAGCCAGAACAAATACCACGAGAAGTTCTTTGGTATGTTTCTCTCTATTAAGTCACAGCAATAGAAGATCAGTAAAGATCAGCAAAGCAATGCAAGGCGAACCAATGCAAGAGCTTTGTTCACTATCTGGTGGGTTCTACTTATACTCTTTCTGAACATCACGTGTCCTCTCAACCGTCTGCCTCAGCCAAACATTCTCTCACATGTCTGCTTCAGCAACACATCCTCTTATAAGATAGCTTCCAGAAAAATAACATATGATACAACCGAGTCTCCAAAGAAAACAGAAATTTCACTTCAAATTGCTTCTTTCATTATTTCCTTTTTAAAAACATTCATTGATTCAGAGTATGAGTGTGTGTGCGTGTGTGTGTGTGAGTGTGTGTGTGTATGTATGTATGTATGTATGTAAACATGCGTCATGGCATAAGGTTATGGTTACAGGATAATTTGAAGGTGTCAGTGTGTTCTGGGGATCAAACTAATGTGTTCCCAACACAAGGCCAATACTTAATGACATTGGCCATCAACTTACTCAAGTTTTTACTCTAAAGATGAATACCAATAAAGACACAGATATTTACTGATTTTTTTGTTTATAGAAAATAGGATGGTGGTGTTTAGGAGCCGAGGCTATTTATAGGTTAAATCTGCCTCATAAGCGTGTTGTTATGTGTTACTTAAAGACAGGTGTTGTAATATAAATATACAGAAGTTATTGCTGAGCCAGTATTATAAAACAAATATATTAATAGAAATGAGAACATTAAAAGGAGGAGGAGAAGAAAAGGAAGGAAGGAAGGAAGGAAGGAAGGAAGGAAGGAAGGAAGGAAGGAAGAAATCACAAGTAGCTCTCTGGGTCAGCGAGTTGGCTCAACAGGTGAAGGGGCTTGCACCGCAATACTGAAGACCTGAGTTCCATCCCCAGAACCCATGTGAGGACTGACTAAAGAGACTGACTCCACAAAGTTGTCCTCTGACTTCCACATGCATTGTGGCAGGCCCACCCATGTACACATATCATGTACCCACAAACACATAATAAATAAACAAGAATTTTTGTAAGAGAAGTAACAGGGATATTTTTCAGCATCCTTTGACCTCAGTGAACACTCATACACACACAGTATACACTCACACAGAAATATACATAGACGCATTAATAAAATTTAAAAGTAACTCTTTATTTTTTAAGAAGGAAAGAGCAGTTCTGGACTCAGAGCTACTGTGAACCTGTGTTCTTTACCAGAATGCCCGTTACTTACTGCCCCACCCCGGCCCCAGCACTGGGGGGGGGTTGAACCTATGGCCTTCCACGTGCTAAATACACACCACTGGTTCCTCCAGTCTCATTATCGTGTTCTTAGCATTTTAGGGAAGGAACCTGCAAAAGCAGCAACCAAGAAACTTAGCCAGACCAGAGGTAGCTTAGTAATCCAAGGCAGAAGGCAGAGAGAACAGTGTAAATGAAACTCTCCTGGGCAACTGGGACAACATGCTCATCCTAAGGCCATAGCACTTCCTGCCTGGTCAGAGAATGTTTCAGAAATTCTACATACTGTGCTCCTTTAAGTCTCATAATAAGAGATTGATTGGTTAAGTTAATTATTTACCAAACTCTCTCCTAGAACAGGAGCTGGATGGACTGAGATCCAGGAAAGGTTGTTTTACATTTTTATCAAGTATATTTTACATATAATAAAACACACTCCCATTAAGCCTACCATTGCAAAGATTCAAGAAATGCCCACATACACAGCCACCGTCAAAGTATAGGATATTTCCATTTCACTCCCTCAAAAATTTCAGTTAGTTCCAACCTGTTCTCTGCCCCTCCACCAATACAATGGTTGATGTGTGTCCGTCATTGTTTGCAGATTTTGACTGTTGTAAAAATTTTTGTAAGTGGAATCATGTATCAGGCAGTATTGGCCCAGCATTGCTCACGTGGTATGCATCAGGAGCCTGCCCTATTTGTGACTGAACAGTGGCTCTTTGTGTGGATACAGCACAATTTGTTTATTCATTTACCTACAAGGCACATTGAAGCATATTATAAAAAAAAAAACACTTCTGTAAATGCTATTTTTAAGATTTATTTTAATTTTAGTTATGAGTGCAATGAAGTACTAGAGAGCCATAAAGTAAATGTATTTTTAAGAAAAAAATTCCAACAAGACCAAAAGGGTCTGATGGTCTGATACATATGAACTCAGAGAGACTGGGACAACACTCACAAGACCTGTACACATTTAAACCAGACAAAATCCCAGCACTGAGAAGGGAACATGGACACAGAGAAGCTCTTTGCAATTGGTCCCTGCTGGGAAGGGGGAAATCAGTTTTCTCCAATGGAGTAACACTGAGACCCACACTCCAGGGCAGGACCTATGCTCCAGACAACATGGAATGGACTCTTTGTCTGTTTGCCTGTCTGCCTGTCTGTCTGTCTGTTTGTTTGTTTGTTTGCACCCTTTTGGGTTTTGTTTAGGTATTCTTTGTCTTATTGGTTTTTTGATTGTTTGTTCTAATCTTTTGGGTTCGGGTGGGGATTATTAAAAGGGAGACAGGGAGTTGTTAGAGAAGGGAGGAAAGGTGATAAAAATGTAGAATGTGTAAAAAAAAATTTTAAATAAAAATATTTGAGGAAAAAATAAAATAATTATTTAAAACATCCATTTCCATATAATAAATACAATTTCATGGGGGGGGAAGGCAGATATGTTTTATAAGGAGGTTACATGATTTTTTCATCACCAGCAACATGTAAGATTGTTGCTGTTTGCACTAATACTTGACATTGTCTGCTTGTCTGTGACCGCTTTAGTGCACAAGAGACTATCTCCCTGTGATTCTGGTTCTCACTTGATAGTGAGTATCTTTCATACTTTCTAGCCATTTGTATACCTTCTTTTAGTCAAATGTCTTTCCAAACTTATTTGTCAGAGCTGGGGAGATGGCTCAGTCAATAAAGTACTTAGCACTGAAGTACAAGGGTTGGAGTTCAGATCCCGGGACCGGCCGGGCTGTGGTGGCGCACGCCTTTAATCCCAGCACTTGGGAGGCAGAGACAGGTGGATTTCTGAGTTCGAGGCCAGCCTGGTCTACAGAGTGAGTTCCAGGACAGCCAGGACTAAACAGAGAAACCCTGTCTCTAAAAAAAAAAAAAAAAAAAAAAAAAAACAGATCCTGGGACCAAGTATGTACACCAAAGCACACACAGCCCATATACATATGTAATCAGTCTGTCTTCTTACTGAGCTATAAAAGTTCTTTGAACTGCTGAGTGTGAGACCTTTGTCTCTGAATATAAGAGTGTAATATACATAAACACATCCTAAAGCTTTGTGGATATTATGTTTGAAGAGCCAGTGTGTGACCTAGGAAAGGTTGTCTACTTTCAAGTCACAAAGATTTTTCTCCTCTTTTTCTAGATATTTTATTGTTTTAATTTTTCTAATTGGGCTTATGATCCACCTTGGGTTATCATCTATGTATGGTATGAACTTATAGTTCAAGTTTATATTTTCCTTAGGATAACAAGTTGTTGCAATACAACCTGTTGAAATCATTATCATTACCCAACTGAACCATTTTGGAATCTCTGTGGCTTTCAGTTGTCCATGTGTAAACAGGTATAGCTCTCAAATTTGTACTGTTCCATTGATGTAGTCTCTACTTACTCAATTACAGTAGGCTCTTATTTATAATAAGTTTAAAATAAGTCTTGAAATTAGATGTAAGTTCTACAGTCTTATATGTACATATATGTATCGTGCATGTGTGTGTGCATATGTGTTTGTGTTTATATGTACTCTGTGTTTACTGTTTTAGATTGTCACTGTCTATCAAAAGGTCTGTGAGGATTTGCTTGTGATTCCACTGAGCTGGCTGGTAGTTTGGGGTGAACTGACATCTTAGCAAGATGGGTTTTTCCAATCCATGAGCATGGTATATCTCTCCACACAGAATTAATTTCCCAACAACATTTTGAGGTTTTCATAGTTTTCACATGTGTTTTATATTTGTCTGTGGGCATTTAGTAGCAGAAGTTGTCTGCTTAGCTTACAATTACTCTTCGTCAGGGTATAGAAGCTCAATTGCTTTTTGAATTTCACCCTTGATCCATCAGCCACACCATTAGTTCTAATGGGTAGTTCTTTGCCAGTTTCTTGGGATTTTCTATGCCATTGTGTCTGCTAACAAATATGGTTTCCCTTCTTGCTTTATTTACACTGTAGTGCTTTTTTTCTCTTTTTATTGTCTTGTTGTACTAGCTACAAACTCCATTACGATTCTGAAGAGAAGTAGTTGGAGAAAACACCCTTGCTTTCTTAGTGATTCTCCAAGAAAAATGTGCATCTTACAGGGGCTTCATAGAGACCACTGAACAAACTCAGGGAAGGGCCCTTCTATTCCTAGTTTACTCAAAATTGTTTTTTTTTAATCATACATGGGTATTAATTTTTCCAATATTTTTACCACTGATAAAAGAATTACACTATTTTTCTACTTTTTTCAGTCCAAAATATTGATTTATGCTGATTGCTTTTTAAGTTTAACAAACCTTCTATTCTTGGGAGGAGCCCCACTCAGTCACGTCATATTATCCTTTTGGATAGATAGCTCTTGGTTAAATATTATTGCAGTTATATTATGGAAATGAACCTTTTTTATTTGCGTTTTTAATGCCTTAGTCTGGTTTCATGTTGAGGTCATGCTATCTTCTCAGGAGAGAAGCCTGGGTAGTGGAGACATTAAGCAGCATAAGGAACAAGGAGAAATGAGCCCTTTGTACAGTAAGGCAACCAGTTAACCTGATACATATGAAGAAAACTTTCATTGGGGCCTATAGTCAGAAGGCAGTATGGAGGGTTTTACTTAAAACAAATGTTTGTGACAATTATATGGCTAGTCAGGTAAAAGTTCCTACAAGTTGTCCTTTGACCTGCATTCTTGAACCATGTCCCATTTGCTCATGCACTTGCACACACACACACACACACACACACACACACACACACTATATGGAAATGCAACTTCAAACATTTTAAATGTTAAATACTAATCTGACTAAGCAAACAAGCAACAAAAAGACAACAACATTGAGAGTTAGGGATGCAACTCATTTGGTACAGTTCTTATCTAAGATGCACTTACCCTGGTTTCAATCCCAAACACTATGAATTAAGCAAAATCAGTGAGGAAGGAAGGCAGAGAGTTTACTCTTCTTCCAGACACAAAGGGCTCTCCAAAGCCAAGATTGTAACGAGGCCTAGCACATTCTAAGACAGTCCACAGACATGTAGACTAAATTCCAGGGTGTCATAGTAAAGTGCTAAGTTGCCTTGGATTTGAAAAAGGAAGCTAGCTGGCTGCAGGTAGGTCAGCCATGCTCTGTGGGTGGCCCCACACCCACTTACACGTGGGCTCAACGATCTATCAAGAGTAATAATAAATAAGGACATGGAATTGAGAGGGAAACAGGTTGGTAGATCTGTGAAGAGTTGGGGGGAGGTAGTTAGGAATGAATAAGATGAAAACATTGTAAACATGAGAATTTCAAAGAATATGTATTTTAATTTAAGGAAAGCTGGGCATGGTGGCTCATGCCTGTAATCCCAATTTTGGGAGACTGAGACAGAGATTAACTCAAGTTTAAGGCCAGCCTGAGCCACAGATTGAGACCCTGTCTCAAAAGAAAAGAATAGAAGGAAGAAATAAATGAGGAAGACATTAGTAACCTTATTCTTAGGGCTGGAGAGGTGCCTCAGTCCTTAAAAGTATGTGCTGCTTTTACAAAGGACACAAGTTTAATTCCAGTATCACATTGGACAGCCCACAATCTTCTGTAAATCCAGCTCTGGCCTCTGTACTGTCTTCATGTGCCCATACCCCCACACAGACATACACAGAGCTATACAGGGTTAAAAATAAATTAGATAGGTGTGTGTGTGTGTGTGTGTGTGTGTGTGTGTGTGTGTGTGAGAGAGAGAGAGAGAGAGAGAGAGAGAGAGAGAGAGAGAGAGAGAGATGTAAGCTAGCAGATAGATAGGAAGAGGGAAGAAAGGGATGGGGGTGGCTTCCATCTCTAAGCTCTTTCAATAAGAGAAAGAACTAAATGTGTTTCTTGTGTCTCTGTGGTGTGTGTGTGTGTGTGGTGGTGGTGGGGGGGGCGTGTGGTTTAGAACTGGGAACCAAAAACTGTGCTAAGTCCCAGTTTACCACAGGGACTGTATAAAGCCCTTGGAAATGGTGAGAGTAGTGAGCTTCCCTGGCTCCCCAGGACCAGGGAGGTTGAACAGCTGCTGAGGAGGGGTGGAGCTTATAACAAAGGGGTTGAACCAGGGATGAGTCCCCTGTGGCTAAATCCCTCACAATGAGCCCCTGCCCCATTGCTACTCTTGCCACTTGAAAACAAGCTTTTCTGTGTATCTGCCATGCTGTTTGTCAGAGAGGAAAATGGCCCTTCAGAGTCGTGGTTACCAAGCACCAGATGGGATGCTTGAAAAAAAGTTTCCATGAATTTTTAAAAATACAGTAATTCATTTTTCCAGAAAACCATTTTTTTCAGTAAAGAACTATTTTTAATGTCAAAAGTACTTCTTTATCTCTCTCTCTCTCTCTGATTTTAAAAAAATATATTAATTTTTAAGGATTTCATACATTTTAATCATATTCACTTTGATAACTCACTCCCAACACACCCACAGCCACTCCCAACACTGTGACAATGGTGGCGGTTGTGTTTGTTGTTGTTGCTGTTGTTATCATTGTTGTTGTTCTGAGTCCACTGGTTTCAATGTATGTTGCCCATACACTCATGGGTGTGGGGCATCTTCTAGGATGTGGTCCACCTGCCAGAGGCCACACCCTCTTTCTCAGAGCCATAAACAGCTTTCGTATTAACATGCTGACTGTCTTGATTTTGTGCTGTGAGTTCACAAGTGCACTGGTCATGTCCAGAAGAATTTTGGTTCGGTCCATCCTGACTTTTGGTTCTTAATCTGTTTGTTTGTTTGTTTGTTTGTTTGTGTTTGGTTGTCCAGACAGGGTTTCTTTATGTAGCCCTGGTTGTCCTAGAACTCTTTGTGGACCAGGCTGGCCTTGAACTCAGAGATCTGCCTGCCTCTGCCTCTTGAGTGCTGGGATTAAAATCATACATCACCATTCACCATTATCTGACTGGCTCTTAATATCTCTGCCCACTTCCATAACTGTCTCTGAACTTTAGAGGAAAGGGGCATCTCATCCCATCTGTGGCTGAACGCACCATAGATCTCATCCTCTGGACCTTGATCAGTTGTGAGTTTCTGCATTAACTGGCTGGGCTGTAGGTGGAGCTTTGTGGTGTCATTGTTTTGTTTTAACAGGAAATCTTGTCCGTAGCCTAGGCTGGCCTAGAACCCAGGCTCCTCCCACCTTTGCCCACCATGGTGCTAGGACTGAAGAACTGCACACCATGCTCTGCTTCTTGCTCTTCTTAGTATTAAATACTTTTAAAAAACCTTTCATTTTACAGGATATCAGTGAGCAAAGCTCTTCTTTTTACAATTTCTCCCAACAAAGTTACGTGTCAGAAGCTGATCTCAAAACCTCCCTCTGTGATCTCAGAGAGACTGCTCTGCAGATGCGTTCTTGCAGTGGGCAGTGGGCAATGCTGAGACTCATGGCTGTTCACAGTGCTGTAAACAAGCAATTGGGAATATTCATCTGTAGATGGGACAACTTCAGGACACCCCACACCATCTCTGCAGGGAGCACTCCTCACCCTCATCTCTGCAGGGAACAGGCAGAAAAGGGAACAGAAAGAATGTAAAAGTCTCTCTCTCTCTCTCTCTCTCTCTCTCTCTCTCTCTCTCTCTCTCTCTCCCCTTCCCTTCCCTTCCCTTCCCTCTGACTTCCCCTCTATAAAAATTTTCCTGGCCTTTATTTGTTGGGACCAGTGAACCCACCCAAGAGCTACTTCCCAATAAACCTGTCTTTATATACAAAAAAAAAAAAAAAAAAAAAAAGACTGTCAGAGCCAAGGATGCAGGGAGTGCTGAAACACTGCCCTCCTGGTTGGGACACATGAACTAACAGAGACCCTGATGACCTACAAAAGACCTGTATGAGATTAAGCCACTTAAAAACTCATCATAGATGGGAGAGGGGCTCTGGAGACCCAACACAAGGGGAAGAGAAAGTGACAAATTAATGGCTGTTATAGAAGGGAGAGTCAGGGAGTATTTTGTTGTTGTTTCTTTTTTGTTTGGTTGGTTTTGAGGGTTCCCCATGAAACAGTGAATAAACCTAGGTCCAAGCACATATGGGAAGCACTAATCGGACTCAGTGTGTTATCTGAAGAAGAACAAAAAATAGTCTTGAAGTGAGAAGGAGGCATACTGAGCTACTGAGGCAAGGACTAGGGGATGAAGAGGGAAAGAGTAGGGTAGATGAGATACATTATATTATACATCCATGAAAGGGAGAAATGGGTCATTTCTGAAGTTTGGTTTATGAAATCTCTCTCTCTCTCTCTCTCTCTCTCTCTCTCTCTCTCTCTCTCTCTCTCTCTTTCACATACACACACAATTTTGTGACATCCAGTCTGTGGCGGTGCAGCTATGTCACCTGGACCAGTATTTACCCAGGCCAGGTTTTCTTCAAGGGTGCTTGGATTGGGGACAAAGGATGGTAGGACTTATACTTAGATGTCACCATGCCTTACAGTACCTAAACCAAAAATGGTCTTCATTGTTCTTATTGATGATCAGAGGTGACCACCCTCTGAGTTAATCTGAAGTTACTGAAACCAGGCTTCAGATTCTTTTCCTCATCTGACCAGCCCATGCCACTGTGGTTCTGAGACCCCTAGTGTGGAAGGTTCTCTGGGTATAATTGTGTGAGCCCATGTAGGGGAACCCTGGATAGATGCGGAACAGTAATGGAATCAGGGACATATCACAGGTACCCTGCTGATTCAGGCCTCAGTTTCATCGTCTTACCAAAACTGAACACTAGAGACCCAATTGTAATCTCTTGAGACCCTTTTTTAAAAAAAGAAAAAAGAATAATAAAGAAAGAAGAGAAGGGAGAGGAAGAGGAGAAAGGGGTTACTTGAAAGCAGCCAGTTAACTGGGGGAAACAGAAGTTTCCGAATGGCTTTTCTTATCGAGTTACACTGGCAAACTGTCAGAAGACAATGCTGCCTGGATTCTAACAGTGCAGTTGCTGCCTTCTAGTTTGGGCTTAACTTCTTTCATGATACACACCTAGACCACAGCCCATGGCAGAGACGATCTCACAATGAGAATGCTAAACATCCTGGCCAGTTCTACTCCAAGACTGCAGAGCAGCCGAGGAGCTACACAATGTGCTTTTGTTCAAGTGGCAATTAGTAGAAATTATAGAACAGGGGCAGTGTCATTGTGCAAGGGATTCAGCCAAAGTCGACTCAGACCGGTTTTCATTAGACCAACCAAAAGCTGGAGAACTCTCTTTTTAAAAATTAAACAAGCTCTCAGCCTATTTGCTCCAGCTGTAACAATGGTGAGAAGTGTGCTTTCTCTTGCTTGGGACAGTACCTGGAGGATGCTCTGAGGGGGGCTCTCTCTAAGTGTTGGGTCTTTGATTGACAAATGTATTCAAGGGGAAATTGCTGGTGTGATTTTATTCATTATTAAGAAAATGAAGGAGCTGAATTGTGCTCTTGTAGCTCCTGAGCCACTAATGATAGTATCTCCACTTATTTATTTTATTTTTAATGCACACGTTGGAGTATGAGGGTCCATTTTGGTCCCTGTGATGCAAGAGAGTCTAAAAGTGATCAGAATAATTAAAGTATAAGAAGAAGGACTGGTACACTGAGAATCAAAGAATCTCTGACTTACAAGGCACTGAAGGCTCATTAGGTCTACCAGTTGGTCAGCTTAGCCCTTCCCCAGACATTAGGAAGAAAACTAGCACCCCTTCCTAACAGCATCCCTTTAAATGCTTGATGAAGATGCCAATGGCCTCAGGTCATCTCCTCACTGAGCTCTTTCAGTGTTTTTAGAAACTCAGACCCTTCTCTGTCCCTTTTGTCTCCTCCTGTCTAGATTTGCCTGCCTCTTGTAGTTCAACTGAACATGAATATGGGACCTAATTATGGGAAAGAAAAGACTAGATATTCTTTAATCACATTCAGGTTTTTTAAGAGGCAAACATGGGACAATCCCTGGAACTTTACAAGAAACATTTAACAAACTGTGACTCAAAATACGGAGACTTTTTTTTTTTTTTTTGGCTGTTTTGCGTATTCAAATGAGGAGTCATTGCAAAAGACCTTATGCCTAGGGTTTGGGAGTCTAGGCTGAAGTACACTGCCCACTGTTCCCTGGGTACCTCAGGTACTGGCATTCAATATCTTTAATCCAGTCCCATTTCTGAACATCAAGGAAACTGGGCTCCCAGTTACCAGTGGAATGGTGGGCATTGAAAAGTTTCTGCTAGAGACAGTGAAGAGCCCCTATATCTGCACAGTTTAAAATTCAATAGAGTGCAACTGTTTTCCCTCCCAGGAAGAGGTCAGTACTCAGTACAATTGGCTGGATATGTTAAGACTCATACAAGATGACTCCTAGGGTTCTGAGGTTCCTTACAGCTTAAACATACGTTGGAAAGAGGGGTCATAATGGGATGAGCCAACATCTTCCCATCTACTCTACATTTAATTGGAAATGTGGAGAATTATCTGCCATATTTGAGATTCTCTCACCCCTAGCATGATAGGTTTTTTAAATAAGGGGTGTGTGTGTGTGTGTGTGTGTGTGTGTGTAGCATGATAGGTTTTTTAAATAAGGGGTGTGTGTGTGTGTGTGTGTGTGTGTGTGTGTGTAGCATGATAGGTTTTTTAAATAAGGGGTGTGTGTGTGTGTGTGTGTGTGTGTGTGTGTGTGTGTGTGTGTCCCCACATGGATATTCATACAGGCACCAAAAGACGGCATCAGATGCCCTGGAGCTAGAGTTACTGGCAATTTAGAGCCCCCTGATGTGAGTTCTGGGGACTGAATTCCAGTCTTCTAGAAGAACAGTGTGTACTTTTAGCCTCTCCAGCCCTGGCAGTATATATATTTCATGCTTTATCAGGCATGAAACTCTGTAAACCACGATGACCTTGAACAAAGAGATCTACCTGTCTCCCCAAGCCCTGGAATTAAAGGCATGGCCCACCATACCTAGTAACAGTTTAGTTTTGTTTTGTTCTGTTTTGTTTTTAATAATTTGTAATCCAAATGCAAAATCTCAGCAGAATTTTATAATAGTGATTTCTAACAAAGTTATCCTACAGATGATTTTTAAATCAAGTTTTTTTTTTTATTTCAACCTTTAAAAATGGTTTATTATAGTTTAAAGAACTTGGATTTTGGAACTAAACAGACCTGTGTGTGTAATGTGCCTTCACCATCTACTTGGCTGTGTGATCTCAGCCGAGCTTCTTTAGTCCTGAGCTTTGATGACAGTACCTTATGAAGCATCTAGAAGCCTTGGTGCATAATGTCCAACTGTAACTTTGGACTCATTATTGATCCTTTTATTAAATCAAATGTTATATCTTGAGATTTTAGACTACATGGTAATCATGTCTTCTAAAGGAGGTATGGTGCTTTGAGTAAAAATGTCTCTCATGGGCTCATATATCTGAATGTCTAGTTCCCAGTTGGTGAACTGTTCAGGAAGCATTAGAGATGTGGCCGTGTTGGAGAAAGTGTGTCACTGGGAGTGCGCTTTGAAGTTTCAAAAGACACACCAGGCCTAGTCTCTTTTTTTTTTTCTGCCTTCTGTCTGTGGATCAGGATGTAAGCTCTCAGCTACTGCTTCACCGCCATGCCTGTGTGCCTGCTGCCACCACACTCCCTACCATGATGATCTGAAACTGTAAACAAGCCCCCAATTACTCTCATAAGTTGCCTTAGTCATGGTATTTTGTTGCAAAAAATAATAACCCTAACAATTAGAGAAGGTTTATGAAGAGTGGAAGAAGCTAGCCTCGTTTTCACATTTCAGAGTAGCAAGTTATACTCTTAAGATTTCACAGACAGAAGTGTCCCCAGGTAGAATCTTCAAACTCAACATCAGGCTTTCAGAATTCTGGATGCACTCCAAAGTTGTGTCCTTGGCTGGGTACCACACTCACCTCCTCTGGGTTTGGTTGCTTATTCTAACAGATTCTCCTCTATCCTCCATCTGTTTTCTGATCTCTCACAGCTGGAGAGATAAGCCAGGCATCCCTTCCTTGATACCTGGACAAGCTACATTTCCAAGGCAGAAAAGAAAGGGAGAAATGTAGATTGTAGAATCCATCCAGGCTCATCCCTTACCTATCCCAAGAACATCCTTATGTGCTCTGAGAGAAGATTAGCAGTCATTTTAGTGTTTCCAGACTGGGGAAACCCTTCACAAAGGTCCTGCATGGTGGTGGAAGATGGTGTCATTCAGGAGAGGCCAAGGGCCTGAGGTAAGATTTGAACTCAAGGCCTCCATTCTGCACTTGGGTTCTATTCACTCCTTATATGAATAGAAAAGTTGGCCAAACCAAAGATATCAGGAATAAATAAATCATTTATCTCTCCAACAAGTGGTTCAAGCTGTAAGTCTTCATGTCAATAAATGCAAACGTGTCACACAGTACAGTCAAAGGTCAAAGTCCAAGGCACATGGCTGAAAAGGTGCACTGGTACACTCTGTTCTGTTGTGACTCACGCAGATGATTGTGTTTACAGCTTTCTGCCATCAACCACAGAGTCCACTACATGAAAATGTTTCTTGGATCTAATTCACAAAATCAATCTATGTGTGCAAACAATTGGCTTTTGCCTCTGGAGCTGTTAGTTAAGGCTAAAGCCCTTGACTTCACAGGTCTCCATTTCTAATGTGTATGGAAGAAAAGTGTCAGCCTCAAGAAGACCATCGAACATCCTCTTTTCCCTGGACCATGATGATATCACAGCCAGAGGCCCTTAGAGTCAGCACTGGGTTGGAGCCAGCTTCACTGCTGAATAGCGGGAGACCTCAGAAGTCTCATGGCATCCCTGTACCTCGGTCCTGTCTCTGAGCCTGGATAGTGATCATGTCTTCCTATAGATAGTCTCTGGACGTGTATCATTCTTTCCCCAGTCCAATCCTGCTTGCCATGGGGGTTCTGTGAAAGTTGGGATGGTGCTGGTGTTCATGGGACTTGATATATAGTATATGACAGACTCAAAGCAGTACCTGGGTACTGAGTTACAGGGAGTCTGCACCAGCCCCATCTGAATGGTTATTACTCATGGTCCAAAAAGCCCTTGGCCTCAGACTTGCCTCTGCAGACCCTGAACGCCTCACAGCCCGCTAGCAGCGGCCCATCTGTTTCATGGACTTTCTCAGCAGCAGTGAGTTCTTGCCTGTGGTAGAGAATCTTAGTAATGACTCAGACACTATCCCAAACAGATTGCAAATGATCTCTTGATGGAAGCGATGAGACACTATAAAACATAATATTTCCTGAGGGGCCTGGAGATTTTTCTTGTTTCTAGTTAGTCAGGTTTTTAACCATTTAGGAGACAATTATAATGTAACTCTGTCGTCACAACTAAGATTTCCTCCAGATGGAAAAAGATGCTGTTTCTTAAATTAAGACCATCTTAACTGTCAGCTTTTCAATGCTTCCCTGGGTTTTAGAACCAGAGAGGACCTTTGAGATCAGCTCACTGATGCTTGACTTTCAAACCAGAAGAACTAGAGGCCAGAGAGTCACAGAGCAGGTCAAAGACAAAGCTGAGAGAATCCACAAAACTCTGGTTCCCAGCACTCACATAGTGGCTCACAGTTACTATAGATAGCTCCAGTGCCAGGGGACTTGATGGCATCCTCTGGTCCCTGTGGACACTCTCATGCTGGCCTTGCCAGCATTCACACAGGCACACACACATTCTTATAAGTTGTGTGAGATATATAAATATAGATAGATAGATAGATAGATAGATATAGATATAGATGATATAGATATAGATATAGATATAGATATAGATATAGATATAGATATAGATATAGATATAGATATAGATATAGATATAGATATAGATGATATAGATATAGATAGATACACACAAATATAAATAACAAAAGCCTGAGGAGCGTGACAATATTCTGTGCAAAAGACACCCACCTGCAGTGTTTTAAGTGCAGAAATGAGGCAGAGAACAAGACCTCACTCAGCCTCCGCTGCAAGTCTGTACACTAGCAAGTACAATATCCTAGCACTCTGCATATCCACAGATGATGTTGAGTGTCCTGGGTTTTTGTTATGTATAAACATTACTAAGCAGGTGGATTTTCAAGTTCACATTCTGCAAAGAATAAGAAATTGCCATCACTTCCAAAGCCCAGACCTCTTCAGAACATACCCTGGTGAAACTGTAGATCCTAGGTACTGGGTCATCTCAGAAATCTACTGCCCTGTGCCTTTTTGGAATTTACACTACCATGCTTTTCCACCTCTTACATGGCCTCTTCTGCCCCTAGTCACCTTAACAGTGTTTCTATTCTCCCACATCAATCAAATAGTAACCCTGAGCCAAAGGACTAAGGGGAGAGGGCTCTGAGACCTGTATAGTGACTGAGCCTCCCTAGACAGTACCTCTGCTATGTTGCAGTCATCCCCTAAAGGATAGTGTATGTGCAGTATGGCTCACCATGCAGTGCAATAGTGATCCTAACCTGGTTCAGATAGATAAGAACTTGGAGCAGAGCATGATGGGAGTAGGACCCAAATGTGAGGGTCCCCCTGGACACAGGCTTTGGACCCAGATGAGCTGTGTGCAGGGGAAAGTGACTGTGATGACAGCTAAAACACAAGACAGGAAATTGGGAGGACCATGCTCCAAGGCACCTGCATGTCCCTCCCAAGAAGATCAGAGGGGAGGAAATCAGAGTCGTGAAGACAGTAGCTAATGTTGTGTGCCACGTAGGCCATACTTCCCTACATGAGAGTGATGGTGGCACATCTTGGTGTCCACTCCAGCTCAAGCACTGTGCTAAACTAAACTTTGCCAGTCCTTTCACAGTCTTTTGAAGCCACTTTACAAAGGAGAAAGCAGAACTGAAAAGCCAGGTAACATGTCCCAAACCTTTATGCTGTCAATAGAACACCTGCAGTCGGAATCAAGAGCCTAAGCCATCCTCCTGACACTGGCTCTTCAGTTCCAGCATTCTGAAGTATCTCAGTGTTCCCCGAGTCTAGCAAATTATTGAGCACAGAGATGTCAAGTTAGGGAATAAGATACATACACAACCCCTCCTTCCCCCCCTCCTGCCCTAGCACAACCAAAAAAAAAACAAAAAACAAAAAAAACAAAACAACACCAAAAAAAAAAAAAAAAAAAAGAGAAAGAATCCAGTTACAGATGATCTGTATAGAAAACACATGCAAAGTTGACCTGGGGTAGAGCCCTAGAGTGGACATCTATGTTTTAAGATAGATATAGGCAATTCAGGGCTGGACCAGAAGCTCACGGAAAACATCACAGACCTTGGCCAAAGCTCTGCCATCTTTAGCATGTGACTCTCTTCCTCTAACTTGTCACTATGGATCACAGGCAATTGACCCATCTCATACCTCTATTCCTATTCCAGACAAAAAAGAAAAACAGACAGCAACAATATGAACAGGCAAACCTGTCTCCCAGGCTCCAAACACCTTCTGTTTACATTTCACTGACAGAACACATGACCACTCCAGTCTAAGAGGTTAAAATAGGCAAAATGTTTTCAGAAGAGTACATGATCAACACAAACAAAATCAGGTTTTGTTAGTTGTCTTAGTTGCTTTTCTGTTGCTATGATAAAATATCATGGCCACCGCACCTTACAGAAGAGCTTATTTGGGCTTACAGTTCCAGAGGGATAAGAGTCCATAACAGTGGGGAGGCATGGGAGCAAATGGAAGGCATGGAGGCAAGAGCAGAAAGCTGAGAGCTCACATCTTAAACTACAAGCATAAAGGAGCCTGGGTGGGAGTGGAGGGTCCAGACGATGGGAGAACACTGGGAATAGCATGAGGCTTTAAAACTTCAAAGCCATGAGTTAGCCCACCCCAAAATCTACATTATCTGTGAACTATTGATACATGTCAAAGGACCAGTCCTGAAGGTCCCAAGCTTCAGGATCTCCATGACACAGGACAACAACAGGATAACTGGGAGGGGTCCTGGCAAGGATTCAATATGGTGGAGCAGAAGCCAAAGACCTTGAACCAAACCAATGACTCAGTGCAATGAGCATTTGCAATTGGAGATGTGTAGACAGAGGGGTATACAGTGGGACACACTACAGCTTTCACAATGAGATGCTTCTGATGCTATGCTTTGTTTGGATTTTTTTGGTTTTATTTTATTTTATTGGGGTGGGGTAAAGGCTACAAGTGCAAAGGTTGAATATGAGAGAACAAGAAGAATACAACTGGGGTCCATGATGTAAAACTTACAGAATAGATAAAAAGTTTAAATACATAAAACAAGCCTCAAAGTCCATTTCCAGTGACATATGCCCTTCAGCACAGCCACACCTCCTTGTCCTCTCCAGACAGCACCATCAGCTGAAGACCAAGTGTTTAAATACGATAAGCCCATGGGGGACATTGCCATTCAAACTGCCAGATTAGCCAAGACAAAGCAAAAATAGCTAGAATTTAATGACCAAAAGAAAGAACTCTCTGTAGCTGTCTTTATTATTGAGTGGGTTCTTTTTTCCTCTCTAACCCCAGTTTTACCCCCTTATCACTAGATAGGAGAGAAAGGGAGGAGGAGAGGGGGAGGGAGGATAGGAGGGAGAGAGATCCTTGTATCTAATTTCTTATAATTTCTTTCCTCTTGTTTCTTCTTTGAGCAAGACTAGTAACTACTACCAGTCCCCTGAATAACCACCAACTACCAACCCTGCCCATCACTTGGGAGGGTGTCTTAGGGATTTACTGTTTGCTGTGATCAAACACCATAACCCAAAGGCACTTGGGGGAGGAAAGAGTTGGTCCCATCTAACACTTCCATCACTGAGGAAACTCGGGGCAGGAACTGAAGACAGGAACCTGGAGGTGGGAACTGAAGCAGAGGCCATAGAAGAATGCTGCCTACCAGCTCATTAGTCATGGTCTGCTCAGCCTCTTTTTTTCTTTTCTTATACAACCCAGAACCACCTGCCCAGAGCTGCACTACCAAGTGATCTGGGTCCTCCTGTACTAACCATTCATCAAGAAAATACATGACAGATTTGCCTATATACCAATCTTCATGGAGGCATTCTCTCAATTGAGAGTCCCTCTTCCCAAATGACTCTTGATTATGTCAAAGTGACATAAAACTAACCAACAAAGAGACTAAGACAGAGGGATGGTGAGTTTGAGACCTACCTCTCCTACAAAACAAAGCCCTGCATCAAAAGAACAAAGCAGATAACATAAGGCAGGCCAGTTGGGGCGATAACTTAGTTACAAGCCCTGCTCTGGGTTAAGAGCTTCCTTTCCCTGGTTCTGCCCAACCCAGCCCAGCCTCTTTTGTTTATCAGAGAAAATGAGAAGTTGCAGACTTTGTCCAAAGTTCCATGTGACAGCTGAGTGTCTGACCTGATGTCAAATGATGCTTGTCTGAGTTCAAAGCCTCAGAAAATGAGACCATGGACTAGACCCTGCCCATTGTCTATGAGGCATCCACGGCTGCTTTTCAGCCTCAATAGCCAGGTTGAGTCATTGCAACAGAGAATAGACAGCCAGCAGAACTTACTGTCTGGTCCAAAATAAGCCTACCGACCTCTGCTCTAGGTCCGTGTGAGATGTTGCTTCTCAGTAACAAATGCCAAAAGAAATAACACTTGGCAAAGGTCATCCAGTAGCCCATCGCCAAGTCATTCCAATGGCTCCCCATGTAGACAGTAATCCTTCACTGACAAATAAAGTGAGGTGCAATCGTGTTCAGTAGTAGCCTGGGGTCTCAAAATTCTGAGTGTCAAAGACAAGGATTGTGTGTGTCATGGATGTTCATCCCATGTATGTGTGCCCATGTCCACATGCAGAAGCAAAAGAGGATACTGGGTGTCTTGCTCTATCACTCTCCAACCTATGCCCTTGAGACAGGGTCTCTCACTGAACCTGGAGGTAGGCTAGCAGCGAAGAAGCCCCAGTGTTTCTCCTGGGTCCAGTCCCCTCAGCACTGGGCAAATGCTGGTGTTACAGGTACTACTAGCCACACCTAGTTTTTCACATGGCTTTGGGGTTTTGAACTTGTGTCCAAATGCTTGTGCAACACATGCTCTTACCTGCTGAGCCGTGTTCCCATCCCTGAAGAGCTAAATTTCTACCAAGAGGTGGAGATGAGGTCATTTGAGATGTACATTTACCACCTGCCGCAGGCACCATCCATCCATCTCTCTATCTCAGTGCATTTGAGACAGATCTACAAGGCAGGGCATAGAGACAAATCTCTGTCTTGTAGATTAATTGTTCCCAAAAGAATACCACAATTCACCAATGCTGATTTTGATTAAAATAATCAGGATGATTTCCTACTTCTAAAATACTGACAAAATAGCTTTTTTATCTGTGTAGACAAAAAGAGAGAGAGGATTATTTAAATCAAGATTATGTACAACACGAATCCTAATTACTACACGATTACCTAGCTAAGAAAGTGAGTATTCGTGAATGTTTTTCTGCTGGCAGTCAAACCCAAATTAATAGCATTCTGAGCTGATGTGGATCACAGATAAAATTAAATTAATGTGACTCAGAGCCAGCTCTGTTTATAAGCAAAGCCCGACTACAAAAGAAAAGAAACATTTTAAGATGCAAAATTATGCCCCTGAGCACACACCAAACATAGATTTTTAATTAAAGCACTGAGACTTTTTTTTCCTCTCCCAGTTGTTCAATTTGGATATTTACCAGAGATGTCAGTGCCAGTCTGAAAGTGGGGTCTAGGGTTCTGAGTGCTGTAGAAGGTAAGAAAATAGCCAGGGTGGGTTTTTCCAAAGTTTAACCAAAGAAGCCATTCCTGATGAGAGTCTAAACTTCCACCATCAAATACTCGCCTCTAAACCAAAATGAAAGAACTCCAGGAAGAAAGCAGAACAGTTAGATGCTTTGTGTTTTCAGACAGTTTGCTACTGTAACTCAAAGCTTCACTTTTCAGGAGATATAACAAACATCCACCAAGTCACCTTGCCTGTCCTATTTGTCTAATACCCACCATACCCTGGAATGAGCAGGAGACAGATCTTGTAACCCAGTGGTCTTCAGGCCCGAAAAGATCCACACTTCTCATTCGGCATCTCCTGTGGATGTTGGCATAGCCTTCTCAGGACCAAGCTAATGGTTAGCAGAGGGACTGCACTAATGACCTCTCCTCAGGCTCTAGTCTAAAACCCAGTGTTGACCCACACTGTAATGACCACTGGCTTGGAGGAGCAGGACCCAGAGCTGCAATTCAAGATGGTCAGATCGGAATCTGAGTCTCAATTCCACATCTGTGAAGTGGAGATAGTGTGATTGGTGGCCTAGATGACCGGGTCCTTTCAGGAACAGCTCTCAGCAAAACAGATCAGTATCGAACACACTCTTGGCACCAGGATCTACAAATGCATATTACAGCCCACTCAGAAACACCTTCCTTCCTGGGTCAAAGAACATGCCCAAAAGTCACCCCGGAATCCTGGCAGGATTGGGGAAAGAAACAGACCACCTGACTCCACCTGCTCTGGCCCTCTCACCTTTCGTGGTCCAAAGCCAATCGATTTCTCAATCATCCCATTTTCAGACATAGACCCCAGGCCTCCTTAGCCCCTTTAATCTCAGCTCCCCTGCAGACCACACTAGCCTCCCAATCCCCAGTTTAACAAACATTTATTGAGCACCCTTGGGCTCTTGTTCAGAAACACACACCAGAAAATTATAAAAATGAAAGGAATTATTTCAACCAAGGAAGAAAACAACTCCCACGTCTCCAGTGCCATGTGTGTGCACGGGGACACATAGGCCTCATTTCATGGCAGGAAAACAAGGTTTAGAGGGACCTCCCTCTACAGCTAGCAGTCTGTACCGGCTTCTGTTGTTCCTGTTGCTGCCGTTATCCCAACTCCTCATTAAGGCTGTAACCAGGGCTTCCGTTTAAGACATCCCTTGCCTTATTTCACCCAGACCAAAGCCACTGTCCCACGGAGCCTTCCTATCTACCCTAGTCAAGAGGATTCATCCCTATGTATAGACTCAGAGCACGGTCTCCTCTCTCCTGTTGATCTTTGGGCCTGACACACTGTGATCCAAAAGTTACCAGTTCTAAGGTTCCTCTGATGACAACATAGATGACCTTTCTCCTAGGATAGAAACATTCCATCCATCTAAGACCATCTCTACAAGGGAAGGAAGAATTCTCACCCCCACTTCTTGAAACGCTGAGCTCTATGGTAGGGTGTATTAATCCTCCCCCCTCCTCCCCCAAGGAAATACTGTGATGAAAGCCATGTAAAGGAGAACAGTTTGCTCTAACTCAGAGTTCAAGGGTGTGGACCATCATGTCGGGGAAGTTTTGTTGGCAGCAACTGGAGACAGCTGGTCACAGACAGTTAACAGGCCACATAGCCACAGTAACTAAGGATGATCACACTTACTGGCCATATGAGACCAAGGGATGGTGCCAAACCACTTTAAGGTGGACAATTCCACCTCAATTAAACTATCCTAGACAATCTCTCACAGGCATGCCAGAGGCTTATCTTCTAGATGATTCTACACCCGTCAAGTTGGTAAGTATTGTCAATCATCACACCGAATACCCCAAAGAAAGCCCTTTGGGCTCTGATATCCTGCTATATCCCTATGACCCCAGCAGTGAGGAAGCCCCACCCATGCCCATTTGTGCTTGCGCGCGCGCGCGCGCGCACACACACACACACACACACACACCAGGTTCGGAGCTACACCAATCCGTTGCTACATTAAGAATGTTCAGTGACCCTTGTTGGATCACAAAGCATGGTGATTCAAGACATTGTGGCTAGTAAAAGAAGGCCCTTTGAGGAGCCCTGGCCTCTACCCAGCCCCAACCCTGCTCAGAGTCAAACTTACCCATTCTCTCTTAACCTTCCAGAATTTCTAAATTGTTCTATGGAGGTGTTAGAGATCCCTCAGCCTCCCAGTCCTGTGACCTGTGTCATCAATGAGGCCTTCCAGAGACAGCAATGGCAGCTGGTTTCTCTCTCTATTCTGGGAAGTTCTAACCAGAGGTAAACCTCAGGAATTACTCCCTATTCTTCTGAAAAAAAAAAAAAAAAAAAAAAAAGCAAGCAAACCAACAAACAAATAGACAGAGCTAAGCCATTACAAGGTATCCAAATCCTAGTTAGATGTGGATCCAAGGTATCCTAGTTGATGGAGTTCCGAAGAAAACAAGGAACCCTGTGCTGACACTGACCTTGGAGTACTCCAAGGTGAGTTCTGACTAAAGCCTTCTCCATAAGCACAGTCTATGCTGGCTCCCTACCATGGGCCTATGTGTCTTTCCCCCTAAAACAGGCTACACAGGTACCTGAAGAAGCAGGACACCAGCGATGCCTGTCAGTGAACACTTACTCTGTGATGTGGTCATAGTGTTGGTCCCCAGAGCCCTGCCCTACAGTTCTGCTCTTCCCAGGTTATGAAAAGTCTGAAAGCCTGGTTGTCTGTCATGAACCTTGAACTTGTTGAGTGTAGCTCTCAAACAGAGTAAAATTCTGTCAGTGCTGCCAAGAGATAAAGGACAACCCCATACTTACCCACCCCATACTTCCTAGCTGACTTCTCTAGGATCAGTTTGGCCTCTAAAAGAATCAACTTCTCTTTTATGATTCTATGAAACATAAAGACATAAGATACATAAACAAAAGAAACTGTGACTAGGGAATGCCTATAGAGACAGACATGAATTTCCAAAAGACCACCGTTGTCTAGTCCAGCCATAGACTAGGTTGTTCTTAGCAAGTGCTAAGTGAAGAGAGATTGTGCCACTTCTGACCCAAGGTTTTGCTTTTCTCCTCCTCCCATTTGTTTGTTTGTTTGTTTGTTTGTTTGTTTGTTTGAGACAAGGTCTCATATAGCCCAGGCTGACCCAGAACTCTATGTAACCCAGGAGGATCTTGTACTTAAGATTTTCCCCATTCACCCTTTCTAGCACAGGGATTAAGGTCATGCCCTACCACACCCATTCTTTTGTGGTGCCAGGGATCAAAGCCAGGGCCTCAGATCCTCTATCAATTAAGCCCATCTCAGTACCCCATTTCCCCCACACTTTCTTTTGAAGACAGCATCTCATTATGTAGCCCAAACCTAGCTTCAAACTCACCCTCTGCCCCAGCGCCGGGATTTCCTGCACTTGCTTGGAGGGAGAGAGACTCTTGCTTGCACACTTTTCTTTTTCTAACCATCTTCGGGGAAGTAAGAGAAAATGGCTCATTCTGCCACCTCCTGCCTGCAGGATAATAGCTGCTTCTACATCTGCTGTTGCTGGAAGCTGGAACCAAAACCCAGTGCTGGCAACACCTACGTAGTTTAGGATCAGAATGGCCATTTTTTTTTAACCCATACTTCCAACTTTTCAAGGCGGCATTCCTGATTGAGAACTGAACTCAACACGCCCAGACTAGTAAGCCGCCACACAAAGACTGAGAAACAAGAGTCATTCCCTAGGTCTTCATCCTCTGCCTCACACAGCTGCCATCCCCCAACAACTTGAGGAACAAACTTAACTTTTCTAAACAAAAATAATTTCATCATTTTGTGTGGCATTAACACCCCGCCACCTCGATATGTTATCTATATTTTTCTTGTTGACATCCAACCAATTCAGAGGTAAAAATCCATCCTCCGGTTTTCCTGTGGGTCGTAAATCATAAAAAGGTTATATTTTATGAAAGCCGAAGCCGAGACGCAAACAGCATATTTATATCCAAAGAGTTTCATCCATTAAGCAGCAATGACAGGGCCCTGTGGGCCAGAATCTAGTTTTCTTACTTAAAAAGCTTAGTTCTTTTGTAGACTCCTGCAGGGACCTATAACAGTTGGAATTGGGTTTTTTATGCCTCTGAGGCCTCCGAATGAATGTTACACTTTTCCATTATTTTCCTTTTTCTTTAGAGAAAACTAGGTTACCTGCTTATTGCCTAAAACCCGCACCCTACGATTGTACTGTTGTAAAATCTGTCTTCTGCCCTTCTCTTCACACCCCTCCCCAACACCCCCAAACTTTGTTAAGACTGTGTCAAGCAAGGTTGGAGTGTATTTGCTGAGGTGGGGGTGGATCACTGAGATGGGTTGGGCTGATGGATAGCACATCCAAACACCACTTCCACCCAAGACGTGCCCCAACAGTCCTGACCTCCTCTGCTTCACCAAAAATAAAAATAAAAAAGCTTAAATCTTAATACTTCCCTTGCCCATGCTTGAGAATGCCTTCAAGTCCCCTGACTGTTTCATGAGGTGGTGTATGGCTGGCATGGAAAGGTATAAGTCAGGAATCTCAAGTTTCTTGTTCCTGCCCAGTATTTTAAAACATTAGCACGGCAGCCCCTGGGGCTATTAAAAGATGATGCATCGGCCTGGTTTGTCAATGGTGTAATTGTGGTCATGAATATACATGTAGGTTTGCAGAGAGATGTGAGTGTAGGCTTCATACAACTATGACACCAGGCAAGTAGTAAGTCCAGGCTCAGAGCCTATGAAATGATCATCCGGCAACTAGCCGGATAATCACTAACAATTAAGAAAATGAGATATCTGAGCTCTCGTCCTCTTCTGCCCACTTGGAACATATATTTGTTCTTTTGATGTCCTGTGTGAATAGGGGTGCTTTATCTGACTGCTGATGGCCTAAACAATGTGTCCGAGTTGTAATATAGAACTCAATTTGCTGAGACTATCATCTGAAAGGCTTGGACAATTTATTGAACACTGTAGATGAAAGAAAGAGAAGGGGGGAAAATTTTAAAACTGACCACTTCTAAAATGAAGAAAATAGGGCCGTAAAGGGTATTGTAATATACTTTAATCTTCCTTAATGTAGAAAAATATGAAATGCCATTAAATCTCCCTTTGAAATGGATGTGGTCTCATGGCTTGAGCACCCAAATCTAGTTAATGAATCTATTGTGAAGGCAAACAAACTGGAGAAAGGCAGTGGAGGAGTGATCTGTGCATTATCCAGCTAATTCAGAAGATGAAAGGAGGAAAAATTAAAGTTAAATTCACATAAATATTAGCGTTCGGGAGAACAGTTGCAGGTGTAAAAGGAAGTCAGCATCTTCCCTTCGGCTGTTGGGAACAAGCAGGGTGCTTTCCGCTCAAGAGCAAAGTCGTGAAAGATGAAAGCATTTCAGGGGGGCCTAATAATTAACATTTTAAAAGGTTTTCTTAATAAAAAATGATCCGACAATAATAGCAATTTAATCATTTTTATTTGAAAAATTAGATTGATTGCAAACGTTCATTTGTACAGAAGTGGCGTTTATGGGGCTTGGATGAGCTTATCCAATCCAGTCTTCCCGTTAATCACTTTCTGTAGCGTCAGAATAAAAGAGAAAAAAGAAAACGCAGAATGCAGGAGAGGCTCAAGGGTAGTCATGGTGGGGGATGGGCAGCCCTTCCTAAAGGACCCAGTGTCTTAGCTAACCTGCCCTCCTCAATGCAGTCAGAGTCTTACCAAGGAACCTCAAGCCAGGATAGGTATGTCACTGGGGAAATAAACATTACGTAGGGGGCCTGCTGGTGCTGACATGGACCACCCAGGATGGAAAATGGCTTCATGAGCAGAGTGCCTTTCCCAGGGAATAAATTTTTTTTTTTAACCAAGTCAGCACAGTGTAGAGGCTCCACCTGAGCCCGGATGTCATGGACACAAAGACTTAATGGCAATTAGCTTTGACAGAATTATAAATGATAATTTATCTTCAGTTCAGGGCATATAAAACCCTGTCTATACAGACACAGTTTAATGTGATCTTCATATTAGAGCTTCTGCTCTTGTGAGAAGTTAGAGTCTACTTCAGCTCTGTAAGGAGAGACAAGAGACCAGTACTGTCAACCTGGAAAGCACAATACAGGAACCGAGATGTGGCTATCTACCAGGGACTACGGATCACTCTCCCTTCTCCGCTT
Organism: Arvicanthis niloticus; assembly: GCF_011762505.2. NCBI lineage: Eukaryota > Metazoa > Chordata > Mammalia > Rodentia > Muridae > Arvicanthis > Arvicanthis niloticus. The sequence goes on along the minus strand of NC_047658.1, from coordinate 98,577,552 downwards.
CGGACCTTGCATGGCAGTGTGCTTAGACATCTGAAGTTGAAACGAACAGCACAGACTAACAATGGAGAATCCCAATTCCATTTTCTCAGAGGAAATATGAAGGCCCAGCTTAGATCTAATGTTCACTGTGGATCCAATCCATGGTTGGGGCAGATCACGCGGTATAAATGTAGCTGTGGAGACACACAGGAGATGAGAAATATCCTCATAGATGGGTCCAGAAGATGCCCTAATCCCTTTACATGGGATCAGGAACGTGTAAACATAAGATCTTAAATGTCAGATGGCTCAATGTGTAAGCTTGCTTCCTTGTCAGGCAGTCTGAGTGACAAGGTTCCTATTTCACAGGGCCAGTAGAGGTATAATGTGAGTTCATTTGAATAACTGCAGGAAAAAGCCCACTCAACAAAAACCAAGGCTCTGAGGTTTACCAGAAGGCCTTGTTAGCTCTTGTCACTCAGGCATTCCCCCCTACCCTAAGAGGCTTTCCAGAATATTCATTTCACTCCTTCTTACTGCTGCCCATTAAAGCAATATGAACACTCTCAATTTCTCTAAACTAATATGTTTCCCATGATGTAAAGACACTGCGCACAGTGGATGCTCAATACATATGACAATTTCTAAAGGGAAGAGGAACCAAGCACCAAGTACCCATAGTTCCTATGAGAACACATGAGTCAGCAGTGAGGATATCAGTCCTGGATCCAAAGTGAACCAAAATTTTTCATTGGCCAGCCTATTATCACAATATAGTCTGTCTGAGAGCCATGCACAGACTTCCCCATGCTTTTCTCTAGAAGCCTAATATCTCCTCCACATTTAGTGGGGTCTGCAAACATTAGATTTAGATGAAATGACCTTAGGCAGGACCATGTTTATTCACAGTGGTAGGGCATCACGTCACCCTTCTGCGCAGATGGTTAAAATGCCCACAAAGGAAAGCAGGGTCTTTTTACAGCAGGTGGAAATGACTTCCATAGTCTGCAAGGGAAGCTGGGAATTGTAGTCTTTCATCATGAAACTATCAAAGAGGCCCATTAAAGTCATGTTTGAAAGAGGCCAAGTGGTTCTTGAGAAGGTGGACAGACAAGTCCCTGTAACTTCTATTGAGGGAGCTCTGTGTAACTCTCACTGTGCTGTCTTTCCTTGTTGGACTTTCTAGGCAAGTTAGTCAGCCAATGTACCTCAACACTCACTGATCCTGCAAAACTTCTGCACTCCTAGAACAAGGACAGGAAAGAAACCTACAAAAAAAGTGTCAGTGCTTTTCCATGAATAAGGAATTCTAGGGAATTTTCTTCCTTTTCTTATCCCCAAGGATTATACAATGACTAGAAAAGAAAATTAGATTCTGATTTTTTTTTAATCACTTGATGACGAGCACCCTTACATGATGAGTCACCATCTAAGGGTTACTATTGCTCTAATGAAATACTCTGACTAAAAGTAACCTGGGCAGGAAAGAATTTATTTCTCTCTCATCATTGAAGGAGCTCAGGCAGGCCAGACCTAAAGGCAAGGGCTGATGCAGAGACCATGGAGGAACGTTGCTTATTGGCTTGCTCCTCGGGGCTTGCTTAGCCTGTTTTCTCATAGAAGCCAGGACTGCTCACACAGGGTTGCACCACCTACAGTGGGCTGGGCCTCCCCCCATCAATCACTAATTTGAAAAAATGGCCTACAGGCTTCCTACATCCCAACCAACCTTATGAAAGCATTTTCTCAATCAAGAGTCCCTCCTCTCAGATGACTTCAGCTTGTGTCAGACTGACGTAAAACTAAGCAGGACAACCATCTTGCTGCCTCTGTTTTGATTTATCTGTCTGTTTGTTGTTTGTATGTATGCTTGTTTTTAAAGAAATCCTGTGTGTCCTGTGGTGAGCAGCCCACGAAGGTCTTAACTCCAAATGGAGTATGAAATACACAAAACATCCAGGAAGAAGAACAACCATGGAAGACTGGGGACATTCGAGGATCTGAGGCAGGTGGGTTCCCTGCCTTTGAATTTGCTGTACTGGGTGACAAAGAACAAGAGTTAAGTTTAAAAACGGAAGTGACCTGGACTCTCAGCGCTTTCATCTTCCCTTTCCTCTGGCTCTGCACTGTGTTCTCTGGTTAAGGCATCAAATCAGGCCTTCACAGGTCGGTTTTCCAGTCACTGCAAAAGAACAGCAAGGAACCCCCGAGAGAAGCTACAAGGCATCTTCCCTGAAGGAGGTATAAACCACATAGTGCACAGGGGTTTTCTTTTTCCTCCCTCCCCCAGAATTTAAAAACTACTTTTAACCATTTATATATCTGTTGTTCGTCTGAGGCAATTTGTGTTTTACCTGGCTATTCTACCCCCCAAGATGAATCCCCTGGCACCATTTTGAGTATTTTCTGTCTGGTTTGGTTACAGTGGGCTTGTTCTTGGTGATGGTGTGATTTGGGGGTTCTGCTACTTTGTGGGTTCATCGAATTGACTGCCAAATCTCTAATCCGGGGCAGTCTTCAGTCTGCCCATGCCTTAGCTGAGCGATGGTCATTGGTAGTTGCCCATGTTGCACAAGGCAGAGATGGCATACGTGTCAAAATAAAGAACCCAGGAAGGGGAGTCACAGGAAGGAAACCTCCAAACAAACCCAAAGTTGGGAGAGCAATGAATATCCTTGGAGACACCTCCCCTTTGAGAGACCATTAAGATGTTACAGCTATGTTCAAACTACCGAGTTGTATGAATGTGGACAATGGAATTTTCTTCTGTGTGTGTGAAACTTTGTCTGCATTTATTATGCATGTTTGTGCCTGGTCCCCATGGAGATCAAGAGAGGGTGTTAGGTCCCCTAGGACTGGAGTTACAAGGGTTTTTGAACCAACACGTGGTTACTGGGAACTGAACCTAGGTCCTCTGCAAGAAGAGTAAGTGGTTTTAACTGCTGAGCCATCTCTCCGACCTTGTCAATGGATTAAATAGTATGGATCCAGCTCTAGTTATCTAAATATAGTTATTAAATAATCTAGTTATTAAAGTTATCACCCAGCAAGAGTGATCAGACATGCATCTCAGACATGCATCCCAACACGGTACATACCAGTCACTAGTGCATCTAGGCCTGGCTCTGCACCTAGCCACACCCCTCTATTATGTGTGAAAAATCATTGTGCCCACACCATCTCCCTAATATCCCTGCATAGGAAATTGACAAAATTTTTAAAGACTTTAATGGCAACAGCAATCTAAATTTTCAAAAATATTCATAAATGTTCAGCAAGGATAAAATAATTAAATAAGAATATATCTGGATGTAAAAAGAATAGAAGTCTACACTGTGGAATTTTTAAACAAGTAAGAGAATAGTCAGACAGTTGTGGCTTTTGTTATGTCGGGCACTCTATGAGGACTTGTTTAATGGTGTCTCATGATGTAGAAGAACACTTAATGATAAGCAAAGCATTGCAATAGATTCCGAACATGGTGTGATTTCATTTGGAGCTCGGATGTGGATGCAAGCATCAGATGCTAACAAGTGTCACCTCTGAGTGGGTTGTGGTTATGGAAAATGCTTATTTAATGTTTTATGCTTGTTTTTAGTTTCATATTCTCTATAGTGACCATAGAGTATTTTTGTAATTTTAAGAAATTGCTTTAAAAATTTCAATAGTGGCCCAGCCCTTGAGAGGCTGTGACAGGAAGCTTGCTGCAAGTTTAAGGCTACACTGAACTGCATAGCAAATACCAAGCCATGCAGAATTATCACACATGCATACTGAGACATATAGGAGGCTAAGCTGGTTTAGGGGATCACGGAATGTCCTGGGTATATAATGTAAGTGCATATAATACCTCTATCTTTTCATTCTTCTTCCTCCTCTTACACTCCTCTCATTTCTCTCCCTCTCACCATTCCACTCTCTTTCCTTGCCCCTCCCTCCCTTCTTCCCAGGGAACCTAATGGGTTCTGGCCTCTGCCTAGACTACCTCATTCATTTATGGTTCTATATTGGTCCAATATGCTGAGCAGGGTGGCTGTGGACCCCCAAGGTCCCATCTGAAAACAGCCCACACTGGGGATCTTGGAGTTACACTTTCACAAGAACTGTTCTTTCCCTGGTCTTTGCAGACAGTCCCTTTCATCCCAGGAGATAGAAGTCATCCTTGGGAAAGATGGCCTTTGTTAGACAAATCAACCAAAGTGAAGTCAGATTTTCCCAGATCATCTCCTCCAAACTTACACATCTGCTGAGTGCTATCATTTTCCAAAACAAGAAGAAGCAAGTTTCAAAATACAGATACACACCTGGTGCCCCCCATCTGAGGGGTGACTGGCAGCAATGTACGGAACCCCAAGAGACTCTCGATCATTAGAACTTAGATACACATGCAGTCCAATGGGTGTTGGGGAATCAGGAAAGATGGCAGGCATTCTGGAACCTTCCCGAAGGCAGAAGTCTAAGGCTATCTGGATCCTTCAACTTACATGCAGAGAACATGCCAGACCCTGGAAACCACACACTCACAGCAACCACATTCAAAACCATGGCACAACCAGAACCCTGGGGGTGTCTGATGAGGAGGGCAGAGGGAATTAAGGCTGGACCAATCCCCTTGGAGCTCTGACTGCTACCCTGAAGAGCATCTGTTTTCTCTGCAATGCTGTGGAGGGCAGAAGCACAGCAAGCTAGATGCATCAGCCCTCCACATGAATTCTCTATCTCGATACTTCTTGTTCTGCCTCTACTGACACACAAGTTGAAATCTAGGTAGAGGCTTTATTTCAGTTCAGAGAGTCCTTTTAGAAAACCTTGTCAGAGACCCTGGTAGCCAACGGCCTGTGAGCATCATGTCTAAGTTTTATTGTGACTACTGTGATACGTTATCCTACCCACGATTCTTGTCTGTGAGGAAGACATACTGCAGTGGTCGGAAACACAAAGAGAACGTGAAAGACTATTACCAGGAATGGAAGGAAAAGCAGGCCCAGAGCCTGACTGACAAAACAACGGCTGCATTTCAACAAGGAAAAATTCCTCAGGCTCCATTCTCAGCTCCTCTGCCTACAGTGGCCATGATCCCACCTCCCCCCTGTTTCCTGGGTCCTCCTCCGCCTGGCATGATGCCTGTGGGACCAGCTCCTGGGACCCATGGGAGGCCACATGCCCATGATGCCATCAGTTCCCATCGCCAAGCCTCAAGGAAGTCTACAGTTAGGTGGGTGTGGCACAGAAAGCTTCTATCTCCTCTTCAAACACTGACCTACAAATGTTCTTTACCTTTCCCAGACCCTCAGGCCTCCGCCTCCAACCAAAGATGCCTGTTTGCAACTGGCCACACCATCAGACCCAGAATTTGTAGCCAAGCATACGGCTTCTCTCCGCTATCCTCCCATCTGAGGGTAGTCAGGAAGGCGTATGCACACCATGTCCTCAGCTCAGGACAAAGCGGGCCTCCATCCACTTAAAACAGCTCAGGGAACATGGCGAGAAGCTCTACCATTATTAACTCCTTGCCCGAGCAGGCACCGGTTCCTTTAAATCCAATTGCAGTCTTAGCAGGCTTGCTTGCCTGAAACAAAAGCCTCCCGACCCCTGGAAGATGACTTCCATGAAAGTAGAGCTCATTTCAGAAAATCAAAGCAAAGAAAAATATTGAATACAATTCCGAGGCATAATGCATTATTATGGGCTTTTATGGATTTTATGTATAATTTCATGTAAAGTTAAGAGGCTGAAGCGATCTCGTACATTCGGCTGTATTGTCGGCCCAGCACCAAACAAGTTCCACATCTTATTATGTTCACAGTTGACACACTATTAGAGAAATGTGCAGCTGTCTTACTCTACTATTCATTTCCTCATTACTATTTTATAAATATATGATTAACAGTTATTGTAGCTGCCTAATTCACATTTATTGCAAAATGCAAACCCCACAAATGAATGCTCAAAGCAAAGAGATGTGGTTTTAGAGTAATTTAAATTTTACAGTTCCATTTACTCTGCTTTTTAATTTGCTGTGTAATGAGCCTATTAGAACACAGCACATCTGGAAGTTCTTTGGGGAACATTTAATTTTCTGTGGCTTCAGTACTAACAGAACTTGGACCAGAAAGCCCACAGATGCCTAGAAGACTCTACAAATCCACACATTTTATGCCAAGATGCTGGTTAATTGTGCAGATGAGACAATTATAGCAGAGCTTCAAGAATGGCTTCTTGGTGCTTAAAAAAGAACGCACCAACAGAGGACCTTTCTCTTTGCAAAGTTTCCACATTAAAATCGTAAACTTAGAGGCCGGTGAGAGGGGCTCTGGGGGGTAAAGGTGCTTGCTGCCACGCCTACTGATTTGAGTTTGATAGCAAAGAGAACAAATTCTCAAAAGGTGTCCTCTGACTTCAACACAGAGTGCTCTCTCTCTCTCTCTCTCTCTCTCTCTCTCTCTCTCTCTCTCTCTCACACACACACACACACACACACACACACACATAGATACAAGAAGGAAAACTTGAAAACAGAAAAGCCTGAAATTAAGATTCCCCAGTTGTTGTTGCCATTACCGTTGTTGCTGTTGTTGTTGTGGGCTTTGTTTTTGCTGTGTAGTTTTTGTGGTGTTTGGGGTGGGGACAACACATGCACATATTTCTGATTCAGACTGGAAGCTATCTCATGGTGTCCACTTTTCCAGATTCGTCTTGCTTTGTGCCCTAAGAGCCTTTTTCACCTTGCAGAACAAAGGCCCAGCAATTTGTGATGCTTGCACAGCAAAGCAAAGCTGTGTGTCCTCTAGGCCCAGCCTGAGCCAAGAGGCTGCCACCAAGCCTGCATGCACCACACCACACAAGCATCCCGAATATTTGAAATTGATTTGAATATTACCTACAGATCACTGCTGCGGAACTCATGTTTGAGAAATAATGTGAATCCGTTGCCATTGATCAGCTAATTTATGTTCTACAACTAATCGAAGCACAAATCTCATTAGCCACAGGTCAGTAAGGCTCGGAGAGAAAAAGACAATCATTTTGGTAGCCCAGTTGGCTGTAAAGACACAATTAGAAGCCGCTAGACTTCTCTCTCCTTTTGCCCAAGCTGACAGTTTCCTGGGGTCCTGAGGCCACTTTCACACACACACACACACACACACACACACACACACACACACACAAAAGAAAAACAAAAAACAAAACACCAAACTGTCAATTCAATTCAATGATCCAAAGTACCTCTTTTATTTAATATGATAACAATAAATGCAAGCTTATAGTTCTTAAAAGCATAGAATGCCCACCAGCTACTGGTACTGGGGAAAGGTAAGTTTTCATGGGGGAGGAGTGAGGCTCTCCATATCCTAATGCTGCGTGCATTGAACTATTCCCCAGAACACAAGAGAACTGTCCATGAACCAATTAGGTTTGGCAGTCCAGACGCACCTGTAATTCATCCAAGACTTTTAAACCAAGTTTAAATATGAACAGTGATTGGGAAATGACAGAAGGGAACAAACTCTCTGGGCTGGGAAGATAGCTCAGCCAGTAAAGTGCAGAATGTACAGGCATGAGGACCTGAGATTGGATCCTTATGAAGAGCCAGGCACAGGAGCGCTTGTCTATAACCCCAACAATGTGGAGTGGGAACAGGAGGATGGCAGGGACTACTGAAGAAGACACTGTTGACTCCTGGGCTCCACACTCACGTGCAAGTACACCTACACACATGTGCACGCACATGGACACTCTCATGTACACAAATCAGACAAATGTAACAGTTCCTAATTTTTATCAAAATAAGACTTCTGGTCCTAAGTGCCTCTTGTTAAGCTCTCTAGTGTCATTTTTAAGGCGGTTCCCGCCGGCCTCAGATGCAGAAAAGCAAGGGGCCTTGGCTTTCTACTAGTCAGAAAAAGCCTTTTGTCTGACTTAACAATGGATCAAACTGGGAAATTTGCTAAATGACTGGGAATAGAGTCCAAACTAAGATTTTCTAGAAAAGCAAACAGGAAAACTGCCCAGTGACACCTAGAGGTTCCCACTGACCTGTTATTTCCAGGTCACTGCAAAGCCATGCTGAATCCATAAAGGGCATTGCTCGCAGCCATAGGGCATATTTCAGGGGTCTTACTCCATGATCCACTGAAACAATGGGCAATCCACATTCCGTAGGGGCTATGACACCAAGGACAGGGAAAGAGGCTATCAGGTTAAGAACAGAACAAAGTCACCCACACTTCCCCATTGGGACTTGGCCCTAATGTCACAGGATAAACAAGTTTCACATATGGATTGTTTACATTATTATTTTTTTTAACTGACAATGCTCTTAAACTCTGAGCATTTTCTTTTCTGGTGCATAAATGTGTGAAGAGGTGTGTGTGTATGTGTGTGTGTGTGTGTGTGTGTGTGTGTGTGTGTGTGTATCTGTGTGTCTGTGTGTGAATGTGTGTGTATGTGTATGTATGTGTATGTGTGTGTATGTGTGTATGTGTGTGTATGTGTGTTTGTGTGTGTGTCTATGTGTATGTGTGTGTATGTGTGTATGTGTGTGTCTATGTGTGTATGTGTATGTGTGTATGTGTGTGTATGTGTGTGTATGTGTGTATGTATGTGTGTGTATGTGTGTGTAGGTGTGTGTAGGTATGTGTAGGTATGTGTAGGTGTGTGTGTATGTGTGTGTTTGTTTGTGTGTGTGTGTGTGTGTTGGTACATGTGTATGTATGTGAAAGGCCAGAGGTCAACAACCCAACAACCTCTGGTGTTGTTCCTCAGACACTGTCCACCTTGCTTTATGGCTTGGTTGTCTTTGACACAGGGTCTTTCACTGACCTGAAGGTCATCAGCTAAGTTAGACCAGCTGGCCAGCAAGTTCCTGGAGTCACCTGTCTCTGCCTCCCAGTACTGAGGTTACAAAAGCCTGCTACCACTTCCAGCTTTTAAAAAAAAAAAAAACCAACAAAAACAAAACAAAAAACCAAACAACAACAACAAAACCCCGTGGTTTCTAGGTGTTCAACTCAGGTCCCTACCCTTAAATGCAAGTACTTTACCAACTGAGTGTGACAGGCCCCTATACATTATTAGCACAACTGGCACTATGTTGAAGACACCATTCTGACTTAGAACCCAGCACATAGGCCCCAACACCTGCCAAAATGGGAATAAAGGCCTAATCCATCAAGAACCTGATCCATAATTCCAGGATCCAGGAAAGCTAATAAATGGATTAACCTTGCCTTTTTGCTTTTGAAGTTTTGCCTCTTTCCGATCGTAAACTGAAGTGTGTCAACCAGGATGTGGGCTTTGTGCCTAAAGGAAAACCATGGTGAGGCTTTGGGTTGCATGATTTGAGCAAGTTCCCCATGCAGCTGCTGGCCAGCAATCTAGACTCTCAGTTCAGCTTTAAGAATGTCTACACGTGTTCTCTGGTGAAGTTAGCTCGCAACAGAGCTATCTACCTAATCCTCGGAACATTTTCAAACATTAGTCCACTTGCATTATCTTTGTCTGGGCTTCAGAACATCAAATCTTAGAAATCAAGACGTGTCCCAGTAGTTATCCCACAGGGCTCTAACCCTGGAGGCTGAAACTCACGAACACACACTTACCCAGCATCTGCATCCCACAATGAAGACTGAGTAACAGCATCCACCACCTGACACCAGCATCCCACATTGCATTGGGGGGGGGGGGGGGGAAGCCCAGAGACAGCTCAACCAGCAAAGCTGCATCTCTGCAACAGATGCTCTTGGCTCTTCTATTCACATGTGCACATATGCAGAGCAGCTACTCCTACACATGGCCCTTCTCATCCCCAACTGATGGTGCGGATCTCACAAGCTCCACTCCCCTAGCATCTTCAAGTCTTCTCTCTCCCTCACCCACATGAGCTTGGCTTCCTGGTAGCATCATTTGTACTCCCCTCTCCCCCTTACCACAACTCTACCTTCTGAGAGCCATCGAGACAGTTACTGCCACCTGCCCCCTCCCAGCCCTGCTATGGTATCTTATTTTGTCATTATTTTTAACTAAGCACATGGTGAACCCATCTCTCATCAAAAGAAACAGTAATGTCAACACTGCTGTGGCTACCTATTACCTACCTGTTCAACCCTAACTTGTCTGCCTGCTTCTTCTGAAATGTAGCATGACCCCAACTGTGTGCTCAGTCCATTTTCTCAATAGTCTTCAGTGTTGGTGAGCGATGGTTCAGTGTCATGAGCTTTACAGAACTGCCACTTTGTTCCCTATGGTCTTCCGTGCATAGTATTTTTCCACTCAGCATTGGGTTTCAAAGATCCATGAAGATATTTGTTAGGTGCCTAGAGACCATTATTTTCCCTGTGAGTACAAAATTCCATCTAAGATTTGTCCAGTCTCTTATCAATAAGCATTAGGGTGGGTCCAATGTTTTAACTGTTGTAAGCATCCTCCTCAAATTCTCCTACCCCATATAAGCAAGAACTTCTCGAAGGTAGACATCTTATAGTGGAGTTCCTGACATGTGAAAAGGGGGGAGGGAGAGAGGTGGGCGGCTCTGTGTATGTAGCTTTGCAAGACATTGCTAATTCTCTTCCTATTGCTCTTTCTCACAGGCAACATACATAAGACTTGCTTGATTCTCCTTCTCACTGTAACAGCTGGTCTTCAGAGTTAAGTGGGTGGAATGTAGAATCGACCTAGAGACACCCCTTTAGCATGTCTGTTGAAGACATTTCCAGAGACGATTAACCAGGGGTCGGGGGTGGGGTGGTGGACAGGCAGTGCAGATATAAAGAGTCCTGAGGAAATTCAGTGCTGCCTCCTGCCTTTACTTCTTCCTGAGCAAATGTGTCATCTATGGATCATCCTCCACTAACATCAGGCTCTGGCTTCTTCGGCCTTCCAACATGAACTCCATGCCGGCATCTCTCTAAAGATCTCCTGGGCCTTCGGTGATAGACTAGGGCTATCAAGGCTTCCAGCTTCAGAGTCTGAGCTGCTACCTGGTTCTCAGCCTCTCCAGCATGCAGATGCCTATTGTTGGATTATTTAACCCTGTCCTGTAAGCTAGTCTAGTAAATCTCCCTTTCTAGTGTATATGTATTCTATTGATTATGTCCCTCTAGAGCAATGGCCATCAACCTATGGGTCACAATCCCTTCGGGGGTTGCATACCAGATATCCTGCATATTAGATATTTACATTATGATTCATAATAGTCGCAAAATTATAGTTATGAAGTAACAACAATATATTTTTATGGTTGAGGGTCACTACAACAGCAGGAACTGTATTAAAGAACCACAGCATTAGGAAGGTTGAGAAAAACTGCTCTAGAGAAACCTTGCCTAACATACCTGCCCTGTGCAAGGTATAGTCAGATATTTATTTTTTTTAATATGGGTGTTTTGCCTGCATGTATGCCTGTGTTCTACATGTGTATCTGGTACCTGAGGCCAGAGAGGGTATCAGACCCAATGGAATGGGAATTGCAGATGGTTGGGAGTCATTATGTGGGTGTGGGGAAATAAAGCCAAATCCTGTGCAAGAATCAACCGTTGTTCCAACCCTTAGTTAGAGTTTACTTGGATCAACCAAGCAAACATAAAATGGTATGCCACTGTGTCTTTAATCTGCATTTCCTGGTTAGAGATGAGATCGAGCAACTGTCTAGGCTAACTGTCTATCCCAGCTCACTCTTCCAAAACCCATGACTCTTGACTGATACCCACTGCTTCATTTCTATTGATTGTTCCCATTCATCTAGATTCTGTATACTAATATTTGTTATGTATGTTGTAAACATCTGTTTGCTTCATTGTTTGTTTGTTTGTTTTTAAGAATTTCTAAAAGTCTTGATTCCTGCAACTTGCCAACTTGTATTTTGCTTAAAACTACCAGTATTACAAGGTAGTGTCTATTTTCTTCTTTAAAATATTGGTTTTAGCTTTTACATTGAATCCATGTGTGAATGACTTCGTGGATGGTATGCTGTAGGGATCATATATCATTTCCCTAATGCAGTTAATCAACATTTCCAGCACATTTTTATTGGTCATTCCATTCCAGTACAGTTGGTGCTGGGTCCTCCGGTACAATTGGTAGCTAGGTCTGCTCCTGAGCTTCTATTTGGTTTCATTCATTTTTGTTACATTGCCAGTACTACAATATGTCAATGATTTATATGCAGCTTTATAACCTGACCTCACATTTCCTAGAACATGGACTCCCTTCCAGCCACATGGAACATATTTGGCTATGTCCACAGTTTGTTGTCCAGGAGGGCAAAGCAAGAGGAAGAAGAACATGAAAGAGGTATGGTAGTTTGTCTTGGCTACTTTCTCTGTTGCTGTGATAAAAGTTGCTCTAACAAAAGCAACTTCAGGGAGAAAGAGTTTACTCTGGCTCAAAGTTCAAGGATATACAATCCATCATGATAGGAAGTCACAGTGACAGATGGAGCTTCAGGCAGCTGATCACATTGCCTCCACAGTCAAGAAGTTTGGAGATGCTCACTTTTTTTCTTTGTATATCACTCAAGATTCTAGCCCAGGGAATGGTGCTGCCCACAATGGAAAGGGAGCTCTTCTACCTCAATTAAGTTCATCAAGATAATCCACCCCAGGCTTGGGCCTAGAGGCCCATCACCCATATGAGTCTAAATCTCATCAAAGTGACAGTTGAGATTAACCATCACACAGCTGACTTCTATGCACCAGGCTCTGTGATCAGTGTCTGAGGCATTAGCATCTCATCTAAACCACTGCTGCTCTGAAGAGTTCTGTCTTTTCCTTTTGTTCTATGTTTGTTTTATAAATAAGAAAACTGGAAGCCAGGAGGCAGTGGTGGTACACACCTTTAATCCTAGCATTTGGGAATTAGAGACAGGCAAATCTCTGAGTGTGAGGCCAGCCTGGTCTACAAAGTGAGTTCCAGGACGGCCAGGACTACACAGAGAAACCCTGTTTAGGGAAAGAGAAAAAAAGAAAAGAAAAGAAGAGAAAAGAAAAAAAAAGAAAAGAAAAGAAAACTAGAGCTTTGAGTGGTTTAATGACTTGACAGACTCACACATCAAATAAGAAGTAGAGATTAAAACCCTAAGTCAGTAGCAGACTCCCAAGCCCATACTCTTAGGCTTTCATTCAAGAACTGTGTCAAAGCCATCACTTCCTGAGCCACCAAACTTGCTTAGCTCCCTGAGCTTGGAAACTGCATCTGAGTACCTGAGGCTAGGTCTTTGGCTTGGGAGTTTGACACTGATCTGCCTGGGCCATGTATATCCCTCCTAGTTATACCATCTTTCCCCCAGAATGTGTGGTCAGCCTAGCGAACTAGCCTTTGTTGGACATTTTTCTCTAATTGTGAAGCATTTTCTGTTCAACCTGGATTGTGGTAGGGGAGGGCTGTGGGGTAAAGTGGGAGCATTCCAGACAAGACTCGACGACATCTTCTCTACAGCTTTTGCCCAGCAACTCAAGAAAATGCCTGCAATGGAAGCTGAGCTGTCCCTTTCAGATGAGAATAACCGCAAGGCCTTGCACATAATAAACCTCACAGGGCTGGTGGATTCGCTAGCTTTAATTATATGGTTGAGGTCAAATATATTTTATGGACAAAAGCAATGATAGGCGGAGTTTTCATACAAAAGATTTCAGCTCATTTGAGATCTAACAGTTTTTAAATTTAATAATTTTTTACAGCCACAATTGCAAAGGTCAGCTCTAATTTCACAACCTATTAAGAGCTGCCAAACCCGAGGCTGCAGCTTGAAGCTAGCAGGGGGTGTGGGGGGAGGGGGATGATGCACAGAGATGAGGCTAACAGCTGGACAAGAAAAGCTTCAGGGTCCTAGTGTAGCTGACCATGAATCCTTCAAGGACCAACAGTCATTGGTTAGTACTGGTCTCATTTCCTGGCCAGCTTTAGAGGCAGATGTGAACTTGTACTTCCAAATACATCAGAATGGTTTCCTGTTCAGTAGGCATCTACTGTCTCCATTTCCTATGCCAGCTGCCAACAATATTTGTGACTTTATTCTTAGCAATGTCATGAGACTCCTTCTTATATATTAAAACACCAGTTGAAGACAGAAAAGCCCATCTGAAGTGTCTAGACAAGGTACTTGGACCTTCCTTTTTAAAAATCTATTATTCAAGCCAGGCGGTGGTGGCGCACGCCTTTAATCCCAGCACTTGGGAGGCAGAGGCAGGAGGATTTCTGAGTTCCAGGCCAGCCTGGTCTACAGAGTGAGTTCCAGGAAAGCCAGGGCTACACAGAGAAACCCTGTCTTGAAAAACCAAAAAAAAAAAAAAATCTATTATTCAGGGTTCTCTACAGGAACAGAACTGATAAAATGAATCTATATATACAGAGTTGTATTAAAGTGACCTACAGGCTGTGGCCCAGCTAGTCCAACAATGACTACCTACCAACAGAATATCCAAGAATCCAGTAGGTGTTCAGTCCACAAGACTGTATGTCACAGCTGGTCTTCAGTATATGCCAGACTCCTGAAGAAGTAGGCTCTAATGCCAGTGAAGGAACAGACTTGCCAGTGAGGATGAGCAGGCAAAAGAGAAAGCTTTCTTCTTTTGTGTCCTTTATATAGGCTGCCACCCGTAGGTATGGCACCGATTAAAGGTGGATCTTCCCATTTGTCTTAGTTAGGGAAGAGACATCATAACCATGGCAACTCTTAAAAAAAGACATTTTTAATTAGTGCTGACTTATGGTTTTAAAGGTTTAATCCACTATCATTGTGGCATTTGTAGGGACTTGGTTTCCCCTTTAGAGCCACTGTGACATTTCTAAAATAAAAATATGCTTGTCTCCTTTCTGCTGCCTAGAGACCCTCATAGCATTGGGGCCAAGTCCAATCTTCTCACTTAGGCACACAAGCACCAAGGACACTCCAGGGTCTCTGCTTTCAGGCCTAGATGTCCCTCCCTTTGATGGCCCGACCTCATCTTGGAATATACATCCAGCTGCTGCTCTCAGGAAAGCATTAAGTACCCTACCAGTCTACCCAGCTGGCACTGGGTGACACCAGTATTTCTATTACATACTGTCTACTTCCATCTCAACAGCCCAAAAAAATGCAATTAAAGATGGAGAGTCAAGGTCAAAAGAAACTAAGTGATTTATCCACTATTCATAACCCAAGACCAATCCAGTATATCAGAATACTAGGATGTCAGCATGGCACAAATTGAGCCCTGCAACTCTCCTGAGATTGGGAAGACATCGTCTCCACACTCTTTTTAGCTTTCTGTTGATGTGTCATACTCTGGCTGACTTACCTCTCAAAACAAGGGCTTGCCTTCCCTTGTCTTTGCATTCCTAGCTCCTAGACAACAGCTAGCCTATCAGAGGTGCTGAGTTAATATATGCAAAAAGAATAAATAAATAATCAGTGAAGGTAATTACTGGTAAATGTACCAGCCATAAAAAGAACCCCATGATTCTGCAGAAACACACATTGTACAGTTGTTCTAAAAGGTCCCATCTGCACAGTGACTAGCCTCTTAGTGAGCCGGTGATGGCTGATGTATTGGAAGAACCACCCTTCAGAAGGTTTGGTCTCCTGATTCGTCCCTCTTGCTATTCTAATGCTTCTTAGTCCTTGGTGCTCTTAGCCATGTCATCGGGACCTGATTTTGAGTCTTCTATTAAATGTATTAGAAAAATTAATCAGCTACCCAATTCAATGAGTTCTGCTGCACATGGTCATAAATTATATTTATCCAGATGTTTAGCAGGGCCACGCCAAACCATTTAAACATAAAACAGATAAGTTCTTTACATCTAATTGTAGGCTTCCTAAGAATCAGTCCTCAGCAGATGGCTGGGCAAATGAATGCTAGAGAGAAAAAAAATTAAAGGCTGTCTGTATCTCTCAAATTGACATGGTGAGCAGTTGGGTTCTGCTGGAACTAAGAATGACCACAAAATGTAATTATGATTGTAATGAGAGTGGGTTAAGCTTAAACTATTTCTCATTTTCATTGCAGTCACCGCCACAAGATGGAGTGGAGATTAATGCCAGGCCATTTCCTGTCCTTGTTATATTCTTTGTCATTAGAATTAAACATCATCATTTGAGCATCTCATGTATACTAAGAAGGATGGGGGGGGAACCCAGAGCACCAGGCAGATCTCCGTGCTCCACTGACTCCTCTATGATGAAATCTGGCCCCAAACTCCAAATTTTAAGCTTAACTATTGACAGAAATGGAGCAAGGAACAAGAAGGAAATAAAGCAGACAGATAATTGGGCAGAAAGAACAGAGCCACCGCGATGAAGTTGGTCAGTTCTTGACAGGCTTAGGGGCTGTGACGAGTGGCAAATGGTGCCCATCAATCTAGTTACCACGCAGGATGCTATGAGGATGAGATAAAAAGAAGGGAGGTGAGAAAGTTCAAGAAAATAAGAAGCATATTGTGGTCCAGTGGTGTGCATGACAGGTCTACAAGTAGTATATTGGTTCTCTGTGACCAAAGCCCTGACAAAGGGCAACTTAATTAAGGAAGGATTTATTTTGGTTCTCAGTATGAAGAAATATTCACCATGGTAGGAAGGCATAGTGGTGAGCGCAGGTAAAGGCTGTGGTGACTGAAGCGTGAAGCTGCTCGCTTACTTCTCAGTGGACCAGAAAGAAGAGAGAACAGAGTATTTAGCACTTGCCTGGTTTCTCTCTTTTTATTCAGCCTAGGATCATAGCCCATGAGATAGTGCCATGCTCACTCAAAATCACACTCCCAGACATGCCTCTCTAGATGCAGCTCCCAGGTGATTCTAAATCCAGTCAGGGTGACAATAAAGACTACTGTCATACCTGGGAAGGCCACAGATGTAAAAGAATTGAAACCAACAAGTCTGATGGAGGCACAAAGCTTAAGCACAGGATCAGCTAGCACTTTCTCAACCCAGTAAATCAGACGGAAAGTTGTGTGGACTTGGGAGACCCAGCTGAACCCTTTTCTCTCTTCTGGTAACACCACCCATGCTGTGACATCTCTGTCTGCCTCCATGTCTGTTCTCACCCGACCCATGGTTCTCACAGAACCATCACTTAGAGGAGCTGAGCTGGCACTTACAAAATGTTTGCTAGGTAACTACCAGGTCACCATCATTTGAAGGTGTTACTAGCTGTTGTAGAATAATAACTTGTCCAGTTGATCTTAGCCAAAAGACCAAGGATGCAATTAAGACTTGTGATACCTAACTTATAGAAGCCAGAGCTGATTCACTGTGTTGGCTACAACAGTGTCTTACCTTTTGGTTTTATATGTACTGCTGAAAGTTGAGGGACAGCATTCACAGCTGGCAGACTGAGACACTGGAAGTGGGGTAGAGCAAAGGTTTGAGTGTATTTAGCACAGCCGAAAGAGCTGAGCTACTAAACTCAATTTGTTTTTCCTTGGTAATTGATTAGCAAATGTCTTAGGGTTTTACTGCTGTGAACAGACACCATGACCAAGGCAACTCTTATAAGGACAATATTTAACTGGGGCTAGCTTACAGGTTCAGAGGTTGAGTCCATTATCATCAAGGCAGGAGCATGGCAGCATCCAGACAGACATGGGACAGGCAGAGCTGAGAGTTCTACATCTTCATCTTAAGGCTATTAGTGGAAGAATGACTTCCAGGCAACTAAGAAGAGGGTCTTAAAGCCCAAGCCCACAGTGACACACCTATTCCAACAAGGCCACAATTCTAAATAGTGCCACTCCCTAGGCCAAGCATATTCAAACCATGAGAGCAAGGTGGAGCAACCTTCCAGAGCTTGTGGCAATCTGTATACAAACCCAAGTTTGTAGTCATTAAGTGGATGAACGGGTGTGGTTGAGGTACAGAAGTTCTTCCTTTATTCTAGGTTCCAGATCTTTATCAAATGTATGATATGCAAATAGTTTCTCCCAGTCTGAGGGTTGGGTTTTTTGTTTGTTGTTTCTGAGACAGGGACTCCTGTAGCTCAGACTGCCCTCCAACTTCTATGTAGGCCAGAGTGAATTTGAACTTCTGTTCTTTTTGCCTCCACCTCCTGAGTGCTAGGATTAGAAGTGTACACAGCCACCACCCTTCCTGGGTTTATGCAGAGCTGGGGATGAAACCCTGAGCTTCATGCATCTCCAGCTTCCAGCGTTTCCACTTTTCTACAACATCACAAAGGTGTTGTGAGCCAGATGGAGTCCTGGTTATTTTCTCTTTGGTTGTTAGTTTCAGTTTTTTATCTAATATGTCATTGTTTAATCCATGTTCACACAAATTTATAGTTTTCTCCCAAGAGCCGTATAGTCTCTGCTCTTTGAGTTAGCTCCATTTTAGCTAAATTCTGTCTATGGTGTAAGGTAGGGACACCTTTGCTCTCTGGTTAAATAACCGGTTCTCCCGACTGCATTTGTTGAAAAGACTGACCACATCTCTGCTGAAGAGTAGGGGAGTTGTTGTCAAAAGTCATTTGACCATAAACACATGAGTCTTCCTTCTGTATTTCTTTTTTTTTTTTTTAAATTTTTATTGATTCTTTGTGAATTTAACATCATGCACCTCAATCCCATTTATCTCCTCATCCATTCATATCCTCCCTCTGCCCTTGCAAACTCCCCTGCAAAAGAAAATAAAAATAAATATATTAAAATTTTTAAATTAAAAAAAAAAACTAATAAAACAAACAAAACCAAAACTCATTTCAGTGTGGAAGCTGTGGAATGTCACACAGTAAACCACTTCTGGCCAAGTCGAGCCAGACCAATGACTCATTACAATGAACATTTGCAAGAAAAGTTGTCTGCACTTCCAACTCAATTCTGTCCGTCTATATCTGACTTGTTTTAACACTCTGCAGCTTGACTGCGACTGTGTAGGGTGTTTTGAAGTTAGGAGATGTGAGCCCTCCAACTTCTGATATCGTTTTACAAGGTCGTTGTGGTTCTTTTGAAAATAGCCAGCTGGAGTTCTGTTGAAGATCGTTTTGGCTTCAAAGATGAATTTGAAGATGATTATAAGCCTATCAGTAACAAATCTTCTAACCCCTGAACACTGGATGGCCTCTGGTGGGTTTTTTTTATAGGTCCTCTTCTATTTCCTCTCAATATTTTCTAGTTTTCAATGTACGAGTCTTACAATTCTTTTGTTAAATTTTCTCCTTAAATAGATCCCCTCTGTAAGAAAACCTTGCTAATTAAGTCTACCATGACCAAAATGGGGGACTTCCTTTACCAGCAGGGTTTCACCTTCTCTGACCTTATCTACCACCACCTCCCCCCCCACACACACACACACCTTCTACCTGGGGAAGGTGGAGTAGTCCTTAGCAGACCTACAAGTTCAACTTCCTCTTTCCTGTAAGAACTCACCCAGCAAGTAGCTGGAGTTTCTGGAACGCCTTTCCCTACAAATGAGACATTCACAGTACTTTAAACTCCAGCCAATGGCTTCATTCACCATCCTTTCCCACTCTCCAATAGCCCTTTTCCACCCCAAGTAAGATGTATGCATACAAACTCACCCCGAATAAAGGTGTGTGCACAAGCTAAGACTGTCAGAGAGCTGTATCACTGAAGATCATTAGAGAAGGCCTTCCTCTAAAAGCTCTGTAGCGCTAAGATCCTCAGAGAAGGCCTTCTCCCCTCTGCACTCCACTCCTTTCCAAACTCCACTTCGTCCTTCCAGCCCACTGTGCAGCAGTGTCTAGTCAACCTGAGAGGGAGGAGACAGAGGATTTGGAACCAAGCTAGTCCCCAACAAACATACCATACCCCTCTTTAAGGCAATTGTGAGTGAGATCATTTTTGTCCCATGGCCCTGGGTGATTCCTACGCATTGCTCTCAAATCTGTAGCTTTCAGTGATGATTGTCAGCTCCGGTGCTAAGGGCCAGGGAGACCCTGACTTTTTCCATACAAGACTGAGGTTTCTACAAATGGACTCTTCCGCTCCTTTGGAATTTGGATCCTTTTTGCCTCTCTTTCTTATGTAATTGTTCTCACTGCATTAACCGTGTCCCCTCTGACTGAATCTTGGGTACATGATGGAACAGAGGCCTATTCATATGTATCTCATCAGTCTAGCTACCTGACCTACAAATGTCTCATGGACATTTAGTGAATGTAAAAACATGAGACCAAGAACTTTACTTAAGAAAATATGAACTTCTAAAAAAAAATTAGAATTAACTCACCAAACATCATACACATTTTTAAAATTCAGTTAACATACCATGTTGATACATACTTACTGATACAGTATGATTATTTGGTGCATCGATAAATATATCATGGTAAAATTTAGGTAATTAGTATTTCCATCTCCACAAATATTTATAGATTTTGTTCTGCTTTTTATTGAGATAATCTCAATTTGTAGCTCAGACTAGCCTTAAATTCATTCTCATCCTGCCTCAGTTTCCAGGTTCTGGGATTACAGAAGTGAAGACTGTGCCCACAGATTTGTCTTTTCTATGTGCTGGAGGCCTTGGCACTCCTGTCTCCCACTTACTTTGAAATATATTCTAAATCTTTCTAGACTACAACAACCATACTATGTGAAAGAGCACTAGAACTTATGTTTCTCTACCCAACTCCTACCCAATACCTGTGCTCCCCAATTCCTCTCTTCTGTGAGACTGAAATTTTTTTTTTTTTTTTTTAGCTTCTACAAATGAGTGAGAAAACATGATGTTGAGAACGTGTGATAATTGTCTCTCTAAACTTGGGATATTTCATAAATGTGAAGAAACAGGAAATACTAAAGATGACTACAAAGCACTGCTGCCCCAAATAAGTTTATTAGCACTAATCCTAGCTAATAGGAAGACCATGGCACGAAGGTACAAAAGAAGTGATGCAGCAGAGGAAGCAAACTGGCAACTTCAAGTGCAAGCCCTTCCTACCCGCAGCTGCTTCATTTTTCCAAGTCAGAGCAATATGGGAGAACAAAAATCTATGTAATACTCTTCCACAAGAAAAGATACTTAATGAAAAATCTGAGTAATTGTATTATTTGCTTTAAAAATTCATAGCCAGGGCCTGGGGAGATGGCTTTGCAATGTAGAGGACTTCCTTTCACAGGGGACCTGATTTCAGTTCCTAGCTCTGAGATCTCACATGGCTGCTCACAACATCTGTAACTCCAGTTCCAGGGGATTCAACACCCTCCTAACCTCTACACACACACACACACACATGTGGAACACATATATACATGCAGACAAAACAATCATATATATAAACTAAAATGAATAAATCTAAAAAACAATCAATATACATTCAAGGGCTAGGGAGATTAACTCAGTCTAACCACTACAGAGTCTAAAGAAGATTATAATTCTGGTTAACATTTCATATTACACATATATGGTTCTTATATTCACTTTTCCTTTCCTATTTTAAGAGAAGCATAAATGAAAAGGAAAATATTTACTTAATCACTAAAAAAGCATCAGGGGCTGAAGAGATGGCTCAGCTGGTAAAGTGTCAACTGTGCAAGCATGTGGCCCTGAGTTGGGATCCCTATGGCACACGTTAAAAAGCCGGGTTCTGTAGCATATACCTGACACTCCATGGATGAGGGACAGAGATGGTAATCAGGGGATTGCTAGCCAGATAGTGTAGCTAATTGGTGAGCTCCAGGTTCGATAAGAGGCCCTATCTTAAAAATAGAGTGGAGAGTGATTGGAAAAAAAAATGCCTCTGGCCTCTGCACATTCACATATAGGCATACAGCATACATATATACATATAAACACATTGTATAACACACACACATCTATGAAACATATATATAAAATATCCCCAACTTCTTGCCCACTGTGACCAACCCCTTCCTAAGAGACGTCTTCCTATTGGAGGATAGCATTTCCAGGCCCACTGAACACAAAGTGAGTAAATGAGAGCCAAGAAAAGTAGGCATGGTCATTTCCCTGCTGGAGCTCGACAATGAAGCTCCATCTCTTATCCCAAAATGCACTGCTCTTCCATTCTTGATTCCCGCAGCTGAAGCCAGTTTATAACGGATAAGGGGTGTGAGCTAGTGAGGAAAAGCATGGTGCTTGGAGACCACTGATTATCTGGGGGGTGGTCTTTGATGACAACACAGTGCAGCTTAAGCTGGCTAATATAGCAATCAATATTAGACAGTATATTGAAAGGCCCATAATCTGTAGAAGTTCACATTTAAGACTGTAGACATGGAATGTCTATGATAGACAAATTTTCAAGATGGCTCTAAGAGTCCCCTCATTGATTGGATGTTCTTTATAATTATCTCCTCTTGAATAGAGGCAAGACCTAAGAATTAGATGGCACAGTGGCTCCATGATAGATATGACAGTTAGCTTTGTCACTTTGACACAACCTGGAATGAGCTGAGAAGAGAATCTCAGTGAGGGATTGTCTACATTGGGTTGGCCTGTGGGTTCGTCAGTGGAGGATTTTCTTAATGGATGTGGGAAGACCCAGTCCAATACAAGCAACAACCATTCCCTTGACAAAGAGACTTAAACCGTGTAAAAGTAGATAAACAATGCAAGAAGACAAGTAAGCAAGCATACACGTGTTGCTCTCTGCCCTTGACAGTGGATGTGATGTGACCAGCTTTGTCATATCCCTGCTTTAACTTCCCCACAATGGATTTGTCCTGGAAGTGGAAGTTGAAACAAACCCTTTTCTCCCCTAAATTGCATTTGTCAGAATAGTCTATCACAGCCACAGAGATGAGACAACAGTCACTTATCAATTGACTATACATCAATCAAAAGACAGTATCCTAAATGTGCCCCACCTAATCAGGTGAGTGCTAGAAGGTGAAAGGCCAGAGGCTCTCCGGTAGACCTCTGAGGACAAGCAAACAGCCATGGTGTGTAGATTGCCTATTCGCAGGGGTGGCCACAGATGCCATGGTCTCAACCTCTCAGCCCCCATGGGACCACATCCTGGTAACAACTCATGAACTTAGAACAGTCAGAGCCAGTGACAACCTTGCTTGGCCAACAACTTGATGACATCTTTGTGGCCCTTCACGGAGCATCCAGCTAAGTCATAACCATGCTCCTGCACCATGAGCCCTATGACATAACAACTGTGAACTGCTTAAGTAGTTCAATCATGACAATTGGTTGTGCTGGGTAGGCACAACATGTTCGATCTTTCTTACAACTTAAAAATGGCCCAGGAGACAGACCAGGCGAATGTGACATATCTTAATCACTTAAATCTGAGTGACAGGCATATGAGAGTACATTGTGATATTCTGTTCATTCAGAAAATTGAAAACTTTCCAGAATAAAAAGTTATTTAAAGATGTGTCATGAGTTTATTTCTCTTAGGTCAGCACTGGTAATTCCATCCACCTCTGGCCTTCCAGCAACCAGTATGGTGCCTGACATTAGCGCATGCTCCAAAAATCATTGCTGGGTCAATTAATTGGCCTTGTGAACAGGATGTGGTGTCAATCTGATTTTTAACAGTTGTGCACTGTAGCTTATTATAAACTCTAAAAATCACTTTACAGGTGCAAGAACTGAGGCCAGGAGATTCTAACTCAAGGTCATGCAGGCCTCAGGTAAGTCTGGGATTTTTCCATCTTCTAAGTCCTGGCTCAACATTCGCTGGCCTGGCTTTGGAGCATATCTGCCATCCAGCTTCTCCCTGGGATTTAAATAGTGCTGTTTCATCCCGGTTTATCAGGAGAATTTACGTACATGGCCCCAGTCATATTGAGACATCCGTTAGGAAATCCAGGCAGGCAGGTTAAATGTTAATTTCCTTTCTACAGTACCATTTTCTAACCTCCTTCCATGAATCAACGTGAGTAAAAGGTTCTTCACTTGCTGACATAAAACAAATTGAACAAATTACGTTACTTAACTGAGGAAGAACCAGTCACGCCTCGATTCTGGCCCAGCCTCTGCTGAGCTTCCTCTTTATTAACATTCATTTGCAAATGAGTTTGCATTTCTAATGTCCCACTGCATTGATCTCATTAGCATATCTAACTGCAACCCATCACTGGGCAGGTTCCTAGGTGCTCTGTGAACCTGTAGGGCAGGGTGCCTTGAGGTAACAAAGCACAACCTCCCAGGCCATGAATCACAATCAAAGCCAGGCCATGAATCAGAGCTGTGGGTAGAAACCATTTCTAACGATGACATCAGTAACTTCAGAGCTCTCAGGGGGGCTCTTAACAGAGTGAGTAGAGGAAGGGAGGACCCATACCTGGAGCCCTTCATTCCTCAGCTTTTGCTTCAAACCAGGAAGGCCTGGGCCTGTTCTCCAGTATCTCCCACAAGGTCACTAGGGGTTTCATGTCACTGATAGAGATAACCAACATTCCCACAGAGCTCCCTTCACAGCTGCCCTAGAAATGAGCAGCTTACGTGTGTCTGAAGGATTTGGAGTCAGAAGCAGGACATCCTCAAGGTGCTCCTAAAAGCACCTCAAAGAAGTCAAAATGGCCCCAGATAATGAGAGCTTAAAATTCCCCATCTTTGAAGTCTAATCAGAATGCAAAATGTGCCATAGATTCTGTGTTTAAACACTTGCTTCCTAGTTGGTTGTGGAGGCTGTAGAACCATCAGGAAGTAGATCACTGGGACAGGCTTTGACAAGGATACTCTGTGTAGGCCAGAACTTTTTGCTCCCTAGTCCAAGAATGTATGAGACATCATAGCTGCACACTCCGACAACCATAAACTTGACCATGCCTTCTCGACCATGAAACAAATTGAACAAATGCTTTTGCTTAACTGAGGAAGAATCAATCACGCTGTTGCTCCTCACCCAGCCTCTTTATTATTCATTTGCAAATGAGTTTGCATTTCTGATGTACCAAGTAAAACCCAAATAAGCTTTTATCATGGCAACTAGGAAAGTAACTGTCTTAATAACTGTTCTATTGCCATGAAGAGGCACCATGACCAAGACAACTTATAAAAGAATACATTTAATTGAGGGCTTGCTTACAATTTCAGAGGGTGAGTCCATAACAATCATAGTGTGGGAAGAATCAGCAGGCAGGCAGACATGGCTGTGGAGCAGTACCTGAGAGCTTACAGAGAATCTACAAATAAGAGAGAGAGAGAGAGAGAGAGAGAGAGAGAGAGAGAGAGAGAGCACAGGCTTTGAAACCTCAAAGTCCATATCCAGTGACTCCAACAAGACCACACCTCCTCATCCTTCCCAGACAGTTCCACCAACTGGGGACCAAGCATTCACATAACTGAGCCTATAGAGGCCATTCTCGTTCAAATGCAGTGTGTAGCTCCAGCTTTTTATTTGCCTCTCTAATCCTCTGCCTTCCCAAAGATGCCCCTTACTCAGACATCTCAGAGATCATCATTAGGAAGTTACACTGAAAGGATGCCTGAGGAAGAGAGCTCTGTCAGTAAAAGGCTTGTAACACAAGCATGAGGGCCTGAGTTTCATCTCTGGCACCTGTAGAAAAAAGTCGGGTGGGAGAGTGTGCACCTGTGGCCCCAGTGCTGAAAAGGTGGAAACAGGAGGATCCCCTGGAGCTCTCTGGCCAGCCAGGCTTGCCAAATCAGTGATCCTCCCGTGTGGTGAGAAATCCTGTCTCAAAAAACAAAGATGGGAAGCAACGGTGGAGGACACCCAACATTGACCTCTCAACTCCACACAAATACACAAACATATGTGTACACACTAAATTGACTAATTAAAAGAAAAGCACACAGACAGCAAGCATTCTCTGGAGTCAAGCTCTAGGCCAGTGCTCTGTGAGCAAGGCTGCCTATAGCTTGTGCATTGTTGACACTGTCTCACATTTAAAGCTCATAGAACAAGTGATATAGTCATACCCCAAGCCCAGGCTATGCCTCCCCAAAGTCCCTGCATCTTTCTCTGTGAGACAAGGTCTCAGGGGCCTCTTGTCACCAGAGCAATGGATTCTGCAGGGGAACCAGGGAGCTGACAAATGACGGTGACAGCACCCATCACTAACTTACTCTCTCGGCCTTTTGCAGCTGCGCCTGACCCGAGGAACAGTCGGAGGAGAAGAACTTTAAAAGAAAAAGGGAGGAAAAAAAAAAGAAGCACCACTTTAAATTTCAGACCAATTCAATTTGGGGATATCAGTCGTGAGGCGAAGCTGCTAGACAGGGCGTCTAAGTGACTCATCCTCTTCTCTGTCCATTTCAGGGGAAAATGAATGTTGCTGCTAACATTTGACATCAATCGCCCGGTCACATGTTGTCCATCATTACTCAGCACTGACACAAAGAGAGGAAAGAGACCTCTGCTCTCAGACGAGGAACCAATTCACAGTCCCTGGTAACCGCAGAACAGGGAACAAGATGAAATTTGGCTTAAGAAACCAAGGTGATGGATGAGTCATGGTGGGGAGAAGGCAGAACCAGGAGACAAGGACTGGCTTTCTGTGCCACATTTAGTTTCTTAAATTCTATCTGCATATTTAGCTGTCCTGTGCCCTTGATCAGCCTGTCATTGAAAAGTCAGCAGAAATGACAAGGCATCCAGAGAGCAGGATGCCCACTGCCCTCAACTCTGACTGGGCATGCACTCACTCTCTCTAGCCCCATGAACAATATCATGGCTATTGCTGTGATACAAGAAACAAAAGAGCTGTATTTTTGGCCCTTCAGCTTGTTGACCTTTCTGAGTTCTGTGGACTGTATCTTGGGGTATTCTGTACATCTTTTGTTTTTGTTTGGGGGGGGCGGGGGAGCTAATGACACTATTCCTGAGGCTATGGAGCACTCACAAAAAGAGACTTATCATGACCGCCCTCTGAAAAACCCAACAAGCAGTTGAAAGAGTCAGATGCAGATATTTGCACCCAACCAATGGACGAAGCTGCTGACCCCTGTGGCTGAATTAGGGAAAAGCTGGAAGAAGCTGAGGAGGAGGGCGACCCCATAGGAAGACCAGCAGTCTCAATTAATCTGAACCCCCGAGATCTCTCAGACTCTGAGCCACAACCAGGCAGCATACACCAGTTGATATGAGGCCCCCCAACACATATACAGCAGAGGACAGCCAGGTCTGGGTTCAGTCAGAGAAGATGCACCTAACCCTTAAGAGACTGGAGGCCACAGGGAGTTTAGAGGTCTGGTGGGGTGGGCAAGGGGTGAGTGTGGGGACATCTTAGTGAAGACAGGGGAGCAGGGAGGAGGTATGGGATGTGGAACAGTCAGAGGGTGGACTGGGAGGGGAATAAAATCTGGAGTATAGAAAAATGAGAAAAAGAAATAAATAATAATTAAAAAGAAAAGAAAGCTAATCTTTGATTTTTTTTTTTTTTAAGCCACAGCCAACCCTCCAGGCCGGATGTGTGGGAGTGGAGAGCTAGAAAGGCTGGAGTTCAAAGGTCCTGGGCAAACCCCATGCTGGATAAAAGAGCAGGTCAGAAGCTCCTGAGGTCTTCATGAGAGCTGAAAAGCTGACAGGTATTGTAGATTCTCATCATCTCTCCTGTGGGTGGCTCAATTATGTGAGAACATGTCTATACCATGACCCAATTTCAAAATAGCATTATTGGTAGAACCAGGAGCAAGTAGGTAAATAGGGGGTGCTGATAGCCACAGGAGCACTAAGCATCTCCTTCCTCCTGCCGTCTAAAGAAGAGCCTATCAATAGAGCTCCAACACCCACAGCAAGTTCCTTCTTGGCTTCCGTGCGGACCTGGGCTTCCAGATGCACATATAAAGGGCAAGGTATCGGGACAGTGCCCTTGCCTGGCATGTCACCTCAAGGACAGACAGTGACAGATTGTTAGTGAGGCAAGCACACTCACAGCCAGTCTGAGAACCTTTCTTCTTTGTTTCTGTATGGCACACACCGACAGGAGAGACCATGTCTCGGCACAGCTGGAGAGATTCCACAGTAATTCTGTGGCTGTACTTTTCCCAGGTAAGTCCATCCTCCATAAGCTGCATTTTCTGAGGGGTGCAACTCCTGGAGCCCTGGTACTGAGCACCAAGCAGTGAGAGGGAAAAGTGGCTGCAAATCCACAGGCCAGTGACAGAAATGTGACAAGGCTGGATGACAGTGAAACATGTGTTGGGCAAGGTAGTGGGCAGATCAGAGGGATAACGATGGCAGGAGTGGCAAATCTGAGGTCACATGGTCCCATTTATGGAGGAGTGGAAGGCAAGGCCAGCAGATTTCCCAGGAGCAACCTGGGCCAGTGAGCTAAGTCCTGTTAGAAGAGGTGACTATGCCAATTACCCAGACAGAGGCAGCCGATGGCTCCCTGAGATCACAGGTACTTACCAAGGGAGACGTACACACATGCAAATATTTATTTGGAACCAATTTTGAATGTGTATAAAGGATGAGAATTTAAATTACTCACAGACGTGAATGAAATATGATAGAGTCCCTTAGGTAAAGAAAACTCTTGCCCTGATGAGTTCTTGTCAAAATATACATGGCCTCTTCTTCATCATTTAATTGTGTGGGCTAATCCCCTCTCTGCCATAGAGTATTGGCAGGGGTTGCTTATTTTCCTAAAAGCCTTAAATTCAAATATGTACGTTTCTGTTTGCCTGCAATTAGCATGATGTATCTATTCAGAATAACTACAACATCCCGTCCTGGTAATGAAAAGTGATTAATTACCAATTACACCAAGTATCCAATTTCATGCAATTCACCACTGGGCTGTACCACTGAATTGCTCGTGCTCTAATTGTACACATTAAAAGTTCTAGGTAATTATTGTTGAAAGATCAGTAATATTAAAAATATTGGTTGCAGCTATTATTACATTTGCTCTCCATGCAACCAAGATAGAAATGTCTGCCAGAGCTGCCAGCCACTTCACCGGGCTATTTCTCTGCCTGTTTTTGCAGCAACTGGTTTTTATTTCCCTTTCTCAGAGATTATTACGACAAGTCTATTAAGAGCTCTGGCCTCCCTGTTCTATAAAGCTTTCATTAAGTGAAACAAGCTTTAAAAAAAAATCTCACTGGTACTCGCCTTTAGCAAAGTCTCGAGGTAATTATCTCGTTTGCAGATAACTGTGTACCTTCCATTTTTCAAAGCACAAAGGGAAAACTGGCACTAAATGACACTTTTTCATCCTCGTTAAATTCGCTCACGAAATATCAAATTAGGAGTTTCCAGTACAAATGCCATCATGAACTCTGACAGCAGCTATCAACAACAGGGACATTTGAGGGAAACATCCTCACACCCAAAGCAGAAATCAAGGAAGAGTCCCGGGAGCTTAGGAAAGGGTTTCTTGGTGTTTGGTTTCAGTCTCCCAACACCTGGGCTATACTTCTAACTGACTGATTTATCCATGTGTCGGGCACAGTCCAGAAAACTGGAGACTCCATGCATACCAAGTGGCTCTGGGCAGCCCAGGGTGACTGGTCATTGTGGCAGATGGCTGCAGCTCACAAATAGTCAAGCTAGTCTATCCAAAGCCAGCCAAGGTAGACCAGAGAGATGCCTAAATGCCACTCAGTGCTCTCACCGATGAGCTAATTTAGAGATCAATACAAAGAAGGAAAGGCAACTTCATGGAGAAAGAGAATCCAGAATTCAGAGAGCACGGGCTGTTCTGGCTGGGTGTGGAAGGGTAATTAGGAGCTCACTGGCTAAGAAGAGAGCATCAGAAAAGTGGATGCCTTGTCTAGGGGCCTCATGCTGGTCTTGGAGAGATAGGAGCATCCTTTTCAGTAGGTCATTACATTTGTTATGGAAAGCCTGACTAAATAAAATATGACTGTTGAGGGAGATATTTAAAATGGTGACTCCCAATCTAGCCTGTTCTTAATCAGCCGCCATCTTCCCGACTAGCCTAGGCCTGAGAATACATCGCTCAGGCGGCCAGAGACACCAGCCCTGCCACCCACGAGATGCCAGCATGGGAGATGGCTCTGCCAATCTTCCATGCTGTCTCTACAAGATTGGGCTGGGCCCAGACCATCCCGCCATCCACACGGCATCTGGCAGAAATGAGACTCTAATGCTTAGATTATCCAAAGGATTTATATGTCTAGTAATGCTCAATAACAAGATGCCCACACAATTAGAGGTGTAACCCAATACCCAACCTAGATATATCAACTACCTTTGACTGTTAGAGATATGTGCCATGTTCCCCTCTCTCTGGTCCTCTCTCCCTCCCTAGCTCCTCCTCTTCCTTCTCTCTTCCTCTCCTTACTCCTCTCACCTTAGCTCCTCCCAACTTTTGGGGAAAATATGCCACTACATATGACACATAGTGATACTGAAGATTTACTATAGAAAATTAAAACACTTGGGAAAATACTAAAATAATTTTTTAGCAGGAAACAAAATTGTACAGATTCTCTCAACAAGATAAAGTCAGATGCAGGGAAAGCACAGAATATGCTAACAGAGGTAAATTCACCATGCACTGAGGGAGCCAGATTTTCTTTTTCTTCATAATTTCTGTCTTCGATAGAGAAATTGTATGTATTTAATTGCTTGTTTGTTTATTATACTTCTCTTCTTTATTTGTGGGGCAGGTTGCACAACTCAGGGGTGGAAAACAGATCGTCAAGCTTGGCAGCAAGCACCTTTGCCTACTGAGCCATCTTGCAGGTCCATAAACTTGTATTTCTAGCAAAAAAAAAAAAAAAAAAAAAAAAAAAAAGTGAAAAAGTCCGCATCATATGCAAACCCGAGGCAGTGTCTGGAACATAGTGAACAACATATGTCATGCCAGCAAATATGAGCAAGAGAGACAGCTGATATACCAATATCTAGAAGGACAGGCTCTGTGAGTGAGCTGGTTAGGTTTTTTGTCAACTTGACACAAACTGAAGTCATTTGAGAAGAGAGAAACTCAACTAAGAAAATACCTCTATCAGATTGGCCTGTAGATCCATCAGATTGGCCTGTAGACAAACCTGTGAGGACATCTTCTTAATTAATAGTTGATGAGAAAGGGCCTGATCCACTGTTGGAGATTCTACCCCTGGGCAGGTGGGCCAGGGTGGTAAAAGAAAGCAAACTGACTGAGCAAGCCAGGAGTGCAAGCCAACCAGCAGCATTCTTCATGGTCTTGGCTTCAGTTCCTGCCTCCAGGTACCTGCCCTGACTTCCCTTGAAACTATAAAATAAAGTAAAGCCTTTTCCTCCCCCGAGTTGCTATTGGTCATGGCCTTTATCACAGCAATAGAAAGTGAAACAACACAGTGAGCCTCTAAGGACATATTTAGAATCTATAATCACAAATGGTCTGGAAACTTCTATCAAGTAGCTAGCTAATTTTGCTGCCAGCCCTGCCCTCTCTGCCTTTCACACCGTGCCAAAGGTGATCCTGTAGCATCTAACTGTAGGAGACAAGTTACAGAAAAGAGCAAAGCACTCAACCTGAGGCCAGCCCTCAGCACAGGCCTACACCCCACACCAGCCATTGGGACTCTGGAGGCAGGGTGTTACTGTCAGATCAAGCTCCCTGGAGCCTGTGTGGAGAGACACATGGGTGGAGTTCTGTATTCACTAGGCACCTTTTTATGTGTGCTGCTTTCCTTTCAATGTGCTGTATACAGCAGGCCAACCTACTGTGAGGGGAAACAGCCTATAAAACCTGCCTGATTGATATGGCCCATCACCATTTCTAGGGTCCGTTGCACAAACTATTTTGACAGTTGAGGCTCATAAATTAACGAGCGAGTCCAAAGTGACACAATGAAGAAGATGTTGTGGTCGCTCCAATTTAACTGCTGGGTTATTACTCAGAAACTCGGGGTGCAGAAGGCTGCCTCCCTCTTTTGTTCCTGCTTAGCAGGAAGATAAATGTCAGGAAGCAAGGACCCCGGGCACTCAATAACAAAAACCTTTTAGAGAGGGGAGCCTTGCACTAGTTAAGAGAAACCTGCTCCATTTTTCTAGGGGAAAATGGAAGCAACGTTTTCCACAGGCAGACATCAGCCTCTTACTGAGACGAAAGAGAACAACACTTCCAGTGGGAAGAGATGGGGGGAAAAAAGGGAGAGGAGAGGTATCAAAAGAGGGGGCAGGAAGAGAACAGGCTAGCAAGACCAGAAGTGAGGAGAGAAGAACAAATGGACAAGGAATTTAAGAGTGAACATCCTTGTACTTGCCAAGGTGTTAGCAAGCCATGGTTCCAAATCTCCAATGAATTAGTACAGTACTTGACAATACTGTGTTTTCTCAAAACAAACAGTGGCTGGAGTGTTTGAATCTCTGAGAAGAAAACTCATATGTGAGCAGGAGGCTGAAATCCTAAAAGGATCAGTGCATATGTGCATGTATGTACGTGTGCACATATGTGTGTGTGCATGTATGTGTGTGTATGTCTGTATATGTATGTACATGTGTGTATGTGTGTACGTGTGCGCATGTCCACACTTGCATGCCTGTATGTCTGTGTGTATATATGTGTATGTGTGTGTGCATGTATGAGTATACATGTGTGTGCATGTGTGTTCAGGCATGTGTATGTATGTGTATATCTGTGTGTATGTGTGTGTGCACGTGTGTGTATGTGCATGTGTATGTGCATGTGTGTGTTCATGCATGTGTGTGTGTGTGTGCATGTGTACATATATACATATGCCAATTTCACAGAACATAGCCACCCAAGTGAACCTTTTACTCACAAGAAAAAGTAATGACTGACAAAGAACAAGTGATCGCTTAAGAGATAGCCAGTCCCACAGGCCCAGTGAACCAAAGAACCACTTTAGGAGAGTCATGAGCTACATCAGAACTCGAATTTCAGACCCGAGTAAAATTCTCTCTCTTTCTCTCTCTCTCTCTCTCTCTCTCTCTCTCTCTCTCTCTCTCTCTCTCTCCTTATGAAAGTAATTCCCTGAGAAAAAAAATCCAGTGAATTGAATGGCCCAGGTACAAATGACCCCCTCTCCACCAAGCAAGCGTTGCCAGCACTTCAGTCCCAGCAACTTTTAAATTACTTGGAGAATTCATGGAATGTTTTTCAGTTTGACAGCTGTCGAGCCAAAAAGCATGCTGCTGTGTAGGAAGTAAGCTCTCAGAAGATTTATTTTTTTTAATGGGTTGGAAATTAAAAGGGCTTCAAAAATGCCCTTTGGGGACCCAGCTGGGGGAATTGGACTGTGTTACAAGAAGTCTGTTCCTTACGTGGGCTGAGAATTGGTTTGGAAAGGGTGGGTCAGAAGCATTTGGATTGAGTCTGCATGGAGCCAAAACAAGTATTTAAACAGTGAAAGATGCAATAGAGCCGATGGGTTATTTTGTAACATCAAAATGCCAGGCTGGCCAGATGTCTGCTTACTAACTTCTGAGGTCAAAGAAAGGGAACCAGAAAGGACCACAAAACAGAAAGCAAGCCAGAACTGAGGAGAAAATAGAGGTAGACAGGGGGAGTGGAAGATGTTTTCAGGGTCCCAGCAGCAATGAAGGGACAGAACATAGACAGATCCCAGGTCTCAGTGACCCCAGGAGACCTCTTCAAACTGACAGTCTGTGAGCTCAAGTTGGCATTTTTGTGGGAAAAAAAAAGTGGGGGCCATTGGGTTGTCAGATTCAACAAATACATTCAAGTCAGTCAATTCAAGTTTCATTCAAAAAGACATTGAATAAGTTTGTGTATAAGTCATGCCATGTTGGGGATGCACCACGGTCTCCAAATAAATAAAAAGAAGGAAAGGAGAAAGAACACCAGCTGGCTACCAGCTGTCATCTCTCTCCATGCTTCCTGACTGCATGTGTCACGTGACTCTCAGCTCTTGTCACCGTCCCTTCCCTCAGAGAACTGTACCCTTCCTTAGACACTGAGCCAACATAAATCCTTGTGTATGTTGCTGCCTTCGGGAACTGTGTCACAGCAGCGAAGTAGGGTATATTTCTGTTTTACATCTAGGGCATGACTGTGTTTGAACTGATGCTGTTAAAATTCCTTCTCTGGGAAGACAAAAACAATCTCTAGATTTTTTTTCTTTTTTTTGAGACAGGGTTTCTCTGTATAGCCTTGGCTGTCCTGGAACTCACTCTGTAGACCAGGCTGGCCTCGAACTCAGAAATCCGCCTGCCTCTGCCTCCCAAGTGCTGGGATTAAAGGTGAGCGCCACCACCGCCCGGCCAAAAGCAATCTCTAGCCGCCTCCACCCAGGGCCCAACACTGTACCCCAGTCAGTACCACCAGAGTTCCCCCTGGGACACCAGTGTGTTTATTAGACTTTCTTACAGTGCATAGATGAGGAGTTACTTACAGGGGTGTGGGTGCTCCCCCAAAGGCCATACCTAGAAAGTCTTTGCCCAGCAGAA
Source organism: Arvicanthis niloticus (assembly GCF_011762505.2). Lineage (NCBI taxonomy): Eukaryota > Metazoa > Chordata > Mammalia > Rodentia > Muridae > Arvicanthis > Arvicanthis niloticus. The sequence continues at coordinate 98,543,365 of NC_047658.1, read as the reverse complement.
ATGGCTCTGTAGTCACACAGATGGAGCTTCCCACTCCTCGTCTTCCTGACTTATATACTCTAGAGTCTAGAGTATATAAGGTATATGTAAGGTATAAATATATGTAAGGTCTGGAATCTAACCAGTGGTTCCCAACCTTCCTAATGCTATGTCCCTTTAATACAGTTCCTCATGTTGTGGTGACCCCCAACCATAAAATTATTTTTGTTGCTACTTTATAACTGTGATTTTGCTACTGTTATGAATCACAATGTAAGTATCTGATATCCAGGATATCTGGTAGGCAACCCCTAAAGAGATCTTGACCCACAGGTTGAGAACTATTAGTCTCAAACTTCCCTGAAGCTAAATGCTATTAGGAAAAGTTTGCATAAATGATATGGAACATCTGAATACCAAGGGAGGGTCCCATGAGCCTCCCTGCCTCTTCTTCTATGAGGTAATGCCAACAGTCAACAAAGCCAGCTAAGATGACCATTTTCAAGCAGGCACAGCTGCGCTCCAGAAGGCAGTGGTTCTTTGGCTCAGAAGATAGTCGTGTATAGCTAGGTAGGTGTCTGTGTGATGGAAGAATCATGGAGGCAGCAAGGCCATGTGATGGTGGTTATAGCAGGGGTAGCACCAGTTAGATAGCTTGAAAAATCAGTCCTTAACAATGTGGCCCAGGGCAAGTGTTTTAGCTGCTATGTGCTTCTGTGTCTCCATGAGAAAATGTGAGAACTAGCTATCTACTATACAGGGTCTTTGAGGAGACGAATTCAGATAAAAGTCTTAACAGTGACTTGGGGAGCAGGTCCCCACACCACCACACTATCCAGTCCCTCTGCTTCAGCTTCCTGTGGCTTTTTCTCCCTGTCTTCTTTCCCTCTTCTGAGACCAGACACCAGTTCCATGTCAGGCCTACCTGGGTGACAAGAGGCAACTCACTACCTCAAAGTCTCTCATTCATAGTTGAGACAGTGGCATGTGACATGGAGGGATGAGGAGATGGCAGTCAACACAAAGGAGAGCTGTCCCCAGTGACAGGCTTAGTGTCCTAAACTCACTTGTCTCTGGAACAAATAGTCTGTGGAAACTGACAACATGGCCCGATGCTGTGAATCCCAGAACCAGGCTATAACCCCAGTCCCAGCACAATGCGCTGGAATCCAGTGGATCTCTAGATCTCAAATATAAACCAAGGTCAAGTGCCAAGCAGAAGGGACAGATGGGGATGGGGACATGCATCCCAAGGAATCTGGGCAGAAGAGAAAATGTATATTTCTCTGATACCAACAATATTCTTAGAAGTGCAAGAGAAGTCAATTCCTGCCCCTGGGAAGGGCCTTCCTCTGGGACATCTTCCCATCTTTGGTTTGAGGAATACTTTCAGAAACACAAGTCAATTGTCAGTAAGCCAAGAGTAGGATGAGAAAGTAAGGTTAGGACAGGGGCCCCACCCCCACCCCAATTCCATACCTCTCAACGTGAGATATCTCTACAAACCAGAAGTCCCACAGGCCCAGAGGCCTTGCCTCTCCCACCCCACTGAGAAATGCAAAGCTATGTGTATGCCAGTCCTGGGTGTTGAGGGTACAATATTATTCCTGAATCTGTATTTCTGGCCAGCAGGGCCTGTCTCCTGGGCCAGCCCAGAATGAAAATCTAACCCTCAACACCTGACTCATAGGAAGACCCACCTAGTAGCCCAGCTTGAGACTAGCTCCTAACTTGGGATGATGGGATGGGAATTGAACAAGGGAATTAGGGCTAGGTCCTAGACTAGACATAAACCTAATGTAAGCCTTTCTCCTGGTGACCAAACAGACCCGGGTACATTGTCAGTACCAGTAAGGTAGAATTTTGTTTCCACTGTGTAGGTTTGGGTGTTTAATTTTGACCCCCTGCTCTGCCCTAACCTGAGGCCCCAGTTGTATCCTCAGCAGATGCTTGAGAACCACACCCCCCAGCTCCCACACCGACACCCTCTCCCCCAGGGCTTTCTGGATGCCCCTTCCTTCCCTGCCAGGCAGCAGCTATCCGCAGTAATTGCAAAAGGCAAGGGCTCCTGTTTGCTGCCTCTTCCAGGAATGATTAAAGGTAGAAGTTTTTCAGACATTAGCGACGGAAAGAGTATAGTTGAAGCTGCTTTAAAAAGGGAGAAAGTATAAAAAGGTGGTACTCGAAGCACTATTAAAAGCATCATGCTTGTTAAAACCAGTAAAAAGGCCAGAAATCGGCGAGAGAAGGCAGCTTCCTCTCCAATTACCGCGAGGGGCACACACCTTGGCGGTGTCTTTGAATTGTGGCCGCCAGCCCCTGCCCCCTCCCCTCCGTGCCTGCCCCCTCCCCAGGCCATTCATAGTACATTAGGGAGGAGGCGGAAGGGTGACAGCGCTCCCCAAGTTCACTTCTCGCTTGTTACAGGCGACCCATTTAGAGCTGAATGGCTGTGTTCAAAGACAACGCAAAATGACACCCTCCACCTCTTCACGAAGCCACTTGGTTTTGTAGGTTTTTTCTTTTCTTTTCTTTTCTTTTCTTTCTTTCTTTCTTTTTTTTTTTTTTTATCCCTGGGAAATATAATTGATAAGCATCACGCCAGGAAGCGGCCATCCACCTTCAAGAAGGGTGCCTCCCTGGCCACCTGGTTAAAATCCCGCCTCCTCTCCCTACTGCCCTTCATTCATTTTGCTCCGTGCTGTTTAAACAATACTTCATCAAATGCAGCCTGGAGCAAATAAGAAAGCTCAGTAGAGTAAATAAAAAGTCAAAAAAAAAATCACCGGCTGGAGGGTAAGTACTTTTATTCCTGTACTTTCGTTGCCTGGGGAATTATTATTCCATCCCCCAAGCTGGAGGGGGAGGAGGCCACGGAAGGCGGTGTTATTCACAAAATGGATTGCTTCTCTCCTTTTTTCACTCCTCCGGCTCTCGAGAGCCCACTGATTACAACCAAGTGTGGCCATCCATTCCGTCTTATTGACAAAGGTCCTTAATTACCGCGGCAGCAGTAATACCTGCTATTAAATTCTGCTAAACAGAGGCCGCAAATTAGCTGCGGATCGCAGGCACCTTTTGGGTGTAATTACGGGAGTGGGATTGACGGGAGGCCGGATGACCCCAGCCAGAGCAGTGGGGAAACCTTTGTTGATCACCTGTGGTGGGGGCCAAAATGTGAAATTAAAAGCTCTCCATCAGCTGAAGGCCTTTGGAAGGCCCAGGGGAAGAAAAAAAAGAAAGGGAGGAGGGGGGAAAAGCAACAGGCCAAAGCAAACTGTGCTTACTGGTGCTTAAAAGCGATTCAGACCACAGCAATTTACGCCGGCAGTTGATTAACCAAAAGCGATGCTAATTCTGTAAGTGATGCAAGGTCCGAAATGGCAAAAATTTCGGCCATTTTTTAAGGTATATTCTATATTTCATGGAGGCCTTTAACCCATATTTAAGAGCCTGTTTAATGCAATTGTGAGCCGTAAACACCTGTCACTTGGAGTCTGAACCTTTCACATCGCTCCTCCCGGAGACCCAGGATTAATGAGAACCACGCCAAATAAGGTAGTTCTCATCCGCAGCCGCTGGCTTTATAAATTCAGTCTTGAAGCCTATTCCGTGTTTCATAGAAGGCAATTACTTTGGGGGAAATTTCCTTTAAATATATTCAGTTTTCCTCCCCACTAAGGTGGAGGTGGGTTTAGCTGCCCAGAGCTTCCAATGAATGGTCAGCACTCCATAACTCCACACAAAACACTTAATATTAAGATAATTAAATTTCAAGGTTTGAATCACCCTGAATGGAAGCTATTAAATTCACAAGGCTCCTCCTGTTGCAAAATAGACAATGAGGTCTTGGGCCCTGGACAAGGCTAGAAAGTCTCTTTTACCTTTGTTCTGGGAAGGAGTAAGCCGGAGAAGCTTTTTCACCAGTTATTCAGAAACAATGGTCAATTCTGAGACAAGATCTAGGAGTCTCTCTAAAGTGGGGTACCCAAGTCCTACTCCGTGTTGAACTATCTCTGTCTCCCACTAGCCCTCCATAGTTTATGAGAGCCCAGTATAAAATCTGGGCCCACCATTTATGAAGGGACAGAATGCTTTTCAATAGGTGACATTTGGCCCCACACCCTTCTCCCATAGGTGAGGAAAAAAACGTGAAACTCAAGCCACTGGATGCTTCTTCTTAGCCCCACCTCCTCTGAAGAGCCTTGCCAGGCTCCAGGGAAATTTAAGTATCACTCACAGCATGGAGGACTAGGTACCTCTGTGTCTTTATCCTATTCTACCAAAGCTTTTGTGGTGTTTTTCCCATTATACACTGTGATTGTTCATTTGGACTGAGGACCTGGCAGAATTTAGAATCACCAGAGAAACAAATCCTTGATCATATCTGTGAGAGATCATCTAGATTATGTAGTAAGTGAGTGAGAAGAGGCTTCCTAGATGTGAGTGGTGCCATGCCATGGCCTAGGCTCCCAGGAGTTGAGTATTCACCTCTCTGCTTTCTGACCGCAGATACAATGTAACTAGCTGCCTTCTGCTCCTGTTACCAGGTCTTCCCCACTATAAGGGACTGTAGTTCCTAAAACTGTGAGCCAAACTAGACTTTTTGTCCCTTAAGTTGTTTTTGTCTGGTGTTTTGCCACAGCAATAGGACAAGTAATTGATATACATACCAAGTTCCATGAAGGTAAAAGCAGTATCTGCCATATTTGAGTTTCTTATCACTGCTGTGCTAAGAAGGGAAAGGAAGGGTGGGGGAGAGGGATGGATAATGGGCAGGTGGCTGGATATTTGGATGATATAAACACAGATGAGCTGGTGAATGATGGCTATATGGATGATTGGATGGAGACACCGATGGCTGAGCAGAGAGGACTGGGAAGCCAGATGGCAGCTGTACCTAAGGTCACAGTACAGCAAACCCTCTCCAGTGCCTCTCTTCACTAAAGACCACAGTTCTCTTTTGTCCACATAACTCAGCTCAGCTCTTTGCTCAGATTGGAGTAACCCGGCTCTGCTCTCTGTGTTCTTTCGGGTCCCAGGATATTCCTCTCCAGAAATTCCCACTGATGGCTTTGTTCATTGAGACAGTGGTTTTGGTCTCTTCATTCTCCCATGGGCTTATCCACTCACTTACTCACTCAGCATCTTCCCATGGCAACAGGACTCCTGCAGAAACATTAAATGGTTCTGCCCTCTGATCCTTTTAGTCTCGGAAACTAGCCCAGCCAGCCTTCATGAATGGTGGAAACCAAAGTGTGTCAGTGGACAGTCTGATATCAGGGTGGGACCTGCCACAGGATCCTCTGATCTGGCTCCCCCAAATAGAGGAGACCCAACTACGAACACCTCTTATTCATCTTGTTGCCACTGGTTTTCTCATAACAGGCAAGATGCCTCCTCAGATGTGTGACAAGAGTTGGATGATATGAGCAGTGCAGTGTGGCAAATTCTCAGAGATAGAGATGAGGAGAATGCACTCATGGAGGCAGGGCAGTAAGTCATGGGGGGTACAGTTTGCAATCAGATGTAATATTAGGTTTATACAGAGAAACTGAGACAGTAAGAAATATAGAAGGGGTCTATCATGAGGATCAGCTCATAAGGAAGACTGGGAAGTGCCATAACCAGCCATTTGCAAGTTAGAGGTGCAGGACAGACAGAAACATGATTCAATTCAAGCCCAAAAGCCTAAGAACCAGGGCACTGACAGAGTAAATCTAAATCCAGTGTGAGACTAGGAGAAGACAGTATCAAGCAAGAGGAACGTTTTGTGTTCTCAACAGGATCAAATGGATTAGATGATGCTAATTCATAATGGAGAGGACCATCTGCTTCACTGGACACAAAGCCAATGCCAATTTTATTCAGAAACATCCTCAGATACACCCAGAAATAATGTGGACCCAAATATCTAAGTACCCAGTCAAGTCAACCATCATTCCAAGGAAACAAAACAAGGTTCAAACCCAGCCTGAGGCCAAACGCAGCTGGGAAAGCTCAACAAAACCACAAAATAGAGCCCAGAGACTCAACACTGTTGTCTTTGGTCCCATGTGTCAAGGATTAAGAAGGGACTGCAAACCCAAGAAAGAGTTTGGGTCCCTTTAAGACCAAGGGTTCAACCACTGAAGGAGCCAAGGGCATCTGAGAGTAGCTAGTCATTAGGTTTCATGCAGAGACAGACTCTGAGTGCTGGATGAAGGGATTAGCTTGGCTGTTGAGACTTGCCAAAGAACATGATGTAAGAGAACGGTGTGACAGACTTCTTCGAGAAAATGTAGCTTCCATTTGGTCTTGTATATTTGGGATGTTATAAGAATGGCATTAAAGGGCCATTGGAAGCCCCTGAAACTCAATTGACTTCCTCCACTCCATCTTTACATTTCAAATTTCCACTCCACACTGGCAGAGCACATGCTGATACGCCACTGCCTGTTCTCTGAGTATGCAAAGGGCCATGGGAAAGCTGCTGTGTTTCTGTGGAAGGTGTGGCTAAGGTATCTTGAGACACAGAGGACCCCAGCATTAGAGTCTGTTCTCCACCATTCAAACTAATTCAGTCTAAAGCTATTTCCAACACAAATCCATAGCCTGTAATTTAGAAATGCCAGGGCTTTAGAGGAGTGAACCACGGGCCCTCCCCTTCGGAAGAGGAAAGGCCAACTCTGTTCTATTAGAAATGAGCAGAAGGCACTGCATGCCTTGCTGATAGCACTACTAGGTATATGAAAGAAAATTAAGTGGTTTTTCCTTATTATCCTATTAGAAGGTATCTGCCCTTCTTTCTTTTCCTTTTTGTGACTTTTTCCTCCCAGAGGCCGGTCACAACAGCTTTTTTGTGATGTGTCTGGTGGCTGAACTTTGAAAGAAGGCCAGTAGGATCATTTAGTGACTGGTTTTTCTCTCCTTCTGCCTACAGTGCATGAGCACAGCCCAGAACACTCACATGCAGGACAGGCAGCCCTTTGTAATATTGGACTTACTCAATTTGGGGGAAAGGTAAAGTTTTAGTTTAACCCCTCCAAAACTTCCTCTTTAAAAGAGACTATTTTGAATAGCAAATGCTCACTCTCAATCCCCCCTCACCTTGTTCTTTTGGTCTAATTATTGCAAACATGAATCTCACTTCTTTCCAGGAATGCAAAGACCTCAGCTCCTGGAGCATCCCCTCCCCTCATTATACACAGAGACACTGAATAAGCTGTAACACTCAAAATGAATTACAGAGATAGCCTTGGAAGTAGGAAAGGGAGGCCTCTGGTACCACGGGTAAAGAGACAACTCAGAGCCTGACTGGAAAACATGGAAGAGCATCACTCAGGGCCAAACATGACATGGGATTCACACACAGCCTCCAAGGTCAGGGCTGAGGGACAGAATACCATTGTTAGAACATGAGTTGGGCCTTGACACACACAGAAAAAGAATCTCCATCTGAGACACAGCCTAATAGAGTGGTTCCCTTTATACATACTAAATTCTGTCCCAAGCAGCAAAATGGGTCAACCTTAAAGATCTTGAAGGCAACACACTAGGTTCAATGAGCCAGCCACCCAAAGGCAAAACCATAAACTATGCTTATACCCCTGTGAGGAGTGTAGGGAAGCTAATAGAGACAAGAAACAGACTTTCAACAGGACCTATCTTTGTATCTCTCTCTACCCAAATGTTATTGCTGGCTGATGTGAGATTTTCTCAGAGTAGGGTATGTATGTATGTATGTATGTATGTATGTATGTATGTATATACTTAGAAATATTTTAATTGAAAATGATTTACTATAATTTATTCTGCTCATGGTTTCCCTCCCCTCTCCCAGCTCCTCCTGACTTCTCCACCTGCCCAAGACCACACTCTTTTTTTCTCCCTCTAGAAAACAAAAGATAAGCAAACAAAAAAATTCCAAACAAGCTAGAATTTTAAAAAAAAACAAAACACAACATCCAATAATGGTAGATCTTGCCTTTTACCACAGCTCAGAAGGCAGAAGGAGGCAGGGCTCTATGAGTTCAAGGTCTCTCTGGTCTACATAGTGAGTTCCAGGACAGCTAAGACTACATAGAGAAACCCTGACTGAAAAAAAGAAAAAGAAAAAGAAAAGAACACACACACACACACTTATAAAATACAAAATCAGAAACCATAACATATAGCCAAAGACCAATAAGGGGGGGAAAGCCCAAACAAAGCAATATGAAACCAAAATAAATCTACAAAAATAGCAGTAAGTTTGTTCTGTGTTGGGCTATCTCCTGCTGAGCTGGGGGGCTCCCTTGAAGTGTGGTTAGCATATCTAGTTAGGCTCCACTGGAGAAAACTAATTTTTCCCTTGCAAACAGATGTTATTGGAGATGGCTTCTCAGTTGGAGATGGAAGACTCTGTCTACCTTCCTGTCTCGGTGCTGGGACCTGTCTGGATTGAAGTTGAGCAGGCCCCAGGCATGCTGCCATGGTCTCTGTGACTTCATGTGTGCATCCTTCCTGTTGTGTTGGAAGACAGTTTCCTTGGGGTCATCCATCCTCTCTGGCTTTTCTACCTCTTCTTCAGCATAGCTCCCTGAGCCCTGAGGCAAGGGGTTAAAGACATCTCATTTAGGATGGGTATTCTACAATGAGAGTAGGAAATTTATAAAGAACAGGAATTCCCCCTCCCCCCCTTTTTTTTTACAGTCCCAGAGGCTGTGGAGCCAAGATCAGCAGGTTCAGTGAATGGAAGAGCAAGTGAGCCTCACACTTTGTAAAGCCCTTCATAGAAAAATCTTAACCCCACTGATGAGGGAAGAAACTTCAGATCCTAATAACCTCTTTAAAGCCCCATTGCCTCTCAATATTATTGTATTGGCAACACCTGGAACTCCATTCGTACCCCAGCAGGAAGAAGTTCTAGACAAGAATGGGGTGATGGGTACACAGAAGTATTAGGTAACACGTAATGTCCCATCATTAGCACATTTAAATCTTCCCACTCTAAAAATAGTCACTGATGCCAATTAAGATAAAATAAAATTAAAATGCTTACTGGAGCCACCCACTGATCTATTGTGGGGAACAGAAGGTTAATCTATTGAGCACTGACTAGAAGCAACCAGCAAAATCCAGACCATTAGACAGCTTACCTTTTCTTCAAAATATAAATGATGTTTTGGGCTGGACATAGTGGTGGACTTAGGAGATGAAGGCAGGAGGATCCAAGGTTCAAATGGATCCGCTATATAGTGAGTTTGAGGCAAGTTACACAAGACATTGTCTCAAAAATGTGTGTGTGTCACACACAGAGAGAGAGAGAGAGAGAGAGAGAGAGAGAGAGAGAGAGAGAGAGAGAGAGAGAGAGAGAAAGAGAGACAGAGACAGAGACAGACAGACAGACAGACAGACAGACAGAGAGACAGACTTTAAAATGAAAGGGTGAGATGAAATATACTTAAGAAAATATTAAATGTGGAATGTGAACCTTATTTTGGCTAGTTATTAAAACACACCATGTAAAAGAGATTTTTATGACAACCAGAGAAATTTAAGTCTAGATAGATAGAACATTGTTATTGTTATTTAATTTTGTTTACTATGATAATGACATAGGGTTATATTGGACAGGAGGAGCACAGGAAGACATGATGTCTGGGATTTACGGCAAAATATTCTATCATGATAATAACAGTAACAGTAATGATGCAGGGTTGGGTAAAATACCATTACCAAAATGTTTCATATTGCTGAGGCTGACATGTAATGTTCTAAGAACCTCCTAAGATTTAGAAGAAAGGTAAAGAAATCAAGAAATGTCATTTGTTAATCTAAGTATATATGTTAAAACGGGCGGGTAGCCACTAAGGGAACAAAAATAATGTACAAATCTTGATTAATCCAACATAAGACAGTTAGCAAAAGTATCAAGAGTAAATCTAGGTAGACCAGAGTCTCAAATAAAAAAAAATTCATATGAAAATGTTACATAATAAACAATGTGAGCTTAACTTGAGACATCTCACAAGCCCATTGATAATTCATAGAGAACTTATTCTTTCTCCAGTGGTTCCTCATAAGCAATGGACCACAAGGTATCCTGAAAATTAAGGATCAAGAGTTTATTCCTATGACAGAACCAGTGTGTCCAGGTCAGGAGCAAAGGCACCTCTATCAACCGGCACAACTCACAGTGTCTTTGTCAGACATGGCCAAGTCATGTCTGCCTAGCATTGTCTCAAGCACAGAGGAACTTGCCCCCATACGCTGTAACTATGGTGACCACAGAGGCTGATGAGTGACTGAGGCAGGACAGAACAGCTTTGGACTTGGATGGCACAGAACAGAGGTAGTGGGGCTAAGATTTGTCTCACCGAACACTGAAAATATCAGGGAATCAAAGGATGTCAGGAAGTCCATTTCTTTAAAGAAACCCAATCCTGAAGGACAGTGGTTAACTATGAAAAAGAGCAAAGTGACAAGACTGTAGAACTTGACAGACATGGGACAGCCTCCACTGTGCAGAAGAGAAATGGTGCATTCCTGTGCAAATTAAAGAAACAACAATGGTGCCTGGAATACAGAATGAAGCTTGGATTTATAATATTAAATTGTGACTGTAAATTTTACAAGTCTCACTTGGACATTGAGACGGGGAAGTTTCTGACACCCAGGCTTATGTTGGAAGTAGAAATAGATACTCCAACTCACACTCAGAAAACAGAGTCAAAATTAGGAACAAAACCCATAATAATTCTGGACAACCATCTGCTTCATAAGTTGTAGGCAAAATTCTTACACTGGAAGAGAGAGTAATTTCTAGCATCAGGACCAGATCTGGGACTTATCTCAGGCAACCATCCCCATAAGCCTGTAAGCTGATAGACTCCCAAGACATGATTATTGCATTAACACAGGAACAGTCCTTGGTATTCAGGGTAGAGTTGGTTACATTATGGTGACCTTGAATTCAAATGCATGATATCAGGAGCTCTGTCAGATACTTTGGAGTATTTCATGTGCATGCAATTAAAACCCACTTGCCCAAAACACACACTTAGTTGTCTCTGCAGAGGATTCTGGTATAAATAGTATCCTTTATAATGAAGGGCTGGGGAGGTGATTTAGTTAGTGTAGTGCTTGCTGTCCAAGGATGATCACCCAAGTTCAGATGCCCAGCACTCTGGGAAAAGCTGGGTGCAGGAGCACATGTCTATAATCCCAGCACTTGAGAAGCCAGAAACAAGAGGATGCCTGGGGCTCACTAGCCAGCTGGCCTAGCTGAGTTGGTGAACTCCAAGTTCAGTAAAAAACCTTGTCTTAAAAATATATATATATGATAGAAAGCTATTGAAGAAGAGACCATGTTGTTCTCTGACCTCCACATGCACTATACACACATGCATGCATATGTACACATACATACCTACATGGACATATATACACAAATACACCACACACACACACACACGTACCAATTAAATTAAATTAAATTAAAAGACTCAAAATTGAGATCTCCTAGCAACCACAGGAAGGAGGCCATATCATTTTATCAAAAGGCCAATCATTCGTGGAATTAAAGTCGGGCCTGATATATCCATTTTCAGTTTGCTTTCCTGGCCATGCCCATTGTGAAGAGAAACCCCTCGCAGAAGGATTGCCTGATTAAATCCCTGTAATCACGGGCCCAGCCCATGAATTAAGAGCAAGCTCAGCAAACGTGCTGAGTGAGGAAGAACAGTTACCAAGTTCATGGCTCCAGGTTCTGTGCACCCTGACGCCATCCAGGATAATCACCTCCTTCTTGCTGCCTTCCAAGTTTTATGAAGCTGTTCAGAAAAGTTTCAGCCATGCTTTATGGATCCGTGAACCTGCCCCTGCATCCATTCCACAACTTGATTCATTCTGATTAAATTGTTCAGCTGTTAATGAGTTTTAGATTGCAATATGGAGAGGCAAACAATTCAGAGCATTAAGGCAGTAAAATATCTTAATATTTCACAAGTTCTCACTGAAAACATAAAACAAAAGACTCATTTAGGGGGGTGGAGGGACTGTAATAATTACCCTCTGTGAGAATAGATGTGCTAGGCTGCCTATACATTCAGAAGGCACATGTGGAGTTCTGCTCACATGGAGAAAGCAGGCCATTACCTACAAATCTCATAAATACCTAGGGAAATCCTGAGCTTTTTCCAGCCAATTTCAACATATGAGATAACCATTTTTGACATATTGTTCTAAAGAATTTCTGGGTCTAGATATAAAAAAAATCATTGATTCCTACTTGCTTGTTTCATGATCTAATGAGTTTTGTGGGACACTGAGGCATCTCTGGCACAGAACTGGAGGATAGCTCGGGACTGAGTCAGATGACAAATGCTGCCCTACCACACTGCTCTACCTTTTGGCTCTCTGCCTGGCTGTTGTAGGTTCTTGACTCACCACTGACTTCTTGTGGAGTACAGTGCTTGAGTGGACACGAATTGAATGGAGAGTTGCTAGCATACAGTTAAATGTTCCTTCTTAGAAATGCTTCTTTTTACATTTACTATTACTGTTGTTATTATTATCATTATCATCAGGGTGTGTGTGTGTGTGTGTGTGTGTGTGTGTGTGTGTGTGTGTGTGTGTTAGCAGGCACAAATATGCCACAGCACCCATTTTGGGGTCAGAGGACAATTTGCAGAAGTCAATTCTCTTCTTCCACCATATAGATTCTGAAGATTGAACTCATGTAGCCAGACAGGGCAGCAAGCACCCCAAACCACTGGGCCATCCCAATGGCCCCTAATTGAGAACTCTCTGGAAGCATAAACTCAGAGAAAGTACAGGCTTCCAAATTACTAGGGGTCAGGAGATGGCATTGGTCACTTGATCTCTGAGGAGAAATCCAATTGTTTCGTTTATGAAATAAGAATTGAAACCCATTTGCAGCCTGAAGGCAAAGAGCTAGAACTGATACATTCTGCTTCTCCTGACCCTACAAGCCAAGCCACGGTGGTTTCAAATTGGCTTCTCATTTGAGCAACCCTTCAAACTCAGATAAAGAAGGGGAATTTGCATTTGACTGTGAAAATTGAAGACATCTCTCTAGATGTTCCATAAAGAAAGATAGCATTTATAAAAGTATATGCTATCCAGTCACAGAATGAGGGCCAGTGACAGGGCCCTCTGAGGTTGACCGGATCAATGGTGCCTTATACAGACAAGAAAACTAAGGCTAGAGAAATCAGATGACCAGCCAAGACCAACCAAAGTAGGGAATGGGATAAAGACTGACTGTTAAGAACTAGGCCTTAAGGCCCAGACACGGGGCTGAAGTATTCCATACTGTGTTTCATATAGTCCTGCCATAATGCAGAGAAGTGTCTCCCAAAGGCCCACGTGTTAAAGGCTTACTCTCAGCTTGTTGATATTGGGGAAAGATGGAAGTGTTAAGGAATAGGCACAGGGAGAGGTCTTTCAGTAACTGAACATGTGAACTCGAAAAGGATTACAAGTCTCCTGTCTGTCTCTCTCTCTCTCTCTCTCTCTCTCTCTCTCTCTCTCTCTCTCTCTCTCTCTCTCCCTCTCTCCCTCTCTTTCTTTGTCTCTCTGAACCCCTCTTTCCTTCTCTGTCTCCCCCTGGCCTCCCCTATCTCTCTATGCTGCCCTGTCACAGGCCCAAACCCAGCAGAATCAACTGATCCTAGACTAGAACCTCAAAACTGTGATCCAAATAAACCTTCTCTCTTTATAACTGATTAGTTTGGGTTATTTGTTATACTGATGCGGAAAAAAAAGTTGGATCACATCAGTCACAACCGACCAAGTGGACTTCCTAAGGGCATTTTACAAAGAAGAAATGTTACTGAAATGGTTGCCTTTGACCCCAATCCTAGAAAATGGCAGAGCCTGGGACTAGAACTTGGATTTCCTAGTACTGAAAACAATACCCACCCGACTGTTCCATGTAATCTTACAGAGAACGAGCTGCATGTGATTCTGCTAAGAGAGCAGTCAAGAACATGCGCAGAAGCAAAGTGCATCCCAGCTTCATTTTCAGGGGCTGTCACTTAGGATGACATCATTAGGATGACATCAGTACCTCTGCACTTCACCTTCTTAATAATTCTCTGATTGATGAATACAGTTTAAATAAATTAATACCAGTTTGTTTCATCTCAATACTATAGAGGAACTAGATGCAAAGTGAATTTGCCCAAACCAATTCAGTCTCCTGGAGCTGTAAAAAAGACAAGAACTGTTATTAGGTATCTTCCCTAAGGAGTTTGCTGCCAAACCCCCTACCCACATTAGAACCTGAGAAAACAGTCTGTCCACAGAAGTCTCAAGGCAAAATGGCAGCTCCCTTCTCGTCATCCCCCGTTGCTACCAGCTCCAGTCTCCCACACTGGCCCTGCAGCACTGACTCAGTACAATATCTTGTCTCCAGAAAGAATCTCAAGTGCTTTCTAAAATTATGCTAATTATCAAAACTCTGAAAAGAACATAAAAATCATAGCATTTTTCCTACCCTGAATTCTTTAGCTTTTTTGATCTTTGGGTCTGGTTCAATAGCTCCACCATACCACAGAATTATTCTCCTATGCCAAGCCAACCAAATTGGCAGGCAGAATGCCTTCAGATATGCTAAGGGGGATTGGGCATTGAAACAGACATCTTGTTGTGGAGAAACTTCTAACAACAGCAAAAGCTCACAGGCTGTGCATAATTGTAGATACTCATTCTACCCTAAATAAACACTAAAACAGAAGTAAAATGTTTATGAGAATCATCTGTTTTGGATGGTATCTGCATGCTCCTAAAGACCCCTTTCCACTCTTATTTTGGTGAAGTATAAGACATCTCAACAGCAACATAAATGCCATATTGTCTAGCAGTTACTATAGCAACTACTATCCATGTAATTTGCTCATGCCTAAATTAAAACTACCTGGGGTGGCTTTAACTCTCATCCCTTACATGATCCTCTTTGATGGTGTTTTTCTTTAATGAGAATTTTGACTCTTAAATTGTAGGCAGCCTCATGTGAAGTTGGCTTTTTGTCTTTGTCTGATTTCATTTTCCTTATCCCTTGTAGGTGTTTATAAGACAGAGAAGGTACTTTCTTAAAAGTACACATGCTTCATGAGGGCCGGAGGGGGGCATGAAGGGTAAGGCAGTTTCCTATCTGAAAAGAACATGAGCCTCTGTCCAGCACTGACCTTCACTGATCATGGGCTCCATTCACTTCACACAGTGGAAAGGGACATGAGAGACAGAAGGGCTGACACCCATGAAGGAAGAAGACACACAAGTTAACTTCTTTCTGGTATCCTTCCCTCAACTTGACAAAACAAGCAAGCCAGGACTCTGAGTCTGAGTGTACGCAGCGAGGTGAGCCAATGCCCCCAAATGCTTGCCCTGGAGAAATGAAGTTATCATTGTGGAAGCATGGAATGAAACAGCAGTTGAGGATTATTAATTCCACTGTAGATTCCTGTTTGTATCTTCTCCGGGAGCCCTTTCAATATACCTGCCTTTGTGAACTACAACTAAAGAGGCTTTCCTTAAAGAACTCAAAAATGCTTCAAGGTCGGCAGCGAGGTTCTCAGAATAGGAATTTATAGGACCACCTACGAATTTTGGCTTATTAAATAACCACCTTGAATCTACGCAGAAAACTCTCATTAGAAAGCGTACTCAGATGGCCTTGACCGAAAGCAACAGGAGGGGAGGCCATTGGTCCCAGGGAGGTTTGAAGCCCCAGAGTAAGGGGATGCTGAACAATGGGGCAGGAGAGTGTGTGGAGGGGGAGCACTCTCCTACAGGCAAAGGGGAGGAGGGAAGGCTGATGTGGGATGGGGAGTTGGTGAAGGGGGTAACCAGGAAGTAGGATTCATTTGCGATGTAAATGAGTGGAATGATTAATAAGAAAGGAAGGAAGGAAGGAAGGAAGGAAGGAAGGAAGGAAGGAAGGAAAAGAAAGAAAGGAAGAGAGAGAGAGAGAGAGAGAGAGAGAGAGAGAGAGAGAGGAAGGAAGGAAGGAAGGAAGGAAGGAAGGAAGGAAGGAAGGAAAGAAGGAAGAGTGCTCAGGGGCAGGCACTCTTGGTGAAGTATCTGCCATGCAAGCATGAGGACCTGAGTTCAAATCCCCAGCATTCCTGTAAAACACAGAATATGGCTGAACACATCTGTGATCCTGGCACTGGAGTGGGAGTGGGTGGAAACATACAGGTTCTCTGAGCTCACTAACCAGTCAGTGTAACCAATCGGTGAGCCTTGAGTTTAGTGAGAGACTCCCATCTCAAGGGGGAAGATACAGAGTGATAAAAGGACACCTGACACTGACTTCTGCCCGCCCTCATGCATTTGTACATGCACACACTTGCACACACATGTACAGACACACACACAGAGAAACAAACAGAGAGAGAGAAGGGAGGGAGAGAGACAGGAAGAGAGAGAAAGAGTGGGAGGGAGGGAGGGAGGGAGGGAGGGAGGGAGGGAGAAGAAAGGGCCATCCAGATCACTGTCCAGCATGGAACCGGTGGACACAGAGTGCAGAGTTTTTAACTGGCCCTCTGTGGGACTCTGAAAAGGGCAGTGTGGAGACCCTCCCCTAATATCTTCATCAGTGCCCAGATGCATTCGTGCCGTTAACCCATGCTCACCTCTTTCCAAATCCTCTGCATTATTTATTTCCAAGGGCTTATTTTCAAGGTTTTATTTAAAGCTCAATGTATTTGGCGCTGGCTGCCCAATGAGCAGCTAGAAGCTAAGAAACAGGAAGTACTTTGTGCCCATGGTCTTTGCAGCAAGCCCTTCTGCTCACCCGTTTAATCCTCTAGACTTTATACCGCTTCCCACTTGGTTTTTCGTATCATACCAGGCTAATCTGTCAAACATTTCAGACAGCCAAGCCAATCTCCAATTACTGAGGACTTTGCCACAAGCACCACGTCGTCTGTTAATAAGATTTTCATTTGGAAGGATGCCAAGCCATCCACATTTTTCTCTCATATACAAATCCTAAAACCTAATAGCTTCAGGTTTTGTTTAATGTTAACGTCAGCTATTAGCAACAACAACAGCAACAACAACAATGAAGGTTCTCAAATGCCTGGCCCAATGGTGAAATACCCCCACTGACAGCTATTTGCAAGGGTAATGTTGTGGAAAACAACATCCATCTTGTAAAGACCCTCATTAGCCCCATCTAGCTGACCCCCGCCACATAGTGTTGTCAAATGTGACAGGCATCAGATTATTGGGAATGTGGAGATCAATAAATATGCAACACCGCAGCTTAGAATGCTTCTGGCACCAGAGCCCCACAAATGCCATCTAGCATGGCTCGGCGTTGCTGTCATCTGTCACACCAGCTAGTAAATAGACAAGCTTAAGGGGAAGGCTATCCGTAATGGTAAAATATATGGGTGAAGATGAATTGGACAGGGAGTGTGTAGGCAAGGTTCTGATGCATGAAGGTTCTAAATGAAAAACAGCCAGCGAGCGCTGGAGCAATAGCCTGCCTTGCTCTGAGGAATCGATGGGAAATTCTTGCCACATGGTCCAAAGCTGTTCCCTGGGCCTGCCTCTCTGTTTTCCATGTTGGCTGCCAAGGGAGTGATGTCTGCTTCCAGGATACCAGCTGGAAGCTTGAATGCCTCGAAATGCGTTTCTACCCGATGTACAAGAGCCACAGCATGAATTCCCTCCAAACTCCCATGTGTGTCGACCACCCCATGTATCTTTTCACACAATACACCACAGATGCCTAAGGCCAAAACAGGGCCTGCATTGTCCAATTACATTAGACCTAACGCGCCTCCACCTCTGGGGCCACAGATGAGATATTTGGTGGAACTGCTAAACAGAACTTTGACAGAAGGTGGTGGTCATCCAACCGGCCCAGATAACCAGACCCTAAACCACTTTTGATAGAACCTCTTGCATCAGGCTATTCCCAGAATTCTAAGTCTCTTCTGCTGCCTCTTCCATTTTCTCTAACCAGAAGTGAGGTCTATTCTGTACAGCCTGAAAGCTGCAGGCCCTTGCTCTGCCCCCAGCTTCACTCAGATTCCCCAGGACAGGTGCCAAAGTGGGCGATTCATTTGTATACACCCTTCTCTCCTCCAAAAAAGTGTTGGAATCCAACCAGGTCCACCTTTTGGCTAAAGGAACATAAAGCCAAGCAAATTTCCAAAATGGCAAGCACAGTGCCTGCGAGCTGTGCTCATAGGTGCATCTTCAGACAGATGTCTGTGCCAGAACAAATGAGCCCCCTCAACACAATTAACGCTGACGACTAGTGACGACCAGCACGCCTCACCCCTCTGTGTTTCAGAAATGTCATTCATCTCAATGGAAAGGAGAACAAACAAGAAGCATAAAGGTATTTTTGAAGTACACTGGGACGAGGTACTTGGCTAGTAATTTGCAGCCTAGGTACACACCCTACCTTTTAGCACAGCTATTTATCTCTCAGGGAGAATGCTGCCGTACTTTCGATAAAGGCTCTGTTGGACCTCTTCATCAATAGCAAACCTTTAAGCACAGCACATCTCATAAATAGGAGTTTCCACTAACACAGACTTCAAAAGGATAGAACTTGATAATTCAAAAATAGGGCGATATTAAGTGTTCCCGCAGTCCATCCATAAAAGCCGCTGTATATTCCAAACGCGAGTCCTCTCAGCAACATGACAGGTCTATTAGAATAATAGCAGGGGAAAGCATAATTACAAGTAATCATTGGCTGGAAGGGATCTAGTTGTTTTTTGTAGAGCAAAATGCCGCACTGAGCCCCGCAGAAAATGCACCTGAACAGCCGCTGCGACAGGTCAGATAACCACCGAAAATAACCGCGGCGAAAACCCTGCACTATTTATTTCTATTTATTAGGAACTCTTTGTATACCTTAATGTTTTCCTGCGAAAACCATCTTAATTTCGGTCCACATTTTCTTTGGACGAGATTATTACGTAATTGCTACTTACCAGCCACTATTTTCTATACATTTGTTGGTCAAACAGTCAGGGTGTCTGTCTTTTCCAGTCTAGCAGAGAGATCATTTCACCAGCCCTGGGCTCCTGGTTGGCCCCATGGAGCCATATTCTTCTGTTTATACCATGTGCCAAAAGGGATCAGGGAGGTAGCTAGGCATGGGTTTTTTAATCCATAGATTAATGACTGCCTATCAAAGGATTGGGTATTTCCTCATTGGGACAGCAAAGGAAGGGGCTGGTCCCCAGGAGCTGTTTTCCTGCAGATTAGACAGAATCAGATGCCAGAAGCTGTTTTCCTAGCAGCTTTTGTCCTTCTTTTTAATTACAGGGGCTCTCTACCCTTTTCAAATGTTTCAAAGTTTCCAAATTGCAGTGCCCAGTACAATAGTATGTACCTGTAACCCTAGCACTGAGGAGGCTGAGGCAGGAGGACCACCCTAAGTTCAAGGCCAACCTCAGCTGCCTATATATATAATGAGACCCTGTGTCAAACGGCAAATGATCACAAAAGTTTGCCAACCGACCCCAGCCTTATCAAAAACCAGGGGCAAATCAACACAAGAACCACCATTAATGTCCCCAGTGCAGACAGTCGAATTGAGTTTAGGAAGTAAAGAACCCAGTAGGTATCCAGTGGGATAAAAATGCTTCTCCCCACCCATCACCCTACCCTGACAACCCACCAGCCACGCCCCATTTTCCATCCTGTTTCCTCGCTGAGAAGCAGGTATGACATGTTCCCAGAACATTGAAATGCCCTGAGCAGGCTCCAGATCACAACTCAGCCACCAGATTCAGCAAAAGTCTATGCCTGGCATGCAAAGAGAGGTACAATCTAGTCAGAGCCACCTGTACCTTAACACAAATCATTCATCTAACAATGATTTAGAAACAGGGAATCAGGGGTAAAGGGAGGAGGGAAGATGGCTAGGCCGCATTGTAGGTGGTGGTGTGTACTGGACAGATGCAGAGAAGTCAATGAAGTGTACAGAAGGGCAGAGGAATTAACTCCATCTCTTCCATTGACCTTATAACTGCCTCTACCTAGACTAGGGGATTAACCCACGGAGTCTTATTGTCCTCATCGGGAAAGAGTCTATCCTTGACTGACTCACAGAGATATAAAAGCACAACAGCCCACACGGTGCACCTGCCACACTCCACAAGCAGGAAGTACTCAGCTGGTGGCCCTGTGTCTGATAGCCACAGGAAGCCAGAAAGGGCAACTGGCTGTTGAGCCCTGGATCCTTGAGAAAGCCTCTGTAGTGGTGATGGGAGCCCAGACAGCAACCCAGGCCTGGCGACCCAGACAGTCAGCATGTCTTGCCCGTGCCGTGTTGAATATGTCTATGATTACAGATGACATTAAAAGGCCGGATTGAAGTCCTTCTCACAGTCCCCTTTGCAGTACTGTGTGAAGTTGGGACTTCAGACCTTTGGGTTGCTGGGGAGATGGCTCTGCAGGGAAAGTATTCGTCATCCAAGCATGAGGACCTGAGTTTGGATCCTCAGCACCCACAGAAAAACCAGGCATGGAAGCTCTTCTCTGCAACCTTAGCCCTGGGGGACCCGCATTGAAACATGGGAAGCCTGGGAGACTTCCTGGCCTCACAATCTAGCTGAAATGATGGGCTATGCATCCATGAAGAAACCCTGCCTCAACTGGGCAGTGGTGGTGGATGCCTTTAATCCCAGCACTTGGGAGACAGAGTCAGGAAGATCTCTGAGTTTGAGGCCAGAACTTACAGAGTTAAGTTTCAGGACGGCCAGGGCTACACAGAGAAACCCTGTCTCAAAAAACAAAAGATCAAAACACAAACAAACAAAAAGAGGACAAGACCCTGGTTCAAAAAAACAAGGTGGAGAGCCACACAGTATTGATCTCTGTCCAAAACAGGCACAGGGAGGGATGGAGGGAGGGAGAGAGAGAGAGAGAGAGAGAGAGAGAGAGAGAGAGAGAGAGAGAGAGAATCCTCCTCCACCATGCACTAGACAAAGTCAAAATTAAATTTGGTTTTGAGATAACCATACCAGGGATGGTCAGGCTATAAATCCTGTCCATGCCTGTGTCCCAAAGGCTGGTCACTGAGGGACTTTCAGCTTCTCAGAGCTAATCCACACCATCTGGTGTATGAGCTCCCACAATGTCTTGCAACACCAAACCTATAGACCATTGAATAAGGGGAGGAAGGGAATGATGGTGGCAGGGATTACACAAGAAAAAGAGGAAAGAAGGTAAGGCCCAGGATTAGTTTTGTTTTTGAAAATACATCCATTATTTTTGTTTAAATGAATTTAAGGTTAATACATAGCAAATACTTAGATCAATGTTACCCTGATACCTAAATCACATAAAGGCAACAAAGAAAGACAATTACAGACTGATTTATTTTATGAACATAGATGCAAAAATACTCAATAAAATACTTGAAAACTAAATCCAAGAACACATCAAAAAGGTTGCCCATCATGATCAAGTAGGTTTCATCCCAGAAATGCAGGAATGGTTCAATATCCAAAATTAATAAATGTAATTCATCATATAAACAAACTGAGAGAAAGAAAAAAAAAAAACACATGATCATCTCATTAGATGCAAAAAAGGCCTTTAACAAGATCCAACGCCCCTTCTTCATAGAAGTCTTGGTGACATTAGGGTTAAAGGAGATGTACCTAAGCATAGTTAGGCAACTCACAGAATCCTCAGTGTCAAACTGTGTGGAGAAAACTCAAAATGATTCCACTAAAATCAGGAAGAATAAGACAAGGTTGTTCACTCTCTCCATAGCTATTCAACAGAGTACTTTAAGTTCTAGCTGAAGCAGTAAGACAACTGAAGGAGATCACAGGGATACCAATTGTTAAGAAAGAAGTCAAAGTATCATTATTCACAGATGATGTGATAGTATATATATGATGTGACCTCAAAAATTCTACTGGGGACCTCCTGTAGCTGATAAACACTTTCATCAAGAAGCTAGATACGAGATTAACTCACAAAAATCAATAGCCTTCCTATATACAAACAATAAACAGGCTGAAAAAGAAATCAGGGAAACAACACCTTTCACAGTAACCTAAAATAATATAAAATATTGGGGTAACTCTAAACAAGCAAGTGAAAGACTTGAATATTAAAAACTTCATGTTTTTGAAGAAATAAATTGGAGAAGATATCAGAAGATGCGAAGATCTCCCATGCTTACAGATCAGTAGGATTAACATAGTAAAACTGGCCACCCTACCGGAAGCCCAGAATTGGTTTTGTCTAGGAATAGTAAATCATTCTTTCTTGAGGCAGGGAGGAGCTCTCATGGCTCCACCCCTCCCTAAGGCTCTATGGGCAGGTAGTACTCAGGAGGGAGAAGAATTTCCTTCAGATGTGTGGACACTCCTTAAAGAACCCCTCATCTCTACTCCTGTAAGCAACTCTAGTGAAACCCATGAGAATAATAATGTTTGAATGAATCACAGTCAAGCAAAGAACACTGGTCCACATTACACTGATTGGAACCACAAATGCAGTGCCTACCATGTCTCCTCCAAAATCCAGAGGCTAAAGCAGTACAAGCTTCCTCAGCCCCTTCAAACTAAGAACACCCTCTGCCAAGAAGCTTTGCCCTGAGGAGATCCTGGGGCCCTCAGACTCTGGAAAAAAAAATCATTAACAATTTATCCCAAATAAGACTCTGGGACTACCCACCACACTTGTGTCTGGGGCTACATGACCCTGCCTCTTTCTGTGAAATCTGGTGTAATTCTGGTCCTCCCCATTCTCTGGTCCTCCTCACCACTAGCTTCGTCCAGTAGGCTCTGAAATCGCCTCTTGGAGAAAGTCTCATTACACCAGTGACTTGTAATCCCAGCCAATGCTTCCAGAAAAGTCTCAATGTCCATTCCATTAGCTAGCCTTAAAATTGAATACAAATCCATTTTAATCAATATGTTGTAATAAATAGATATTAAGGCACTGCGGCACTAATGTACAGGAAGAGTAATTAACACACCAGCATTCACAGAACTCACATACCTCAATTTTCTCTACAAAATCCTTATTGAACCGCTACTTAAAAAAAAAAAATAATTGCAAACGCAATTAGAAACACTGAAGTTACATTATCGATTTTCTGCTAAAAACCTTTTTAGTCAACAAGCACAAACTACATTCATTAAATGTAAGTGCTTGGAGCTATGGTGTGAAATTCAATTCAGCCATTATCATGAATTACACTGATTATTGCTATAATTATTTTCTCTTGGATACAACTGCATTTCTGTCCCTTGCTAGTTCTGTTGAACATATAACCATGTTCATTTTATAGCTAATAATACTCGACCGCAGTCCTAGCAATTACTATCACTTATACAAATCATTAAGTTAAGCTACGGGTACCTAGTAAGATTCAAAAAAATTAACTAAAACATCCTTTTTTTACCCTTGAAATAACTAATAGCATTGGAGAACAAGGGAAATTACAGATATTAACTGATTTGCATAGGCCTGCTTTAATCACCTGTACTTGACGTGTCGGAAATGTCTGTTGTCCTAACGCCTTTGGAGAAGAACCTTACAACAAGAATCGCCAGATTTCTCTTTTCTAGAAACAATGAGCAGCCACAGGGACGAGCATCTGAGGCAGTCTGCAGGAGAAATAGGCTGTAAGCTGCCATTGGGTAGCACAGCCTCCCACTTTCCCTGTGTTTGTTTAGGAATCTTACTAGCTAAGTAATCTTTAGAAGAGAGAGTTCTGCCTTGCTTTTTTCTTGATTATGCAGTTGTGGATCTATGCAGTTCTTACAGTAGAATCCTTTAGGACTCCCTGACTCCCTGCACTCCGGAGGTGAGGACAGCAGGTGGAGCAGGCAAGGAAGCAGATGTTACTTAACAGTTATCTTCTAGTAGATGCCATCTCTGGGTGTCAGATGGAGGTGTGCCTCCGGGGAGATCTGGAAGGGTGAGGAAAGAGGGGAGGGAGGGGAGGAGGAAAGTGCAAGAAGGGGGAGAAGAGAATGGAAGGGAAGAGGGGAAGGAAAGGGGAGAGGAGGAAAGGGAGAGGTAAAGAAAAGTGGAAGGGAGAGGGGATGAGAGTGAAGAGAAAAGAGAGGAAGAGGGAGGTAGGAGAAGAGAAAGGGGAAGGGAATTTGTAAGTCTGAGCATTATTTACCCCAGGACCATTGGGCTGGCACACCTATTCTCTGAGGGGTGTGGAGCCCCAACTGCCAGTCTATAGAGCCTACCTCACATGCTCCCCTCAGAGTTGGACACCAGGAAAACTGCTCACAGAGAGCAGGGTCACTTTCCCACAGTTTAAAACATGAGCTTCCCAGGTCCTTGGCTGCTTGGCATGCCAGCTTTTGTCTTTATGTGGTCTTCCCCACTGGATGCTGAAAAGCCTGGCACTGGGTGAGATCCTGAGATGGAGATGAAATGAAACAGGGATGCTGAGCACTGGGGACCCAACCCCAGCAGAAGCGCGGAGCCTCATCCGACCATTTCTCAGGGTCTGCACATCATCTCATTTTTTTTTAAGGTGGAGAGAAGTGAAAGGCAACTTTCAGAAATCAATAAACGTTTTAACAGGAAAGAAAGACTAAGGTAACTTGAGTCCAGAGGTAGGAGCTGTGAAGGTGACTCGGTACCCGACAGGCCTACCTATCACCCGATCCAGAGCTCCCTAGTGAAAGCAAAATGGGAAACAAAATCTTACAGGCATAAGACTCGCTGGTTCCAAAATGCTGTGTATCAATTTCAAAATAAGAAGAGAAAAAAACAAAAATCATTGACCTAAAAAGAAAGTATGCAGCTAAACCTGACTGCACACGCCTGTGATCCCAGCACTCAGGAGGGCGAGGCAGAAGAGCCATGAATTCAGATTGGTTGACATAGTGAGACAGTGTGTTCAAAGTGAGGGGCGTGGGAGAGGGAGGATAAAATCCGAGAAAGGAAAAAGTATAAACAAAATCTGCTATGAATTAACAATGTTTTAAAACAACCAGATGTTAGTTTGTTCCTAGGTTTGTTTCTTCAAGTGACATACATTAAAAACCGATGCTATTTTAACTATTAAAAGAAAGAAAATAAGACAAAACAATATCGTGTCGGGCTATCTCATCTGCTGAACAGTAGGCATATTGTGTTGATCTTCTTTCCCAGGGTGGAACTGGCTGGCTTGTGTCACCATTTTAGCCTCATTAGGATTTTTCCAAAGCAGCTAAGTGAATTTTCTGACCATTTCGGACCATTTGAAATATTATAACCTGGCACCATGCATTTGTTATGAGGTCACTTTGTTGTTCTAAAAATAGGCTTTTTAACATATTTTTTAAAGAATATTTCTTCTTGCTTCTGTTATCCAGGAAATTACCTGAAGTGATTGCAAACGGCTTTGAAATAATCCAAATTCAGCCTTTCCCCCCAAAACAATATATGTATAACTTTCCAGCCACTCTCAGACAAGCAGGGATGTGTACTTCCACCCTTTCCTGTCAGGGAAGAAACATCTTTAGATGCTAACAACAGCTTGACTCTGCCCTTGTCTGGTTGGCTATCTTGCATGGCTTCCTGGGGAATCACATTAAAGAATTCAATAGGTAGACTTGAAAACTCAGAAAAAGGAAAATTAAATTCCTAGGATAGTTGAGAATGTCTCATTCACAAGCGCCCTTCTGGCCGGAGCTTGGAGACCTGTAATGTGACCTTCAAAGGAAGCCGGTTTGTTGCCTTAGCTCTGCTTAGCTGACCGTGAATAGTAATTGCAGGAAGAATTAACTGGGCCCAGTACCTGAGGACAGAAGAGCACAGAGTGGCTGGGGGTGACCAACAATGGGCAGGGTAGAAATGAGTATTCATACCCTATTCAACTCTACCAGAGCTGCTGCAAACCCCAAATTATAATGAAGTCAATATGGGTCTCCTGCCCATAGAGACGAGAAGAGAAGCAGTTGTCCTAAGATTGGGATTCGGGGACAAGAAATGACACCATGCCCTTATTCTCTCAATCTTACACACCCTGTGTCTTCTCCCACTTGTGTCTTCTCTATCCCAGTTGCTTCGATCCCTCCACCGGCTTCTCCTTCAAGCACCTGACTTTGAATTCTTCCAGCAGCAGAATAAGCTTGCCGGTGGGAAGAGAGCTTTGAGGCTAAGGATGGACCCCAATCTGAATTTCTGCTCAGCAGTTGACTAACTGTGTGACTTTAAGTAGCTAAAGGTCTCTGGGCTTCATTTTCCCAATCTGCAGAATGGAGATAATGAGGAACAGGACATCAAATGTGAACTATAAAATGGGGCTCTTAGGGAGTTGCTCAGAGCTGCCAAAGTGGGACAGAACAGCAGTGTGTTCCAATCAGCTCCTGCAGACCAGTCCAAAGAGCCCGTTATTAAACTGTCAGGAGTTCTCATCTGAAACTGGTGACTCAAGCATGAAAACCAACCTGCTGGGGTACGGCTCTGGAAGACTGCTTACCTTACATGTGAGAAGTCTGGATTTTATACTCAGCACTGAAAATGATCAACTGATTTAATACATACATATATGTGTGTATATACATACATACAAACTTCAATTAATTGAAGGTAGCAGGCTGAGATTGTGGTTCGGCTGATAGCGTACCTGGCTAATATGCATGAAATCCTGGGTTTAATCCCCAGCACCAAACAAACTGAGCATGGCTGTGCTCACCTACAATCACAACACTTGGAAAGAAGACACAGGAGAATCAGAAGTTCAAGGTCATCCTTTAGTGAGTTCAAGGCTAGCCTGGGCTACATGAGACACTGCCTCAAAAAACAGCTAGCTACTGGGAAGTTCTTGTCTCCTAATGATGACCCACATTTTGCTATGACCTATGCTTTGGCGATTATTCACACCCCAACTTGTGCAACATGGAAACATTGTGGGGAGCCCCCACATGGTCTAGAATGTGAGCAAAAAAAGGCTTCCAGGTAGAGTCAAACAAATGGGGCTAGTCCTCAGAGAAGCAGAGATAGGAGAGGGTTGCCAGCAGTCAGCTTCCCTTATGGACCCTGAGCAAATTTCTCCCCAGAGGTCCACTTGCCTTCCCCCTGGGTCCTTAAGTGAATTCCTTGTTAGGTTTAAACTAACTCAAGTTGGTAGCTGCATCCCAGTCTGAGCTAATGAACAAGACACAAGATCAATGTGAACATCGCATACCCTCCTGGAGGCCATTTTCATCCTCTCTTAGCTAAGCATAATAGCCAACACTAATAACTAGTCAACCATTGTTGATTTTGTTCTGATCACTGCAGACCATATGGTGTATACTGGAGACACTGCAATGTCTCTCTTCATCACCAAGAACAACGGTGGTACTGGTTGGATCCCACAGAATCATCCAGTTTCCCGGCAGTACTTGGTGTTGCTCCAGCTGAGGTATATGTAACTACTCCAGGCTGTCCGTTAATTACTGTGACACCACACCAATGATCCAATTAGGCCTTAGCTGTTTGCTTAAGAGAAAGCTCTGTTCATCAAAGAAAATGGGGGTGGCTGGTTACAAGTCAGGGCATTTGTCCTGGTAGGTGAACCACAAGCAATCCAGCTTGCTCTTTATACGTTGGATAGGCTGACAGGCCATTCAGTTTTCCAGGAAAATTGAAATGTTTGTAATTTCCCATTTTTCCCCAATAAAACTAACTAAAACTCTGCCTGCTTACTGGTCACCCCCTCCTCCAACCTAGCTTCCTCCACACCTATCTTTACTAACTTTATTTGCCTTTTAGTAATGGTTTCTGACATAAAGAAGGCTACAGCTTCTTCCAGTCCTGTAGTTTCTGTGATACTGAGTTGGCCAGTGCTGCCTAATAGAAAAGAGACGCAAATAACGGGTGTACATACACACACACACACGCACACACACACACGCACACACACACAGAGCAGTTCTTCCCACTGACCATCACAGGCAGGAAGACTGGGTGGACATCCACAAGGGAGAGTGAATTTGAAAATGAACAATATGAAAAGCATGTGGTTCTTAAAATGGATAGCTAACTCTCACATGCAGCACAAGCTCCTACTATTAGTTCCCGTTTCTAAGGGATGGGGGACATCCAAGAAATTACTAAGACATTGATCCCAGAGCAGCCAGCCAGATTCAAGTTCAACTTTCCCTCCCACCAAAATCCTGATGTATCCAAAGTCCCACTTGCAGGTGACTGATAGTTAGAGTTTGAAGAACAAACTATTTGAAATGTCATTTGATTCTCATAAGAATCTAGAAATAGAATATCCAACATGCAAGTTTTGCATAAATATTTGCTTTTGCAGATGACCATCATTTCTCAAGAGTCATTCTGGTGGTAAGAGTGTCAGATACTGTGGGCCAGACTTGGCTACATGACAAGTTTGAGTCCAACCTGGGGTACATGGCAAGAGTCTGTCTCTGGGTGGGGGTAGGGTAGGGTGAGGAGAGCATATACATGAGTCCTTGGGTAACCCCAGTCCCACAGTTAAAGGTGTCTATTCTAGAACTTGTTCTCCCTTTAAGAATTATTATCCATAGAGCATGGTTTGGCGTATTCAACTGCAGTTGAGTATAAAGAGTTTCTCTTTATGACCAGGGCTTGCAAACCACAGCCATGTTTTTTGTATGGCCTTTGAACTCAAACTATTTTAAAAAAATTAAATCATTTTTTAATACAAAGAACAATATTCTGGGACTTGTACAAACTATATGAGATACAAACTAAGTGTTCATCAGTGAAGTTTTAGCTGTTGCCCATTCACTTAGGTGTCATGTATGGCTGTTTTCATGTCAATACGGAGCTGAACCATTCAGACAGATATTGTATGCCTGAAAAATCTGGATATTTATTATCTAGCCCTCAGCATCAAAGTTAGCCAACCCTGGTGTTGGGAAATAGATGATTTCTCAGAGCATTAGTCTGTTTCAATGATTGTCACGTGATATCAGAAACTGGCTGGGTTAAACAGTATACATTTATTTCTCACAATTCTAGTCCAAGATCAAAATATCTTCAGGGTTAATGTCTGGTGAGTATTCTATCTCTAGATCTAGTATTCTTTCTATAGATCACTGGCTTCTCACTGTGTGCCTGCACAGCCCTTCCTTAATACATGTGTACAGAGATGGAAGTGAGACCTAATCTTCCTGGAAGATCACTAACCCCACCAGATCCACATGTCCTCTCCATGGTTCAGCTCTGAGCTGGACCCTCAGGACACTAAAAAACATAAGTGCACACATACTTCATTCAGTTCCTTGCCTCTCTGCACCTCATTCTCATGTGGCTCTGTGTGAGCCTGTCCCTCTCTTCTCATCAGCAGGTGCTTGTGTGGATCACCTTTTAGTGCCCTGGAGAAAGAGTCCTGTCTTGTGCAGTTGTACCCGCTGCCCTTCTTATAACATCTGGCACCAACTATGTGCTCATTAAACAGATTGATGTATGTAAATTATGGTCTTCAGTCTTTCATCCAAGACTTTAAATTATTTGAGCAAAGAGAAAGAGTCTGTAAACCCCAAAGCTTTTCTGTGTCTTCACCAACCTGGAATAACATCTGAGATATGCACAGTGCTGTGTAGAAACTCAGAAATACAGAAACAGAATCCTTCAAAAGCTGGCAGTGCCTCAGCACCTGGATCTAAAGATGCTGAAGTGGATGAAACATCACACAAAAATTCCAAAGTCTAGTTTTTAAAATGTCCAATGAACCGTGTGTGGCAGTGCACACCTTTAATCCCTGTGCTTGAGAAGCAGAAGTAGGTGGCTCTGTCCGGATTAGAGATCAGTCTAGTCTACATAGAAAGTTCTATGCCAGCCTGGAAGGCATAGTGAGAAACTCAAGAGAGAAAGAAAGAAAGAAAAAAGAAAAAAGGAAGGAAGGAAGGAAGGAAGGAAGGAAGGAAGGAAGGAAGGAAGGAAGGAAAAGAAAAGAAAAAAAGAAAGAGATGAAACAAGTAAAAACACAAATTCAGGCCAAGCATAGTATTACATACCCATAGTATCAGTACTTTGGAAGCTAAGACAGAAAAGTGTGAAAAGCGTGTGTGTGTGTGTGTGTGTGTGTGTGTGTGTGTGTGTGTGGTCTGTGGCATGGGTGTGGTGTGTGTGTGTGCATGTGTGTTACAGGGTGGGGGTGGGGGTGAGGGATATGACTGGAAAGAGGGGAAAGGAAAAGTGAAAGGAATTCAAATGATGGACCAGAAAATCAATAACATAGATGAGAAATTGACCAAGTAAATAGAGATTCTGAAGGGAAAAAAATCCCATAAATGCTACAAATCAATTTAGTCAAATACAAAACACAACAGAAGCATTACTAGTAGACTAGGCCAAGTAGAAACTGAATCCAAGGCCAAGAAATAAAGAAAAAACTATCAGGACCACAACTTTCAAGAACTCTGGGAATGGTCAATAGACAAAATTAAGAATTCACTGGACAGAAACTGAGAGCCAAACTGAAAAGCAAAAGAAAATTTCTCATATCAAAGGGGGGCATGTAAAACCCCAAACATTCATGCCCCTCAAAGGGTGTAACTACTACATATTACAGTTAAAATGATGAAATTACAGAGCAAAGAATACATATTGAAAGCCACAGAGTAAAAGCCCCAAATTACTTACAAAGGCAAACTCATATCAGAAGCCCTAAAAATTCAGAAACCCCTGGAACTGACATACTTCAAACCCTGAGAGTAAATAAGTACTAAGATTGTTATACCCAGAAACACTATCTTTTGAAATTGATGAAGAAACAAAGATGTTCTAAGATTAGTGCACCAAAGCAATCCCTTGCTACTAAGATAACATGGGGGAAGAAGGCTGTCACAAACATCAGCACTTGGGAAAGAATTAATTTAATGATCAGGACAAGAAACCAAATGAGAATAGGGAAGCAATAACCATGATCAACTCTGTAAAATAGCAAACTCCCAAACACATACGGGAAGAGGAAAAGGACCGTGCTCAAAACAAGCAGAAAAAAAAACTATAGGAAGCAGTAAATACGTGTCAATAATAACACTAAGTGTAAATGATTTTAACTCTTTAACCAAAACCACAGGCTACATAACTGGACTAAAGACAAGGTCAAAATCTGTTTTCTAAAAGCAACACACCTCATTGGTGAAGAAACACAGACACTGGAAGTTAAAGGACAGACAGTGATACACCAAACAAATGGAATCCAGAGAGAAGCAACAGTGGCTAAAGTCATGTCTGATAAAGTAGAATATGATGGTTTGTATATGCTCGGCCCTATTTGAAGTGGCACTATTAGAAGGTGTGGCCCTGTTGAAGTAGGTATGGCCTTGTTGGAATAGGTGTGTCACTGTGGGTTTGGACTTTAAGACCCTCATCCTAGCTGCATGGAAACCAGTCTTCCACTAGCAGCCTTCAGATGAAGATGTAGAACTCTCAGCTCTGCCTGTACCATGCCTGCCTACATGCTGCCATCCTCCTACCTTGATGATAATAGACTGAACCTCTGAACCTGTAAGCCAGCCCCAATTAAATGTTGTCCTTTATAAGAACTGCCTTGGTCATGGTGTCTGTTCACAGCAGTAAAACCCTAAGATAGAAGTTGGTACCAGGAGTGGGGTATTGCTGTGATAGGCCTGCCCATGCTTTTGTTTGGAAGAATGTGGATTTGGGGACTTTGGGTTTGAAAAGGGGTGAAATGCTTTAAATGAGGCTTAATGGGCCATCCTAGTAAGAATATGAAAGACTTTGTTGCTGAGAATAATTTGAACTGTTCAAACCAGGCCCAAGAGGTGTCTAAGAAGAATTGCAGTGTGTAGTATACAGACTGTTTTGTGGTATTTTGGTAAAGAATGTTGCTGCTTTTTGCCCTTGTCTGAAGACTCTGTCTGAGGCTAAGATAAAAAGATTTATATTAATTGCATTAACAAAGCAAGTCTCAAAAAAGCCCAGCAGAGACTTTTTTCTCTGGTTAAGTCTCATGAAGAGCATTTTGAACAAGGTAGAAATCTTAGAAAGGAAAAATATAAAATTTATGGTTCAAGTATTAAAGGGGCACCAGGAAGTGAAATGGAGCTGAATCCTGTGTTCTAAGAGATAGCAGATTAAAGAAATTGGACTTTTGGGCAAGGCCTTACCCAACTAAATTTAGATCCAGGCATGGTGTGGTATACACCTTTAATTCCAGGAGAGAAAGCCAAACAGATCTCTGAGGTAAAGGCCAGCCTGGGACAGAGCAAGTTCTAGGTGAAGAAAAACGTAAGTTCATATGTGGTGGTACACATCTTTAATCCCAGGAGACAGGAATGCAGATCTCTGAGTTCTAGGCCAATCTACAGAACAAATTCCAGGAAAGCCAAACTTAGGCAGCATAGGAGTTGGAGAACAAAGCTGATGATGATGTAATAAAACAAAGAAGCCATTTCCCAGCTCCTGCAAGCAGCAGAACTCGGCAGTTTCGGCCGTGTGGCTCTGGCTTTAGAGTGAAAAATAGAAAGGACTACTGGGGACAATTGATGCTGGTTAGCTGGAGCTAAGAAACTGGAGGTGATTAAGAAGAGGCCAGCATCACTGATGTGAAATCTTCTGGGAAGTGTTTTCTGGGAGTACAAAGAAGCTGTGTTCTAGAGATAGCCAAGGTTGTACCTTGAGCAACAACTGTACTTAGTAATGTGTAAGAGTCACTCATGTGGTACTGGTTTTGAAGGCATGAAGGGGTCATGAAAAGCAGCTGAGACTTGAGACTTGGACTGTGAGAGGCCATGAAAGGCCATTGGTGAAAGTGCAGCCTCGGTTGTAATTTAAAGCCCAGAACTGACGGGGTCATGCAAAGGATTTGAGACTTGGCACCATGAAGAGAGCCTGTGAAAAGCTATTGTGAAGCCTAGTTGCAGCAGAAGACCCCAGTGTATTAGAGATGCCAGTATCATGGGATGATCACCAAGAATAGCAGCCACAGTGGAGTGGATCAACCTGATCTTAGAGTGCTACAGACTGCAGAACTAGAGAAGTGACTCTAGCCCTTTGGAGGAGCCCAGAAGATCATGTGTGGATCCCAGACATTGAAACAAGAAGCTGTAACATTGAAGTTACCTTGGAGACCACAATATTTTCAAGATGCCAGAGCCATATGATATCTCCTGAGGAATCCTGCTAACAGGGAGTGAAACCAGCCCAGGAAAAAGAAGTTTGTTGCAGTCAACATAGATGAAAAAGGAGTTGGAGATCTGAAGACTGCTTTGACATCAGAAATGAGGATGCAGTGTTTGGAGTTTGCCCAGCTGGTTTCCTGTCTTGCTTTGGGAATTACAGTTAAGTGATTGGATGAATCTTCAAAGAGACTTTGAACTTTGGACTTTTAACATTTTTGAGACTGCTATAGACTATGGGGACTTTGGAAGTTGGATTAAATGTGTTTTCTATTATGTTATGTTTAAGTATGGCCTCTATAGTCTCATATATTTTAATAAGCATGTGGGGGCTACAAAGTGGAATATGGTTGTTTGAATATGCTTGGCCCAGGGAGTGAAACTATTAGGAGGCGTGGCTTTGTTGGAGTAGGTGTGTCACTGTGGGTGTGGACTTTAAGACCCTTACCCTAGCTTCCTGGAAGTCAGTATTCTGCTAGCAGCCTTCAGATGAAGATGTAGAACTCTCAGCTCCTCCTGTACCATGCCTGCCTGGATGCTGCCACGTTCCCATCTTGATGATAATGGGCTGAATCTATGAACCTGTAAGCCAGGCCCAACTAAATGTTGTCCTTTATAAGACTTGCCTTGATGTCTATTCACAACAGTAAAACCCTAACTAAGACATGGGCTCAACCCAGAATTAGAAGAGATAAAGCCCCTGCATTTTAATAAGGGAACAATCCACCAAGAAGTTTAACAATTATAAAGAAATGTGCAATAAATGTTGGTAAAGCCAATTTATAAAACAAACATTACTGGACATAAATGAATGAACCTACGTACAACAAAAGTAGATGATGTAAATATTCATCAACAGCAAGGTTAGCCTAAACAACAACAAATCAACCAATAAATTCAGAAGCCAGCCTGGAATGTATGAGACCTCGTCTCCAAAAATAAATTAAGCAAGTAATACTAATAATCAAATGAACTTTTAATAAATAATTGAATGGTGTATTTCTAGGTCTTAGAACAGCAACAACAAACAAAATTCAAAATTAATATGTGGAAATAATTTTTTAAAACAGTAGGAAAGAGGACTGGAGAGATGGCTCAGTGGTTAAGAGCACTGACTGCTCTTCCAGAGGTCTTGAGTTCAATTCCCAGCAACCACATGGTGGCTCACAACCATCTGCAATGGGATCCAGTGTCCTCTTCTGGCATGCAGGTATACATACAGATAGAGCACTCATTTGCATAAAATAATTTTTAAAAAACAGGCAAGAAATTAATTAAATAGACACTAAATGAACAATTCAAAACAATCAAACAAAGAGCTGGTTTTAAAATAAACAAGAGTGACAAATAATTGACCAAAGTAATCAACAGAAATTTTTAAAAAGGTAACAAGGAATTAAAGGAAAAAAAAAAGACCTAAATAAATAAAGATGAAAAGAAACTTACTACAACAATTACCAATAAAACATAGATTATCTGAAAACTTAAATTCTGATTAAGTTGAAAAGTCAGGAAGAAGTGGCAAAACTTCTAAATGCTAAGACTACCAAACTGAACCAAAAACCCCACAAACAACACTAGTACATGTATTACCATCAGAGAAATCAAACAGGTCCCATCTCACACCAGTCAGAATAACTACCTTCAAAAACCACAAACAATGGGGCTGGAGAGCTGGCGCAGTGGTTAAGGGAAGTTGCTGCTCTTACAAATGACCTTAGTTTATGTCCTAGGACCCACATGGCAGCTCGCAAAGGGGAGGAGTCCTAAATCTGATCCCAACTCTACTTCCATATTTTTTTTCCCACCTCAAAGGTACACTGCATCCAATATGGAGTGAGTCGGGATCTTTGCACCTTCCATTTCAATGAGGCTGTAGTTTAATTAAAAGTAGAATAACATTTACATACGTAATCATTCCACCTCCACAAGAGGCAGCTAAGAGCTTCTTATGAATACTCATCCTGCCTTGGGGCGGGTGGGGGGAAGGGTTCACAAAGCTCTCCTGAAGAGCCTTGCCTTTCTTTGGAGGCAATGTTGACAGACTGTATCAATGAGAAACTTAGCTGAATAAAATCTATTGGAGGCTTAAATGAGCCACTCTTCATGCCAGTTGTTCATACCTGGGACAAAATAGCCACAGATGCTCCATACAGAGACCATTTGTGTGCACACAAATGTTTGGTGCTTTGGAAACTCTTTCAAGCTGCACTGTCTTATTCGCTCTCTGTTCCAGGAAGTATCTTGAATTGCTCTTCACTTGCCCATGAAGGAGTTGGAGGCCCTGGGGAGAGAAAGTGACCTGCCCAAGGTTAACTGGGGGACTAGGTCTCTGTTCTTGGTCCTTCCCATGTTTTACACCATAAGATTACACTTCCTGTGGTTTTCTGGGATTGGTGTTTTGCCAAAACTTAGTGTCATGAAGGTCAGAGTGATATTCTCAGTGAAGAAAACACAGAGGTCTAAGAGTTAGGAGATTCTAGAATGACAAAGGGTCAGAAGGGAAAGCCCTTGAAGGAGGCTACCTGGGTTCAATACAAGTTCTGTCAGTAATTGCCCTCATGAACCATGGACTGTTTGCCTGTCTCTGGCAAGCATCTGGAACTTCAGTGTTAAAAGAGAACTGACTCCATAAAGCATTTGTTTTGTAAGCACGAGAACCCAAGTTTAGTCCCTACAGAACCCACACAAAATTCCAGGAATTGTTGGACACCTATAATCCCAGCACTAGAGAGGACAGAGACTGGAGCTCACTGGCCAGTGGGAGTAGCCGAGAGTCCCACATCTCACTGAGAGGCTCTGTCTCGCAAAAACAAGGCAAATGCTTCCTAAAGAGCCACACCCAAGGCTGTCCTCTGACCTATACCTGCATAGACACACACATGCATGGGTACCCCACTTAAAAATGCATACACACACACAAACCTGTATAGACGTGTGTTAACGTGCGTGCACGCACATAAGGGCACACACACACACATCTAAAGCTTCCCTGGGCTCCCATTTGAGATGCTCATGTATCCAGGAACCCTGACTGTAACATCAGTCCCAGGGACAGGACCAGCAACCTAAGCTAAGCCCGTGAGCTTATTCATTGATTCAGCAATGACCACATGGCCAGAGATAGACTTACAGGAAGAACTCCAGGATTTTCAAAGTGAATGCTGAGACAAAGATACCCAGTGGATGTAATCTTCTGGGAGTTACTGGAAGCTATCTTGGGAATGTGAAGGGAATCTGCTTGAATGAGAAGTGGACACCCCAGAAGGCAAAAGCACAGAAAGCAACTGAGTCAATTACTACAGCAGAGAGTCCCTGACTTGAAGCCTCCTTTGGTTACTTGAAATAGTAAATTACCACTGATGCCATTTTGAGTTGGGTTCCTGTTAACTATGTCAAAACACTATGATTCACAGAGCCTTCTTAATCAACCAACAACAACAATAATAACAAAAATGATAATAATAATAATAACATCCACCTTCGTGTGTGTGTGTGTGTGTGTGTGTGTGTGTGTGTGTGTGTGTGTGTGTGTGTTTGTAGACTCCAATACATACAAGGTCCACATTGTGAGAGCAAGGAGTCTTCCAATCTACTTGTGGGTAGTTGGAATAAAAAATTGATTAATTAATTAATTAATTAAAAAATAAAAAGCAAAATACTTCAGAGATGAATATCACATTTAACGTGGGGGACCAAGACAAAACTATGCTGCCCACACGTTTATGCACATCTCATTTGGGTGTTAGTCTTACATTGTGTCTGTTGGAAACAGCTGCTACAAGAGCAGAGCTACTCTGTCATCGACTCACTGTGCATCATTTTTCCGGTGATTTTACTATCTTTTCCCCAGTATCCCCTGGGTTAGTGTCTTTAACCTATTATGTAATGATATTTCAGGGCCTGGAAGATGAATTGCTCTCTGTGTAAAATATGGCAGCAGATCTATACCCCTAAGCTCTGATAATTAGTTTTTAATGTAACTACAATTCTTCTGAGGAGATGTTTTTGAGCTCTAAAATCTTCTTAAAAGCATCCCTTAGGCTGAAATTAAGTTGGAAGGAGTGTCACGAAGGTCTGCGGTAAGAAGCGAGATGGGCTCAGGTTACCAACCCCTTCTGACGTGATTCATGCACCTCTGGCAGTGTGAGGCTGGACCTCCCTCTCACCTCTGTGACCAGGCCTGTCCCTGCATGCAGCCACCAAGGCAAAGGGAGAAAATGTACTTCATCAATAGACCTGACGGGGAGTAATGGTTACAAATGGGTTTTAAAGCTGGGAGGGGCTGAAAAGGGCGGGGCTCAAAGTGGAGCTTGGAGGGAACGGGCTGACCAGGGCCGTTGCTGCAGCGCACCGGAGGGCCTTTCTCTGTCCGAACCATTAGAGTGGGCATATTCTACTGCATCGACAAATACTTATTTTAGTTAAGACATTTACACTTTTCCCTTTTACAGACTAGAGCTGATCTGTTCCTGAGAATGGCAGATATCTCCGGGGATATTTGGACCCACAGGCCCGCGCTGTGAATGCCCAGCATTATCCACTTCTCTGTTCACTAGTTTGCAAAACGCAGTCTCTTGCTCCATTTGGATAGTTTCCCCCAAAGAAAGAGTTGTTTGCTCTCTGAAAAACCGAACAAGTCAACTTGTCAGTATGGATGGAAGGGTAGCCTGGCAGTGTTGTCAGCCTTCCCAACGCTGCAACCCTTAAATACTTCATGTGT
Organism: Arvicanthis niloticus; assembly: GCF_011762505.2. Taxonomy (NCBI): domain Eukaryota; kingdom Metazoa; phylum Chordata; class Mammalia; order Rodentia; family Muridae; genus Arvicanthis; species Arvicanthis niloticus. Next base: position 98,505,589 of record NC_047658.1, on the reverse strand, counting down.
GATGAGCCCGACCCTAAAATTACTTTGTTGCTACTTCATAACTGTAATTTTGCTACTTTTATGAATTATAATGTAACTTTCTGTGTTTTCCAGAGGCCTTAGGTGATCCCTGTGAAAAGGGTTGTTTGACACCCTGTGGGGTCCCGACCCACAGGTTGAGAATCACTGATCTAGTCAGTTAGCCCAGGATAAAGCTTAACCAGCCTGGGAATGAGAAGAACAACAAACATGAAGAGCCATAGGGGACAAGGTGGCACGGAATGCCAGGTTCTCTGTGAATTCCATAGGGGACAAGGTGGCACGGAATGCTAGGTTCTCTGTGAATTCCAAAGCTCCAGTGTTTAGGGGATCTGTGAAAACATTTCCCTTCCCTTTGACTGAAGCTACCCTCCAAAAACCTTGTTTTGAAGCCAACACACACTTCACTTTGATCACCAGGCACCTTTAGAGGCAGCCCCTGACAGCATCCTCTGGTCTGGGCTCCACCAGGCCTAACTGATGGTTAGTCTCTCCTTGGGATGTGAGGTCCCATGGCCAAGGATAGTTGACAGAGGAACTGCAGGGACAAAGATTGCTTCCTTTGTGCATCTTTTTGATGGTGCAGTGAAAAGAATGTCATCAAAATTGGATCTTCCTGCTTGCAGGGCAGGGGGTGGGAGGTTGGGAGTGGGAGGTTGATGGACCTATTTCAACCTACTACAGAATAACAATTCTATAAAAGCATACACACGTGTGATTTGAGGGCGTCACTTCCTGATGATCCAAGTTGATACAGAGAATGCCATGTGGGGTTCACACTGCATCCTTTGTGTCCTATTTTAAACATAGTACTTTCTTTCACTGGAAGGTTTGGAAGGCGGGTTGGTGTGTTGCCCTGTTCTTTTTGTGGCTGAAGACAAATCTGTAAGTTCTAAACCCCAAGAAACCAAGTGGGACAAGGAGGACTCTCTGATCAATATTCTGCCCAGACCAAGATGGGGCTTCTCAAACATCTGTCTTTGCCATGGTGGAGGTTACAAAAATCAGGACCTAGAGAGGACAACTGTAAACATGGTGACTCTCTGCCTCAGCCACTAGAGCCTCTGCAACATGGGCACTGTACACTGTGCTATAAATAACCCACCTTTATTTTCCATAGCTCCAGAGCATGCAAAGACCAAGATAAAAAGGTTGGAAGATTATGTGTCGAGCAGAGGTCCATTCTTTAAAGGTGACGTCTTCTGCCATGTGAGGGATGGCAGATGAACACACTCCCTTCACATTTGCCCTATTTGTGACACAGTGCCTCCAAAAGCCCTTTTCTGGATTGCTTTTCTCACTTCTGTGATCAAAGACCTGACAAGAAACAAATCACACTTGAGAGAGATATAGTCCATCATGGAGGGAAGGCATGGTAGCAGGCATGTGAGGGAGCTCCTCTCACTGCATCCACAGCCAGGAAGCAGAGACTAAGTTGCTGGTACCCTGCTCAGTTTCTCCTTTTTATTCCATCCAGGACCCCAGCCAATGGGATGTCACCATGTTTAGGGTGGGTCTTCCCATCTCAATTGATTAACCTGGACAATCCTTCACTGACATGCCCAGAGCCTTCTTAGTGACTCTAGATGGTGTCAAGATGATCATCAGTATCTACCATCAGGGACCCTGTGTCTCGATCACAATGGGGATTAGGTGTCAACATGAATTTTGAGAGACTCAGATACTCAGACCAAAATCTGATAAACCGTTTTACAGAAGAACATTTCTCCTAATTTTCATTTCAGAGGAAAGAACAGGACTGGTAGTTTTGAAGTGTAAATGAATAGACACCAACCCACAAAGGAAGTGCATTCAGACTGTGAGCCCCAGGAGTGAGGGATGAGCCTCACTGTCCCACACACTAAGAGGGGGGTGATAATGGGGTGAAAACGGTGGCTTGCCTTTTCACCAAATCTTTGCCTATGTTTAACAAAAATCAACTGAGACCCTGTGACCTGGGGTGGCTGAGGGGAAAGGAACCTGAAGACCCTTTGAGGAAAGGCCAATGTGAATGAAGCAAAGAGAGAAAGGACAGTTTCACATGGCTAAGGGACCAGAGAGAGCAGAGCAATGGATAATAAGGTGGAAGAGCAGCTCTGCACCTGAGCCGTAGGTCAAGACTTTGGGATGTTGGCTGAGGCAGAGCTGAGAAAAGCATCGAGCATCAGAGTAAGGTTTTAGAGTCTATTGGTGAATAAAGGAAACTCACTGACTAGTTTGGGGTCAGAGAGTGGCACAACAGAAGCACTCATTTAGAAGGACTAGCCTGGTAGCAGCATGGAGGAGGATAGATGTCACAGACACACCAAAGGAAAGACCGGCCACATGGGAAATGATAGTAACTATGGCCATAAGGCATGGAGACCCAGGCAAGATGTGGGAAAAGTCAGCATCACGTAACTCTTCATCTGCCTCTGAGATGGGGTTGGCCTTCTGGACTCAGGACAAGGCAGAAGATTGGAAATAGTCTCCCTACCCAAAGAGTTTAATTAGCTTTGTTGTATTTCTTATGAACATATCTTCTTCGAGCAGTTAGCTAAGTAAACATAAAAGACCTGGTTGTTTTCTGGGTTACATTATCTTTGTTTATCCTGGTCTTCTGTACCTCGATGGTTGCCAGTGAACCACACCTGACACCCATGCCTTCACTGTGTCCAAGCCTAGGCTTCTGGAAGGTTTGTAAGCTGGTACTTTAAACCTCTGTATAAACAGTCCATCTACCAACTGAGTGCTCTAGAAAGACAATGTAAAAAGATGCCCTGAAACAAGGACACACACACACACACACACACACAGAGAGAGAGAGAGAGAGAGAGAGAGAGAGAGAGAGAGAGAGAGAGAGAGACTACTGCAGTCGAAGCATATGAGACACTTGAATGCAAAACGATACCTACCTGCTCCAGCCCCAAGAGACATTATGTACGAAAGGCATGAGAGCAGGCAGATCCGTAGCAATGACTGTGCCCTGTTCAAATGCTTAACCCACAGAATCATGGGAAACAACAAAATCTGTTGTCATTATAAGCTACCTCATGTTTAAGTAGTTCCCAGAACAATCATGAATCATTAAAAAAAATGTTTCTCCAAATTCTATAAAACTCACTTCCATAGGAAGTATTTCTCTCAACTCATGGGGAGGGCCCAGCAGTCACGTCGGTAACTGAAGCGCCCCTGACCACACTGTTGGCCTGGAATGGAACTTAGAATTGAAGCTGGTCTCTCCAGAGACCATCTAGGATAGAGCCATACAGACTTCCTCAGTTATTTGAGAGCCATCTTCAGTCGTGACATATGTCTAGAAGAAAGAATAAAGACATAAGAATAAAGAATAAAAAGACCTCATCTCAGTTCACAACACTACCCAATCCCTGCATCCGCTCTCATGAGTACCTGCAGTAATTTAAGTCATCATGAATGATTTACAATTCCCATTTGCAGTCAGAGTGACCTCATCTTATAAGCAAGTGAAAATAGTTTGCATGTGTGTATATACTTATGTATGTATGTATGTATGTATGTCTTTGTGTATATGCACATACACACACACATGCACACATACATGTGTACATGTGCACAACTTAAAAGTTCTCCACTTCTTATGACTTGAATGTAAAATGTCCTCCACAGGCTCCTGTGGTTGAGCATGTGGTAGCCCTGTTTTAGAAGGTTATGCAACCTTAAGGAGGTAGCTGCTCTCTTGGAGACCCTGGAGGGTTGTCTTCCTGCCAACATTCTGCTTTCTGCTCCACTGGAGCCATAATGGGTTGTATCCCCTCAAACTGTGAAACAAAAACAACTCCCCCGAGTTGCTTTGGTCAGGTAGCCTGACATAGAAACAAGAAAAGCAATATCCACCCAATGATTAATTAATCTACCATCAGTCTCTTCTGATGCCTCCCTCAAACAACAACAACATAGGAACTGTTCTCTGAATTAAATGAAGCTTTCTTCAAAGTGACTGTGGTTAGACCGAGTGGAGAGGATGAGTGCCAACCTAAAAGAAGCAGCAATCCATACACCAGGAGCCAAAGGAGATCATCCCATCCAATCACGCAGGAGGGTTCTCCAGTCAGTGTCTGGGAATGGCCAGCAATGATCCACCCTCCAAAAAATGAAGGGGTTCTAAGAACACAGACCCCTTCTCCATGACAGTGCAGCAGTTGTGATGGATGTGGGCATGAAGCTCCCGCCAGGTGGAACGTTCAAGCAAATTGAACTTAAACCATCCATCACCAAGGGTGGGAGGCTGAGACCCATTCTTCTGTGTCAAGTGCGATTGACAACAGGGGGAGCAAGCCAGGACTCAGAGCTTGCAGTTCCATCTGCTGCATTTTTAGGCAGCTGAGGTAAGCTGAGGGTCTGTGGATTTGAGTCGATCTGGCAACATGTCTCACTCAGACTCTGAGAAGCAAGTCCTATGGTGTAATGAGTCTGGGAGAAAAGGCTCCAGTGGGATAGAAAGCAGAGCCATTCAAGGGAATGCTTCCTGTCTTCACGAGTACTACTTTCTACATGCCTCAGCCTCTGAAGAAATGAGGGGAGATGATTTTAAACCATACGTTATATTCCCTTCAGCCCATCCTCTTAGGGAAGTACCTTTGTAGCAAAGCAGGTGATATTAACATCAATTTTCTGTTAGCTCTAGAAGAAAGAGTGGTCACATGACTGCTTCTAACCCTGGGAACATGTATGTGATCAGTCATTTAATGGCACATGTTACATTAAGGCCACCTGGAATCTTCGAGAGAACATCTCTTTTCCAGCTACCAGGTGTGTAGATGTGTAGAACCCCACCGTGACTCACCATGTGCTTTCAGGTATAGTTCTTTATGATGATGATGGTGGTGATGGTTCTCATAGCTAAATGTGTATGTAGCAGATGCTCTCATGCATGCTTTATCACCGCCAGGATATCTCCTCAGACTTCCACCAGCCTTAAGAGGTGAAGATGCTACCATCTCCTCATACAGAAAACAGATGAGGAAATGGAGACCCAAAAGGGAAGCTACTAGCCTTGTGGCCACACCACCAAGAAACATCAGTAGCACAAATCTCCATGGTTCGGCTTAGCTCAGGTTCTGCTTAACTCGAGACACTCTTTGACCCGTTCCTTGTTGACAAACAATTTCTTCAGTGAAGGGATGGCAGAAAGCCCCTGCCTTTTCGAAGGATGGCTCTGGACTTTGGTGATCTAGTCTGCAGCTTCATCCCATAATACCAGCCTTATCCTGGCCTAAGGTGAGATCCACAAGGCTCTAGGTTAGATGCTCAATGTTGCGTAAACCAAAAGCACATGCCTGTAATCTCAGCCCTGGGGAAGCTAAGGCAGGAAGTTCTTGAGTTCAAGGTCATCCTGGGCTACGAAGTAAACTTGAGACCAGCCTAGGCTACCTTGTCTCAAGAAAACTGAAATTAATTAATTAATTAATTAATTAATAAGAGAATGCCCTTGTTTCAGCACATACACACAGAATGCTTACAACTATACTAATGTGACTTAGTTGTAGAGTAAAGGCAGAAATTTCAGGCACAGAGCAAATGTGGTCAAAAACGCCAATGGGCAGGGCTGAGTGGCTGGGAAGAGAGGAGCTTTCCCTCCATATGTTTAAAATGATTTCAAAATGAAGTGTTAAAATTCATGAGTACACATTTGTACATTAAGAGTTTTAGGGTAGATTTACAGTTACAGAGCTGGACCTGACAGAACAGGGGTGGGGGAAAAAAATAAAAGGAGGGAGAGAAGGAACAAGGATGGGAGGGGAATGGAATGAGGGAGAGAGGAAGGAAGGGGAAAATGGAGGGCTTCTCTTAGGGCCCCTGAAGTTCTCTAGGGTACCCACTGCTCTTCCCAGGATGCAAATCCCGCACCCAGCAGGCCGAGGAAGAGTTCCTCCTCTCTGCAGCTGAGCTCACTGGGCCCAAGTGAAAATGGAGGAGGAGGAGCGGGCAAGCTGGAGGAGGCCTTGCTACACCTTAGACAATAAGATGCCCAGCCGCCCCGCCCTCCCCCCACCGCCTGAACTGAAGCAATTTGGTCAGAATGGTCCGGGAGCTGTTCCTCTCACCTCTCTTCACAAGGACTTGAGAGCCCTATTTGGCTCAAGCCAACTCATGGCTTTTGCTCATTATTTTTCCTGTTGAACTCTTGGACCATAGTGAAGATCATTTGCAAATAAAACCGGGGGTTTCTGAAGGGTTTAGGAGACAATCAACCAGGCAGGGATATAGTCTGTCCTGTCAAATCAGCCTGACCACCCATTATTATTCTTTTCCTTTCCCTTTCTTTCTTTTTTTTTTTTAATATCACTCATTTTTTCCTCTCTGTTAAAGTTGTTTCTATTCATCTCGCTTCACCATTGCCCAGACCAATCTTCCTAAATTAGCAGAGGCCTGCAGGACCCTGTGTGGAGGAGAAGACGGGGTGGGGGGAGGGGAGACAGACAGACTGTCTGCAGCAAAACTATTTAATTTGAGCTGGTTACCCCTTCTGAAAAATGATGTCCACATCTGATAAGGAGACGAGCGGCTTAAATTGGTCCATCAGAAGCGAGCTGCCTGTTTCAGCTCATCCCAGACAATTGGAAACTGTTCTCGTCTCTCCTTTTTTTTTTTTTTTTTTATAAGGCAATTGCCCAACTTGAAGGCTGTTTGTGATTGAAGTAGAGGCCACAATAATTTATACGGTAAAAGCCTCTATCTAGATCAAATTGTATATTTTCTAGGTAACTATGCTGGGTAAATAGTCCCTCTGTTTCATCTTTAATGCGGTGTCTTTATGCATTCTGTCCAGCAAACCCTCCTCTGGGAACAGATTTCCATGCTGGTGCACACGTAACTTACTACTTAATACAGTTAATATGGTTTTTGTCTTTGCCGATGAGAGTATTAAGTGTTCCCTCTTCCCTTCTTACAGCGGGTTTGCCTTGTGAATGTGCATTTGTTGTCCTAATGGGTCTTTTCCTGTTCTAATTAATATGACACCACGGTATTGTCATCAGCCAGTATTTATGGAGCAGCCCTCCAAGGCTTGTGGCCTGTGTTGGGGGCTTTAATTAAAAGGTCTTATCTTATTCTAGGGATCTCTGCACAGAGACATCCACACAGCTGTGCAGGGGCGGATAGATAAGTTCTGGCCATAGATTCTATGCTGTGGGAAACAATGGGTTGGGCAAATAGATTATCAGAGAGCTCTGATCACTGTATATCAAGCGAAACGGAAAGACACCTACCATACACTGCAAAGGCCAAAAAATAGGCAGAAAAAAAAAACAACATTTAAATAGTACAGATTAAATGATCTCATTTTCATAGGGAAAAATATGTTTGTGTTTTTAAAGCAACTTTCCCATTTTAATGACTTACTCTGTATGTTCATGCATGTGTGGAAGCCAGAGAACAACCTGCAGGAGTCAGTTTTCTCTTTCCACAGTGTGGGTCCTGGGGATTGAACTCCGGTCACTGGGCTTAACCACAAGTGCTTTTACAGGCTGAGTCATGTCACCAGCCCACATGCAAGGCTGCTTACACATACATGTGCATGAAGCTTACGTTTGTATTTTTAAAGCCTTGAATAACATACACCAAGTTGTCAATCAAATCACAGAGAATTAGGACAAAAATGGAGGGAAAAATGGAGGGCAAGAAAGCATTTATAGTTTATTTGCATATTGTTTAAACTTTTGAGGGGTGTGTGTGTGTGTGTGTGTGTGTGTATGTGTAAGCAAACATGTGAATGTGCAGTTATATGTGCATGTGTGTACATACATATGGAAGCCAGAGGACAGAGGACAGCTGTTAGTGTTGGGGTTTTTTTGTTTTGTTTTGTTTTGTTTTTTTCTCTTTTTGAGACAGGATCTCTCACTGGCCTGAACCTTGCCTAGTAGGCTAGGCTGGCTGGTGGTCAGTAAGCTCCAGGGTCCTAGCTGTCTCTGCCTCCCCAAACCAGTGAGCCTAAGAGTACACCACAGACCTTTGGTGTGTTTTCTGAGGATTAACTTCAAGTCCTTGTAGTTGCAAAGCAAGCACATTACCAACTGAGCTATCTATCCAACCCCACAAAAGAAAAGATTTTTAATAAACTATGTTCCTTCAGAAACCGTGTATTGCAAGCCTTTTATGTGCTAGACAGGGCAAGTCATTTATAACCATAGGAATGAGCCACAGAAAGATGAAAAGAATTAAATGTCCCTTGGACATTCAGGACAGGGTGCTTGCTGTCACTTAGTGAACTATTGAAGGAATGGAACAGGGACACCTCCAGGTGGATAGGGGGCGCTCTTATTTCCACTTTGATGATGAAGGCAATCAGCAAAGCAACCTCAGCAGCTTCATGTAAGGCCCTAAAGCCAAGGATTCTGGCAAGTTGAAGATAACACTGCATTTCTTAGTTGTCTACTGTGATACAATACTCAGACGGAACTACTTTGGGTTTATTTCAGCTCACTGTTCAAGGCAAAGTCCATCATGGCAAGAAAATCCAGGCAGCAGTGCTTGAAGCAGCCCATCACACAGTCAGGAAACAGGAAGGGTGAATGCATGCTACTCAACAACCTTTCTCCATTTACACAGACAAGGACACCAGCCTAGGAACGGTGCCACCCACAGTGGGCAGGTCTCCCTGACTCAAGATAATTCCCAACAACTCTGCCCAGAACCTAGCATCTCAGGTAATTCTATATTCTGTCAAGTTAATAACTTAACACTAACAACCACAGTATAGTTCACTTAAGGACTTAGAACATAATTTTCTGCTGATATCATCTGCAAAGTGTCACTGATATAAAAAAATTACAAGATTTCTGGGAATCAATAATAGTGATATGAAATAAAAAAGAAGAAGGCAGAATGCCCACGCCAGCCCTGTACCTGTGCTGGAATTTTATCCATTGATGTGGATGAATATAGTAAGCCTGTACTGGAAACACAAGAGGTCCCCAGAAGTACCCCCCTCCAACATCTTCTTCCCAGTCTACCCTTCTAAGATCTAATTTTCCTCCCAGTCCACTGCAAAACCATCCCTTGTGAATATTATTCATAAGATGTACTAGACCATTTTGTGGTATTTATCAAAACACACGGTGCCTTAAAGTATATTACCCATCCTTGGGATGACTCATGACAAGAACTACTGGAGCCAATGGTCCCACACTCCACAGGTGGATGGGTACTGTAGTTAACTTCTCCTTGCCTACCTAGAGGAGACAATAGATCAAAAGGTCAGTTTCTCAGATGCTGACATCACTTCAGTAAAAGTCTGGGACAATGGAAGCCATTATACACTCACAAAACCTAGACCCAGATATTTTGACCATGAGTCTATGTGCCATATTAAATCCAGAGAGGTGTTGTACAAAGTCCAAGATCGAACAGCTTACAGTGGAAAAAATGGTAAACACCAGTTCTCCTAGACCTTACTTCTTATCCAGGACTCCTGATAACTCCAAAATCCACAGGCACACAAATACACAGCTTTAAAGTGTTAACTCTGTACACAGCTGTGTCTATCCTCATATACTGTAAATAGTCTATAGATCACTTTCAAAACACCCCAGACAATGCGAATAGTTGTCATAATATTATCTAGAAGATAATGAAGAGAAAAAAAAGTCTACATGTGTTCTGTATAGAAACGTGTGTGTGTGTGTGTGTGTGTGTGTGTGTGTGTGTGTGTGTGTGTTTGCAACAGGTTCTCATTTTGCTCAGACTAGCCTTGAAATTATTATGCATCCAAAACTGACCTTGAACTCCTGATTCTCCATCCCTATCTCCCAAGTGCTGAAACTACCAGTGTGCACCACCATGGTCAGTTTGTGCAGGGCGGAGGGTCAAAGATAAGGTTTCAAGAATGCTAGCCAAGTATTCTGTCAACTGAGTACAGCAACTGAGCCTCGTTTTTAGCCTTAGACATAAAAACGCTTAAAATTAGTTTCAATCCACAATTGGTTGAACCCAAAACTATAGAATCCCTTGGTACTGTCTTTGGCTAACAAAACTGCACCCAGGTATATACCTTGGGCAACAAGCTGGCCAAAAGCGTAAGTCAGGCTTCACTCTGACCCTTAAATAATACAAAGAGAGCACCCAGAGTGCTCTCCATCACCCTCTGTGGATCTTACCTGGGGAAGAGCATCTCTGTCCGTCTGATGGACACACGGTCATTGGTGACCCTGTCATATCCATGATGGTAACACTTGCTTCTGGGACCACATACCAAGAACACAGTGTGAACGTGCAGCCACGGAGGAACAGGGCACAGCTGGCTTCCCCTCCTCACACTAGCTGCTTCCTTTCGAGTCTCAGTCTGGGCACTTGAGTTTCAGATAAAGTGCTCGTCTTCTTCCACAGCCATGGAGAGGGCGAATTAAGAATGGTGCTCTCTTGAGCAACTACAAAAAGTTCTCATTTGCTCATTGAGTCAAGTTCCCTAATGGCCGGCATATGAGCCCAATTTCTAACCAGTCCTCAATTGGCCATTTCCCTCTCAGTGGAGCAGGCTCCCTGTGGGGCAGATTGCCACGGGCTCTGCGGGTACCAGGAGGAACCACAGGAATCATCATCTCTGCCTTCAAGCCTTCTTATCTTCTGTGTTTTAAGTCTGTTCCAAGTCCTGTTCCTTCTGGGAGGAATGAGAAGTTCCAGCAGACCTTAGGCCCTTTGAATCTGCCTCAGCACCCCATATTTATTTTAAAGGAATTATTCCTACTTTCCAGGCCTGCCCAGAGAAAGCAGGGGATAAAACTGGAAGGGACCAGGCAATGTCTCATGCTGGAGAAATGAGTTTTAAAAAAATCACTGTCCACAGGGCTCTATAGCTTCTATATTGATAGCTTTTAAAAGAATTCAGAGGGGTGCAGATGTAGCACAGTTGGCATGGTGTCTGTCTGGCATACACAAAGTCCTGGGTTCGATCCCCAATACTATATAATTAGGTACTACATAAAATAGGGTTCATTCATGAGGCTCTAGGCTCTCTCCTTGGCCCTTTGCATACTCTACCTGGCTGGACATTTTTTTTTCCCAATGTAAGCCAGAGGCATGAAGCATACACCCAATCCAAGGGCCTCCCTTCTCCATGCACCAGCTCAGATGCAGCCACGAAGTATATGGAACAAGTTGTTTTTGGTGGTGGTGGTGGTTTGTTTTGTTTTTGTTTTTTGTTTTGTTTTTTTTTTTAAGCCTTAAAGTAAAACTAGAAATGTAACTCTTGTTAAAGCACTTGTCTAGCATGTTCAAGGCCCTTGGTTCAATTCCCAGCACAGCAAAGAAGCCTTAATGTGACTTTAATTTAGGGCAGTGGGATATTGCAGTAACTTGCCCCCCTGGCTTCTAAATTGGAACCTTGTGACTTTGGCAACAGTCAATTCTGTCAATATAGGCTTTGTCGGACACCTGCTCAATCCACCACATGGTGGGGGGGACGTTGGGGGAGATACTGTGAGTTTCAGGGTGGGTGGCTTGCTACCCATCTCCACTTATTCTTTCCTCACTGGAGGCCACTGTACAGTCAGTGGGGGAGGCAGACTGCACCTCACCTCAGCCATTCACTAAGGGAACAGGTACCTACCTGGTGGCCTCAGGTGAAGGTGGATGACTTTTATTGCTGTTTTTTCAACTGCTCCTCCATGGCAAAGAGGATTAGCGTTCCACAATCCCCACCCTTCCTCCTGAGACATTAAGAAGAAGTACATCCCTATGCCCACGAACCCTTCCTCTCCCCCATGCTGCTCCAGGAGATTCCCTATCTCCTCACCTCCAGCCTCATTCTCAATTTTTTCCCTTCTGTTCTCAACTAAACAGGGCCCAGAGGGCTCCCCCTGCAGGAAACCTTTGGGTTCCAGTCCCCCACCTTGGCACCAAACTGCTTCCCCTTCCAGAGCCCAGCAAACTCCTTCTTGCTTTGTCAGAGAACAGTATGCTCTGTCCCTCCCAGGTGCACCCAGAATACAGGGACTGTATCTTTTCACACCTGTGTGCCCAGCAGGCTCCTCAGCGGATGCAGGCTGAGCCCAACCTGCTTCAGATTTCTAATCTCACTGCCTGACGATGGCATTGGCTCAAAAGAGGCTGAAGGCATAGGCCTCATAGAGGCCTTGCGTTTCTGCCCCAAGCTGCAGACAAAGAGGGCACTCACAAAAGACTCAGTGCAGTCACCCCTCCTGGCTCTCAGAACAAAGGGATGGCACGTGGGTATGGCCCTCGGCAGTGACGGCCCCTCTGCTCCCAGCGTCACATGCCTGGCTTGTTGCCATGGCACGTTTTAATTAAGTGTAAGGATTTTGTGTCTTGATAACAGAAAATGCAGCTCCCTTTTGTGTGTCTTGGGTCCTTTTAGGAACAGCCAGGGATGTGGGATGTAAAGCTCAGAACCAGCTCTTGGCCGGGAAGGCAGGGGAGGGGGGGCGAGAGGGGGGGCGGGGGTGAGGAAGGGCAGGGACCGAGGGGAGGGACTCTTGGGGCCGATATTCTGAAATATCCTGTGCCCTCCCCATTACCCCCACCACCACTGTCAAGAGGCCCCCTCCTCCAAGCTGTCACCTGGGCTGGGTCAGGGGACAGGACAGTTGGTGCCAGGCAAAATGCTCTGCCCTTATCTCCCAGTATGCTCAGGAACCAATCCAGAGCCCAAAAGAGAAAATATGCAGTCTGGTCCAGGTGTGTACGAAGAAGTACATGGCTTGCCACCGGGTCATCCACCCTGCCACACACTTCAGGCTCTTCTCACTCTTTGCCCAATGGCTTTCAGCCCAAAGCCACCATGCACTGTATGTACTAGAAGCCAGATCTGCTAAGCCCTCCATGAACAGGTCTTTGAATGGAGATAATAAGGGTGAGCAGAGACCCACCCACAGATGGCTCAGGAGCTGGCTGAGCCAGGATTAGCACCCAGGTTTGTCTGGCTCCAATGAGTATGATATTCTCTCTGTCTTTGGCTGCCTGCTTTATATTCTTTAGAAACCTGCTGTGTTCTGGACCCTCGCTTGGGTGCTCTAAGGAGGTATTAATGAGAAGACCATCCTGTACTTGTGGTCTAGGTCAGCACTGCATGAAAGAAACACACACTGGCAATATTGTGGTAGAATTTGCCTAGTACACGGACCCTAGGTTCCATTTCCAATACCAAATAAAGAAAGAAAGAAAGAATAAATAAGAATGCTAGATATATGTGTAAAGCTTTTTTCCAAGCCACATTAACAAAGAAAAATAAACAGTTGAAATGAATTTTAGTTTTAAAAACTGTTTTGAGGCCTAGGGAGATGGCTCAGCAGATAAGAGCACCAGCTGAACAAGCATGAGGACCTGAGTTCAAGTCCCCAGAACCCACATTAAAAAGCCAGGGATAGCCAAGTGTTGGTGCTCACAGCTTTAGTCCCAACACCTGGGAGGTAGAGGCAGGCAGATCTCTTGAGTTCCAGGACAGCCTGGGCTACACAGAGAAACCTTGTTTCAGAACCCCTCCCTCTGAAAAAAGGAGAAGAAGAAGGAGAAGGAGAAGGAGAAGGAGAAGGAGAAGGAGAAGGAGAAGGAGAAGGAGAAGGAGAAGGAGAAGGAGAAGAAAGGAAGGAAGGGCTGGGCGGTGGTGGTGCATGCCTTTAATCCCAGCACTTGGGAGGCAGAGGCAGGCAGATTTCTGAGTTCGAGGCCAGCCTGGTCTACAGAGTAAGTTCCAGGACAGCCAGGGCTACACAGAGAAACCCTGTCTTGAAAAACAAAACAAAAAAACAAAAAGAAAACAGAAAGGAAGGAAGGAGAGAGAGAGAGAGAGAGAGAGAGAGAGAGAGAGAGAGAGAGGAAGGAAGGACGACAGAAAGAAAGAAAGACAGAAAGACAGAACGAAAGAAAGACGAGAAAAGGCCAGTTATGGTCCTGTAACCCAGCACTGTGGGCAACACAGAGATCATTTGGGCCTGGTGGATGCCAGACTAAGATTAGTGAGACCCTGCCTCAAGGAAATAAGGTGGAGAGCATTAAAGCAGGACACCTGACATCTTCCTTTGGTCTCCATGAGCTTGCGCATAATCACACACATACTACACACATATGCATATAACATATACACACACATACACACATGCATGCAAATTATTTTTAACATATTACCAAAATTCCAACACAGTGTTACAATGAATAGTTTCCAATCTCTTCTTCATATTGTCTTGGGAATCTAGTGTATATTTACAGTTACCATACAGCCTTTTCTTACCATGGCAGTTATAGTTTTCCAAAGGAACAAATAGATAGATAGATAGATAGATAGATAGATAGATAGATAGATAGATAGAGATAGAGATAGAAAAGAGTTGGCTTGTTGTTGTTGCTGTTGGCTTCTTTCTTCAAAACCTACTTTTAATAAGGGTTCTTACATGCTTTAACCTCCCTTCTAGCCCACCACCCACCAGAGGTAGTGGGAAAGAAGGGTTATTAGGATACAGGAGAAGTGGACCTATTTAGAAATAGTTCTTTAGGGGAGGGAGATATCCGTGTTGTCAGGATATCGGCAGTTCAGCTCACAGGAAGCAGCAGCGTCAGCTCCATCCAGATGCCTTGCCTCACACATCCTAAGTTAGCAGAGACTCGGACTGTGACTAGAACTCAAGACGGTGAGCCAAAAAAAAAAAAAAAAAAAAAAAGCCATTATTCCTGTTTTCTCAGATGTGTCGATCAGAGCCATGCAAAAACAAAACAAAACAAAAACCACACAGGGCCTTTTATTCTCACTTTGTTGACCACACTCGATTGCTCCTTACAGGTGAAGGTAACTGATAGTCACTGTGATAGCCACAGCCTCATGTTAGCCTTTCTATAAATAGGGCTACCCTATGTAGCCAACAGTATATTGTGGAAATGAGGAGTGGGAATTTTCAAGCTAGGTCCTAAAAGCCATGGCCTTCACCCTGTCCTCTCCTGGGTCACTCAGTCTCAGGACATTGAGACACCATGTTACGTGGACACTTAAATAGCCTTATAAAGTGGTCCACAGGCTGAAGCACTGGAGCTCCCTGTCAATAGCTGGCACCCATTTGCCAGACACATGGAAGAGCTGCCATAGGTGTGAATCCTTTAACCCCAGTGGAGTCTGGAAATGACAAGAGCTCCTCCCCCCACCCCACACCCACACACACATCAGGAACACAAGCTCTGAGTTAGAACATCAAGAGAAGTTCCTCTTGGATTCCTGACATAGACTGTATCGGTTACTTTTCTCTCACTGTACTTGGACACCAGGACCAAGGCAAATTATAAAAAGGAAGGGCTTATTTGGGACTTACAGTTCCAGAGGGATAGGAGTCCATCACTATCACGGTGAGGAGCAAGGCAGCAGGTGGAGTAGCATAGCGCTGGAGCAGAAGTTGAGAGTTCATGTCCTGAGCCACAGTTAGGTAGCACAGAGCTCACTGGGGATGGTGGGAGGGTTTTGAAACCCAAAGTCCTTCCCTAGTGACATGTCTTCTTCAAAAGGCCACACCTCCAGATCCTTCCCAAATAGTTGCCAACTGGGGACTGAGTAGTCACATGCTTGAGTCTTATGGAGGGCATCTCATTCAAACCATCGCACACAGAACGGCTTGAAATGATTATTCCGTTGGGAGTCACTGAGGTCAGGGTGGTGTGTCCAGTGATAACTAGTCATCAAGCAGACCAGAGCACTAACCCAAGCCAGCTACCCTTAGCAATTACCAAAGTGAGCAAACCAAGCTTAGTACTGGAGAATCCCAGCTTTGTCCTGGACCTGGTTCTGGGGACTCCAGTAAACAATGGTCCCATGCAGTATTAACCCCTCAAGTTCCTCTGACTCCGGCTGATGTTTTTCCCCTCAGACACTGATGCTGTATTTCCCAGTAGGCTGTTGCTCTGCCAACCTCCATTATTCACGATTAGACTCACCTCACAGCACAGGTCAGGCAGTGTGGACAGACAGACGCTGTCACTGAACAGTGAGAAAGCATGTGTTGGAAAAACCAAGACCTCTGAGTAAGAAGAAGTCCTCAGCCATCCCCTCTCTCCTGGGCCACCTTGCATTCTGATGCAGCAGGCCTAAGGAATAGTCTCATTATCACGACAGGAAAACGTGGGGAGACGTGACACATGTTGGATGGAAAAGCACTAGCAAACACAAATGGCCCTCTGTTAACCTCAGCCACACTCAGTGTCCTTTGCTACAGAGGAGCCCAATGGTCACACAACACTGTATGTAAAATGAGACTGAATTATAACCCTCAAAAATGATGAAAAGGGAGCTGGGTGTTGGTGGTGCGTTCCTTTGATCCCAGGACTCAGGAGGCAGAAGCAGGCAGATCTCTGTGAGTTCCAGGACAGTCTGTTCTATACAGTGAGTTCTAGGACAGCCAGGACTGTTGCACAGAGAAATCCTGTCTCGAAAACAAAAAAACAAAATGAGAGCAGGGAAGGAGGGAGAGAGGGAGAGAATAAGTGCTGCCGGTGTTTACAAGTTTGGTTTTTCCAAGGTTGGCTTTTTTTGTTCAAGGGCTGTCAGGGAGAAGGCAGAGGCTGAGAGGAACAGGTCAGGTGGGGAACCAAAGTGTTCTCCATCTGTAAAGAGCTCACCTAAAGGCCAGCAGAGCATAAAGGGGGTGTCTGGGGAGAGTGACTGCAGAGGAGAAGTCATCTGCAGTGTAGCAACAGCTACACCCAAGACTGGAGGCAGAGAAGCAGATGTTAATGGTCTCTCCGGTCTGCTCTGAGAGGAACAATAAATGTAATAAAATGGAACCGTGAGAGGAGACAAGCAAGTCTAGAAGTGGTGACACTCGCATGCCATAACCCTTTGTCTATCCTGCCAAACAGTTCTATAAGCAGACATGTTCTATTAACTCAGGATAACTAAAAAGGAAGGAAAGAAGAAAGGGAGGGAGGGAGGGAGGGAGGGAGGGAGGGAGGGAGGGAGGGAGGGAAGGAAGAAGGGAGGGAGGGAGGGAGGGAGAGAGGGAGGGAGGGAGGGAGGGAGGGAGGAAGAGAAGGAAGAAGGGAGGGAGGGAGGGAGGGAAGGAAGGAAGGAAAAGGAAAGAAAGAAAGAAAGAAAGAAAGAAAGAAAGAAAGAAAGAAAGAAAGGAAGGAAGAAAAAAGGAAAGAAGGAAGAAAAGGAAAGAAGGAAGAAAAGGAAGCCTGCTAGCTAACTGATCCAGAGCACTTTTTCAGATCAACTACTGTGCCAAGAATTCAACCTGCATTTTCTTGTCTGAGACCTGAGGTGACACAAGGAGGCAGCTGAATAATGACAGCATTGACACCTGGGACAAATTAATTCTGAGAGAAGATGTGTCCCAGGTCTCCCTGGGAAAGTGTTCCTCGGTTGAAAACACTGTGCAGAAAGCATTTCTATTTTCTCCTCACAGTGCTGAAGTACAAAGCTGAGGAGTAAACCAGTATGGTGGCTTGAGCCTAGACTGCCCCACATCATCCTGACTCCAGAGTTGACCTCCAAGATCCCCGGGCACAAGTACTGGGCACACTGCATTATCTACATATAGATTTGCCTGTCCAGGCCATGCTTCTGACCTCGGATACTAGCTCAAGGAAGATGTGAAGGGACATCTGGCCTGGCCTACCCCTTTTGTTTGTTGCCCTTGTTTTGGAAGATGCTATAGCTTTTCTCACTCCTGTGAGTACTGGAAGACACCATTCTAACCCAAACCCCTTGATTTGGCCCTGCACATTGTAATTCTCTAGGCACAGTGTCATTTAATCCCTCCAAAGCTTGATGGAGAAAAAACATTCTGAAAAAGATTAGGGGTGCTGGGGCAAGGTTTGGTAGGTGGTAGTTGTTGTTGTTGTTGTTGTTGTTGTTGTTGTTGTTGTTGTTGTTCTGCCAAATAAAGAGTTACAAGGCAAGAAAGAAGTGTTTCTGGGATTTTTGGAGAGCCTTGCAATGTCATTACATGATACCTAGGAAATCAGTCCTCCCTTGGGGTTCTTATTTCCATTAATAAAGAAGTTAAGAAATGACTCACAGGAACTCAGAGACCATGTACAGTTTCTGTGGGAAGCTCCAGGCAAGCAAGCTGTAAATCCTGTAGGGAGAGTGGGGAAAAGAAGGAACAAAAACCAGCCCAGGGCCGGATGATAGTCCATGCTTTTAGTCCCAGGACCAAGAGGCAGAGGCAGGTGGAGCTCTGTGAATTTGGGGCCAGCCTGGTCTACATTGTGAGTAGTGAGTTTCACACCCACAACTATGTAGAGAGACCCTGTCTTTACAAAAAAAAAAAAAAAAAAAAAAAAATCAAGGTAAGGGATGTGAAGGTCAGCCACCTAGGGGCAGCCAGGGGAGTTTTAGAAAAGGAGCAAGGAATCTCAAAACGTGAATTAGGGAGTTAAAAGCATGCGTAGACCCAGACACACAGGGGTGGGGGAGGTGAGCGCCACACTGGTGCTTCTTTCTGCAGAAGGAAGGCTTCCAGAAGGTGGGCAGACCTAGCTGAACCTCAAGTCCATTAGCATGCAGCAGTGGGGCAGGAATTCTGGGATGAAAAAGTGGCCCCTTTGCCGGATCCACTGGATTAATTAACTCTTATGGGAAGAGACAAGGGAGCGTCTCCACCTACGTGAAGCTTCTATACTTTACACTCTTATCCCCGTTGCACAGATGAAAAGCTGAGGTTGAAAGTGGCCAACTACTTCAAACCCCGTCTCAAGTTTCAAGAGGAGGGCAGAACCGGCTACTTAATTTGCAGGCCTGGTGTAAAAAGAAAATGTAATAGGTTCAAATCGTTTAAAATCTCAATATGGCGGCAGTGGAGAACTAAAAACACACGCAGGCCACTCTAAGTGGGGCAAGTCAGCCGTGGGAGCTCAGAAACGAGCCAGGACTTCGGTGGAGGGGCTGAACATATTCTAGTACCCCACAGCTGCTCCTTCGGGCTCCTGGCCTGAATCCCCCAGGATAGAGAGGGGTTGTCTCCAGCAAGCCTGCAGACTGAGGCGCCTGGACCCGGAGGACCACAGGCTCCAGTAGGGGCCCCCATGCCACTGACTGCATTAGCAGAATTCAATTGTGATGCTCTCTAACTGCAATCCTTTTCTAGAAGCAAGAGGCCAAACTGAATTAGAGGAAGAACCGTCCATACTTTCATTCATAGACAGAAAAAAAAATGGAATAAAAGCAAAATCAAATTTTATTTTGTGGTCCTGGACTTAGAAGGCCAAGGTCCTGGGGTTGTGT
The DNA here is from genome assembly GCF_011762505.2 of Arvicanthis niloticus. NCBI lineage: Eukaryota > Metazoa > Chordata > Mammalia > Rodentia > Muridae > Arvicanthis > Arvicanthis niloticus. The sequence goes on along the minus strand of NC_047658.1, from coordinate 98,486,397 downwards.
TTGCATCTGACAATTCCACTTGCCTGTGACTAAGAACCAAGACTTGTCTTTTGGCCTTCGTTTCTTTATCTGTGAAATGGGAATAAAATGACTATTTGGGGACTTTTAGAAAACTGAAATTAGGTTCTGTTTAATTTTAGGGAGTTTCGATATTCCCTGAAGTATAAATCCAGGATCCCCGGAAATGTTGGGAAGTCAACTTAAAGACTGTGCTAGAGGATGTAGCTCGGTTGCTATACTGCTTGTTCAGCATGCACAAATATCTGGGTTCCATCCCCAGAACTTAGGAGGTAGAGTCAAGAAAACCCAAGTTCAAGGTTATCCTCAGGCAAATTCAAAGGCAGATGAGGCAACATGAAACTATCTCAAAACAAACTCCAAAATAAAAAATTAAAATAGTTTTGTCTCAAATCACTCTGCTTATCAACACACTGAAGTAGAAAGTCTTTCCTCACCTACTCACACTTTTTCTTAACAATCAAGCCCGAGGAACCTTGCAGTACTTTATTTCACTCCAGCATGAATATTTCATAAATTACATGCAATTATTAAGAACATCAACACCAGCAAATTAATTACTGTCAATTCATATTAATAAAATTGCATTTTGTAATAAATAAAGTGAGTTCACTGGGCCCCATCAGTCTCTAGGGTATTCACGTTTGTCAATTGTCCTCCTACTTCAAGCTAAAACAAAAGTAATCAAATAACTAATTATTGTACAAAATGTATCACCGCTTACACATCAATGAAAACTCAGTTATTTATAACCTCAAGGACTGAATTTTCAAACCGGTGTTTATTTCTATACTAGGGGGAATTTTCCAACTTTCTTTTTACTTACTCCCTGGGTCTCCACCCTTCACCACCTGAGCCCTGGGAAAGGTGTCCAGTGAGGATGGTTTCTGACACTTGCCACCAGACACAGACCAATTTAATAAGAAGCTAGCAAGGTGGGTAGGCTCTGTCCCAGGAGCTACTCCACCTTCGGGATCCTGTGACTCCATTTCTTTCTTTTTTATTTTCTTTTTCTGTTTGTCACGTGTCTGTGTGTGATGCATCTGTGTATGATATGATGTACGTGTGTATGAATGTCTTTGCATGTGTGTGGGTACACATGTATGGGGGGAAGTGCCTGAATCTGAGTGTGCATACCGTGGAAGCTTGAGGTTATGTTAGGAATCATCTTTGATTGTTCTTCCACCTCACTCACTGAAGTAAGGTCTCTCAGCTAAACCCAGAGCTCGCCGATATGACTGCTTTTGCTAGCCAGCTTGCTCAGCTAGCTCCACCTTCCAAGCCTGGAATTACAAGGGATCCACCATGCCTACAGTCCAGGCTTGCTGAGCATGTGGCCCTAGGTAGAGAATGGACCTTCAGGGAAAACAAAGACAGGGCTCGTCTGACCAGGGAATAGGCAAGTGGGATCAGCATACAGTGGGCACACTGTAAATACATTGTGGTAGTTTAAATATGAGTGGACCCCTTTAGGCTCATAGATTTGAATATTTGGTCCCTCACTGGAGGAACTGTTTGAGAAGAGTTAGGAGATATGGCCTTGTTGGAAGAGGTGTGTCCCTGGGTGTGGGCTTTGAGGTTTAAACATGTCATTCCCTGTGAGCTCTCTCTGCCTTGTGCCTATGACTCAGATATAAGCTCTCAGCTACTGCTCCACTGCCCTGCCTGCCTGCCTGCCTGCCTGCCTCCTGCCTGCCTGCCTGCCTGCCTGCCAGCCTGCCTGCCTGCCTGCCTGCCTGCCTGCCTGCCTGCCTGCCTGCCTGCCATGCCTGCCTGCCTGCCTGCCTGTTGCTATTCTTCCCACCACAATGGTCATGGACTCACCCTCTGAATCTGTAAATAAGACCTTCAATTAAGTGCTTTCTTTATGGGTTGCTTTTGGTCACGGTGCCTCTTCACAGCAATAGGAACATAACTAAGACATACTTGATGGCTGAATGGAGGAGGTCTGAATAAACTGACAGCCTGGGAAAGAGAGGGATAGAATGGCAGACAGGAAGCTGTGCAGACACTATTTCAAGTTAAGGGAACAGTGTCTGGGATGTCGCTTCCACACACCCAGGCAAGCTGCAGGGGGTGAGGAAGCAAAAACAGGAGCAGAGCTCGCATTACTGAGCAAACCCTGCTAGCAAATATGCCTCACTTTTATCAAATAATGAGGTACCATTATGACACTCATTTACAGGTGAGGAAATGGGGTGCCCCCCCCCAGGAAAAAGAGGGGCCTTGCCCAAGTTCCCAGAATTTATGGATGGCAGATCCAGCACTTGGAAGCTGATCTATGGACTCTGGGTCCTGCAATAGTCCATCTGTCAGTGTGATTGGGTTATACCTGCTTGAGCTTTGGGCGTGTCCATGAGAGTATAGAGCAGATTAACTTCGGGGAAGATAGTCCTCAAATCTGGGTAACACCTCCTCATGGAGCGGGCTTCTACATAAAAACCAAAAAGGACAGTGGTGGCATATGCCTTTAATTCCAGCACTAGGAGGCAGAGGAAGGGGGTATATTTGAGTTCAAAGCCAGCCTGGTCTACAGAGTGATTTCCAGGACATCCAGGAATACACAGAGAAACCCTGTTTGGATAAATAAATAAATAAACAAACAAACAAACAAATAAGAGACAGCCAATGGGTCATCAGAATTCATGGCCCTGCTTCCTGACTGGAACATATGTGGCAGCTGCCTCACACTCCTGCCTTCCCCTCCAACGGAAGACTTTGCCATCTTTGACCGTAGCAAAAATAAATCTCTCCTCCTTTACATCCTTCTCATCACAAAGTACGTGACCACAGAGACAAACAGAGTAACTACCCCAATCCTGATCTTGTGCATGCTGGCTACCAAGTTCGCAGCATTGTGGACATCAGGAAACTTTAGGAGAGCAGGGCACATCGGGGCCCCAGCCCAGATGGGCCCTGGACCTCTGTATCAAGAAGGAGGATCACCAGGAAGGACATGTGAGCCACCCTGATAACTCGAAGGAGTCAAAGGAGGGGACCAGTGTAACTACTCCAAATAAAATGCTGCAAACAGTGATTTCTGACTTAGAACTCCACATGGGGTGGGAGGATTTTATTTTAGGCTGATTGCACAGGGGACAAAGATGCACCAAGTTGAATAAACATTCCTTTTCCCAAACTCGGGGAAATCAGCCCACATCCAATACTCTTTGCCCTTTCAAAATACACAGTTGGATTCAAGCATGCAAACAAAAACCATAAAATAGAATTTTTAAAAAGCCTTCAGTCACCATCAAGTGAAGTAAAATATTAAGTCATCTTTCAGAAACCCCCATTGAAGGAACAAGGTACTAAACTGCAAAATCTAAGATTCAAACATCCCTGAAGCCCTTGCTCTAGACAGACCCTTCACTGGGATCACGTTTTCACTGTCTGGGCTGAGGAGGTCAGTAGGGGATGGATGGAGACACTTGGACAGCTGGCAACAGAATCATTAGAAGAAATAATGTCAGATAAGACCTACGACAACACACACACACACCACACACACACATGCACATCATACACACACATACACACACATGCAAATCATACATACACACCGAAAACACACACACACCACAAACACACACACCACACACACATGCACATCATACACACACACCACAAACACACACCACACACACACACGTGTATATCATACACACACCATAAACACACACACACCGCAAACACACACACCACACATACACCACAAACACACACACCACAAACACACACACCACACACACATGCACATCATACACACACACCACAAACACACACACCACACATACACCACACACACCACACACACACACCACACACACACCACAAACACACACACCACAAACACACACACCACACACACACCACAAACACACACACACCACACACACACCACAAACACACACACCACACATACACCACACACACACACACCACACACACACCACAAACACACACACCACAAACACACACACCACAAACACACACACCACAAACACACACACACCGCAAACACACACACACACACACACTTCATATCTAGGCAACTTAGGAATGATCCCAATACATTAATTATCCTTTCTCTATTGGATTGGATTTGAAACTGATCTGCTGGGACCACCACTTTACAGAAGGAAAGAAGCAAACCATGCGGCTGGGTAAAAGTATCGGAGCCCACCTTCACTCGGCTCTGGCTCCCAAGCCAAAGCCTCTTGTCTCCATTCTGTCTGCTGTTTCTACTACAGAAAGATTCCCTCTGAAGAAACAAGCAAGCAAAATAAAAAGTATACACACACATATATATGGCACATTATTCTTAAAACCTGTAACAACAATTGCATCCAGAAGACCAAAATTAATATGACATTATCTTTAATGATGTCCTCTCTCTCTCTCTCTCTCTCTCTCTCTCTCTCTCTCTCTCTCTCTCTCTCCACATTTTTCTCTCTTCAAATTTGGTTTCCAACAAGAAAAGTTGAAAGGAGTAACCATATTTACTCAGAATTTCTTGCTTTTAGTGTCGCCTTTGTGTGATTCAAATTAAGCTGTTTCCATCTAATTGGAAGCATTACACACACACACACACACACACACACACACACACAGACACACACTCACACAAAGGTAATTTGATATCCAAAGAAGGGATGCAAAAAGGCCAGAAAAAAGAAGGAACATATTACTTAACTTTATGATGATAATTACCTGGGTACAAAGGCACTTATAAGAACATTCTATGTTGGATATTATCCAGGAAAATTAAACCTATGTTGCTGCCTCAATACATCTGAATACTAGAAACTGGCAGGGAAAAAATCTAGTCTATGAATAATGGCCTCTACAGCCCCAGAAGACAGCAGCACATGAGGGTTTTTTGTATTGGAGCAGGCAAGCTCTTTTTTTTTTTTTTTTTTTTTTAAAGGGAAGAAAAAGTCTCCAGCCTTTTCCAAAATGGTGCTAATGCGCCCGCCACAGAAACTTAATTTTATAATTTACTGGCAGTCAAGATGGCAGGAAATAAAATAATTTGCTATATTCTGCACAACAAACCCTGCTTTTCCTTGGAAGGGGTAATTATCCCCATGGGGAAAAAAAAGAAGAAGAAAAAAATACGCCATCTCATATTAAGCTAAAGTCTCATCAAGAAGAGAAAAAGTGCCTCATTACGTGTAATTACCAGAGAATTAGAAACATCATTTAACTAAATGAGCGAATAATGCTCAGGATATTGAAGAAACTTGCCTGCACTTCTGCAAAGCACTCTAAGTCCCATTACAAAAATTGCCCCTCTTTAATGGAATAATTTTAGGCCTTGTCTGCCTTGCTTTAAAAATAAAGAGCCTCCGAGAGGCAGAAAGAGGCTGGGACTGCCATAAACAACTGTTGGAAGGAACTGAAGAAGGCGCTGTCTCTCCTGGAGACCAAGGCTCCCAAGGGCTCATAATCTACTGTAATCAGGAAAATTAACCCTGAGGGCTGGGGAAGAGGGGTGCCTCCTGTTTAATTGTACTTCTTCAAGACGGTGGCGTCCTTGGAGTGTGTATTAGGAATGGCAGATGAAAGCTTTTCAAATTCGGGGAGAGCTTCCCTGCTCCAATACAAAAGCAGTTACAGCCATTCGATGTTCTCTTGAAAAAAGGAAAATTATAACATACCTGCAGATTGCCGATTACTGGGGCTTAATGCAACGATGCTTTTTTCCAGCCATTCAAAAGCTTCCAAGCTTAGGTTAGGATCCCACTCCCCTTTCCTCTTTGCTTTTAAATTCTGTCAGGAGTTAGCATAAAAACAGTGGGTTTGCTTGGTTTGTTTGTGCATGTGTGCATACCCTCAACACAGCCCATGTCACTTGCAGCAGATGGTTCTCTCCTTCCATCAAGTGTGTGTCGGGATCAAGCTCAGATCATCAGGCTTGGGGACAGGTGCCTTTAGCCACCTCACCAAGCCTAAAAGCAGTGGATTTAATATCACTGCCCCAGCCTCCAGTAACACTAACCTTGGTCTTTACTCACCAGGGAACCAGGCCAGCCAAGACATCAATACTGATTCCATTTTTATCTGTCTGTCCACCTACCTATCTATTTATTTTGAGTATGAATATTTTGCCTGCATGTATGTCTGTACACTCTACACATGCTTGGTGACTATGGAGGTCAGAAGAGGGCATCAGATCCCCAGGGATTGGAGTTACAGGCAGTTGTGAGTTGCCATGTAGGTACTGGGAACTGAACTTGGGGTCTCTGGAAGGCCAAAAAGCATTCTTCACCACTAAACTAACTCTCCAACCACACTTATTTTACTTCTAGACCTTAGAGCAAGTAAAACTCAAAAATTAAGCAGTATTGGTCAGAAACCTGACAGATGGCCAAAGAAGGATCTACAGGCATCACTCTTGGGAAGAAACCAGAGGCTGAGGAGGAGCTGCAGCACTATTCCAAGCATCTAGTCCTGAGAGCCAATAAGAAGATGCTCACCTCCAGCCTCTCTCCAGGACCAGGCCTTGCATAGGTCTAGTACAGCTCAGGCAACTAAAGCGACCTTGGGCTGGTACCCACTGCAGCTGTCCATCTCAACAGGGAGGAAACTAGGTCAGGTCCAGGGCACACAGCTTCCTGCTCAGGCCCCTCATGGCCAAGACCGTATTTGGGTGCATAAGTCACAGTCACCATTAAATGCTCTGCTCCTCTGAGCTCTGCGGCCCAACTTCATTCCTTCCTAACCCAGTACCTGTGAATAGCAGTATGATTGGGCAAATGATATAATTTCACAGAGATAAATCTGAAATCGCATTTGGGTTTAGTGACTAGAAAAGTCATTTAACTCTAAGACGGAACTTAGAACTGTGAGAGCTTCCAGATATAGGAAGTAAAGAAAAAGAACCTCCTCCTGTGCTGCACAAATGGAACAAAGGAAAATCTCCATGGTGACGCCTGTTGCAAACGTCATCTCAGATGAGTCAGGTGAAATGATTTCCCCATCAAGATCATAAGGCTAGCGAGAGGGGTCCAGTATCAGAACACAGGCTCCTTCACTGCATGGTGCTGCCTTCTCTGGTGAGAATCAGTTTGGTGTACTACCAACAATGCCCTCCACCCACAGAACAGCATTCCCAGCCAGATTCAGGGTGATCTCACTAGACTCCCTTTCACGTACAAACTTGAAATGATCCACACAAAGTCATCCTGCCGCCGGCTGCCAAGACCAGCAACACTTTGTCCTGGCCTGGGGGGGTCACACTGACAGTGCAGAAATACACTCTAAGAGGCCCAGCTAGATGGTGGCTCATTGGGTAAAGGTGCTGGCTGCCAAATCTCGTGACCTGATTTCGACCTTCAGAACCCACCTGGTAAAAGGAGGGAATTGACTCCTAAAAGTTGCCATCTGATCTGCACAAGTGGGCTGTGGCATGTACACACACACACACACACACACACACACACACACACAAACAAGTAAATGTAGGTAACAGACTGAAAATATTTGAACCACTTTTGTCATTTTTCCAATTGTTTCCAACCAAGCCCATCTGTGCCATTATTAAGGCAAAATATTTTATTTTTTTAAAAACTTTTCATTGACTCTTTGTGAATTTTACATCATCCCTGGCCACAAAAGCAAATAAAGATAACAAAAATAATAAAAAATAAAAAGCAGCCAAGTCATCTCGTAGAAGCTGCAGTGTGTCACAGTGTGTCACACAGTATATGCTTTCATCTACACAGCTTTACTTCAGCGGAATGATGTCATTGATCTGGTTCTAGGCCTCTGGCTTCTGGCCTCTGTCACACTTTCAATACCAGATCCTTGCCAGGACTCCTCTTGGATATCCTGTTGTTGCTCTGTGTCATGGATCTGCAGGATCAGCCCCTTCACGTGTTCCAGCAGTTCATAGATGGGGTAAATGTTGGGGTGAACCAACTCAAAGCCCTAGATCTAGACTTGGGTGGTAGCTGAGCTGGTCAGCCCAGCAGCTCTCCCTCACCCACATCACCAGGGTGAGCTCTCAAGCATACAGGGGGATGGGGGTCTGCCCAGCCGTTGGACATCAACATATCTGCACAGCCTTTGGTAGTAATATGAGCCACGGAGATCGTTCACCAACGCTGCCCCATGCTCTGGCACAGCCATGGAATCAGACATGGCCCTCAGCAGCAGCACGGGCTAGGACTTCACCATAACATCAAGTGGCAGGGCAGGCTATTCACACCAGGTTATTCTTCTCCCTGTCCCCTACACCTCCAGTTCTGTCTTTTCTCAAAGTGCTCACCCCTTTCCACTTCTCTTTCTCTCCCATCTCTACCACATACTTGTATATCTTAGTGGCTCCTGATCTTGGGGGCCAGGAGGGAGCTGCAGGGATTTTTAAGCCTTTATGAGCAAACTGGATCTGCTAGGTAGGAAGAGGTGAAAGAGAACACGGAGAAAGCCAGCAACAGCAGCAAAGGACTAAGATGGAATGGAAAACTTCTACTCAAAAGAAGCCTGCAGATCCTGCAAATCAAAACTACAATAGCAACATGTATTTACAAATAGGCATGGAGGTACAGACATAATCCCAGCCCTAAGGAGGAAGAGGCAGAAGGAACAGCAAAAGTTCCAGGCCAACCTGGATAACATAGTGAGATTAAAACAAAACAAAACAAACAAACAAACAAACAAACAAAAAAACATATAAGCGCTGGGGAGATGGCTCAGCGGTTAAGAGCACTGGCTGCTCTTCCAAAGGCCCTGAGTTCAATTCCCAGCAACCACATGGTGGCTCACAGCCATCTGTAATGGGATTCCTTGCCCTTTTCTGGTGTGTCTGAAGACAGTGACAGTGCTCTCATAAATATATAATAAATAAAATATTTTTTAAAAAATAAAGCAAGAAAAAGAAACATACAAGGGCTGGAGAGTTAAGAACACTGGCTGCTCTCCCATAGGATCCAAGTTCGATTCCTAGTACACACCTGGCAGCTCACAACCATCTATAACTCCAGTTCCAGGGGGTCAGATGCCCTCTCTGACTTCTGTAGGCACCAGGCATGCATGTGGTGTGTGTATACACATCCAGGAAACACTTATGCACTTGAGGTATCTTTTGAAAATTCAAAACTAAACAACAAAGTAAAAAAGATGAGTTTTCTTTACATATTGAATTTTCAGTTCTAGCCACCAAAGATCGTGTTTGAAGTGTTCAGAGAGCTAAATGAACCAATCTGTGAAATGATGTAGTAGAAGTCTGTAAATAAAAAACAAGGGACAGGTAAGAAAAAAGTTGAGGGCTGGTAGAAAGTTCAACAAGTAAAGGTGCCAGCCACCAAGCCTGACAACCTACATTCAATCCCCAGGAAGCCCATAGAGCATAAGAATAAAACTGACAGCCACAAGCTGTTCTTAACTCTCCACACACACATACCACAACCCTGCCACATAGATAGATAGATAGATAAATAGATAGATAGATAGATAGATAGATAGATAGATAGATAGATAGATAGATGCAATTTTAATTAAACGGGCATGGTAGCTCATGACCTGAGAAAAAGAGAGGATGAACAAAGAAAAGGAAAGAAAAAATTGAAAATGTAGAAACAAAAAAAAAATAATAAATTCTGAACTAGACACAGATTTTATAAATGGCAAAAGAGTTCTAAGAAACCCCACCAGAACAGAGCATGGGGAGAAAACAAAACGAACGTGGAAAGATAACAGATGTGAAGCAAAAGCTTTCGGGCTCATCAGTTGTCAGTCAGGAGGCAGAGCATGTCTGGACAGGTGGGGAGCCAGCATTGAGGAACGTAACAGGAAAGGCTGGACAGGTGGAGATTTGTACTACCTCTGAGTACCAAGCAGGATCCAGAACTCAACATGTCAGGGAAGCCGGAACGGACACAGTTAGATGGGTTTAATGGCCTCCAGAGTGGGGGAGCTAAGGGTTTGTCTTTTTCTTTCTAAAAAAAACATTTTAGATGGGGTTTCATTATGCAACCAGAGCAGATCTGGAACTCACTATGTAGACCAGGCTAGTCTTAAAGTCACAGAAATCCTCTGCCTCCCAAGTGTTGGGATTTAAGGTGTGCACCATCACAGCCAACAAGAATACGACAGTTGACTTATATTTTGGCTAACCTGTGATCCGTTGAAACTGGTTGACTTTCAGTAACACAGATTGATTGTCTATAATGTTGAGTGGGCTTCATCCAGTCAGCTGAAGACCTAAAGAGGTCCCACCTTCAGATTCTACAGCTGGCTGACCTGGCTCATTAGCAGATGCTTTGGAAGCGAACCACAGTTCTTCCCTTAGTCTCTGCCTGACAAGAGAGTATCTTAAGAGAGGGAAGATTCATTCTGGCTTACAGTGTAAGAAGATATAGTTCATCATGGCAGACTGGCTGGGGTGGGAGTGAAGTGGGGTGCGGATGAATCTTAGTTACTATTCTATTGCTGTGAAGAGACACCATGACCCAAGGCAACTCTTATAAAAGAAAGCATTTAACTGGGGTCTTGCTTTCAGGTTCAGAGAATTTGTCCATAATCATCATGGCAGTCAGGGTGGTGCCAGGCAGGCAGGAATAGTTTTGAAGAAGTAGCTGAGAGCTATTTACATCCTGAACCACAGACAGCAGGCAGAGACAGAGATTGAGCTTGGTTTGGTCTTTTGAGACCTCAGACATCAAAGTCCACCCACCATGACTCATCTCCAACAAGGTCACACACCTCACAATCCTTTTCTAACAGTTTTGCTAACTGGGGACTAAGCATTCAGATATATGAGCTTATGAGAGCCATTTTCATTCAGACTACAGTGGGGAGAGTGACAAGTGGCAGCCAGAGTATGTGGCTAAGAGTCCAGTTCACACCCCATCACATCTCAGTGGAACGGGAAGCAAGGGACCAGATAGGAAAAAAGTCTGGGCCAGAAAACATCACGTTTTACATGGAACAACCCACTTCCTCTAACAAGGCTCCACTTCTTCCTGACATGGTGACCCCCCCCCCCAACCATAAAATTATTTCGTTGCTACTTCATAACTGAATTTTGCTACTGTTATGAATTGCAATGTAAATATCGGATATGCAGGATATGTGATATAAGACCCACAGGTGGAGAACAGCTGCCCTAAAGGTTCTGTAACATTTTAACCAGCACCACCATCCGAGGGGCAAGCATTCAAGCTCACTTCACATAGGTACATCAATCATGAGGGATAAAGGTTTGACAATAACTGTAAGTCTGTGCTTCCTAACAGGTGTAAGATGGCTGAGAACTGAGAACTATGACACCCAGCAATCAAACATGAAGTAGAAGCAAGGTAAGAAGTAAAATGCTCAGGTAAGACAGAGTTAAGGAAACACAGTCATTCACATGCCACTATTTACCAAGATATGTATAAAAGGATTAACGCCTAAGGGGGGTGGGCATGAAGTCCCATCCTTAGCTGAGGAGCTACAGACAACAGATGGAGAGGGAGAGCCAGTGTTCCTCGGGGGTGTAGTCCCTGGTATGTTAACCATGCTCCAGTGAATGGTCACACGTCTGAGAGTTTATAGGCAACACAAATTTGACCTGATGGAGGAAAGGGGTTGGGAGCTTAGGGAAAGGGATGGATCCTGAAGGAGGTAAGTGACTGAATATACTCAAAACACACTGAGTTACATTCTCAAAGAACTAATAAAGATTACCAGATTGTATTTGCATTTTTTGTTTGTTTTGACAGGCTCTCACTGTGTATTACTGACTGGTCTGGGCCTCTTTGAATAGGTAGACTAGGTTGGCTTGAACTCACAGACATCTGCCTATCTCTGCCTAGTTGTACTTGCTTTGCTTTGTTTGTTTTGTTTTGTTTTGTTTTGCTTTGTTTTGTTTTGTTTTGAGACAGGGTCCCTTTACATAGCCTTGACTTTCCTGGAACTCACTCACTATGTAGACAGACCTGGCTGGCCTTGAGCTCACAGAGATCTGCCTGCATCTGCCTCCTGAGTGCTGGGATTAAAAACCTGTGCAGCCACACCCAGCCTTGTATTTGAAATGTTTAAAAAGTCTAGTTTAAAATAGACATACCTAAAACTCACAAAGCTGAAAAATAGGCTATAAACATATCCTATGAAAATGGCAACAAAAATTAAACCAATTCAGAATATGACATTGACATTAGGGTTTGGAGAGATGGCCCAGTGGTTAAGAGCACTGTCTGCTCTTCCAGAGGTCCTGAGTTCAATTCCCAGTAACCACACAGTGGCTCACAGCCATCTATGTTGAGATCTGATGTCCTCTTCTGACATGCAGGCATACACACAGATAGGGGACATATACATTAAATAAATAAGTAAATAAATCTTTTTTTTAAAGCACCAGAATATGACACTGGATAAGATCTAAAGCAAAAGGTATTAGTAAAGATGAAAGCCATACTCTGTAAAAATTAAGGGGAAAATCTTTCAGAAGACAAAATGCATGAACACACAGAAGCAAAACAAATTACATAAAGTAAAAACAGAATTACAAGCAGAAACTGATGAATCAATCAGGAAATCTGCCCAGCGTGGTGGCATACACCTTTAATCTCAGCATTCGGGAGGCAATGACAAGAGAATCTCTGAGTCCCTGGAGAGCCTGGCCTATAGAGTGAGTTTCAGGACAGCCAGGACTACCCAGAGAAAGCATCTGGGGTGGGGGGAGGAAAGAAAAATCAGAAAAGCAATGATACAGTTCAAATTTTAATAAGGACCTACTTGAACAACAAAACTAACAAGCTAATAAGTAAAATTGAACAATATATATAGAACAATATATACATTGAACAATATATATATTGAACAATATATATTGAACTATATATATACATATATATGTGTGTATATATGTATATATATACATATGTATATATATTCTTTTGATGCATGTTCCTGATGAACGCCAAAGGCACCAGATGTGCTAAGTTCCTGAGATATAAATATCCCAGCCACTAAACCTAAACACCTGAGGGATGGGGGAAGAGAAGCAAATGGAAGGAAACTGAGCTGTAGTTCTGAAACGGCAGTGGGTCTGAAAGGTCACTCTCTTAGGAGAAGACACCTCATTAAGTCCCAGAGAGTACAACCTGCAGAGGCTTTAGCACTTCCAACCAAAGCTTCCTGCTTCCCTTCAGCCCCCCCCCCGCCCCCCATTCCATGCTCTGTTCCCCTTCTAGCTAACTCTAACCTGGAGCCATACAGGATACTGAACCAGGTTAACTCAGCAGTCCAGCAGGCTCCTTTAATTAAATATAGAATACTTAAAGGTGATTATTCACATCTTTGGGGAGACTGCACATTTTAATCATAATTACATGATAAATATTTCATGGTATATATCTTTGTCATATAATTAGGAATAAAAAATGTAATTTCAAAAAGATGCTAAATAATTCAGGCTGCCAAGGATGTAAAGCCATGGCTGAAATATGGTCAGAAGGTGACTCAGGAGCCTCACACAGCCGTCCACACAACAACCCTTCCATCTTTTTATGAAGCTTTTATCAGGGTAAGTTTTGCTCAAAGAACAAGCTAACAGCATTATTTCAACATCTTCCTACCTTTGAAATCGCCAGGCTTAGAAAATGTATATAACATCCAAACATCCATCTTATTAAGGTGTTTAAAAAAAACGACGATGACAAAAACCTTACATTCATCTAAACCTGAGTGGGGCCTATTAGTGGGCTAGCATCCCATGAGCCTGGCTTCTTCCCTTCACAACATTTTAGGAGTTTAATGTACTGTAAGCTTTTTTAAAATAATTTTTATTTTTTTAATAACTTCCATATATTAACTTAAATATTATAATGACTTCATGTATATTTTTATTCTTTTTTAAAATATTTATTTATTTTATGTATGTGAGTATATTGTTGCTCTTTGCAGACACAAGTTTTTAAATGGGCTGTCGCTGTGCTATCACAAGGTGTCCCAGTTGCCTATGACACACACATGGCAGACCAAATGCAACCCAGATTTGTGGGTGTACAAATCAGCCTTTTTACCCATGGACACCCACCAACTACCACTTGGAGCATATAGTACAGTAGTGTCTCAAGCCTCCATTTCAAAAACTACCAGCCAACTTTTGCAGATTCTTGTATTGTCTGTTGATGGAAAGCATAGAGGAACAGAGGGGGAAAGATGAGCTGCGTGCCCAAATCACCCTGGCCAGTAGCCTAGAGAAGATCCTGAACAACTGTCATCACAGTCCATGTGGAAGACCCCTGATATTCTATTCCAGCAAGTAATTGTCAATGTTGGACTATGGTCATGGCTCCATGTCCTCCTCCTTATCTCCTTCTTCTTCTTCTTCTTCTTCTTCTTCTTCTTCCTCTTCTTCTTCTTCTTCTTCTTCTTCTTATTCTTCTTCTTCTTCTTCTTCTTTCTCTCTCTCTCTCTCTCTCTCTCTCTCTCTCTCTCTCTCTCTCTCTCGAGACAAGGTTTCTCTGTTTCTCTGTGTAGCCCTGGCTGTCCTGGAACTCACTCTGTGACCAGGCTGGCCTCAAACTCAGAAATCCGCCTGCCTCTGCCTCCCAAGTGCTGGGATTAAAGGCGTGGGCCACCACCGCCCAGCTTCCTCCTTCTCTTCCTCCTCTTTTAGTTTGTTTTGTTTGAGACAGGGTCTCACTGTATAGCTCTGGCTGTCCTAGAATTTACTATCCATGGGCTCCAAGCTTTCTATGAGGCCCTCATCATTCAGTAAGAGATGAAACCTTCTGGAGTTTCATAGAATCCAGTTCTTTGAATGTCCTAGAAGTTAGGATAGCCCTGGGTCAGCAGGTTCAACAGGCTCCTCAATTGGGGCTAACTCAAAACTGATTTCAGTTTTCTATTTCTGGATAGCTAACAAAAATAAGATTATTCCCCATCTCTCAAAAACGTGGCTGCCTAAAGAGATCTGAACAATGCTAATGTGAATGGGGGAAGCCAACGAAGCCTCAGCCCTACACCAAGAACTACAGGCAACTAAGGAATAGTTCAAGAGCCAGAGAATAGTCTTCCCCAGGGAAGAGCACACCAGCTGGTTATCCAGTACCAAATGGTCGTGCCTGAAAACAATCATATATACAAGTAACACCATATGGACTGAGCAGGCTGTATGCATATCTTTAGAAATACACATATAGATGACAATTAAAGAAAAATAAGCCATGACCATGAAAGAAAACAGAGGATGGAATCACACAAAGGGTTGCAGGAATGAAAGGGAAGAAATGGTGAAATTATATGATAATCTCAACAAACAAACAAATAGTGAGCAGATTGCCAAGACACCAGATAGAAACTCTGTGAGAGCAATGCTCCTCCAGACTATAGTTACTGGGAGGTCAAAGACCAACCAGTGAGTATCAGCGAAGGACATGTTGAGAAGCTAGATGCTGGTATGCCTGTCCTCTATTTCCAGAATTACCTTTATGCTGGGGTCACATGGAACAACTAGGAAGACAGCTGTTTCCACGCTCGGTGAAGCTGTACATTGCCACGGTTCCAAACTAGGCTATTCCTCCAAGCGGAAATCATCAGGAACTGCGTGCCATGGTAAGAACCGAAGGTTTTTGTCAGGCAACTCCGAGAATGTTGGGTCTTAGCAGAGGAGATACTCTAATGTAACACTGAAGACAAATTGGGCTCTTTAAGAATACATGGCTGGTGCTAAGAAAATCTTCAGGAGCCAAGTTTTTGAGAATTATAAAGCGATGTTATAACAAGGTCAAGAGTCTAAGGTACAGGGTTTTAAATGACTGCAATAGCCTGTAACAGTCCTATAAACGGGATGGAGGTGCTTCATTACAACACTGGCCAGGCAAACCAATAGGTGTGATTTGTACCGCTTTTTCGGTCTGGTGTTAACTTCACAGAACTGGTGAGAGGCGAACAAATATTTCTTGAGAAATTAGTTAATGAAATAAACCACAGGAGGACCCGTCGTTCACTTAAGTCTGACAAATGGTACACGAAAGGTCAATAAAGCAGCTCCTTTTCCTTTTATCAAGACAGGTAATTCAGGAAGCCGTACTGTTAGCCAGGGGTATAGTCAAGAAAAACAAAGCAACAAAATGCAATCAATTGCTTTTCATTCAAATTAAGTTTTGAAGACCAAATCTCAAATTATATTAAATGAACGGACCAACCTGTGTCATGATTTCCCAAATATACACCTCTTTAAATTAGTCTGTTTTTCACCTTCCGATTTTTCTTTCCCTCATCAGCGCACAAAACTAAAGAGCCAGTGCCCGACAACAACCCCAGGCCAAGTTCTGTGGGCATCCTTGGAAAATGAAAGCACTGTTCCAGCGAGTCACTGATCAAGGGGAAAGTGCCTTTGTACTCAATGCCCCAATTGGTATTTGTGGCCACTGGGAGCAGCAGCTTTCATGTCTCTTAGCGCTAGTTCCAAAGCAATGTAGCCAGGTGCCATTCTGAGAGGAAACCTCTCTAACTACCCCAAATAGCTTAAGTCAGTACTTCCCCAAGTCAAAGATGGGGTGTCCTGAGGCACTTCAGAGGCTAAGGTGGGGAGTCAAAAGAGAGCACCATCAAACAAGAGTTGTGTTCTCTTTCCTGATGACAGCACACATGTGCCATTTTAAAACAACACCAATTACACATTAAGTATTAGCACATGCGCATACTTTCCTGGGGAGCACGAACCTTGGTTGGGGTAAGAGGTTTTCACTCATGAAAGAACCAACAAGTCAGACAGCTGCCATTCCTTTTAATGAGACTGGTTTCCTGAGAAAGGGCACTCGGCCATCACAAAACTTTGCTGCAGCTCCTCCGTTTACCACATCGTATTAACAAAACCTGACACTGAATGGAGATGAGCTCATTCTGGAAAAAACCTATAGCATATATGCAAACCGGAAGTTCAAAGTACGGATCTGCAAGCAGTGACACAAGTGTAAGAGGGTAAGGTCCTTGAGAAAAGAAGTGAATGGATACAGATGAGCAAAAGATACAATGAAGCTTCCTGTGGACAGCCTCTTCAGACAACACTTTCAAAGCCAGATGATGGTTTACGAATGTGATCTGGGACTTTAATTGCTACTTTGTTCATGGGTTTTTTAATAATTTACTTATTCTTACTTTTATGTACATTAGTGTTTGCCTGCCTGTCTGTCTATATAAGAATGTCAGATCTGCTGGAGCTGGAGTCACAGTTCCTTGTGAGCTGCCATAAGGGTCCTGGGAATTGAACTCAGGACCTCTGGAAGAACAGTCGGTGCTCTTAATTGCTGAGCCATCTCTCCAGTCCCAGTTCATGTTTTTAAAATACACAGGTATCCTTAATAACTAGGGATCCAATAATTACTTGAGAACTACTTCAAGTTATATAAAATAATTAAAATAAGTTCAGTTTACCAATTAAATCTGATTTTTCCCCCATGCTGGAGATGAAACCCAAACCCTCCACACACACAGTAGGTGAGCACCTATCACTGAGTCACACTCGCAGCCTGGGTTGAACTTTTACCCAGATAAAGGGGATTTGCAGACTGTGGCTGGCATATTCTGATAAACAATCTGCAAGCTCAGTGTTTCCTTCACAATACAGATGGAAAGACTACCACTGAATAATTACTTTAGCTAGTGATGCAAGGAATTAGATGCTAAAGCCAGAGTCAAAGCTCTAATCTGTTCCGGGGGAAACAGATTTGACTCTGGAGCTGTGAAGTCCATACCAAACACTTGGCCATCAACTCTACAATACTGACTGAACTAACGAAGCCAAAGGTCATAACCAATGCACCTTAGGGTCAGCATTCCAGAGCTGTATGTGAAGTTACACTGAAGTAACTTCACTCAGCAATGTAAAGGGCAAAGAGAGAGGGGGCTCTGAGTAAAGATGGCTGGACCAAGCTGGACAACCAGAGTTCAATCCCCAAAATTCATATGGTAGAAGAACTAACCTCCACAGTTGTCCTCCAGCATCCGTGGGCCAGGGAACCCACTCAAACCCAAGTAAATGTGGTCTCTAAAAAGTTCCTGAGACCTCTAATTTCCCAAGTGTAGTTCTTCGCATTTTCTTTTCCTTTTGGGGTTTTTAATTTTTTGTTTAGATGTTTTGTCTGTACCAAAGGAGGAGAAGCAGGAAACACTTCATATTTTGAGAAAAGAAACTTTGTGGTGAGCTGCAACAGGGAGAGAGGGCATCACAGAAGAGGGGACCCTTGCATCAGACCTTGCAAATGTGAACCTGAAAGAACGATCCAGAAAGAACAGAGGGAGACTTGGAGATTATAGTACAAGCAGCCCAGCTCCTTGCCAACAGTGAGAGGTGACTGGCTCAGGTACAAACAGAAGCCAAGTGGATTCCTACGTCAAAGCAATTCGGGGATACTAAGCTGAAAAATGTACGAAAAAAATCTGTGCATATTTAATGACACTTCTATAGAAGTAGGTTTCCATATGACTTTTTCAGAAGGCTTTTAAGTAGGGCATGGTGGCTATACCTTTAGTCCCAGCCCTCAGGCAGTCCAGCCTGTCCTTAAATCAGAGCCTTATTTCCCAGAAGACAGGGGATGAGCAGAAAACACCTTTCCATTTTTGTAGTGGGGCTCATCTCATTTATCTCATCTGTAACTAGGAGTCCAAGTGAAGGGCAGGCCCTCCCAGCCCTCCCGACAGCTGAAGACTCTAGAAGCATCCCTTCCATGAACAGGAAACACTATGTGACTCAAAGGGACATTACAAGTGTCACTTTTTGGTTTTAATTTTGCAAGGCATTAAGCAGTTTCTGAAAATTACAAGTGACAGTGTATTTACTGCTAAATAACATCAAGACGACATAACCAGAAATTTAGAAGACACACACATGCACACACCCAGATTCCCCACATACAGAAAGGGCAAGTTTGGCCTGTCATGCTAGCATGCTGATTTGGCCTCTGCTAAAAACAAGTCATCACTGCAGGAGACAAGGGATTTGGGAGGTCTGGGTGTGTTACATTCAGCCTAAGGATGCTAAGAGTAGAAGCAGTCGGCAGAAAGTAATGAAACATAATATGGGCAAGGCAAGCCATTCAAATGTCACCGTTGGATTGGAAAGATGGTTCAGAGGTTAAGATCACTAGCTGCTCTTCCAGAGGACCCAGAGTTCAATTCCCAGCACTTATATGGGCCCCTAACTCCAGTTTCAGGGGATTTGATGTGTCCTGCACATTGTTGGTGCACAGACATATTCATAGACAAAACACACACATAAAACAATGTCTTATCCAGCAGAACATTAAACAGGGGTCCTGGGAGATGACCTGAAGGAGGGGGGTGGGGGAAGGGTAGCAGGCAAAGATGCAAAGAACGGCGACCTGTCTATAGGCTGATCAGATCGTAATTTTTACTTTTTCACACACAGGTTAGATACACAAAAAGGCAGGATGTGGGGAAGGGGATGACACAGGAGCGTAGGTGTTCAGGGGGAGTACAGATATCTTCCAGAACAGTGTGTCAGCTGGGTGAAGGTTCAGGGGACAGGCCACTGACTCCGCCTATGATTCACTTGTCCTAATCTAAGTTGGTACTGTCTACCCAAGGTCACCTATCTACAAGGTCTATGACTAGAGCCTGACAACTATCTGTTTGTTTACAATAGCTTCTAGCCATCTGTTTCAGTGTCTTTTCCACAGAGACCAAGACTTTGTGCTAGCAGGCATGCATGTTAGGCCTACCACTGTCTTCAGGCCTATGGCTGATTCCAGGCCTTTAGTGTATAGACAGAGATGCCCCTGACAAAATAAAAGAAAATCTCAAAAGGAAAAAAAAAAAAAAAGAGGATGCCAAGGTAACCACACCAGGAAAACTGGCAGCAAAGGTAGCTTTAATAAACAGGCAAATTGAGAGGGTAAGCTGGACAAGCAGTGTGGGGTGGGGGCACGTGCAAATGGAACCATCAGAAGAAGCTCTCTTATACCACTTCAAACACAAGTCTGTAACACGGCTTTAATTTGGTCATCTCTAACAATGATCCGTCGTTCTCTTTGTAATGTTTGAAATTTATGCTTCACTGTCAATCAAGTGGTTATGACTTTAAAAAGCATATGATCACACCACAGGACCAATGCCACCAGCAGCTCCTGGCTATTACACCATTTATCATCCCAAGGACTTCACTCTGATGTAGCAGTTGATGGCTAAGTCCAGAAGGGCCTGCCACTTGGTTCTCTCTGCAGAGGATGGTATTGTCAGCACAGGGATGTATGAGCTCTACAGCACAGGCATGGCAGCACTGGCACTGCTAGCAGCCATGCAGACGCTGCCAGTCTATGCCCATCCTGAGAGAAGCTGTAGCACTGGCTCCCGGACCTCACTGATCCTCCAAAGAAACATGAGCAAAAATGGCTGAAAGAAGTCAAGTGGATTACTTTACCCAGGGCCGATTCCCAGTGTACAAGAGCAGATATAATAAACAAGGCCGAGGACTTTTAGTCGTACATCACCTTTAATGTCCCCTGACAAAGAATACTTTGCCTAAGAGAAGCCTAATTGCCAAAATGTCTAAAAACACCCAACTTTTAAAAGTTCCAAATCTCTGATTTATTAGACAGCAGAAAAATATAACAGTTTTAGATGGCAAACACAACAACAATGGCTTAGGACAGGAGAATCCATCAGACTACTGTACAAGGACACAAAGCCTCCCCACCCCAAACAATCACAGGACACAGAGACATTTAAAAATCCATACACTAGATAGACCAAGTGTCCAATGGCTACAAGCAGGCCGTCAAGGGAAACGCATTTGTAGGAAGCAGACAAAGCTTTTCCAGAGAAACCACTTTCACCAGACGATCACGTGGACCTGCAATGAAGAAAACACAGTTCAAAGATGCACTTAGACATTCACACTCATTTCCCACTGAAAATCTTACAAAATAAAAAAAAGACTTTTCTCTGTAACAAAACAATGTTTTTAAATACACTGTGGGTAAAATAAACTTCCAAGTCCTTTTCAGAGATGGACATTTACAAATAATACACATTAAAAGTAACAAGTCTGACAACAAAACACTGGAACTACTTGAAACAGGCCAAGCTAAGTTCGTGTTCTGCTACAAGACATTACATCAAAATGAATCTCATGCTCGCTCTAATGTTTTCTTCTTAACCTTTAATCACCAGCGGCTGGGCAACTGCAATGGGCATGAGAACTATATAAATGTCAGGGAAATATGTAAACCTCATTAATGTTTCCAAAAATTCATTTAGAGATAGAAACAGGTCCAGATAGATGCCTGTCTAAATGTACTGCAATTACGTTACAATGACTTTCCCAAATGCACAGATACGCTCTGTCTTTTCTCAGCTCATTACTGACTCAAACAATTTGCCCTTCTGGGATCAATTGTTTGCTAATAAATAATTGTTTACAGTCACAAAATGATGTTAGGAGGTTTTCTTATTAGTTTTCCTTCTGCACCCTAATAAGATTGAAAACTAGCTGATTCCCGCGAGTCTAACCTTAACCTCGCTTTGTTTAGCAGCCCAGGAAATGATGAACCATCTGCTTCAGAAAATAATGGACGGCAAAGAGGAAATATTGTTTAATTGTAGATTAACCTCCTCATGAGGCAGTCTGAAGCAGCTTTCGAATTACCAACTATCACCAGCAAAGAAAGCAACGGCTCCAGACCCTCTTCCTCCAGCGTGTAAGGACAGAAATAACACAAAGAGATTTATATAACTCCTGTTTACAAACACTTATTTCTACAGCAGAAACAAAGACCAAGGTCAGAACTGACTCTCCAAAGTACAGCCACTACCCTCAAGTCTTATTTGCCCAAATACCTTTAATGTAGCAAACCATCAAACCAGCTTGTGCACTTAAGTTTTCATTTAAAAAAAAAATTAAAATAAAAACCTCTCTTCCATTATTTTTAGGTTCTTTAAAAAAAAAAAATTAGTATTTCCCTGTTTTTTTGTTAATAGTTATGAATCCACCACTGGAAAGTATCAATTGCTTTATTGTCCTCAACATGAAATCTTGTCAAGAACAAGGTGACCTACAAGTTAAAAAAAAAAAAAAAAAAAAAAAAAAATGGCCAGCCAGGACAAGAAATACCAAACACAAGCGCAGCCCTTTCCAACAGGCTCCACATTCTAAAACTGCAAACAGTGAAAGCACAGACATTTCCCCTTGTTAAATGCTCTGCTCCTACAGAGGCCCAACAAATGGATCAAGGGGACTTCAGAAAACTACAGAAGTCCATATGCCTTTGTTTATCCCACAAATATTCACCCAGGATTTCCTTGTAGGACCTGAGACCAGAGTAAGGAACAGACAAGACACGTGGGGTAGGTGCTCATGGTGTAATCTGTGCCTAAGCCTCTGCATTCTTAGCCCAGGAAAGGTCACAAGTAAAAAGGCTTTGTCCTGCTGCTGCCAAAACAAGGAGATGGGTCCTTGCAGACAACAGTGAGAACCCACAGCTTACACCTACACCTCTTGAACGTGTCAAAAGAAAGGAAATTTGCTATGCTATGCAAGGCCGTATTACTCTGGGTTTCCAGTGAGACCCAAAGGCCACTCACTTTTGCAAATATTACAGAAACAACCGCTGGAGAGGGAAGATTTTTTTTTTTTTTTTGGCAGTTCAAATTCTTAAATATCTTAAATATAATTTACTAAAATAAATTATTCCTGAATTCCTCAACTTAATTTTGAAGCAATGAGGTAGTAGTAACTCCACAGATTCAAATAATAGAGCCTATTCAAGAAGAATGAGAGCTTGACATTCTTCTCTACAAAACAACGAGGCACAATTTTATCCATCAGACGTCTATCAACCTACGGATATTGAAAGCTTGGGAGAACAAGATAAAATCAACTCCAACCCTACAGTCAGCTGTAATATCGAGCAGGCATCAACAATGCTATTCATGAATTTAGAAAAATTAATAAGTCCTGGGTTGAATGCTAGAAAAGGCTTCAATCCAGGTGAAGCATACTCACTTGGGCTTTGTTTCTGCATCTGTCACTTGGCGAATGAAGATACCATCTTCAGGATGCTCGGTGTCATCCATTTCATACATATATGACGATGCTATTGCAAGCGTGGTTCCGTCATTACTGAAGGCAAGGGATGCGATGCTGGTGGGGTATCGATGGAACTGGCACAGGCGCTTTTTGTTAAATGGGTCCCAAATATTTACAAATCCATCAGAACCACCTGCAAGTGATATAAATAGTTAAAATGGCTCTTTGTATCTGAGTCTTCATTCTGTCAAAGCAAACAATCTCCCAGGACTCAGCCTGGGCATACACAGCACACAATCCTAAAGCTGGGCTCGGTCGGGCCTGTGTGTTCCACCTCACCTGTGGCAAACGTGTTGTGGATATTGTGAAAGGAGATGGCGTTGACTGGGTAAATCTGCTCAATGTTGTTCTCCTTTAGCCGGTGACACTTGAAGGCGTACTTCTTCTTCTGAACCTCAGGGCTCGGGTCCAAGTATTCCACAGCCACCCGGCCTTCGATGGAGCTGAGCACATAACCCTGCCAAGACAGCAGAGGCCCAGAGTGGCGAAGCCTGCCTTCCAGAGAGCACATGAAGTCCCCAATTCAACCCAGAAAGACTATTTCAGAAAGGAAAGTTCAGCCAGGTTTAAAAGGCCTGGAGCTGCACTGACAGACAGGCCGCCTCTATAAATAGCTAAGAGCATCAGCAGCTCAGGGCACCCTACCTGCTTTGTAAGAAATGGTGCTGCCCTCGCTCACTTGCTTTCTCCACACTATCAGTACCTAACACACTGCAACCAAAAATGACTTGTTTTGTCAAATCTAAACAAAAAAATTTTAAATTTTAGTATTCTCTGTCTCCAGACCTGAAAGGGACTCCAATCTGTTCCCTCAGTTAAAAACCTCCTCTCTGTCTTTTACTCTGGACAGAGTACCTTCACCTCACTGGGAGGGAGGACAGTAACCTAGTTCCAGCCCAGCTGGCCAACCTCTTGCTTTTGCTACCATGAGTCAGGCTTGCCTACACCAGACTGTGGGGAACCGTCAAGAATGCTTCTCAGTTTCAATCTACTTCTCACCTTGTCTTCAAATAACAACAGGTTTTTAAAACAATAACAACGAATATGAAATTTATGCTTTTTACATCTTTCCATTTTGCTCAAGATGTTTAAAAAGTTATTCCCAAAATCTGCTTATAGAAAATGAATTTAATAAAACCCACTTTTAATTTTATTATTTATGTGCATGCATGCGTGTGCGTGCCCACGTGTGTGCAGGCACTTGTGTGTGGAGGTCAGAATACAGCTTGCAGAAGCCAGTTCTCTCCTTCCACCATATGGGTCCCAGGGATAGAACTCAGGGCATTAGGCTTGGCAGCAAGCATTTCTGCCCACAGAGCTGTCTCCATTTTTTTTTTTTAATAAAAATCCAATTTTAAGCATATATTATAAAAGCAAAGATAAACCTATAGAAAAAGGTAAATATAAAGAAAACGTTTTTTGTTGTAACACAAGCATATTTTAATCACATTTAATTCTGCAAGTTTCATTGACCACAGCTCCTGGTCTTCAAGGATCACCACCCGCTCACGGTGAGACAGAGGACAGAGCGAAATGACTTCCTGCTTCATATTCCACAGCAGCTAAAGGACAGCCCTCATTCCAGATGCAGCCACGGCTTTACGTGAACGTTTCCTCTTTCAAAAATTCCTTACAGCAGCCTATCTCACAGCCAGCTGCCCTGGCAATTCCTTGTAGCAGTCTACCTCACAGCCAACTAACTGCCCTGGCAATCCTTAGGACAATGTCTCACTAAATTTACAGCTTACGATGATCTTGAACTCACAACCTCCCTGCTTCAGACTCCTAATGACGTACAGGAGCCTGCACAGGGCTAACCTCTCCTCAGAGTGTTCAGGACTGACTGCCAATGGAAGCAAGCTTACTCATCATCTCAGTGATGCTGGAAGGACACTCACTACATCATCTAAGACACGGCCTGATCTAAGTATTGCTATTTTTAAAAAGATTAAACAAAGAAAATGAAAAAAAAAAATCAAAGCTTTATTGTTACATGAGAGTAATAACTGCAAATATTACAAAAAGCAAATTCTATAAACCTCAATTTCCAAATTTAAGCTCTGATAGGAAATTGAAATATGTCTGAACTCTTTGAAACTGAGTATTATTAAATATTCCATACCAAAATCAGCAGTAAGACCTATCGAAAGCACTTGACCTATGGAACATCAACATCTTCCCTAAAATGTGGGATTAACTTATTCCCACAATTTATACAGTTGTCTGTAAAAGAGTACAGAAAGCACGTACAGTTTTAAAGTTTTAAAAGATTACAGAAAGCAAATACAATTGTCTTCAAAAGATCATAGAAAGCAGACCTAAAAGCAAATTTGAAGTCACCACTACTTTGAAATTCCAGGCAAGTGGGGGTGAAGAGGGGTGAGGAGGAGGGGTGGGTGAGGAAAGGGATGAGGAGGAGGTGAGGAGGGGGTGAGGAGGAGTGGGCACCTGCTTGTTGGGGAAGGCTCGGATGCAGCGAGTCTGGTACTTCAGGCTGGACTCCCTGCGCTGCTGCACGTAGCCCATGTTCCTCAAGTCCCACACCAGCACTCGGCGGCCTGCGGTGCCCACAATCAGCCTGTCCCCAGACACTGACAGGGTGTACACCTTTTAGGAAACATCAAAACTTGATCATCATCTACTTTCTGAAAGTGACATTTTGCTCCTAAAGACCATCTAATCCTAAAACCATAAAAAGGCTAGCTGAATGTGTTCCCAGATCAGGTGTCAACTTCAGACATTTAGTGAGGTGACTCAGATAAAGTAGCACCCCCAGAACTTCTTCACTAAGTATAAAGTATAACCCAATTAAGCTTGTAGACACTTCTAAACGATAAAATGCTTTCAGTTAGAACATTTCCCCCAAAAATGTCTTGCTTCTTAATTTAAAAGTTATTAAATCCACTTGAAATAGGACAATCAGGTCAAAACACCTTTCAGAGAGCTTCTGGTTTTTTGTAAAGGAATCATTTTCAACTTTTTTTCTATGACCAGGCCAGCTTTTCAAAAATTTCATTTGGCAACTCTAAAACTCTTAGCATTTCCTGGCTGTTTCCTTGAGGGAAAGGCCTTCCTGGGAAGAGCAAAGAGAGCATCACCAACAGGCTGTCTCATGGCTTTGAAAGCCACAAATTCAAAATGAAAGGTAAGGAGAGCTGTCTTGCATGTAGCAAAGCTACCCTTAGGCTCTGACGTCAGGTTCCATGTTCCAAAAGGAAGCTCACTTTTAGAAAATGGAAAAAAAAAAAAAAAAAACCAACAACAACAACAACAACTAAAAAGCATTTTGATAGAGGGGCATCTATTTCCCCCAGTCATAATGTCTTTTCTGCAATATTTAAGTTTTCACAAAAAAAAAAAAAAAAATTCCTTTATAAGAAATCATAAATTTCCTGCAAGCAGAACATCTGTGGGCTTATTTGCAAATAAGATGCTACAGACACCAGAGGGAGCAAATGCATGAAAAAGCAGCAGAAAGTGTCCTCCTAATGAGTCATTTCTTTAAAAATCTAGACTTGAGGTCCACAACTGAGGTGACTGTTGGTTTTCAGCTCAGCAGGATTACTATGTAGAGTACCCAAGACACGGTGAAGCTTCACTTTAACCCTCAATAACTAAGCCATGCAGCTGACACTCAGCCACATATTAGCTTCAGACTGGCCGCCAAAGAAGCAGGCTACGTCACAATGTGAAAACGGTAGCCACTACGTTCTGACTTTAAAGTTCAACTAAAGCAACTGAGGGAAAATATTTTTAAAAACTGAAGTAGTAAATGATTGCATATGTATATATGAATACTGTAATGTTTATTCAGAAGGCCAATGTCTCCCACAAAAGGAAAACAGAAAATTAATTTAAGATATATGAAGTACTAAACTTAAAAAATAAACCAGAAAAAGGTCAATTTATAGTGGCACAACTGTATCCAGAATTTTACCTTAAATCTTTACTACACAGGTGACACACAAGCTTCTAAAACTGCTTTCTATCCACACTGATCATAAATCAAGGAAAACTACTGTCATCCTACTGACTGGGTATATACATTTATCAAAGAAAGTATTAAAAAAAAAGTGACATAATGAACTTCGCTGAACCAGTAAGCAGCTTGCTTCAGTGTGGCTGTCCATTATATGATATTCTGTCAGCAATTTATCACAGTTCTTAACATGCTACATACAACCATAAATCAAAACTAGAAACAATGCAATTATTTTATTCTGAACAAAGGTCTTGCCAGGAGTAGAGTCGACTATGACGGGACAAAAAATAATGGCTCTTTGGATTCACTTCTGTATGTAATGACAGCCAACGGGGCCAAACAGTGTATGGACACTAGGGAATGGACTCAAGTGAAGAATACTTGAAACAGCTATAACAATCCATCTTTTAAATTAACTACTACCTGATAAAAGTCTGGTGAGGATACAGCCTAAGTATGTTTATGGAACAGATTGAGAAGTTCGAATACACCAAAGTTAGTTTTAAAAAGCTCCACCCTCAAGAGGCAGATTCTGTTTTCTCCAGGGACAAGACCCCTGGGAGGTTATCCAATCTAAGTGGTCAGCCATAAACACATGTATAAACAACCAACGACAAATGGAGTCAGGAGCTTGTGCGTGTTCCCATGTGTGCGTGTGTATAAAACAATCATAATTATGGGAGAGGCCAGGAACCTGAGAGTGAGCAGAGGAAGTCGGAAGGGGAAGACAAAAGCGTGGAAAAGACGTAAATACAGTGTACTCTTGCATGAAATTCTCAAAAAAAAATCACAGGAATCATAGATGTAAATGGTTTTATAATTTAAAGGTAGAGATTGCCAAAACTGGACTGAAAAAAACTTAAAAGACCCAACTATGGTGCTGTCTGTGGGAGATGTAATTTAGATTCAAAGGTGTCTAAAAGCTCCATTTACTACAAGCCTTCAAACTACATCCGTCAGCATTTAAATACAGACACAGCAGTAAAAGCCAGAGAACACGGCACTCTCTCTAAGGCACTCTCTCTAAAGTCGAAATGATTCCCTTTTCATTCTCAACTGTCAATCCAAATGGAACCTCAAGTCACAGCTGGAAATGAGTCATGCTTCACCCCATCTTCTGGTTTGGGGTGTCAAACTACACTTAAGACAACCAGTCTCTGTAAATGGCTTTGAGTTACCTCTCAGACCTCAGACCCCGAGCATTAACAATACACGGACTAAGAATCGCAAGCTCCTGCTCTCCAGCCCAAGTTTAATAGCTGACAGGAAAAGATGACCAAAATTTAAAAGTTAATTCCCTTCACAGTGAAGAATTTCTATATAGCTAAGTTTCTAAAACAGATTGCCAATTCTTAACCTATTCAACAGCATACTCACCAACCACCAAACCCCTGGTGCATATAAAAACCCTACCTTTTCCGGCTGGGAGAAGGTGCCAGCATTACAAGGAGTTCTGGGATCCCACAGTTTAACTGTCTGATCCCAACTTCCAGTGACCATCACGTTCACTTCTGGACAGTATTCAACACATCTGATAGGGGCATCATGAGTTCCAACAAGATTTTCTATTGCAAAGAAAGAATAAAAACAACACAGCTACCTTGACTATCTCTTAGAATACCTCAAGTGAGCCCATGGGACAGTCGGCTGAGAATTCATCTTGGTCACTCCACGGAAATATCTGTAGGCAGAGCAATCTCTCCACGACTACAAAGTTACCCATTCCTCTCTAATTCACTTCATATTGCACAGATTAGTTAATTCACTAGGGGGAATACAGCACAGCTGCCTTCAATTTTGAACTGTGTCAAGATGGTGCATGAGTAACCTGATCCTAGATTTGGTTAAGAAGACTGGTTAAACTCTATACCTTTGTTTGTATCTAGAACATGCTTAGTACATTGTAGGTGCACCAGAAATACTTACTGAGTGAACTAAGAGTGGAGATCTCTGGTTTCCTGTACCCTGACAACATTTATCTTCCCATTAAGCCACAGCTAGTAAGAAATGGTTACAGGACTTGAAGGCTGAGGGGAGTCTTTCAATTAATTCACTTGCTTCTCATGGTAGGGTCCAATTTCTGCTACATAATTTCTTTCCTGTCAATGTCAACCTTCACAATATCTCATTTGCTCAGTCAGTAAACATCTACTAAACATCTACTATGTGCCAAAGCCCATGTGACATACAGAGAACAGGATGAGTGACAGGACTAGGAATGGAGCTCAGGCAGAATGCTTTCTCCTCACATGTACTTTTACTTTTGCACAGAGGCCTCTTCCAATGAAGCACCATTCTTTTTCTCCTGGAAACAGCGTCTTATGTAATCTAGGCTAGATTACAAACTGTCTATGTAGCCAAGGCTGGCCTTGAATTTTTGGTCCTCCTGCCTCCCCTTTCCAAGTGCTGGGATTCCAGGAACAGCATCACGCCTAGCTCAGACAGGCTTCTGGGTCCATCCTCGTTGCTCAACTCAGCCTCTAGGTAGCCACATCTCTATAGCCCCACATCTCTTCCAAGTGTACCTATGTCCAATATAAGACAGGCAGGCAAAGCTCAGAGCGCTCTGCACATCTTGGGTTCCATTCCAAATCCTGCCACAGTGAAATCATAAAAACTCTTAGGAAATGTTTTGACACAGCCGACTGAAATACATCCTGCTGCTAAGAATACAACGGCATCACTAAGATAAATATGACTGGGCTACCATGCTCCATTTTTAAAAACGTACTTTTTTTTTTTTTTTTGTCTGTGAAAAGACCATCCTAAAATACCAAACTGTCCTAAGAAATCCTGACAAATGAGACCATGGATCCAGTCCACTGCTTAAGGCTTCTGATGGTGATGGTCAAATGCTTAAGTGATGTTTCTAGTACATACTTAAGACAGTACTCAAAGGGGGCTTTCCTGCAACATACATGTTCCACTTGTGGTAACTTACTCCAATGTTAAAAGTCTATTCTCAAAGCCATGTTTCACCTTCACCTAAGTATTGAAAACAACTACTCTTCCTAACTAAGCATTTCTGCACAATTTCGTTAGTAAAGAAAAACTGATAAAATGGAGCCATATTAATACCTTGATCAGTATTCAAATCATGCATTTTCAGCTGATGGTCCAAACCTCCACTCCAGGCATGCGTTGGATCCTACAAAGCAAAATTTGGGTTTGATTTTTTTCCCTTTTTTTTTTTTTTTTTTTTTTTTTTTTTTTTGAGACACTAGGTAGCCCTGGCTGGCCTCAAAACTCAAGAGATCTGCCTGCGTCTGCCTCTGGGATTAAAATCATGAATACCACATCCACTCACCCACTCTCCTCACACCCCCTTAAATTTTGAGCCATTTCAAAGTTACAAAGTTTTAGCAAGCATTTTCAAAATTGCCATTTCTACAGCCAAGTGTCACATCCAGTGTGACAAAAGACTAAGAAGCAAACAAAACTGCAAGTAAGTGATCTCCAAAACGAAGCAAATACAAGGCAGCTTTATCAAGATCAACACCAGGAGTTAAGGCTAAATTAAACAACATTCACTATTTAAAAAAAAAAAAAAAAAAAAAGCTAAATAAGTCTTGTTGCTAAATTCAAACAATTATCTATGTCCAGAAAGTTTCCTCAAGTCTGAACTTACAAAGGGGGACTGAAATTACCATGAGAGAAGAAATAAAAACAAACCATTGTAGTAGGCTCAATGCCAGGCTAAAGGGAAGCATTCTCGAGTAGTTATGAACTGTCAGACTACTCAGACCGTGTATGGGATGCTACTGGCAACGCCTAGGACATCTCAGTAGTAAGGGGACAGGAGTAGAAACTGAATCCACCTACGTAGAAGGCGCAGTCCAGGACAGCACCAGTGTGCTGGTACTTGAGCCTCATGGAATTGGCGGGCACATCGTAGAGGCGAACAGACGTATCCCAGGAGGAAACCAGGAGGAACTGGGAGGTGTTGGGGCTGAACTTAACCGAGGAGATGCCATCCTCGGGTGGCTGGTTCAGCTTGAATTCGTTCGAACCGGTCATCTGTAGAACAAACGCTAAGTTTGAGTCCCTTACCGGAGCAACAGAGGCCGGCCAGGGCCTGCGCCTGCGCGGCGCGCGGGTCCGCCTTGATCCAGGCCGGCCGCCATCCCGCTTCCGCCGAGCTCCACCCGGCCTGGCCTCCTTCCTTGCCTGCAGATCCCCAAATAAAATACAATGATCCTCGACCAGACCCCCCGTGCATCAACGCGTCAGCCACAGGCCACGGATCCCGCTCCGCCCGCCCTCGCCCGGGCCTCTACCTCGTGTCCAACTAAGCAACGTTTCTGCACCGGCCACTACCGATCCGCTTCGCTCCGAGCACTCGCAGGCAAGGCAGAGGAGGCGGAGAGGAAGCTCCGGAACAGGCCTATCATTGGCTTATTTCGAATGCCAACGGCTCAATCTCGGAAGCTGATTGGTCTGATCTACTGCCTGCCTCATTTTCCGCAGTCATCCTGTTCCGGCTCAAAGGGAAGCCGCGTTTTTTCTGTTCACCCGGTCTCTTAGTACCACCACGCCGAGGTTACGTCTCTGGAGCTGCGGATGGAAAACTACAACTCCCAAGTATGCTCAGGTCATAAAGGCGCTCACGCCCGCCCACAATTGTACGCTGCATGCTGGGAGTTGTAGTCTCCCTGGAGCTGCCTGCCTAACCATCCACAGACTAAGAGACAGAAAAGATGTTTTATCTAGCTCTAGTTGTGACATCCTTCTCCTCTATCTCTCAGACACAGAATTTCATTTTGTTTGATACTACTATAGATATAAATTAATATTTTCTTTCTGGTCGTGCACATACCCCTGGAATTTATCCAGACTAGTCATACTGAAGGATAGTTTCTAGCCAAAGGCACTATTTGCTTTCATTTTGCTGGGTTTTCAATCTGTGAACTAGAGTCTCATTGCCCTTGAGCTCTAGTGATCTCACAGGGGATCGCCCTCATTTCTATTATTTTATCTCTCCACAATTTTTAAGCACCTGAATGCCAGGTCTGGTAAGCAGCTCTGGGAATGTTCATCCAAACTACTCCTTGTCTTAGAAGAGCACTGTGTTCAGAAAGGTGAACATAGTAGGACACAAATATTTCCAGTCTTTTAAAGCTCAACCAGAATCTTTTAGGAATGTTCATCATAAGACCTAGCATTGTGGCTGTCCTTCCCTCTCCACTTCCCTCTGCCATATCATGGGAGTTGCAGGCTCATTTTGCTGCATTTTCTGTTTCTAGAATCCTCTAGAAATATGAGAATCAAAAGGGTTGTTTCAATAACAGGAGGGAATTGTTTTGGTTCTGTGAAAGAAAAGCAGTACGTGACAACATAGAGACTGGCATACTGACAGGCAAAATGTTACTGAAAGTTTCTGTTTCATCCTTGCAACAACTTCTTTTTCTCTGCCCCATCTTCTTTTTGAGACAGTCCCTTTTATTTTGAAATTGTTGCATGAAGTAGAAAGTTGTCTCTAGTTTTAGCTTTCAATGTCAAGGTACATTAAAAAAAAAAAAACAAATTGATTCTGAACTAAATGCACTTAAGATTCCTGACAACACACACACAACACACACACAACACACATACACACCCCAGCTTTTTGTCCTGATGATGTTTATTAAGGCTGATATTCTGTTCACCTTCCTTCTCCAAACAGTTCTAGTATTTGGTTCTTTCTCTCTCTTCTCTTTCAACAAATCAATGGCCAAGTTCAATTTTTTTAATGCATTGAGTTGTTTTGCATTCTAAGTTTATCAAAATAATTTTACCTCTTGACTTATTTGGTTCTCTTTCCCAGTTGTTTATTTAATTCTATTAGTGTTTCCAGATTCTGAGCATAAATTACCTGCTAATAAAATCTAGGCATATTTCATTATCCCATGTGTGTATGATTCAGGCCCCTCTGGCCATGCACTTGCAGCCCAACTCTATTTGAGTTTTAAGAAACGTCAATCTTTTAAATCAAGTTTAGAGCCTGAAAAGAGATGGACTATTTTGCTGATTATTCAAATGAATTGATAGACTTGAGATAGGAAATCTGGCTACAATAGAGTCTTGACCATTTTACAACACAAATGTAAAGTGTGTGTGTGTGTGTGTGTGTGTGTGTGTGTAATATTCAGTTACCTGTTGCAGTGGTGAGTCGCCTGTCACAGCTTATGTCTGGGTGAGTAAAGAGAGTCAAATATATATTGCATGACAACTGGGGAAATGGTCATTCCTAAAATATTATGGGCAAAGTCAAGTGCTGACAAGTGATAGGAGCGGGAGGAGGTCACTACCTATAGAGAAAGCCATCCTGAAGCAAATATGGTGACCCAATACTGTTAAGTCCATCATCGAATTGTAATCTATTGAAATGCAGATCA
The DNA here is from genome assembly GCF_011762505.2 of Arvicanthis niloticus. Taxonomy (NCBI): domain Eukaryota; kingdom Metazoa; phylum Chordata; class Mammalia; order Rodentia; family Muridae; genus Arvicanthis; species Arvicanthis niloticus. The sequence continues at coordinate 98,452,976 of NC_047658.1, read as the reverse complement.
AAAGCATCTAAGCGGAATATGTCTTTAGGAGACTATTCCTCTGAAGTAATGTGGTTGTCTCTGGGTGGAATACTCAAAGAATGCTGTCAGGGAAAGAATGCAAAGAGGTTATCTAGAGTGACAACTACAGTGACATAGAATACACACATTCAATAAGCAACTGAAAACACATATTTAATAAGTAAGAAGAGAACTGATAGGCCTCTTTGTGTTCTCCTTTGGACCACCCCAAATTTAGTGTAGGTTCTTAACACGTGTTGGGACCTCAACAAATACTGATGCGAACACAGCTAAAACAAAATAAATGCAAGCGAACCAACCTAGTACTGTCGGGTGCATTCTTGAGTAGCATCCATCTGACGTCACCTTGGAGGAGTTGCAGATTTTATAAAATATAATGTGATAAGAAGAAAATGGGCAATATCAGAGCAAATCTCTTCGGCCAGGCATCTTTCACGGAACGATACGGGTCACTTAAACATTTACATTCTGTGAATTTCTACAAAATGCAAGTCATTTCGATGCCTCTTGGCTCAAAGAGACAGGTCCCTCAGGCACCGGGTTTTCTTCTGAAGAAAGAAATAGGGCCTTGGCGCTGCTGCAGACTCCTAGTCCCTTGCACCCCGGTCAACCACTGAGGGGAGGCGGACAGGACCTAATAACTCAACCTAAGGCCTCCACCAGGCTCCAGACCCATTCCTGACGCTTAACAAGAAACAGGTGGATGCTATTTAAACGCAAAGACAGTACAGCGCTGAGATTTGCATGATCCTGGAGCTGCAGTTATCCGGGTGCAGCGCCTCCCCAGCCCTGGATAGAGGCTGGCTGCCGGGTACTGCAACCCTCAGGACTCAATTCAGAAACAGCTGCTGCAGTGTTGGCCAGTGATCCAACCATTTGGTCGCTCACAAGTGCAAATTTAACAACTACAAAAAGAACGAAGGGAAGCGCCTCTGTCACCTGCTCCACGAATCCCTCCAACGAAATCTGACCTTTAAGCGCCACTTCCCGCTCTGGGCAGAACTCGCAACTGTGTCACCAGCCGGGAACCCTGCGTGGGCTGCAAGCGGGTCGCGTGGGGCTCTGGACCCCAAGCGGACGCCTTCTCACACCACACGTTTTACTCCGCGCAGGAGGACGCCAAAAGCGCCAAGAGCTCCGGCCTTTCGTGGGGTGCCCAGCTTTCGTCTAGTCCCCACAAAACCCCGATCCCAGTACCAGGGAGATGTTTGCCTCCTTGCATTCCCAGAGGCAACCCGGTCATCAGCCAGGCTCCTGGCTTTGTCTTTCGCGGCGCGGGGCTCTAAATCTGGATTCCATCTCGGAGTGCACCCCAACCCGCACACCTGGGTCGTGGGAACTGTGCTGTTCCTGTAAGCAGCTCCAGTCACGTGCTGCCTGGGCTGCCCCAATAACCCGACCTTTAACCTCTGAGCCCAACTCCACCCTCACGTGGTGGGAACAGGCCCTTTGGGGGCGGAGGGAGGAGACTCAATATTGCAAGCTCTGGAGCTAAAAATCCAAAAACTCTCCTGCGTGCTGTCTTGTGGGACAATTAATCCCTCCAAAGTTAGCAACCATGTTTAAAACGTTTTATTTTTTCTTTTTAAAAATATTTACAGATCTGTACTCTCCTCGTTTCATCCCTAACCCATCCTCAAGAGGAACGGAATAAAGAGAAGTGATTAATTCAATGACAACGCTCCTAGTGGGCTCCGCTCGGCTGAGCGTCCTTGTACATCATCTGTATACAAGTGTATATATGGGAGAAAGACTACCTGGTTTTGTTGGTCTTTTTCTGAGTTTTTTTTTCTTGCTACCGGCCAAAACTGACCTAATCAAAACCCCCATTTCCCACCACCACCCGAGAATCTCCCCTTCCAAAATAGTTTTCAAACGCGTGTTGGTTTGGTTTTGTGTAGAAAGCAAGTGCTCTGTCGTGAGGAATGCAGATAAATACTCAAAACGAAACAAAATTTAAAAAAAAAGTAGGAAAGAGGCCATAAATAAGACATAACGAATACACATGGTGTATTTCTTAATATTTCTGGACACGCGCCACTCTGCTCCGGAGCCCTGGGAAGGATACCGACCGCGCCAGGCTATGCAGGCGGCTGCAGGCGACCAGGGGCACCCCGGGAGCCGGCGGGCGTGTCAGTAGTCAAGCTTGTTGTACAGGTTGTAGAGTGGTAAGGCCGAGAGGTTGCTGCTGGGGTAATAGAGCGGAGCGGGGAAGGCGAGAGAGCGCGGCACTGGCACTCGCAGCAGCGAACTGTCCCGAAACACCAGCGGCATGCCCACGAGAGTCTGCGCCGACGCGTGTGCCATGTTGGCCGCCTCCAGCTCGGCGGAGAGCTGCCGCTTCCACTTGTTGCGGCGATTCTGGAACCAAGTCTTAACCTGGGTCTCGGTGAGCTGCAGGCTGGAGGCGAGGCAAGCGCGCTCCGAGCTGCTCAGGTAGCGTTTCATGTCGAAAGTGGACTCGAGCTGGTACACTTGGCTGCGGGAGAAGACGGTTCGCGTCTTCTTCTTGGCTGCTCCAGCTTGGCGCTCCGCACCGCCGTCCCGTGGCCGCTCCGGGCCCGGAGAAGGCGAGCCCGCCGGCAAGAGCCTTTCCTTCTCTTCTTTAAAGTCCGAGTGAGAAGGAGAAAGGAAGGGAGTACGCTCCGAGGCCGCAGGCCCTGGGCCTCCGCTTCCCTTGGGGGTACCTGGAGAGTGAGCACAAACAGAATGACCTTGGAGTTGATGCGCCTAGAAGACTCTCAGCTCTGCCCAGGACAAGAAGGTTGGCTGAAGCCTGCCTTCTTGATTCCCCTATTCCTAATCCTTTCCTTTTCTAAAGCGTTCTGCTAGCGCCCAAAGTCCAGAGCCTCGGCCTTTCAAAGCAACAGAAGAGGGTTCCATATAATCCGAGCTTGAGGGTCTCCCTTCCCCACTCTTATAAAAGTATAGGTGGTAACAGCTCCGGAATAGGGACATTAACACCATTTCTAAAAGGTGATTTTTTGCCTTGTGAGAACTAAGCTTTACGAGGTAGCATCCTTTTACAGGCCGTTTTCTTTGGGAGTATGGCTAATTTTATACTTAACTCCTTGGCTGTCCTCCGTTAGCTTTTACCTCTCTGAAACTCAGCACTGTCAATCATTTTAGAGTACTAATCACTTCGAGAAGAGACTGAGAGGAAGCAAAAGACGCAGAGCCTGCAGGACTGACAAAACACCCAGACCAGACCTTCAGAACTCGAGTCAGGACAGAAAGGTACCGGCGTACAAAATCATTTTGGCCAGCATTGTGTAAGGTCCGCAGAGTTCCTGGCCCACTCCGGTTCACCCTCCTTCCAACCCGCCAACTCTCTCTTACCGCCCCCCAGTATTCCTCTACTTCTCAGCGCCGGCCCTTCCAGCCCTTTCGAGAAGGCTCCATTGGTGCGTAGTCCCCTCCCTTTGGCCTGAACCCCCAGCGGCCCGGGCCCGGCTGTGACCGGAGGATGCCCTGCTCCCAAGTCTCCGACAAGCACACACCGCATCGACTCACGCTCACTCTGGGCCAGACTCCCGACGTGCGATCCTTACCCAGGCAAGGGAAAGGTATGGGAGGGTGGTGCTTAGGGCTTGGCTCCTTGGGGCCGTGCGGATCTGGGCAGAAGCAAGCAGGAGCCTTCCAGCCTTCCTCCGGCTCCTCCTCCTCCGAGGACACAGACAGGCTGCGTTTCCTGGCTGGCCACCCGGTGGGCTCCCGCGGTGCCTCGGAGGGGCCCCCGCCCAGAATGGATTGGATGGTGAAGCTGGAGACGCCACCGGCCGCCGGACATCCCTTCCCCACATCTTCCTTGCTGCCCATCCTGGGTTCATAAGAAATCGGAGGAAACCAAGAACTCCCTTTAGAGCGGGACTGGGTGGAAGGTGGTGCGGGCAGGCAGGCGGGGGGAGGGGCGGGAGGGAAAGCAAGGGGAGGGGGCTACGAGGCTGGCGAGGCGTCCCTTCTGCTCCAGGACGCACAGGCACCAGACCGCTGAGCGCGGGTCCCTGCAGGCCCGGCTCTGGGTGAGCCCGCCCAGCCCCGGTGCCAATGTCCCTTCCTCGCCTGCCAACTCCACCGGTCTCCAGCGACGCGGAGGCTGCGCGGCCTCATTTGCATAGAGGTTACCCGGCCGCGGCCAATCGCAGCGCCGCGGAGCGGCCCCGGAAATTTTTAAAAAGCTGGGACCGAGCACGCAACACCGGGAAGCTCCAGGAGCACGCCTAGAAGCGGACCCGCATCAGCTCTGCCCAGCCCATGGTATCTGGGGCTGAAGGCTGCTTAAAACGTAGCCTGTATTCCTGGTCGCTACCCCGTCTCTCCTGAAACGAGAACAGCGCCCGATGGCGTTGACCGGGCAGGGCTCTCTCGCATCCAAGATGCTCCCGATAGGCCGCTGTCACCCTCCCAGGCTTTCAACCCCTTCCAGCCTCTTGGGAACTGACAGAGTTCTAGGAGTTTTTTCCCCCCCGCTGCGTGGAGGATAGAGAAGCTTAACAGCACAGAGTGACCGGGTTCTCTGGGTAAGGGCTGGGAGACAGGAATAAAGAACTTCTGCAGCTCTCCACCTGCAGAGCCCACTGGCTAAAGGTGCAATAGGATTTTTAGAAACAGATTTCCTGAGGTCCCGGTGCACATTTCAGCAAACGACGTTTGCACTGCGCTAACTGGAACAAGTCTGGTCCCAGCAGCAGCAGCCCTGCCCTCTGGCAAACTTTTTAGTGTCGCCCCCCTCCCCCATTTTCCTGTGGTGATGATGTGTCAGCTAGAGGTGGAAACGCGCCAGAACCCCGCGCCAGAACCCCTCGGCGTGCAGGATAGTTCCGAATCCCTGACCGAATGCCATACAGCTCGCCTTCCCACACTGCAACTAAACTCGGTTTATTTTATTTTGCTGGTAAATATTGACAGTCTCAAAATGGCTACGTTGCTTTTGGAAGGAAGAGAAGTAGATAGGTATGGGGACCTTTTAGAATTGGATAGGATCCTGACAAACAGAGGCAAGGTGACTTTGGGCAAGATATGTACACTTTCCCAGCCTCGCTTTTGGAATCCCTAAAATTGACTGAAGTGTTGCTTTCCTTTCAGAGGTCGAGGCGAGAGCTAAAAAGCTTGGCTCTCTCCTTCCTTCGTGTGGCGTCTCCCCAAGCCCTGACTCTTGCTTGCTTAATCCCTAGAGCACCTGTTACCTGATCTAGAATCATCCCAGCAAAGCAAGCAAAGGGATTTGAGACGACAGTTTATGTACACAAGCTTTATGGAAAGGAAAGAGGCCCAAGGCATCCAGCCAAACCCACCCTCTGTGGCTGCAGATTTAAGGTCCCGGGAACCCTGTTCTTTAGTCACAGGCCAGAAGAACCAAGAGTGAAAAGAGACTGTAGAATCGGTCCCCACAAATGTTCAGACTGCACCGTGACGGTGCAGTTCCTCGCCTACACCGCTCCCGGGTTATTGAGTAAAGCGCTTATAATATCATTAGCCTCAGTGAGT